>NC_089516.1:25933481-26557647 GCF_036850995.1 Saccopteryx leptura
TAGAGCATCGGCCTGGCATGCAGGAGTCCCAGGTTTGATTCCTGGCCAGGGCACACAGGAGAAGCGCCCATCTGCTTCTCCACCCTTCCCCCTCTCCTTCCTCTCTGTCTCTCTCTTCCCCTCCTGCAGCCAAGGCTCCATTGGAGCAAAGTTGGTCTGGGTGCTGAGGATGGCTCTGTGGCCTCTGCCTCAGGCGCTAGAATGGCTCTGGTTGCAGTAAACACAAGATGTATGAGGCTACTGGCTGCATAACATGGCACATTGTTAAACAGCAAACTTTTTTTTTACAAGTAGAAAGAGTACACTAAAATAATAAGAGGTAGAGCACAGTAAATATATAGTCCAAATATACGGTCATTTATTATCATTATCAAATATTATGCACTGAATCCATAATTGTATATGCTATACTTTTGTTAGCATGAGCAGCTAGTTAGATATCAAGGAAAGAGAAGAGAACACTGGATATGCTAAGCCTGATTAAGTCTGAAAGTCACAGCTTCAGACACCTCAGGAGATAGCCACATCCTCTGCCAAAGGGACTTAGTCCCTGAGCAGCCAGCTTCCCAATCCTCCCCGGGAACAACTGGTCAACTCCCCCAGGTTGCCCAGGGGATGGAGAGGCAGTAAAGGGGGAATTCCTCTGCTGAGGCACGTGCAGTAGAGCCGAAATGACAGCGATAAAGGCAAAGAGTCTAGCATGGTAAAAGGATTGGATTGGATAAGGGACACGAAAATCCAGAAGATCCAGAAAAGAGATTGGTTAGGAGGAGGACCCAGCACAAGCCCACAAAGAGCCCAGAAAGAGATTGGTTAATTTGAAAGAAAGTTTACACTTTTCCAAACCTAAGGAGATGTATTCAAAGCTTAACAAAGACCCGAGCCCCTGCTTGTTTGCTGGTTTTTTCGCACGTGCTCTCTCCACAGCAGCCATTTGGGCCCAAGTGCAGTGCTCATCGTGGCCCTGGTGGCATCAGGCCCTGGTGTCGGATGTGTACGTAGGGAAATAAAACACAGAGAAGTTCTGCATCTCTGGTTCTTGGCCCTCCTGTGCCTGATAGGCGCGGATGTGGGCCTGTGTCTCCAGAAGCGGAACTGCTTTTGCAGTGAGACAGAGCTGAACCATCTGGTTGTGGATGAGACACCAGGCACCTGGGGACAGTCCTTTGTTCTCGCTACAATAACCTTGCCACTGTGCCTTTGGTCCTTCTATGCCTGGGTTCCCAAAATGCTTGTCTCATGACTCTGTGGAAGAGTCCTTTTTCTACCAGCAACACTTATATAACTGACAGCCTGATAGGATTTCTTTACTCCAGCATCATCACAAACATGAGCAATGTAGGACTATGACGTTAGCACAGCTACAGTGCCATTAGGTACTAGGACTTTTTCAGCTCCATTATCATCTTATGAGACCACCATCGTACATGCGGTCTGTTGTTGACCAAAACGTCATTGTATGGCACATTATTGTAATTAAGGCTTTTAATTAAAATTTGTTAAACTATAGATTGTCAACTGCTCAGGCAAATCATATCAACATCCAATATATATGGCTGAAATACATATAGATGTAAATAGATGTAAACAGAACTGTACTAAAACTTGTTCAACATTTAGTTCTTTTATTTAAAATGTATTGAATTGCCAACCACTATGCTAAGCAGTAGAAATCGAAAGGCTAATAAAGGCCTCTTTTCCCCAGGATGTCACAGTTTGTTGAAATATACAGGTTTTGTTATAGACTAAAAATTGATGTCCCTCTTAAAATGCATATGTTAAAGTCTTCACCCTCAATATGATGGTATTGGGAGGTGAGGCCATTGTGGGGTAATTAGGTCATGAAGGCAAAGCTGCAATGATGGGATTAGTGTTCTAAAAGAAGAGGAAGAGGCCCTGGCTGGTTGGCTCAGCGGTAGAGCGTCGGCCTGGCGAGCGGGGGACCCGGGTTCGATTCCCGGCCAGGGCACATAGGAGAAGCGTCCATTTGCTTCTCCACCCCCCCATCCCCTCCTTCCTCTCTGTCTCTTTCTTCCCCTCCCGCAGCCAAGGCTCCATTGGAGCAAAGATGACCCGGGTGCAAAGATGGCCCGGGTGCTGGGGATGGCTCCTTGGCCTCTGCCCCAGGCGCTAGAGTGGCTCTGGTCGCGGCAAAGGGACGCCCCCGGAGGGGCAGAGCATCGCCCCCTGGTGGGCAGAGCGTCACCCCTGGTGGGCATGCCGGGTGGATCCTGGTCGGGCGCATGCGGGAGTCTGTCTGACTGTCTCTCCCTGTTTCCAGCTTCAGAAAAATACAAAAATAAAAAATAAAAAAAAATAAAAAAAAAAAAGAGGAAGAGACCAAAGCACTACCATAGCATCAGCTCTCTCTCTCTCTCTCTCTCTCTCTCTCTCTCTCTCTCTCTCTCCTCTTTCTCTGTCATATGAAGACAGAGGAGGCAGCCATCTGCTGATCAGGGAGAGAATTCTGACCAGCAGTCAAATCTGTTCAGGATTGTGAGAAATGAATGTCTGCTGTTTAAGTTACTGTGCTATTCTGCTACAGCAGCCAGAGATGACTAAGACAGGCTTAGACAAATAATTGTATTGCAATGAGGAAAGTGCAAACATGCAGGAGAGGAGGCAACAGCTATTTGTCTTGCTGGATTGAGCGTGGTGGTCAGAGAAGGTTTGGTAAATTAGGTGACAAGGTAAGTTGGAGTTTACCTACACTTGACAGCCTCCACTCATAGTTTGTATCAAAAGATAATTGTTGCGCTCTTGCTCCCTAGAGAACAGCTACTCAAATCTTCTTTTCAAGTGTACTTTGCTTTATTTTTTCTAAGCTTCAAGGGCCCTTTTTTTTTTTTTTTTGCCTCTGTAACTTGTTTTCTGAGCCCACACAACCCAGCTGGCTCACTTCTTCTACCGCTGTGACTTTCTAAATAAACTTTCTCTTATTAAAAAAAATAACTTATTTTGCATATATGCCAGTTGAAAAAATTATTATAGCTGATCACAATAGAGCATTATTCTATAAAAATTTCAAATCTATTGAGTGATACCTTATAATTAAACATGATCATAAATATTTGGTCTTAATAGTACCAGAACTTTCAAATGTTGATATAGAATGAAAATAATATAATTAGAATAGTCCTTCCTTATTCATAGTTTCCCTTTCTGTGATTTCAGTTACTTTCGATCAACTGAGGTCTGAAAATATTAAGTAGAAAATTCCAGAAATAAACAATTTCATGAACTTTAAGCTGTGAGCCTTTCTGAGTATTATGATAAAATTTTTTGCCAACTTGTTCTGTCCCATCCAGGACATAAGGATATAAATCCTCCCTCTATGCTGTATACACTACCCCCTGCTACCTTGCTTATCATATATATATATATATATATATATATATATATATATACACACACACACACACACACATACATATATATATGTATATATATAGAGAGAGAGAGAGAAAGAGAATTCATATAACTTTTATTACAGTATATTATAATTGTTCTATTATATAATCAGTTATTGTTGTTACTCTCTTACTGTGCCTAATGTATAAATTAAATTTTATCATAGATACACATGGATATATAGGAAAGAGCATAGTATATATAGGTTTTGTTACTATTTACAGTTTCTGGGTCCATTGGGAGTCTTGGAACACATCTTCTGTGGATAAGGAGGAACTACTGTATCTCATAAAATAAGAATTAAATTTTTAATTGGCATAGTTTTTACTTTTAAATATGGATTTATTTTAAAGAGATAGGAAAGACTATCAATTCGATTCATTAAGGAGAGAGTAAATGTAATTTACAGAAATTTACATATATTTATTAACATAGGAAGCATGTTAGGAGATGTAAAGTACTTTTCTGCATCATTTAGGACATTGGATGGAAGTATGTGTGTGCTGCCCACTGGCAACAGAGATTATGAGCTGCACTCACAATCGGCTTTTCATTGCCTAAAGAAAGCCGGCTATACGCTCCCGATTCCTATGCCAGCAGGCTTACAATAAATGCTGGAAGCCCGTTGTTTGTAACTATTTCTTTGCAAGCATTTCAGTTATCTGTTTTCTTCAATTATATAAATTGCCCACACTGTTTCAAGTGAAAGAGGTTGGTATCCTCATTGTGCCACCTGATGGATATTACATATTATTATTATTCTTTTCCAAGTGAGAGAAGAGGAGGTACAAAGACTACCACATGCACCCCAATTGGGATCCACCTGGCACCCCTATCTGGGGTTGATGCTCTGCCCATCTGAGGCCATGCTTGCAGCCCAGCTATTTTTAGCACCTGAGGCAGAGGCTCCACAGAGCCATCCCATCTGATGGATATTATATAACAATGTCAACTACTAGTGTACAATGGTAATGATAACTAACTCCTTATACCTGGCCTGAAATTCTTTAGTGCCTGGCCAGGCAGTGGCACAGTGGATAGAGCGTTGGACTGGGGTGCAGAGAACCCAGGTTTGAAACCCCAAGGTCGCTGGCTTGAGTGTAGGATCATAGACATGACCTCATGGTCGCTGGCTTGAGCCCAAAGGTCATTGGTTTGAAGCCCAAGGTCGCTGGCTTGAGCCCAAGGTCGCTGACTTGAGCAAGGGGTCACTTGCTCTGCTGTAGCCCCCCAGTCAAGGCACATATGAGAAAGCAATCAATGAACAACTAAGGAGCTGCAATGAAGAACTGACACTTCTCATCTCCCTTCCTGTCTATCTGTCCCTATCTGTCCCTCTCTCTGTCTCTATCTCTGTCACACAAAAAAAATCTTTAGTCACAACCCTGGTTTAGACAATATAATAGATGTCTGCCTCAAATATCAAAAGTAAGAGCAAAAGATATGAGCTTCTACTTATAAAATAAAGAAGTCATAGGAAAGTAATGTACAGCATGGTGACTATAGTTAATAATACTGTGTCCAATATTTGAAAGTTCTTAAGAGAATAGATCTTAAAAGTTCTCATTACAAGAAAACAAGTTTGAAACTATGTGCGGTGATGGATGATAGCTACACCGAGTATAGTGATCATTTTGCAATATGTACAGATAGCGAATCATTCTGTTCTACACCTGAAACTAATAAAATGTTATGTCAATTATATCTCAATTAAAAAAAAAACTAAGTGCAAATGGGCAATGGTATGTGGGCAAGCAGGGCCATATCTCATTGTTATGTAAGAGAATGTTAATATGATTTCATGAATTAAAACAAATACATTTAATTTATGCTGAAGGAACTTTAAAAAAAAAACAGCTTGAAACAAGTTTCACAGTGTTGGATGCAGGCAGGGACAGACAGCCGAATTTTAGGAAGCTGGAATAGAGTGGCACAGGACACCAAGGACACCAACCATGTAGTACAGGCGTCAGCTACTGGCTCTCCATATGGTCCCCGGGAAATAAGAGGCGCGCTGAAAGAGCCGGAGAGGGTGGATGATGCTGTTTAAACACCCCTGTGCCTAGAATTGCTCTACGATGTGTGTATGGGCATTCTGTATGCAAAGCATGCATGAGGATGCATATATTTGCCATTACAGTTTGCGGTTAAGTTCAAGATATTCAAGATAGGCCAGGTTCTACTGAAATGAACACCAATGACTGAGTTGGAGGTCTGCTTGGTTTTCTCCCAGTGGGAGCAGTCCAGGCACGGGTACTCCAGAGAGTAAAATCTAAAATAGAGAATCCTGCCTGCTATAACCAGAAGGAAGACTGCTAATACACCATATGAAAAATCACAGAGGAAAATGTTTCTGTGTAAGTGTAGAAATTCTTCTCAAGGAGTCCTCAAAGAAACAGCTACTCACAGGCCAACAGAAACCCATAAGGGCCTTTGTCATTCTTAAACCACTTCAGCACAGAGAGAATACGTGTGGAGCAGAGACATGAAATACAGCGAAAGAAGCAATTCTTGGTCAATATGTGTCTGCAGTGAGAGTTTTTCAGTGTATGCATGGATAACAAGCATACCTACTTGGTCTTATCAATGCGCGGTTCTGAACCCTGGCTAATTCAGAATATTATTAACAAGGAACAAGAAAACAGGGTTGTTGAAAATTTTCTACTATTTAATATGTGAACTCTGCAATTTTTGACAGAAAGACTTTGGATTCTCTGTATGCTTTTAAAAGTCTTGATAGAAATGATGATCCTGATAGTCATCAGATTAGGACATAAAACTGGTGACAAAGATTCGAGACAAAAGAAGAAGAGGAGCTTCCAAATCCAGAGGTGACTTCCTGAGAATATGGCTAAGGAAACACTTTATTTATTTACTTTTATTTTTTGTAGGAGGGATTAGGAACCAACCTCACTACTAATACAGATATGATATTAATTCCTTAGTGAGCTGAACTATTAATGGTCCATGACATAATATTGTTTCAATCATTAATAACGACTATAATTTTTAGTTGTTGTTATAGGAATATTGAATAAAAACAGTAGCACCAATCAAAATAGACACTGACTGAAATGACTTCAGATATTGTCATAAGAATGTTATTTTAGGCCCTGGCCGGTTGGTTCAGTGGTAGAGCGTCGGCCTGGCGTGCAGAAGTCCCGGGTTCGATTCCCGGCCAGGGCACAGAGGAGAAGTGCCCATTTGCTTCTCCACCCCTCCCCCTCTCCTTCCTCTCTGTCTCTCTCTTCCCCTCCCGCAGGGAGGCTCCATTGGAGCAAAGATGGCCCGGGCGCTGGGGATGGCTCCTTGGCCTCTGCCCCAGGCGCTAGAGTGGCTCTGGTCACAACAGAGCGACACCCTGGAGGGGAAGAGCATTGCCGCCCCCTGGTGGGCAGAGCGTCGCCCCCTGGTGGGCGTGCCGGGTGGATCCCGGTGGGGCGCATGCGGGAGTCTGTCTGACTGTCTCTCCCCGTTTCCAGCTTCAGAAAAATAAAAACATAAAAAAATAAAAAAAAAGGATGTTATTTTAATATATACAGTCAACTGTAATTGCAATAAAAGATCCAAAGCCCAGAATGATGTGTTTTTACAATAGCATATCTCAAAGAAAGATACCAGGACTACATGACTTTATATGATATAAGGAACTACCAAAGGAGAATCCTTTGGAATGGAGCCCTGGAGCCTGCATTTTACTATAGGGATTCTTTTGTATTCTAGAGTTGGAAAAGGACTGTCGTAGATGGCAAGGCCGAGGCACTGATTAATGAATCTAGGCTAGAGTAAATGTTTGGGTAGTGGCACAGTGTTCTGTAAGTTTTCCCAGTGATTCTAACAAACAGCCAGGAGTAAGAACACCTGTGCACTGGCAGTGACCACCGAGGAGATGCTGAATTGGCCCTGGAAGTATGGTACAGAATCTTTTTTTATATACAAGTAAGAACTGTATCTCAAACAAATTCCTATTTTATTTTTATTTATTTACTTAGAGACAGGAAGGGAGGGAGAGAGTGGGAGAGAGATGAGAAGCGTCAACTCGTAGTTGCTGCACCTTAGCTGTTTATTGATTGCTTCTTATATGTGCCTTGATGGGGAAGGGGGGAGTGAGTGTGTGCGTGGCTGAAATCCAGCCAGTAACCCCTTACTCAAGCCAGTGACCTTGGGCTCACGCCAGCAACCTTTGAGCTCAAGGTAGCGATGATGGGATCATGTTGATGATCCTGTGCTCAAGCCAGGGAGCCCATGCTCAACCTGACGAGCCTATGCCCTCTAGCCAGTGGACCTTGCATTTTGAATGGGACCCTCAGCATCCAAGCTCAATGCTTTACTCACTGTGCCACCAGCAAACAGGCACACATTCCTATTTAATTTCCTTATAAATTCAGGATAAACATGGTGTCATTCAACATGATCTTCACGGCCCTGGCCGGTTGGCTCAGCGGTAGAGCGTCGGCCTGGCGTGCGGGGGACCCAGGTTCGATTCCCGGCCAGGGCACATAGGAGAAGCGCCCATTTGCTTCTCCACCCCCGCGCCCCCCCTTCCTCTCTGTCTCTCTCTTCCCCTCCCGCAGCCAAGGCTCCATTGGAGCAAAGATGGCCCGGGCGCTGGGGATGGCTCCTTGGCCTCTGCCCCAGGCACTAGAGTGGCTCTGGTCGCGGCAGAGCGACGCCCCGGAGGGGCAGAGCATTGCCCCCTGGTGGGCAGAGCGTCGCCCCTGGTGGGCGTGCTGGGTGGATCCCGGTCGGGCGCATGCGGGAGTCTGTCTGACTGTCTCTCCCCATTTCCAGCTTCAGAAAAATACAAAAATACAAAAACAAAACAAACAAAATGATCTTCACCCCAGAATGCTGTAGCAATGTTAACAGTGTGTTAGTATTTCCATCCAACATCCAACATTTATATTAGGATCCAGTTCCTGGTCTTTGTGATCAACATTGTTGATAGGGCTTCAAACATGTAGGTTAAAAATATGACCAAGCTGTGATACAAGCAAATCAAATGTATAGGAAGGAACAGAGAGGCCTCACCTCTGGTGGCACAGTGGATAAAGCATCGACCTAGAACGTTGAGGTTGCTAGTTCGAAACCCTGCACTTGCCTGGTCAAGGCACATATGGGAGTTGATGCTTCCTGCTCCTCACACCCTTCTCTCTCTTTCCCTCTCTCCCTCTCCTTGCCTTTCTAAAATGAATAAATAAAAAGAAATTAAAAAAAATTGAAACAAGGAAGGAGCAGAGAAAATAATCAAATAAGTTACACTTAGGTATGGGAGGTGAATGGTTATTCTTTGCATGTTTAAGGATTTTTGAAACAATTGGAAAGGTTACTCTAAGTATCACCTGTGTTAGTGAAGTATTTTCCCCAAGGATGGATTACAAGTATATAATTGAACCTTGCCTAAATATTCCTTATTGCCTTTTTCATTATATGAACATACACCACATAGACAAAATTTTATATCTATTACTTTAAATCAGTTACATTTTATTTTATGCAATAATAGCCTTCTTAGACTTGAGGTTACCTGGGTAATCTCTATTTATATGTGTTTTCAAAGTAATATTATTTTATGAAAACTAATGAAGCCCTGGCAAATTGGCTCAGCGGTAGAGTGTTAATCAAGTGTGTGGAAGTCCTGGGTTTGATTTCCGGGCAGGGCACACAGGAGAAGTGATCATCTCCTTCTCCTTCCCTCCCTTTCCCCTTCTCTCTCTCTTCCCCTCTCGCAGCCATGGCTTGATCAATTCCAGCGCATTGGCCCCAGATGCTGAGGATGGCTCCATGGAGCCAATGCCTCAGGCACTAAAAATAGCTCAGTTGCGAGTATGGGCCCCACATAGGCAGAGCATCGGCCCCAGATGTGGGTCGCTGGGTCAGGTGGATCCTGGTTGGGCACATATGAGAGTCTGTCTCTCTGTCTCTCTGTCTCTGCTCCTCTCAAATTAAAAAAAAAACTAATGAAAAGTCAGTGCTAACTGCTGTATATATTGTTTGAAAAAGCAAAGCATTTGCAACTGAGTAGTTACTCAGTATTTTTAACCAATCTATTTCTTTAGTGTCCAGTTTTTCATTACCCCTTCAAGGAAGTCATCTGTCTGTATTTCTGTTACCAGTACTGTTATTCTATTCTAAATTTCTACATTAAAAAATGGTAAGAGGGGTAATTTGCAAGTTAGGCTCAAGAAAAGTGGTTTTCTAGGGATGTCCAAGTTGATTTTAGTGTGTTTTAAATATATTGATCACTCAATAAAATAACAAATTCTGCTATTTTATATAATTATTTCTCATACCATTTTTTAAAAATTTTTGACCAGAGTCAATGTACACAATAAGCATGCTTTTCTTGTTTCCTGAATTCTTGCAAGCAAAACACAATTCTATAATGACCAGTTCTAGCCTAACACCTGCTGTTATAATGAGGACCTTGTCAACATTGATCTAAATGGAATAATAACAGTTTTCCTTGATTTGGCGGAAATTAATAATAAGTGAATAGTCATTTTCTTAGGAAAAAGAAAAAACTCATGTGAAGTTTATTTTAAGGTGGCCTACAGAATAATTAGGATTGAAAAGTACTAGATATTCCACCATCATATGAGAAAAGTTTTGTCATAGGCTAAGTATTATGTTTAAAGCTCCTAAGAAAAATGGTAAAATGCCTGGATCCCTTGTAGCCAATAGTTACTTTAAAAAACCATCCAAAAAGTCTGTCTCTACTGTAAAATTATCTCTCGCTATTTTTCTATGACACAAAAACTCTATTCACACTGAAAGGTAAAAAAGAAAAATGAATAGAAGCATCATTTGAGCTTCAGCCATATCAACAATTTTGTGGCTTTCCATTGCCAGGAAATCTTGTTCAAAATTATGCAAGGATAATTACATTAACAGAATGGGGAATAAAGTCTTGTGATATCAAAAAGGTTGTGGGAGTGATAGCTTGATGGAAAAGCACTGCTAGCAGATTGTTTAGAAAGGATAATGAAGCCATTTTATCATATTAAAATCCCATTTAAATAGTGAAATAAATGATCATTTATTTACCAAGTAAACAGACACATTTAAGTATATTTTATTATGTAGTTATAGCTACATATTATGTAGCTATGATTTCTCTGTGTGTGTTTATACACAAATACACACATATGTATATACATATACCTGAAGCTGAACGTCAACTTGACCATATTAGAACTGCAATAAAATATTGTGGGAAGATTTCTCCCTTGACATGAGTCATTCCAACCCTATGACATCTACCACGACATCCTCAACCCTATGACTGCCCATTCTTGCTTCCTTAACAGGTAAGTTTTATTTAAACATAAGCTATGGATGTAATTGCAAGGTTGATGCTTAGTAGAAAGTAAATATTACAATAAAATTACCGATACTTATTGGATTACAGAAAACTTCTGTATTAAATGAATATATTTATTCATTTAATATTATGTAAAGAATATAGAAGGTAAAAATCATTAAAAGATTTTATATTTTTATGATTACTTTACATTTATATGATTAGAAAATCCAGTTTCTGGTTTCAGTCTTTAGCTATATCTGTCTGTATCTATATACATATATTTTTTTTAATTTTTTTTTATAGAGAACTATCCAAGCATCTTTTGTCAAGCTGAGGAGGAGAAAGCATAAATACTTATTTCTAAGGCAGTAAACATAGACATGGGAATGAAAAAACTGAAGCCATTAAGATGAAAAGATCCCTTACCCTGAAAGACAGACAAATGAGTGAGAAATACAACGGCTACACAAGGTCTATTGGAAGCAGAGCATTCTTCTGAAACCCACTGCAAAGATCTGTGTGTCTTTTTAACTCTTCCCATGGGCTTGTTGCTCTCTATTAAACAAGTAAGGAACCCAGGTAATGGAGCACTAGGCTTGAAGTCAGAATAACTGGGTGTGAGTGTGACATTATCACGTCCTAATCATGTGATCCTGAACATGTTACCTGAACTTTTTGAGTGTCACTTTCCTTGTCTAGAAAATGGGCAAACATATACCCAGGGATAATTAGAGATTCAAATGTATTGTAGTTATATGTAGGAAAGAGCCTACAACCCTGGAAGACGCTTTACTCTTATGCTATACTACATGTGTCACCCCATACCATTAATATTACATCATGGTGGATACATTCAAGAGTCATGTGACTTCAGTTGCGGTTAAGGAAGAATATATTCATTTGAAGCTCAGTCATTATTGTGAGTCTCTTCATATTATTTCTTTATTTGTATTTTTCTGAAGTGAGAAGTAGGGAGGCAGAGAGACAGACTCCTGCAAAGCTCGACTGGGATCCACCTGGCATGCCCACCACAGGGCAATGCTTTGCCCATCTGGGGCGTTGCTCCGTTGCAACCGAGCCATTCTAGTGCCCGAGGAGAAGCCATAGAGCCATCCTCAGCACCCGGGCCAACTTTGCTCCAATGGAGCCTTGGATGCAGGAGGGGAAAAGAGAGATAGAGAGAAAGGAGAGGGGGAGGGGTGGAGAAGCAGATGGGTGCTTCTCCTGTGTGCCCTGGTCGGGAATTGAACCCGGGACTTCCACACGCCAGGCCAACACTCTACCACTGAGCCAACTAGCCAGGGCTTCTTCATATTATTTTATTTTAATTATGATGCTTTGACCTTAGACTCTGATTATATATCCAGTTTTACTTACTTTATTAAGTGAATTTAAAAAGGAGTCACATTAAATAAAGGCCCTTTAAATTTTTTATGACATAAAGAGTTGCCATAGCCACATTTCTTTTTCATCTTAGCCCAGCATAGTCAAACTCAATTAACTATTCAGGCTGGCAAAGCATCTTTTACATTTTTCATAAAGATTCTAAGTGAAAAGGTTGTACTTACTTGTCAATTAAGTTACGCATCTTTCAAAAATAGCTAATAGTTTGAAGCAAAGGTAAAGTTGCAATCACAGATTGTATTCAGTGTAATTTAGCAGACAAAAATGAAGCCAGCTAGGTTATTTGAAAATATGTTCATAGTGATTTTTCAACACAGGAAAAAATCAACTGGCTGCAGCACTGAAGAGAAACTCCAAAGCCACGTGTTGGTTAAAAAAAAAATATCAGCACGAATTATCACATGGGGATTTCATCTAATCTCTCTGCTATTCATTTAGAGATGTTCAAAAGTAATTCCTGAGAGACTTGAAATGTTTATCAGACATTTCAGAGTGTCAGGATCTTCTTTAAATAACTTCTGATTCACCTGGAAATGTGCCACTGACTTGGCCAATGGTGGATGGAATATAGCTAGGGAATGAGCTAAAAGGTCACAAAGACTTCAAGGGCAAAGTTTCAATTAGATGCCAGCCAGGCTGTGGAGCAGCTCTGTGAGCATTTTATGATTCTGGACTAAGATATGTAGAGATGATACCTTCTCTCAGCTCAGGGAAAAATGATTTGACTAATTTGACATGCTGGCTTATACATTACGTAACTATTTATTATTGTAATGATTTAAAAAACTTGGGCAGGCCCTGGCCGGTTGGCTCAGCGGTAGAGCGTCGGCCTGGCATGCGGGGGACCCGGGTTCGATTCCCTGCTAGGGCACATAGGAGAGGCGCCCATTTGCTTCTCCACCCCCCCTCCTTCCTCTTTGTCTCTCTCTTCCCCTCCCGCAGCCAAGGCTCCATTGGAGCAAGGATGGCCCGGGCGCTGGGGATGGCTCCTTGGCCTCTGTCCCAGGCGCTAGAGTGGCTCTGGTCGCGGCAGAGCGACGCCCCGGAGGGGCAGAGCATCGCCCCCTGGTGGGCAGAGTGTCGCCCCTGGTGGGCGTGCCGGGTGGATCCTGGTCGGGCGCATGCGGGAGTCTGTCTGACTGTCTCTCCCTGTTTCCAGCTTCAGAAAAATACAAAAAAAAAAAAAAAAATTGGGCAGCATAATTTCTATCATAAGATGATGTTTTCAGCCCCAGGTTCTACTTATTATATGGATCTCAGTACTTATTGAAGTAAAGTACTTTTCACCACTACACATTCAGAAATCTCTACATGGCCAGAAAAAGGTAGAGCAAAGGATGTTCAACTCAGAAATTTATTTTAAATATCATTTATCAGTTTGAACTGATATACAGAACTCCTCGCTTTCCCTATACAAGACATTACAACATCATTTAACCACATACCCTGAGTCAAAAATAATAATGCTTACTCTCATATGCCAATTTTTCACTTTTGGTTGGAAGTGATTTAATGCCACAGATCTAGGTAAGAATATAGTTAGAAATGATAAAAGAGACATTTTTTTAAATTATAAAACCATTAAGTGTGTAACAAACAATAATCATTTTTAATAAGGAGTTGATATTTACAGAGTGCTTATTACGTGTATATCATGATATACTAAGATGCCTCACATACACTTTCTTTAATCCTTACAATTGTGTTAAAGATGAGGCATTTTCTGGTGTGTGGAAGTTCTGGGTTTGATTTGGGGTCAGGGCACACAGGAGAAGCCATCATCTGCTTCTTCACCCCTTTGTACTCTCTTCCCCTTTTGTAGCCATGGTTTGAATGAACAAGTTGGCCCTGAGCACCTAGTATAGCTCTGTGGCTTGCCTCAGGTGCTAAAATAGCATGGTTGCTGAGCCATGGAGCAGTGGCCCCAGATGGGCAGAACATCAGCCCAGGACAGGGGTTGCCAGGTAGATAGCAGTCGGGGTGCATGCAGGAGTCTTTCTGGCTCTCTGCTTCTCACTTTATTAAAAAAATAAAATAAAAATGAGACATTATGTTCTCTATTTTACAAATAAGGAAAGTGAGTCACAAAATGTTAAGTACCTTGATGAAGTGCAAATATTTGGTTTGTAGACAGGATTCAAACCTAAACTTGTCTATCCAAACCTGAGGAACTATGCCAAGGTACAATCAATATTAAAAATTTGGCCCTGGCTGGTTGGCTCAGTGGTAGAGCGTCGGCCTGGCGTGCAGAAGTCCCGGGTTCGATTTCCGGCCAGGCCACACAGGAGAAGCGCCCATCTGCTTCTCCACCCCTCCCCCCCTCCTTCCTCTCGGTCTCTCTCTTCCCCTCCCACAGCCAAGGCTCCATTGGAGCAAAGGTGGCCCAGGCGCTGGGGATGGCTCCTTGGCCTCTGCCCCAGGCGCTAGAGTGGCTCTGGTCGCAACAGAGCGACGCCCTGGAGGGGCAGAGCATCGCCCCCTGGTGGGCAGAGCGTCACCCCCTGGTGGGCGTGCCGGGTGGATCCCGGTCGGCGCATGTGGGAGTCTGTCTGTCTCTCCCCATTTCCAGCTTCAGAAAAATACAAAAAAATATATATATATATATAATCACTGAAGGGTATCTCTTATTATTTAGCATTTAATAAAAACATTATTTAAAAAATATTCTATTATTTAAATTTTTTACTTTTTATCATCAGTTTTCCAAATGGTATTTATCTTTTTTGGTGTACTGGTTCTTATCTTTTGAGAGATCTTAGATGCTTTGGCATTGATGAAAACTATAAGACCTCATCTTAGGAAAATGCATATATATATATAGATAAAATGCATATTATATATTTTATATATAAAGATATATATTATATATCTATATACATTTATATCTATAGATATAGATCTGTATCTCTATATATCTATAGATATATATACTCTATATCTATAGATATATCTATATCTATATATCTCCAACTCTCATGTGAAATTTCATGAATCCCAAGCTACACTAGAATTTTAGGGTGTCCAACCTAAAATTTGACTGGGAGTAAACAGTTCCAAGGATGTGGGACATTCAGTTTTGAAATGGAGAAATTTCTGTACAAACCAAGACAAGTTAGCCATCCTAAAATGTAACATCTCCATAACCCTGTAATAAATACTTTTTACTAGAAGCTAAGGCTTTTGGTTTTGTACAATCTATAAATGAGAACATAGGGCTGAGCCTGAAAATTAAGATTTTATTAATTTAAAACCTTTATCTTTTATTTAGCATAAACAGTGAGAGTTTAGTGATGGATACTAATGGAGATCATGACAAAGGATGGGGTAAGTTCATTTTTGTCAGTTGTACCAGGCTATTTTCTTGTAGCTCAAGTGTTTCAGGAAAGGAAAGCTTTATTGTTTTATGTTTCATTAATCAAAGATTGACTTTTCTTAAGTATCTAAAACTGTTTAGCATATGTGTGCTATTTGAAATATATATATATATATTTAGTTAAGTGAGAGCAGGGGAGGCAGATTCCCATATGCACCCCAACTGGGTTTTACCCTGAAAGCTCCTTATGGAGTGATGCTTTGCCCATCTGGGGCATTGCTCCATTGCTTGGCAACCGAGGTATTTTTTTAGTACTGGAGACAGAGGCCATGGAGCCATCCTCAGCATCCAGGGCCAACTTGCTTGAGTAAATCGAGCCATGGCTGCAGGAAGGGGAGGGGGAAAGGGAGAAGGAGAAGAAGAAGGAGAGGTATGAGGAGGAAGAGGGAAAGGTAGAGGGGGGTAAGGGGAAAGGGTGGAAAAGCAGATGGTCACTTCTCCTGTGTGCCCTGACTGGGAATCAAACCCGGGACCTCCACACAACAGTCAACACTCTACCACTAAGCCAAGGGCTTATTTGATATTTTTAAGTGAATTAATATATCAATGAAAGAACTCATTAGGTGAAAAATAAGAGAGTGGCCTGAAAGAAAAATAGAATGAAGATGAAAAAAGTGATTCTATGGAAGGTAATCTTAAAGGGTGATCTGATCATGAATTCCTAACTAGGCAGGTCATGGTGGGTAGTCATGCCCCAAGCATAGAACTTCTTAAGTAAAAGACTTAACTTTTGCTGTAAGCAAGCCCTGTCCATTTGTACATCTAGGTTAACACACTATTTTTAAAATTTTATTTTTCAAAGACAGAGAGTGCATTCAAGGGTATTTTGTATTATTTTCAGGTGTACAGCACAGTGGTTTAACAACACACCTTGGAAATACCAATCTCTACATTGAGTCTACATTGTTTTCTTCTACCTTCATATAATCTTCCTTACTTGTTCCCTCTTTAGTTTCAAATGTATAAAAGAAACTACAAACTTTTATTCTCTGGAGAATTTGAGATCTTGCTCCCCAGCATATATCATCAGTGTGGCTAAAATCTCTTACAAAAATTAGATACAGATTTGAAAATTTCTTACATCGACAAAAACTCCATAAATTGACCATATTCTCACAAAAAGGAATTAATACTTAATCACTTATGTATTAAGTTAGTAATTCAATTTCTAAAGGTCTTACAAAGGTATAATTCAGTATTTTATAATAATTATATTTTAATGACAATTTTACTATTACTATAGCACTAAGTACCATGAGTATATGATTCAATCCTCACACTATACTTTTTTTTCTAAAAAGACAGGCTTCAGCAGCTGTTCTTTATAAAATATGGTGTCTTCTAGATAAGAACCAGACTATTTTTATAACTCGCAATCTTTATGGTTGTCACAAAATGTATTTCAATTAGCAGTTTATACTAAAACCACTCGGTTTATGTGCTGTTAATCAAGAATTCAGAACAATCTTATTTTGTAAATCCACAATATGAGAAACTGGCTAGAGACCATCCAATCAAATTTCCCTTTTCTTTCAAATCAGATTTCCCTTATCTTCTGTGCTTACTCTGAAGGTAAGCTCAAAGACAAAGCATAGTTATTTTACCAAGAGGCTGTCAGATGCTGTTATTTTCAGGACTTTAACAATCTCTTATCACTCTCCATTCAAATAATCCTAGGACGTGATTCTGTGTAGGCATGCAATTTGCATACAGAGACACAACCATAAAACCTAGTCATTGTTTCGCAACTGCTAAATTAGAAAACAATGACTGTAGCTAATCTATAGCAATACTTACTAGGGCTCCTAGAATTTAGTGATAATTTTATGCCATGATGTGAAAACAAGAAAAAAATTTAAAAAGCAAAGGGAAAAAGAAATGAAGATAAAAAAACCCACTTTCAATTACTAGCACAGAAAAACCCTCACATGTGTATGTATTCTGATTTGATTAAAGTATTTGATAACATTCAAAATGAGAATTTAGGAAGTGAGACCTGCATCTTAGACATAAACAATGACATAGCTGAATTTATTAAGTCAATAAATTATATAAGGACATATCAGCAAGCATCATAGGATTGAATCTTTTTAATTTCTCTATTTGCAATTGATTTTCTGATTATTTTCTTTACTATAAACCCAGATAGACGATATCACTTCAAGATTTGCTATAAATAGGAAGAAAAATACCATCAACATCCTGAAGTCTAGATAGCAAATGTCTTTCCCATGAAGATCAGATCATTCAGAATTTTTCTTTTTTTTTTTTGTATTTTTCTGAAGCTGGAAACGGGGAGAGACAGACAGACTTCCGCATGCGCCCGACCGGGATCCACCCGGCACGCCCGCCAGGGGCGATGCTCTGCCCACCAGGGGGCGATGCTCTGCCCCTCCGGGGCGTCGCTCTGCCGCGACCAGAGCCACTCTAGCGCCTGGGGCAGAGGCCAAGGAGCCATCCCCAGCGCCCGGGCCATCTTTGCTCCAATGGAGCCTTGGCTGCGGGAGGGGAAGAGAGAGACAGAGAGGAAGGAGAGGAGGAGGGGTGGAGAAGCAGATGGGCGCTTCTCCTGTGTGCCCTGGCCAGGAATCGAACCCGGGTCCTCCACACGCCAGGCCAACGCTCTACCGCTGAGCCAACCGGCCAGGGCCTCATTCAGAATTTTTTTTTTTTTAAACAAGGGACACATTTTCATTGAGAAGAACTTTTATTTATTTATTTATTTTAGATTTTATTTATTTATCTTAGAGAGAGGAGACACAGAAAGAGAGACAGGGGGGGAGGAGCAGAAAGCATCAACTCCCATATGTGCCTTGACCAGGGAAGCCCGGGGTTTCGAACCAGCGACCTCAGCATTCCAGGTCGATGCTTTTACCCACTGCTCCACCGCAGGTCAGGCTCATTCAGAATTTTTAAGTTAACCTTGAAAATGTGAACATCAAGTATTTTTAAAAAAAAATAATTCAAAAGGTGAAAAGATCAAGCAAAGAAAAGAAAAACTTATAGACCCAGACAACAGTGAGGGGATGGCATTAGGGAAAGGGGGTGGGGGTGGTGGTGAAGGGTAGAGGGGGTACATGGTGATGGAAGGGGACTTGACTTGGTTGGGGTGGTGAACACACAATGCAATATACAGATGATGTGTTGTAGAACTGTGCACCTGAAACCAGTATAAATTTATTAACCAATGTCACCCCCAATAAATTCCATAATTTTTTTTTAAAAAAATGAACTATTATCTAATGAGAAACTTTTAAAGTACAAATGAAAAAAAGACTTAAGCTTGAAAAAAATACTTTTTGTATTAATTCAAAAACTCAAAATAAGCTAGGACATTTACTAATATATGTTTCAAAACAACATCTGTTGACCCTGGCTGGATGGGTCAGTGGATAGAACTTCACCCTGGCATGCTGAAGTTGCAGGTTTGATCCATGGTCAGAGCACATACAAGAAGCAATGAGTGCACAATTAAATGGAACAATGAGTTGATGCTTCTCTCTCTCTCTCTCTTCATCCCTCTTTCCTTTTGCTCTCCATTAACTCAATGGAACAATTTTAAAACAAAACAAAACAAAGCAACATCTGTTATTAACATATGTTCCTATTTTCTTGGTGTAGGTAACAAAAATGGACAAACTCAAAGTTACAAAATGGGGTACAAACATTTTATACTATGGGATGCTAGGCAGCATATGCTATTTAGTATAGACTGTAAAAGCCTTCAAAAAATTTAAAATTACTTATACACAAGCTGCCAATTAATTTTTTGTAAAATAAAGTATTAAATACTTTAGAGTGACCCAAGATGTTAAAATCTAAATTGTCAGATTTTAAAGCATAGGTTTTAAAATATTTAGAATACTAACCGTGTAGGGTGGGGGGCCGCCATCATTGCGGCCATGCAGGTTCTCATTGAATTTTGACAGATGGTAAAGAAACAGTGGAGCCAAAAACTGGTGGGCCATTCCTTCTTTATTAAAGTCTCACACTGGCCGACTAGCAAGCAGGCAGGGAAGACCTCCTCCCTCTCTTTCAGTGGCTCCCAAAGCCCTGACACATTTTCCAGTTCCACAACCAGGAGAATCATCTCCAGTTCCTCCTAGAATCAAAGGCCCCACCAGTCTCAGTGGAGCTTGCAAAGCCCCTCAGCTCTGGTTCCCCATCTGCACACACTTCTCTCTCCCTGCCAACATGGCTTCTTCTTCAGCACTCTGCATTCTCTCTGCTCTCTCACTCTGCAAACATGGCTTCTTTCTGCCTCTTCTCTTCAAAACTTTCTGGCATGAAAATCTCTCCTCCAGCAAGCCCATCCCAAGCAGGTAGGAATTTGCAATTTCACAGACCACATATGCCCAGCCCCCAATGCAATCTATAAGTGAGCAAACATAAAAAGCATATTTTACAAAATTATTTGACCAACAGATATGTACATATTTACTTATATATAATGTTTTTATATAAAATATTTTTATGTATCATATATAATGTTTTCTAAACATGTTATATGTTTATACATGTTTTTATATTGTAGAAGAAATTTTATTTGTCCAATTTATTTTTCCAGACCTCATCAGTTTATCTTGGTGTACTCAAAGGGTCAACAATAAAAGAATACAAAAGTAAAAAACATTATTTTGTTCTTCAGTAGAAAAACGCAGAGGGATTTGAAGTATTAGATTCTACTGCAAATGTTATATTTATTGCCAAGAAACACAGGTGCTTCTAACCACACTGCGTTTCAGCAATTCAAGAATCAGGCGAGATGGCCAATCTACTCCTCTAAGGAGTAATCTTAGTGAGAAAGCTCAGGAGATTAGCAACCAAACCCAGGGTCTGGAGGGATGAGGCTGGGTAAAAGTCTTTAGTGTGTTCCCGGGTAACTGCTAAATATTGTTGGCTAAATTTAACTTGTTATTTGAAAATTAAACATAGATTGGAACTGACCTTTGATTCTTGATCTTAGTATAAAATTAACACAATTGTTAAAAATTGTTGAAAATTCATCGGTGCCATTAAGCAAGTATTTAGCATTTAATTTATATGTAAAGGCCAATTGTGAGAAGTGAAGAAATAATTCGCAGTGATGAATATAGTTGAAAATAGATTCTCCTCATACCTCTGGTAATTCTTGAGTAATATTTACTTACTTGGTGTAATATCTTTGGCTTTGTTTTAGGAAATGGCCTTTCTAACTCTCATTCTTGCTGCACAGTATGAGTTTATTTTTATTTATTTATTTACTTACTTATTTTATTTTATTTATTTTTGAGAGAGAGACAGAGAGAGGGTCAGACAGGGCCAGACAAACAGGAGGGAGAGAGATGAGAAGCATCAATTCATAGTTGTAGCACCTTAATTGTTCATTCATTGCTTTTTCATATGTGCCTTGACCATGGGCTTCAGCTAAGCCAGTGATTAAGCCAGGGACCTTTGGGCTCAGTGCAGCGACCATGAGGTCATGTCTATGATCCCAGGCTCAAGCTGGCAACCCATCGGTGACCTTGGGGTTTCGAACCTGGGTCCTCAGCATCACATGTTGATGCTCTATCCCAGGGGTCGGGAACCTATGGCTTGTGAGCCAGATGTGGCTCTTTTGATGGCTGCATCTGGCTCACAGACAACTCTTTAATTAAAAAAATAATGTTAAAAATATAAAACATTCTCATGTATTACAATCCATTCATTTCCTACCGCTCATGTTCATGGTTGCGGGTGGCTGGAGCCAATCACAGCTGTCTTCCAGGACAACACCAAATTTTTATTGGATAATGAGTAACATACACAGGTCGTTGTATGGCTCTCACGGAATTACATTTTAAAATATGTGGCGTTCATGGCTCTCTCAGCCAAAAAGTTTCCCGACCCCTGCTCTATCCACTGCACCACCTCCTGGTCAGTATAACACATATTTATTATGCACAGGCTGTAAAATTATAAAGTGACTCTTTATGTCATATAATAATTGCATGACCTTAAGCATAATTCTCAATCTCTCTGTAAAATAAGTGTAACTCAGAGCTTACCGCCTAGCTGTTATTTTAAGCATACAGAGTTTAGCATATGGTGACATAAGAAGCATTCAAAAAAGTCTCATATGCTCTGGCTACAACATTCACTCTCATGCTTTTCACTGATTTCTCTATATGTCTTTATGACTTCTTTTTATTTTCTAGTCCCTGCATTTAGAATGTATATTTTCTATCTCTCTTCAAATTCTAGTTTTCATATGTCACCTCCCCTATGAAATGAATGATAGTTTCCCCAAATTGAATGAACCCTTCTATTCACTGTGTCTTATAGCTTGCCAAAGTTAACCTCTATTTTATACTCAGCTCAATATATTTTACTTTAGAGTTTATGTGGGATCTCCTGTTTAACGGTACTACCATGAAGGCTGAGAAGCTATTTCTTTTTTTCTATCTGGTCCAACGCCTACCACAGCATCGTGCAATGGCAGGATTCCACATTGGGGCTTAGGGGCAGGGTTAAATGAATAAATGAATACATGACAATCTTATCTGTATTAGAGAGCAACAGGTTCTCTAATTAAGAAGCTGCTGAGAAATTATAATGATGAGGACAAGTTAGTGTGAAAATAACTTTATAACATTAATATTTAACAGATTAAATGTTAATCACCAAATGACATACAAAATATTGTTATAAATCTGATATTTAACTTCTCAAAATATAAAAACTTGTACTAAAAGAAACTCTTAAAAATTTAATTTCCACAGAACTATTTCATGTTTTATACCAGGCTTTTTTTTTTTTTTTTTTGCTCAGGAGAGAGAGACAAGACAGACAGACAGACACAGAAACAGACAGGAAGGGAAAGAGATGAGAAGCATCAACTCATAGTAGCATCCCTTTAGTTGTTCATTGATTGCTTCTCATAGGTGCCTTGACTAGGGGCTTCAAGCCGAGCCAGTGACCCCTTGTTCAAGCCAATGACCTTGAGTGAGCACAGGCTCACCAGATTGAGCGCAGGGTCACTCACTGGCTTGAGTGTGGGATCATAGACATCACTGACTTGAACCCAAAGGTCGCTGGTTTGAAGCCCAAGGTCACTGGCTTGAGTCAAGGCATTATTTTGCTCATTTATCATCATTGGCTAAGGTAAAGGTGAAACAAAAAGATCACGTTAACGATGTTGTAAAAATTCTAAAACAGGATAGTAAAAATAGCAGAGATGAGCAAATAGCCTAGCCCACTCAGTTAGGCAGAAGCATAAATTTAAATTTGACATTGGAATTCTCAATCCAATACTGGCCACAGAAAAGCTCATAATATTATTCAAATCTTAACTGGCCTGTCCATCCTTTCAAAATGCCAATAAACAACAGTATAAAGGAGATATAGTATGACTTAGGGAAATAAAAATTATGAATTAAAAATCACAACAGTATAGCAAGTTTCAGAGGGAAAAGGGGGGTGAAAATAGGGAAAAGGGTGTGAAGGGGGTGAAATGGGGTAGAAAGAGACTTTACATGGGGTATGGGGGGCACAATGTGGGGGGTAGAGGGTGTTATATTGAGTGGGACCCTTGAAACCCTGTCAACACAATCAATTAAACATAAAAATTAAAAAAATAAAATGTGTCTGTTTTCACACACACACACTCTTTGAATTAGCCTTGCTAAAAAGCAAAAGAAACATGTACACATGGGTATCTGATGAGAAGATCATGAAGGAATCTTGTTGACTTAACCATATTAGAAAATTGAAATTAATGAGCTAATTATTATTCTTCTCAGTAAAATACAAAAGCAGAGTGCAGAGAATATTTACATTTTGCCTCTACAAAAGGACATGAAAAAATAAAAAAACACAAGAGTACTCTTAGGAGACAAACCAAGGAGGGCAAAGGAAGGGTTTATTCAAGTTCAAATCCATAGCAACTGTCTCTTCTTTTCATAAATTAACGAGAAGCAGCAAAGTCCTCCCATATATTTAACCATGCAACAATGAAGGTCACTGGTATACAGTCATGCACCACATGGCCAGATAGACGTAGGTGGTCCCATAAGATTACAATGGAGCAGAAAATTTCCTATTGCCTAATGAGATCACAGCAGTGGTAAGTAGTACAATGCATTACTCATGTGTTTGTGGTGATGCTGGTGTAAACAGACCCAGTGCTCTGACAGTCACAGAAAGGTATAGCATCTACAGTTACACACAGTAAACAATACTTGATAATGGCATTGAATATTATTAGTCATCACTGGTATACGTATTTACTATTCCACACATCTTATCATTATTTTAGAGTAGACTCGTTTTACTTACAAAAAAACTTTCTAAGGCCCTGGCCAGTTAGGTCAGTGGTAGAGCGTTGGCCTGGCGTGCGGGAGTCCCGGGTTCGATTCCTGGCCAGGGCACACAGGAGAAGCGCCCATCTGCTTCTCCACCTTCCCCCTCTCCTTCCTCTCTGTCTCTCTCTTCCCCTCCCGCAGCCAAGGCTCCATTGGAGCAAAGTTGGCCCCAGGCACTGAGGATGGCTCTGTGGCCTCTGCCTCAGGCACTAGAATGGCTCTGGTCTCATCAGAGCAACGCCCCAGATGGGCAGAGTATCGCCCCCTGGTGGGCATGCCGGGTGGATCCCGGTCGGGCGCATGCAGGAGTCTGTCTGACTGCTTCCCCGTTTCCAACTTCAGAAGAATACAAAAAAACCCCAAACAAACAAAAAAACCTTTCTATATAACAGAAAGTCAGTATCCTCATACATCTCATGTCTACTGGATCTCTGGATGACATCATTTTCTGTGGTCCAGTAACATGCTGTACAGTTGTGTAGCCTCAGAGCAACAGGCTAGAGTTTAGACCATATAGCTAAGGTGTGTAGTAGGGTATACTGTCTGGGTATGTGTGAGTGCGCTCTATATATGTTTGCAAAACAACACATTTCTTAGACTGCATCCCTGTGTTACAAGGGATTGTATTTAAGTGCAAATTACCAAAATCTCTATGATAGCCAACCATGTGAATACAAAATGTAATCTTCCACTGATGCAAACTTTAAGCACAAAGCAAGTGATGGCCACAGAGCTTATAAACCACATTCATTTCTGGAAATTGATTTTTTTCACTCAATCTGGAGGCAAAGAGATCTACAAAGAATGGAATTTGTTTGGTTCAAGTATTGAAGACCTCACAAGCCTTGTGAAAATTTAGCTACCGCTGTATTCACATCCCTACTCACACACACTTACCTCCACAGTCTATGTATGTTAATCACATAACATGCATATATTTACCAACAACTACAAATATAGCCCATGTGAGCTTCATATTATATTATAATATATTATATATCAAGCTAGACATATTATACATATTCTATATATAGTTTAATATGTAATATTTCATTTTAGTCACAAACCTTTATTATTATTATTATTATTATTATTATTAGGCATACTACTTGAGTAAGGGGTATCTCTAACAGTTTAATATCAAGCCCAAAATAAAAATATATTGTATTATATATGCACATATATAGGTACATATGTTTAGTAGAACTACATGTGAGAGATTTCTTTCTCTAGATAAAGGAAAGAATTCCCTTTTCCTACAGAAATTTCTCTTCTTTCAAAAAAGAATTTAAGAATTGATCACATTTTCCATTTTCTTTGGTAGCACCAGGGGTTTCAGAATGAAGGATGAAGCCACCGACCTCTCTGGCTTGGATGAATGGAAGAGCACCTGAGAAGTTTCCTGCCCCTGACTCCGCCCCCTTTGGTACAGTCTCAACACCTCA
This sequence comes from Saccopteryx leptura, assembly GCF_036850995.1. Classification (NCBI taxonomy): domain Eukaryota; kingdom Metazoa; phylum Chordata; class Mammalia; order Chiroptera; family Emballonuridae; genus Saccopteryx; species Saccopteryx leptura. Next base: position 25,958,742 of record NC_089516.1, read on the forward strand.
CCCAGAAGGAACAATCTGATACATGAATATCATTAACTCATCGTTTGCTTACAATTTTTCTTTTTTTTTATTTGAAAAGACTTTATTTATTCTATTTTTAGAAAGGAGAGAGAAAGTGAGAGAGAGAGAGAAGTGGGGGAGGAGCAGAAAGCATCAATTCCTATATGTGCCTTGACCAGGCAAGCCCAGGGATTTGAACCAGCGAACTCGGTGTTCCAGGTTGACACTTTATCCATTGTGCCACCACAGGTCAGGATGCTTACAGTTTTTCAATAGCTTCCTATTGCCCTTGTCGGAGCCCCGGGCACGGTGCCTCAAAGATATGCCACAATGACATGTTGATTAGCTTGAAATAAGTTACTTGACAAGCAGCCGGAACCAAATGGGCATGGACGGGCATGTTGACCCTCCCTTGTCTCTTTGAATGTAGGAAATAAATCTCCTCCATGAAAAGCACCCTTCCTGCACCTGGAAACACCCTTATCTCTAGAGTTAAAAAAAAAAAAAGAAAATCCAGGGGCACAGGAACCTATATAAACAAATTTTGTTACCCCTTTTCTAATTCACTACTTGAGATCAGACTTTGTTTGGATTCCTCATGAATGAATAGCCAAGTCTTGCTTAGATTCCTTTCTAATGAGTACTAAGCGTTTGTCCTATCAGTTCTTTGCAAAATTATTTTGTCTTTATCTAAAAACTATAAAACTCTGGCTGGTTCTTCATTTCTCTTCCTGTCATTTATGATTCTGCCACGTGCATGTATCAAATTGTTCTTTTTCTTCTGTTAATGTGGTCTTGTGTCAATTTTATTATTGGTCCCATCTCAAGGAACTTAAGAAGGGTGGTGGAATTCTGCCCCTCCCTGACACCCTTTAGGTAGGTATCCAAGTCCCTAGGATACTTAGCATGGGCTGTAAGACCCTGCATGGAAGGTTCCCGCCTAGTTCTTTACCTTTTTACAGTTTCACCATTTTCTTGGATTTAGGCATGCTGGTCTCCTCTCTGTGTATTTCCACCATGGGTGGAGCTGTATAAGCTCTTTATTCCAACAGACTACGCTTCTCTTTCCTCCTCTTAGCTGCTATTCACCTTTCAGATCACAGCTCCAGAGTCCTTAAAGGATGCTCACTCTGACATCACAGTCTGCATGAGATCTCTTTGTGATATTCTCTTTAGGAACTGAGCTACTTTATGTGCAAATATTCACATAATCCTCTGAGTGTGTGTCATTCCTATTGACAGTAACTTCCATGAGAATAGGTCCTCCATTTGTAGTTTTTCTGTTGTCATTGTTGGTGTTTGCTTTCTCACCATCATACTATAGCAACTAGTGCCTTTTATGCATTAGGTGTTTAATAAGTATTTGAATAAATGAACTAAAACATCAGTCTTTACATCAGCATATATGTGGCTCCATCCATGTTTTTTGTACATTTTCTTTGTAATTAATTTTGTTGTACATGTTAATTTTAGAAAGTGTCTCTAAATCTTTGTAGAAGACACTGGAGAAAAACAAAGTAATGAAAAACAATATTGTAATTCAAGCATTATAAAAGGGCAGAAAAATTGTTTTCCTCCATTAGTAATATGTTTTGATATAAACAAGGGTAAATTATTCAGAACCAAACCTTTATATCCTGTTGGCTATGGAAAGGTGGAGATAATAACTAGGACATTACAAACTATGTCACGACCTTGAATGACCTTCAGTTTAATTATGATCATTATATATATTAACAATAAAGCACTACATATTTTAATAAAGTCAATAAAACATTAATATATTTTTTCAATGCGTTTCAAAGGTTATGGTTGAATTTTTATGCAAGTTCATGTCATCAAAAAGGTTGAAGCAAGCTAAATTTGCCATGAGTTTACATACACCTTAAAAGAAATGTTTGCAGATTCTGATTGCATGATGATGGGTTGCTTTCATAACAGAAACATCAAAAATGCATTAAATGTGTTATTCCCAGCGCAGTACCACCTTCATATTCAGCTTTTATTGCAATCTTAACAAGCACCTTTTGCTCATGTAAAGATTGAGCATTTGCCTTTTTGTTTACATGTAATCACCTGTAAAGAGCAGTTATCGGCCCTGGCCGGTTGGCTCAGCGGTAGAGCGTCGGCCTAGCATGCGGAGGACCCGGGTTCGATTCCCGGCCAGGGCACACAGGAGAAGCGCCCATTTGCTTCTCCACCCCTCCGCCGCGCTTTCCTTTCTGTCTCTCTCTTCCCCTCCTGCAGCCAAGGCTCCATTAGAGCAAACATGGCCTGGGCGCTGGGGATGGCTCCTTGGCCTCTGTCCCAGGCGCTAGAGTGGCTCTGGTCGCAACATGGCGACGCCCAGGATGGGCAGAGCATCGCCCCCTGGTGGGCAGAGCTCCCCCGCATGGTGGATCCCGGTCGGGCGCATGCGGGAGTCTGTCTGACTGTCTCTCCCTGTTTCCAGCTTCAGAAAAATGAAAAAAAAAAAAAAAAAAAAAAGAGCAGTTATCATTCTGTTCATTTTTTCATTCATTCAACAACCCTGACTTTTATAATCACTCTCTGCCAGGCCCTGTGCAAGATTTGGGAGACTAATACAGTCCCAGAGTCTGCCATCAATGAACTTAGTCTTTTGGGAGAGACAAGCCAAGATTTTCAGCATGACTTGACAAGTCTCAAGATGGCAGGCATTTGAAACATAGAAAGGGTACTCTGTATTATACAGACTGATGGAAATATCAAAGAGTAGGAGGTAAAGGGAGGAAGGATGTCCTTGGCAGAGAAGTAGGCATATTTTATATATAAAATTATACAGTATGTTTAAGAAAAAGCAAGAAAGCTGGTGTGGCTAGTGTCAAAGGCATTTTGTGGAAAGATAGACTTTGGGCTAAAGAGGTAGCCAGAAGTTTTAAATAGATAAAATATTTTAAACAAAGATAGTGTGCTCTAATTTTCTTCATATATATATATATATCTTATATATAGCTATATCTTATATATATCTCTATATATCTTATATTATAATATATGAAATGAATATATATTATATATATCTAATTATAATATATATTATATCTAATAAAATATCTAATATAGATAATATCCAATATATCTATAAATATATATAAATATGTATAGATATAGATATACCTCTCTCTATAATCTATATCTTTTTTATGTAAATATAGAGATATATAGAGAGGGAGAGAGAGAAAGAGACAGACAGACAGGAAGGGAGAGAGATGAGAAGCATCAACTCGTAGTTGTGGCACCTTAGTTGTTCATTGATTGCTTTCTCATATGTGCCTTGACTGGGGGCAGGAAGGGGGGCTCCATTCAACCAAGTGAGTCCTAGCTCAAGCCAGTGACCTTGGGCTCAAGCCAGTTACCTTGGGCTTCAAGCCAGTGACCATGGGGTCATGTCTATGATCCCTTGCTCAAGCTGGATGAGCCCATGCTCAAGCTGGCAACCTTCAGGGTTTTGAACCTGGGTCCTCAGCATCCCAGACCGAAGCTCTAGCCACTCACCTCTGCCTAGTCAGGCAGTGTGCTCCAATTTTGTATTAAACTTCATCACAAAGCTAAGTTTTATTTGTGAAGATCAATAAACTAAATATTTAATACTACGTAGGTATACCAAACATGCATATATTTAATTTTTAAGGTAATTAAAACTTTGCTCTGTGCACACAGATATATTCATATAGATATACAAATTTAAAAAATATAAAACCTTAATGTATACAGCACACACAGGCACATCAAAGTTCTAAATATTTAAACAAAAGTAAATTACTTGCTAAACCACAAATACATGCGTGTTGATAATGGATGGATTTGCTCATACAACGACTTTTTAAAATTCCATTACTTCTGCCAAATCAAACAGCAGTCACGCTAGCGATGTGACTACACAGAAATAGTGAGCAACATGAATGTTAGCACTTACAGATCAGCCTTTTATGGGAATGTAGTTTTTCATGTAAACAATTCACTCAACATATTAAAGCAATCTCTTTATATCCCTTGTTACATGTTCTCTGGCAAGGGCGATGGTTTCAAGGGAACCTACAAGGTAGACTATTGATATTAGTCACCACTCAAGTTATGTTTACAGGCTGTTCACTAATTTACATTCAATTTGTATCAAGTATCAAGAGTGGGAACGCAATGAAGTGAAAACTATTTTTTTAACTCTTCTTTCCATTAGTGTACAAATTTGGGGATCAGCAAATTTTAGGGCTATTTTCTCTACCTCTAGAACACAAACCTGAGGTATTCAAATTTTCCTATTTTCAGAAATCTTGTTTTCCTCTTAAAGAAACATCTTTAGTACAAATCATAGCATCAACGTTTGCACTGACTCTTTCCTCAGCCATCTTGAAATGCTAATTTGTTAGAAATCAAGTCACAATGGACTGATCACGTGGTATCCAAAAGATAAGACTAGGTAGATAATAGAAGTCTAATATAATTCTGTAAGCTATTTTATAATTTTTAAAATATTTTTTTAAGACTTTATTCATTTTAGAGAGAAGGGGGGGGGAGGAGCAGGCAGCAGCAACTTCCATATGTGCCCCGACTGACAAGCCCAGGGTTTTGAACCCTGGATCTCAGCGTTCCAGGTCAACACTTTATCCACTGCACCCCCACAGGGCAGGCTGTCTGTAAGCTATTTTAACAGTTTCAAATTTATGGAGCCCCTTAAGAGTGTTAAAACAGACATGACTGCTTCTAGAATTTTTGAGAGGCATAAAATAAATAGATGAACAGGGAAGCTCTGAGAATGCATGTTTAAAACTGGTCTCTGGCTTTAGAGGTTTTATAGAGGTAGTTAAACTAAAGCTGTGTTTCAAAATAATGCTTCTATAGTGTGTTGTTCTTTTTAAACCTGAAAGTTAAAATGGTTCAGGGGAACAGTGGGCTGTGTTTTAAGCCGTGCTGTACTTTGGAGACAATGTTGTTTTAGTTACCAGCGAAAGTTTACAATAACCGTGGAATCGCACAAACCGCAATTTCACAGGTGACCCTTCTGAGCTGCCTTAGCCCAGGGCAGCTGGGACTGTAATATATTGTAAGATTCATAAATAAATGATAAGGTTTGGCATTTTCACTATCCTGAGACTCAACAAATACACATTTTACCAGTGGAGTCAAATTACAAGAAATTACTAGTTTGGTCTCAGAACGATTCTAGATACTCTAAGAGCTATAAGAAACCCTCAAAATGTAAATGACAATACCAGGTCTCAAGAATCTCATGTATTAATTGAGAAAGTAAGCTCTATGTGAAAAATATAATAAACTATAATATTTTGAATTTTATCATCCCAGAGATTTCTTAGTAGAATATGTTAAAAAAATTTTTTTTAAGTTTTCTTAAACCATTAGCACAGGTATTTTAGATTACTCTAGATAGGAGTTATATATATATATATTGCTCACAAAAATTACAGGATATTTCAAAATTAATATGAAGCGATAAAATATCCTCTAATTTTTGTGAGCAGTATATATATATATTATATATAAATTAATTACTTTATTTATTTAATTTTATTTATTTTACAGAGACAGAGAGAGAGCCAGAGAGAGGGATAGATAGGGACAAACAGACAGGAATGGAGAGAGATGAGAAGCATCAATCATCGATTTTTCATTGCGACACCTTAGTTGTTCATTGATTGCTTTCTCATATGTGCTTTGACCGCGGGCCTTCAGCAGACTGAGTGACCCCTTGCTCTAGCCAGAGACCTTGGGTCCAAGCTGGTGAGCCTTCCTCAAACCAGATGAGCCCGCGCTCAAGCTGGTGACCTTGGAGTCTCGAACCTGGGTCCTCCATATCCCAGTCTGATGCTCTATCCACTGCGCCACTGCCCGGTCAGGCGTATTATAATTTAGATTACTCTAAAATAAGATATATCTATCTATCTATACATATACATATACATATACATATACATATACATATACATATACATATACATATACATATACATATACATATATTAAAGGAACTTCTTTATAACTAACCCCTGCTCCAAAATAATGAAGCAATGACAACCTCGAATAGGTCTATTCATATTTTACTATCAAACATCTAAAAGTTTATGTTCTGGGTTTGCTATCTTTTGATACTTCCCCTCCTATCGCACTTGAAAGGAATATAGAAATAAATTAATGATTCAAATGCCACTCTAGAATTATTACCATGGCAGTGATCATCTAGTGAAGTGTACACTGAAATTATAATTAACTGTCTTCAGGATTTAAAGTTTTTATATTTTCAGCTTCACTGTCTTACCCTGCATTGTGGGAAACAGTATCCATCTCTTAGGCAATTGGAATTTTAATTGATGAAAATTAAATAAAATTTAAAATTTAGTTTTTATGTGACACAAGTCACATTTCGAGGGCTTCAAGGGCTACTGTATTGGTCATTGCAGATAGCAAAAATTTCCATTGTAGAATGTTCTATTTTATTGGAAAGTACTCTCTGAGCAATATCACTTACCATTGTCACTAAGAGGAACTTACCTACTACTTATTTGTTCTGGTTTGTTTGTATAATTTTATCTATAATATAGTATGACACATTTAGATTGTGAAGGGGAACAAAGTTTTGCCACCCTAAATCTTTTGGGACATTTATCTTAGGCTGGTTATTAAGAAACAAAAGACTCAGAAAGAATGTGTGACCCCCTCCACCCCTCTCTTTCCTGCCCAAGAAGTTCAACAGGAAAGACCCATTTCAGAAAGGAAATCTTAGCTTATTTTCCTTAGCATGATTTGTATTAAGTACGGTAGACAGGAAGAGGCCAAGCAGGGGCCTGTTAACCCTGAGAGGGGAGAAACCAGAAAACTGCAGGAGAAGAGGCCTGCAGCAATGACTGACTCATCCAGGTCAAGATTATCCACATCCCATAGACCTCTAATGGATGTCCTGGAGACTCTTATGTTACTCACAAGGAAAACAGGATCTGTAAATAGATAGGACCAGGGGTCCAGAGACCCCTCCCCCTTGCTGCCCAGCCGAAACTTCCCCGCCCCCGCCTTGAATCAGGAAGTACACTAGGACCTCAGACAAAGGAATCACAGGGCCCGTGCATGGACACTGTATATTAAGGTAAGTAAGATGCAAGAAATCTAACTTCGGGGAGCTCAGGCTTTAGTGCTACTCATCTCACTTGCTTCGCCGGCTACTAATAAATTATTCTTCCTCTATTAAGTTGTCTGGGCAGCTATTATCATCCGTTTAGGTGTCGGTTTCCTGCAACAATCCCACTGTGTCCTATTGTTATTGGGCTTGCCTAACAAAAATTTATCTGGTATGTATATGCTCTGCTTTTCCTCAACTACTTGGAAATTGCCGATTTCCTTTGAAATCTCAGATGCCTGCCCCTCTTTCTCCTTAGTCCAAAATGACATGTATACCCAATTTTGCCTGTCTGTGGAATTTGCACGCCATGCTAATTCCAGGGCACACACATTAAAATTTGATTTTCTCCTGTTAATCTGCTCTACGTTGTTTGGATTATTAGCCCAGCTAGAAGAACTGAGAAGGTGGGAGGCAAAGTATTTTGTTCAGCCTCCGCAATTGCGACACACACTGACTCTTTCACAGATAGGGAAGAATGTATGTATTGATTCAATACAAAAAGGTTCACTCAAGTTTACCAGAAGAGAAAACTGAGGCTTGATGTAGCACAAGATGGGTGCTTTCTCTAACTGAGAATATTGACAGGGCCATGAAAGTTGTATTTTCTGTCAATTTTCTGTAAATATATTAAGTAACTGTGGTTAATTTGGACCTTGAAATCAGCTCCAGCTGTATTTGAATCCTAGCTCATGCTATCTGTTGGTGGCATGCCTGGGAGCAAGTTACTAACCTTTTGGATATAAAGTTCTTATGGTGCAAAGCAATTCTTTTTGAATAGGCCTACTGTCATTGTATATGGGAAAAACTGCAGAATTTGCTGAAAGCTAGCAGCCAGAACAAGCCCAACTCTTTCTTTTAAGTAATGCGTGCATGCATGCGCGACACACACACACACAATTTTCAAATGAGTCTAAAGGTTACATTCTCTATTGCTGCTTTCCTGCCCATGCCTGGGTTGGCAGGGGCTGTATTTCTCTTCCAAGGGCCACAGCTCCGGCTTGGTGGCCTCTCCTATGGCTACTTTAGCTTCTAATAATTGCTCTCTCCCCTTATCGCTTAAGGCCTACATGTGGCTAATGCTTTTCCACTGTTCTTATCACCATCTACTACACCTTCCTTTCAGTTTCTATTAGCCCTGCACGGACCTTGTAAGACTTTGACCCCTTTATTACCTCTCATCGTTTACCAATTTCCTGCTGATGTCCTGACAGATAAGCAGACAAATTGAAATCATAAACAAATCCTTGATTTATAGGCGATATGTTACCACTCCATAAACTTACTAGAGGGACAAAATATAACTTGAAATTAACATAAAGAAATTTCATAAACATTTTGTTCAATTTATATCTACCTTAAAACATCATATTTCATTGCATGTTGAAATGAAGACAGTTGCTACATAATGGCTTACATTCTTCATCTTTTCCATTAAAGGCAAAATAGATTGTTTTAAAAATATAACATCTTTTGCCTGACCTGTGGTGGTGTAGTGCAGTGGTCCCCAACCTTTTTTGGGCCACGGATCGGTTTAATGTCAGAAAATATTTTCATGGACCGGCCTTTAGGGTGGGACGGATAAATGTATCATGTGACCAAGACAAGCGTCAAGAGTGAGTCTTAGACGGATGTAACAGAGGGAATCTGGTCATTTTTTAAAAATAAAACATCATTCAGACTTAAATATAAATAAAACAGAAATAATGTAAGTTATTTATTCTTTCTCTGCGGACCAGTACCAAATGGCCCATGGACCAGTACCGGTCCGAGGCCCAGGGGTTGGGGACCACTGGTGTAGTGGATAAAGCATTGACCCGGTGCACTGAGGTTGCGGGTTCAAAATCCCGAACTTGCCTGGTCAAGGCACATACGAGAAGCAACTACAATGACTTGATGCTTCCTGCTCTTCCCCCCCCCTTCTCTCACTCTCTTCTCTCTAAAATAAATAAATACAATCTGAAGGAAAATTATAACGACATGTACTGTTAGGATTCTTTCCTTCTTTTTACAACCAAGAAAAATCAGTATGATTTATATACCTTTGGATTGGTCACAAGATAGGTCACTAGAGAACAAGTAAAAATAAACAGACTTATGCAGGAGAATGTTAACTGCAGCGATATGTAAAATAGACAAAATTTAGTAAGAGACCCAATTAATGTGCCACATTAGAAGATAAAGAATGAACTAACTATAGATAATATATATATATAGTGAACATTATGGCATGGACAGTGACCCATGGATGCTGAATAGGTGCTGGTCCAATCCAATGAGATGTTGGTTTTAAACAACTGGAATAATCGGAATAATCGTACAAAGGTATACCAATGAAATAAAAGTTCTATACTATAATCATATGCTAGAATATTACATAGCAATTTAAACAATGATCATTTTTGTGAATGCTTAACCTGTTTAACTGCAATGTGTTACTATACATTGTATCTGTATGAGGTCAGATCCAAAATCCACTCCATCTGACTATCTAATAAGAGCTCAGTAAATACTTATTGAATCATAAATAAATCAGTAGACATCATACATTATATATATTATATATATATATAATTTATAGAAAATCAAAATATATATTAGCAAGATACATATAGTGATATCTGAACAGAAGCAGAACCATTTGCTTGTTAAGTAAATCTTTTTCATTGGTAGGGAAAACTTGCCTCATGTTTAATTGGCCCAAATTGCATCTCACTCCATACTCAAACCTATAAATGGCAAGGGGTCTGAGAACACAGAAATGAAATAAATGAGGTATGAGTCATTTCCTGTGACAAGGGGTCAGGGTCTTCCCTCTCCTGACGATTATTGCCAAATAGTGTGGATGAGTATCTGAAAAAAATCAGAGTTCTTTTGGGAAGGAAAGTTTTATCAAAGTTTTTACTAATGATATCTGCGAAAACTTAGCCTATACTAAAAAATTTAGTAATATTATCAGCAAGATATTCTTTTATCATCATCATATCAAATATAGCCAGAATTCTTATGAATTCTGAACCTTAACTTAATTGCTTTTTTAAATTAAGTTTCAGTTTCAGAATGTTCAATGTATTTTCACAACTGATGCACAGAAAAGTGTAATTAATTATGACTTGTTTTATTCTGAGCCACAATTTTGAAAAATTAAAAAAATATTATTGAATTTATTGGGGTGACACTGGTTAAGAAAGTTATATAAATTTCAAGTGTACAGTTCTGTAATACATGATGTATATATTGTATTGCATGTTCACCCCAAAATCAAGTCTTTATTTTTCAAAATTAAGTCTTGTTCCATCACCATTTATTTCCCCATTATCCCTTTCTACCTCCTCCAATGCCCTCTGAGACACACACAGTCTGTAAACACAAACTGAAAAATGCAAGCAATCATTAAAAGGGTATTGCAGAAAATGTGATTTCATAGTGAAAATTTTGTAATTCAGTCAAGTTTAATAAATGACACAAATAATGAAAAAACCAGAAAATCATTATTTCTTTAAATATTTTCCCCTAAGAACAGAATGATAGTTCAAATTAGGTTATCCTAACATCCTAACTGATGATTAATTAGGTCCTCAGGGGAACAATATAAATGAGAGTAATTTAAGGGTAGAATATCAATAGTTTTTGACAAAAGAAAAATTGATAGTGCCCATTAAGAGTTTATATAATTTCTAGAATCATGAATAGACTATTGATTTACTTAACTGACTCCTTTCACAGGTAAATTTTCTCTTAGAATCTGGTCATACTATATAAATTCTAGTACAGAACTATATGTGATTTTTTTTTATTTTTGTGACAGACAGAAAATGGGACAACCAGGAAGGGAGAGATGAAAAGCATCAATTTTTTATTGCGGCACCTTAGTTGTTCATTGATTGCTTTCTCTTATGTGCCTTGACCAGGGGGTGGGGCTACAGCAGACTGAGTGACCCCTTACTCAAGTCAGAGACCTTTGGTTCAAGCCTGCGGCCATGCAGTCATATCTATGATCTCATGCTCAAGCCAGCAACCTCATGCTCAAGCTGGTGAGCCCACACTCAAGCCGGACCACTGAGCCACTGCCTGGTCAGGCTATATGTGATATTTTAAATAATAGTATAGTGGTTTTATATTGGGATAAAACTTTTACATATAGGAATCAAACCATTCTTAATTCAATTACAGAGGTCAACATAAGAAAGGGAAATTTATAAAACTGGGTATGATGCACAGCCTAGGAAAATATTAGTCATAATATAAAATAGTGGGTATTCTCAAAGACAGTGTCAACACTCAAGTTAGACACAAGGATCCACTTTTCAACCTCAAATGTGACCCTCCTTCTCATCGTCAGAGCTACATATAAGTAAACAAAGGAACCTATTTAATTAAAATAATTAAACTATCCCCCTCCTCTCAACCAAAATGAACAGTAGTAAAATATTATTTTAAAGTCATATCAATAGCTCCAATTGCAACTTTTAAAAATGTCTATTCTCATAGGAGGAAGTTTGTAATCTCATCGAGAGCCACAGGGCTCTGCAAATTGTACATAGTAAGTGCTTATTAAATATTTATTCTTTTTTTCATTAAATTACTTGCCAGTCATCTTCTAAAGCCAAGCTATAAACATTCAGAAGTGCTCCTCGTTATCTATTTCCTCCATATTGTTTGATCCTCATTATTATTCTTACAGCATTTTGAACATGTCCTGTCTTTGCCCTGCTCCCTCAGAACCATCAAGTATTATTTCAGCTATGCTTCCCTATTCACTTTTTTAAAAAGACTTTATTTATTCATTTTAGAGGAGAGAGAGAGAGAGAAGGGGAAGGAACAGGAAGCATCAGCCCTATACGTGCCTTGACCAGGCAAGCCCGGGGTTTCGAACCAGTGACCTCAATGTTCTAGGTTGATGCTTCATCCACTGTGCCACCACAGGCTAGGTCTTATTCACTTTTTTTAAATTTTTTTAGTGAGAGGAAGGGAGGCAGAGACAGACTCCCGCATGCGCCCTGACCAGGATCCACCTGCAAGCCCACTAGGGGGCGATGCTCTGCCCATCTGGGGCCCTTGCTCCATTGCAACCGAAGCCTTTTTTTTTTTTTAGCACCTGAGGTGTAGGCCATGGAACCATCCTCAGCACCTGGGGTTTTAATAGAACTATAGCTGCAGGAGGGGAAGAGAGAGAGAGAAAGAGACAGAGAGAGAGAGAGGCGAAAGGGTGAGGGGTGGAGAAGCAGATGGGTGCTTCTCCTGTGTGCCCTGACCTGGAATCGAACCTGGGACATCCACACGCCAGGTTGATGCTCCACCATGGAGCCAACTGGCCAGGGTCAGGCCCTATTCACTTTCAATAGAGACTTTAATTGGGTATAAGACCCTGCTGGAACAGAGAGGCATTAAAAATGTCAAATTATCTAGTTACTTGGGGCTGTGAAATTGAGGGAGCAATAAAGATTTTAAGAAAGTTTGTCATTTTCCATGTGGTCACATGTCCAGCCTACACCCTGTCACACTGTGGCAGTTTTCCATGTTCTGTAGCAAGTGGCTAAAAGGTTTTACCGAGGTCGGATAGATGTCACAGTACAAGCAGGCATTAATTCCGAATGCATCAAAGAAAAAGCTTTCAAGCTAGTGTCACTGCAATAATTTCAAGAAAAAATTAAAAATAATAATTATAAAGAAAAACTAATAATTTAGATGTTCTGAGTCTCTAAAGGAGTTTTTCTGGTCCGCTCACAGACATGGCGGTTTCAGATAGTCAGAAACAACTTCCCTGTCCAGACCCTGCTGTGATTTCTGTATCAGTTTGTTTCCCAGCTGCTTTCCTTGCCGTGCAAAGGGGGCCTGGATGGCATAGATGTTTTGCTTGACTTCTTTGGAAAAAAGAAAAAAGGAAATTTAAGCATTATAAATGCCAAGGGGTCAGAAATAAATACCAGTGGCTGTCAAGATATATTTAACAAAGTTTATTAGAAAGGCAGCAGGAGATATGGAAATACACTAGTATAGGGGAGTAGAGACACTAAGTTTAAAAATTAGCAGTTTTGCCCTGGCTGGTTGGCTCAGTGGTAGAGCGTTGGCCTGGTGTGCAGGAGTCCCGGGTTCGATTCCTGGCCAGGGCACACAGGAGAAGCGCCCATCTGCTTCTCTGCCCCTCCCCCTCTCCTTCCTCTTTGTCTCTCTCTTCCCCTCCCGCAGCCAAGGCTCCATTGGAGCAAAGTTGGCCCGGGCGCTGAGGATGGCTCTGTGGCCTCTGCCTCAGGTGCTAGAGTGGCTCTGGTTGCAACAGAGCGACGCCCCAGGTGGGCAGAGCATTGCCCACTGGTAGGCGTGCCAGGTGGATCCCGGTCAGGTGCATGCGGGAGTCTGTCTGACTGCCTTCCTGTTTCTGGCTTCGGAAAAATACAAAAAAAAAAAAAAATAGCAGTTTTTAAAATTTAGAGATGTAAACTCCAATCCAGGGAAGTGACACTTGAGATATGTATACATTCCATGATAATGATTGAAAACCCCATGACTATGAATTTATACATGGTGATTCGTTGCAAAATAACAAAATTGCAGTTATAATAGAAAGGACAATAATGCAACAGAATTTGTAATATCTTATAGGAAGCATTAACTATATGGAACAGAGTCAAATTCCCAAAGAATTATTCATTTCTTCATTCAGCAAATACTAAAATTACCGTGTTCATGTAATAATTTCAGGGTCTTTAGAAATTAATGATAAAACTAAATTAAATGAAATGTGAATTTCAAAGTATAATTTTTGATCTGGAAACATTTTTCCTTAAATGAAACTAACCTCCGAATATAATAAAGTAACATTTTGTTGATAGAAGATAATAACTTTTTTAAAAAGTTGCTCATAGCAAAGTAAAGGAGGAAGGCCAAGTTGATCTATTTAGAAGGAAACAAAATTATGCTGCATATTATATTAGCAATTTTACCAACACTAAAACTATTGTAGTAAGTATTCATTAATAATAATAAGTCACTGGAATGAGTACCATTTGTGAGGTGCTTACAAAATACCAATTACAGTGGACCTCTTTCTAGAGTGGGGGTCAGGTTCCAGAACCCCTCGTGATAGGCAAAAATCCGTGAAGTAGCGACCTTATAGTTATTTTATTACTTATATATTTTTAAGGCTTTATGAACCTTCCTCACACTCTTATAAACCTTTACCATGCTGTTATTAATCTTTACCACACTCTTATAAACACTTCCTATGCTCTTAAACACTTTCTACACTCTTACACCTAAGTAAAATCCCGCAATATAGAAAAAAATACACAATGCAAAATTAGATATATACAATTTAAAAATCTGTGATACAGTGAGACTGAGAAAAGTGAACCGTGATATGGTGAGGGGACAACTGTATACATTTTATATAATTAGTCCCTAAGTTCAGACTGTTTAGAAATTTATGTAGGATTACAGATTTAAGAAGTGATTTAAACCTGTCTGTGCAAGGCAAAAGCTGATACCCTTAAATAAAAAGTATATTCATGATTATATTATCAAATTTATTGGCAGGCTAAATATTTACTAAAGTAGATATATTTATTATATATCTGATCTGTACTACCAAATGATATAAATGAATCTAATTATAGCCTGTTTAACCACAGCTTAATATATATTTTTTTGTTTTGTTTTTGTATTTTTCTAAAGTTGGAAATGGGGAGGCAGTCAGACAGACTCCCACATGTGCCCGACTGGGATCCACCCGGCACGCCCACCAGGGGGAGCTGCTCTGCCCATCTGGGGCGTTGCTCTGTTGCAACTAGGGCCATTCTAGCACCTGAGGCAGAGGCCACAGAGCCATCCTCAGCGCCTGGGCAAACTTTGCTCCAATGGAGCCTTGGCTGCTGGAGGAGGGGAAGAGAGAGACAGAGAGGAAGGGGAGGGGGAGGGGTGGAGAAGCAGATGGGCGCTTCTCCTGTGTGCCCTGGCTGGGAATTGAACCCGGGACTCCTGCACGCCAGGCCGACACTCTACCACTGAGCCAACCGGCCAGGGCCAGCTTAATATATTTTGATTTTTTATATTTCATTCTGGAATATTGTTTTCTTACTTCAACCACTTTTAAAAATATGTCCATGCTCATTTTTCTGAAAATTATAGATAACTATTAAGTTTAAAGTATAATCTTATATTGGTTAACTAGTGTCCATTTAGGTCTCTGTAGACTCCTATTTGAAATCAAGGCCGATAATAAGAGAGTTATTGGGCTTAGCCTGTGGTGGCACAGGGGATAAAGTGTCAACCTCCAAAACTGAGGTCACCGGTTTGAAACCCATGGCTTCCCTGGTTAAGGCACATATGGGAGTTGATGCTTCCTGCTCCCTCCCCCACTTCTCCCTCTCTCTCATTCTCTCTCTCCTCTCTAAAATGAATAAATAAAATATTTTTTAAAAAGAGAGTTATTGGAAGAGTTGTTTACTAAGTGAACCCTATGGAATGGGAGAAAATATTTACAAACCATCTGATAAAGGGTTAGTCTTCAAACTGTGTAAGAAGAAACTACATCTCAATAGCAAAAACAAACAAACAAACAAAGAACCTGATTAAGAAATGGGCAAAGAACTCAAATAAACATTTTTACGAAGGAGACATACAAATTGCCAATAGGTATATGAAAACATGCTCAGTATCACTAATCATCAGGTAAATGTAAATCCGAACCACAATGAGATAGGACCTCACACCGGTAAAAATGGCTACTATCAAAAACCCAAAGACAACAGGTGTGGCGAGGATGTAGAGAAATTAGAACCCTTGTACACTGTTGGTAGGAATACAAAATGGTACAGCTGCTCTGGAAACCAGTATATATATTACTCAAAAAATTAAAAATAGAACTACCATATAATCTAGCAATCCTACTTCTGCGTATTTATCCCAAAGAACCAAAATCAGTATTCTGAAGAGGTATCTCCACTTCCGTTTTCATAGCGTCACTATTTACAATAGCCAAGATGTGGAAACAGCCTGAAATGCCCATTAATGAAAGAACAGATAAAGAAAATGTGGCACACACATACATATAGAGACTATTATTTAGATTTAAAAAGAAACAAATCCTGACATTTGCTATAACATGGATGTGCCTGGAGCATACGCTAAATGAAATAAGCCAGTCAGTCACAGAAACACAAGTACACCGCATGAGCCCACTTATATTAGGCATCTGTAGTAGTCAAATCCACAGAATGAAAGAGAGGAATGGTGGTTGCCGTGCGCTGGGGGAAAGAAAATATTTGGAGTACTAATCACAGGGGCATAAACTTTCAGTTAAGCAAGATGAACAAGTTCTTGAGATCTGCCGTATAACACGGTGCTTATAGTTAACAAGACCTTATCGTACATTTAAATTGTTGTTAGAGGGTAGATCTCATATTAAGTGTTCTTACCACAGTGGCATAAATAAATAAATAAATAAATAAATAAATAAATAAATAAATAAGAGAAAGAAATGAACCTTCTCTCTCAACAAGGAATGTAACACAATACTGCCTAGATGAAGGGGACCGGTTAAATAGACTGATTTCGTTAGTGTGTCTTTCAGATTACCCTGTTTCTTTAATTTGTTGAAATCATAGCTGCTTCTCTGGATGACCTTCATTATAATCTAGATAGTCACATCAACATTTCTCCCAGAAAGCCAGATAAAGCATAAGTTCAGGAAGTCCGAGCTTGGCAAATGAAGCTGCCTTTCACCATTATGACAGAGGAACGACCCTGTGGGTGTTTAAAAAATTATCCAGTTATGTGGTTTAGTCTGTTGAGATTTCATGTTAGGCAGTTATGGTCCACAGGCCAGAAAAGTGACTGACAGTTGTCTGAAAACGTGATGAGAAACTGGCAAGGTGGACCAGCTTCAGCGTTCCCCTGTACAGGTAGATGTTGATTGAAATAATGAGAGCTTTAAAAAGCTGACACAGCTTTGATCTCTTCTTTGATGTTTTCTGCTGTTGTTTATGATGTTACTCTTTATAGGATAGAGTCAGTTAAAATATATAAAAAGCCGGAGAATATTTTCTCCTTGCAAATAATTAATAAAAATGATGTGGCAATTAGAATTCTACAGATCAACAAATATAAATGGTACAGGGTGTATGTACCCCAATAGTAAAAAAGATAGCAGTATGTACTTTTATTTTTTAATTGAATTTATTGGGGTGACACTAGTTAACGGAATTATACAGGTTTCAGGTGCCCAATTCTACAGCACATCTCTGTACACCATATTGTGTGTTCACCCCCCACACCCAAGGCAAGTCTTCAGCCATCAACCATTTGAAATAGAAGTGTTTTTACATTGTCACACTAAGCTGCTTTCTATTCTCTTCCCTGTATGCTCCTACTAGGTGACCTTGCACCGACTATTTCTCTTTTCCAGAAAGCCCTCTCTCACACGTTACCACTAGTGAGAAGATTGCACTTGCTTCTAGACCAACTCAAACACGGCCTTGCCAGGCCTCCGGCTGGGACAGTCATACCCAATTTCACAGCATCGGCTACGTGCCTCCATTATTGTTCTTTATCACAGTGTTATACACATTTGCCTGTGTCTCTTCTAGATATGGTGTTAACAATTTTTGTGCTATGGATCCCTTTAGCATCTGGTAAAGCATATGGTACACTTCCCAGAATGGTTTAAAATGCATTAAAAAAAGAAAAATCATATAGGAATACAAAGGAAATTAATTATGTTACAATATAGTTATCAAATAATAAATATAGGACTACATGTGGTTATTAATGCACTAGTTGAAAATATACTAATTGATATAAATTCAAAGTCATGGTGAATATCGATGACCTTTCAAAATATCCACAACTGGCATTTGATATAAAAATGTTGCCGATAACACAGATAATGCTAATACTGGAGTGTGATGTTTATCTTCATAATTGAAAAAAAATTGCTTGTTTTCAGTTAGAGGTTATTGCCAATAAAGATGTAATTTTTTTCTCCTACCTTGGTTAGTGGGCACCAGATTAAGAAGCCTGTAATTTGGCTGCATGGCCTCAAGGTCAGGGTTTTGATTTGTTCACCATCGTGTCTCTATTACAGAACAGAACTGGCACAATCCAAGTTCTCCACGAAGTGTTGTGAACGGTGCTGAATTGGGTTTCGAAGGTTTGGATGCTGATTTTATCATTACCCTTATCACATCACAACACATCAAGAAATTTGTTAGTTTCCATTCAAGTTGTCAATGGCTGTCACACATGGTGCTATATATATCCTTTTGGTTAGACAGAGAAGCTTGAGACTGAAAATTAAAAAGCAACTGTGACTAAGTCAATTGTGTTTGCTCTGTTTCCCGCACATCCTCCTCCGTCAATAGACAACTATGAGGACGTTGTTAATGCCGCTGATAATTTTCCCATTTGCAACATCACTTTCCATGAAGCTTAAACATGAAACCACAGAAACTAAGCAGTCTCTACAACATATTCTGAAGATGGGAGGGGGGGAGTATCACTAATTTCACCCTTTCAAACAGACAGCTCTGACAACAACAATATTAAGTGACACTCTGAAGGGCATTTCACTACTAGATAACGAAAGTTAAAAAAAAAAATCCTCCGTTTCCTGACTCGTAGCTATTTTATTATAACATTTTAAGAACCCTGCCCAATACTTATAAGCCTAACATTTGGATGTTTCCCTATAGCCCGATACCGTATAAACCAATGCTCTTGTTAATTTTTCATCTTTCTCCTGTTTTGTTTTTACATAGTATTTGCTATAGCTCTAAGTGACTTATTATTCTGTTCAATTTCACCAAATTAGAGGATAAACAAAATGACTAATGCCATTTCTTTCAGCATGTGTCCATGACACAATTCCAACAATAATAAAACTGTTTATTAGTACAAACAGCAACTATAGAGAGTAAACATCTCAAACATTTGCTAAATAAATATACCACATATAACATGCACATTATACAATATAATGGTTTTCACCATTACAGAATTAAAATGAGTCTGTTTGCAACTTTCCTATCTAAAGTCAGAAAATTGTAAACAGATTTTATAATGCTATGTTGCTTTTTAGTGTTAAAGACATTAATAGATCATTTCCTGAAGAAAGTACGTGTTTTCAGTAATAATAACACATTTGTGGCCCTGGCCAGTTGGCTCAGTGGTAGAGCATCGGCCTGGTGTGCAGGAGTCCCGGGTTCGATTCCCGGCCAGGGCACACATGAGAAGCGCCTATCTGCTTCTCCACCCCTCCCGCTCTCCTTCCTCTCTGTCTCTCTCTTCCCCTCCTGCAGCCAAGGCTCCATTGGAGCAAAGTTTGCCCAGGCGCTGAGGATGGCTCTGTGGCCTCTGCCTCAGGCGCTAGAATGGCTCTGGTTGCAACAGAGCAACGCCCCAGATGGGCAGAGCATCGCCCCCTGGTGGGCATGCCAGGTGGATCCCGGTCGGGCGCATACGGGAGTCTGTCTGACTGCCTCCCTGTTTCCAACTTCAGAGAAATACAACTGCCCCCCCCAAAAAAAAGCCCCACACTTGCAGCCTAACTGGAAGTACATCAGCCTATCCCCTTCGAGTGAAAAATTAAGATTTCACTAAAACGTGAAGGCTCTTTACAGTATAACTTGATCACAGTCTGCCTGAGTTATGATTATATAGATTATCACCTTAAAAATTGACTCTCTTATAAGATTTTATTATATTCACCATCAGAAATTAGCCCATTGTATAGCTCCAATAATATATTAATTTATTTAATACTTAAAAGAATATTAACTGCATACATTAAAAATAAATATGTGAGGCATTGTTCACTATATTAGCCATTTTCTGGCTAATCACGACTGTTGATCTCAACCAGAAGTGTAGTACTCAACAAACTAATGAGGAAAAAATAGCTTTTAATGTGAAAAGTATAGGGTCCTTGATCTTTGAACAAATTTGAGCTTTTAATACTTTTCAAATGAAAAAAGAAACAGGTTTCATTTCCCTCTGGCTCTAGTAAATAGGAATGACAGTTGCAAAGCAGGTATTCCAAAATATGAAACAAAATTATGATTCTTGAAAAAAAAATCGAGCATCTGTTACAACACAGAGCCATTATAATGCAATTAACCAGACTAAGGACCAGATGCTAAGAAAGCAAAATGTAAAAGATGAAGCATGGTATTATTTTTGTTAATGAATTTAATTCCAAATGTTACAGGAGTGATTCATGGACTTTTTTTTCCGTAAAGATCAGTTGTCACATGTACATATTGCATTTTAATATGATGCTGGCATAATTTAATGAGAAAAGTAAATTATCTCTCACAGGCTATGAGATGTTTTAGAATGACTAAAATGTAGATACTCTTACAGGTAGATGAATAATTTGCCAATGGCGATATGTTAGTCTTTAAAATTTATACCCCCAAACCATAAGATGCAAGTTATGTTACAAATGTAATATAATTCTATGAAACATCATCAAAAAAAATACATTTTAGATATTTAAAACATATCATTTATTTTTCCATAATATCCCCAATCTCATATTAGTGTGTAATAGGAATATATGTCAATGTAATCCTGAACACACAATTTAAATACTATGCCAAGAAATGTGGAGATAAAAGTTAAAGCCCTTTAGCAGGTTCACATTTTATGTTTGTGTCTACAGTTGCCTCTAGTACTCGTTATTTTGTTAAGAAAAGTCTCCTGTACAGTAAGCTTGTTAAAATGAATGTCCTGATCACACCAGAAAAACATAAATGGAAAATGAGAAAAAAAAAACAACAACAAGTAACGTAAGAACCTGATAACTCAAATTGATTTTTAACAAGTTTATCAAGTTGAAAACAAAAGGTAGGAGCCATATCATGTAAACAAATAATACTGTATTTTCATAGATTTGTCATAGTAGCTCACTAAAAAAATAGAATGTGTTCTATTAATAGGATCTCTGTTTAACATTTTTATAATTCACTGTGTGAGAGCATAGCCACAACATCCCCAGATTGTAGTTCTTGTGGAAGAATGATCAGACTGGTTTTTTTTCTTCTTCTTCTTCTTTTCCAAGTGAGAAGAGAGGAGATAGACAGAGTCTCGCATGCACCCTGACCGGGATCCACCCAGCAACCTCCATCTGGGACTGATACTCTGCCCATCTGAGGCCGTGCTTGCAACTGAGCTATTTTTAGCACCTGAGATGGAGGTTGCACCGAGCCATCCTCAGCTCCTGTGTCTGATGTGCTCAAACCAATCAAGCCATGGCTGCGGGAGGGGAAGAGGGAGAGAAAGAGAGAGAAAGTGTGTGTGTGAGGGGATGGGATGGAGAAATAGATGGTTGCTTCTTCTGTGTGCCCTGAGCAGGAATTAAACCTGAGATATCCACATGCCAGGCTGACACTCTACCACTGAGCTAACCGGCCAGGGCCAAGGTACAGTGATGTTAACCATGCTAAATCTGTCAGCCCATAAGGTTCTCCTAAAAATGCTATATATTAATAGCAACTACTCAGAAAAAATGTAGACATTTGTAATAAAGCAATCAACCTCATTTGGATATTAAGGAACTGACCATTCTACAAAATACACTTATAGTAAGCATGAGCACTGAAAATATGTGGGAAAACACAACCTCTGTATTAACAATGACTATATCATGAGACCATGCCTTTTCTCATTCCTGCCTATTACTAAATATTTGTTGAATAAGTTATTGAAATCCATACAGAAAACATATTCTTTTTAGCAACAATAAGAAATCCATAGACGATGAAAGCTGTTTCTTTACTTTCTTTTGAGATATTCATTCCACATATATTTAGTTTTTATCAAAGTTAAGCGACAGAGCTAGACTATATTATACTGCAGTCCCAGCCAAAAATGACATAATTTTCCATCATAGACAGGGAATAGAATTTTTCCTTTTAATGCAAGTATAATGAGAGGAGCTCCCAAACAAAAGGCATTTCAATAGAGGGATGGTCCTTCTGTGGACTGTGCTTAAACTACCAATAAATATGATAGATATATGGCCATCAGGAAAATCCCCCATTACTATGAACATAATAGTAGTCAGACAGTGTTTAGAAGCAGATTATCTGGTGTGTACCATTTTGTAAACAATGAATCAAACACATGAAGAATACCTACTGAGGTATTTAAGAGGATTATAAAACATAGCACCTGCTCTCAAGAACTTTATAAAAAGTTAAAGAGTCAAAGAAAATCCACAGGAAATAACTAGTAGATAATTAGATTGAGAACTGAGTAGAAATGATTATATATAACAAAAGTTCACAGAACAAAGTAAAGTTTGAAGCAGTTGGAGAAAGTGTTGTGGTAGCTATACTACTTGAATAGATTTTTGAAGATGGGAAAACTTGACAACCAAATGAGTAGAGGAGAAGATTGCAGAAAGGGAGAAGGCGTCTAGCAGGACGGGAGAGAACGAGTTAACTGGCCCATGTAGGAGAAAGACTAAATATGTTGAGAATATAGATAACAGCAACACATCTCCAATCCTTAAAAGTACATAGTCAGTGTAGTACTGCACATAAAATACTATGGGTTATTTATTTTAGTCATTTAACCGTGGTGTTTTATTTTTTGGTTGTACAGAAGTTGGGGACTGAAATATAATTATATTCTGTTGTTTAAAAATTAAAAAAAGAAATTCTACTAGATTTCAGAATTACACAGCCAATCAGCTAAAGGCTTTCGACCATGAATTTTGGTTCTATAGTTATTAAAATCACAGTTGTTAAAAGTAACTCATATTTAGTATTACTGTTTACTTTTTTGGCACTTATACATTTTATCTTCTTTGATCCCTGAAATTGCTGAAAGGAGTCAGGAAGAGAACATGACTATGTCAGTTTTTCACACTTTCCAGCTTTGTTAAGATATAAGGGACAGGCCCTGGCCGGTTGGCTCAGTGGTAGAGCGTCGGCCTGGTGTGCAGAAGTCCCGGGTTCGATTCCCGGCCAGGGCACACAGGAGAAGCATCCATCTGCTTCTCCACCCCTCCCCCTCTCCTTCCTCTCTGTCTCTCTCTCTTCCCCTCCCGCAGCCGAGGCTCCATTGGAGCAAAGATGGCCGGGGCGCTGGGGATGGCTCCTTGGCCTCTGCCCCAGGCGCTAGAGTGGCTCTGGTCGTGACAGAGCGATGCCCCGAAGAGGCAAGAGCATCGCCCCCTGGTGCGCAGAGTGTTGCCCACTGGTGGGCGTGCCGGGTGGATCCCGGTCGGGCGCATGCGGGAGTCTGTCTGACTGTCTCTCCCCATTTCCAGCTTCAGAAAAATACAAAAAAAAAAAAAAAAAGATATAAGGGACATGTAGCCTGTAAATTTAAGGTGTTGCATGCGATGATTTGATGCACATATACACATTGTGAAATGATTACTGTGATAAGGTTAATGATCACATCCAGCAGCTCACATAGCTGTTATGTTGTGTGCTCGTGTTTGTGGTGAGAACAGTGAAGATCAACTCTTTTTCAGAATGACTGCCTCAAAGGCACACCATCGGCATGGAAGCTGGAACCCCTCCTTGTATCCAGGTTACAAATCCATTACCTCGTTTTCTGTAATTTCCTCACATAATTGAGAACCTGAAACTGTTATCATGGAACTATTTCTAAGATGTCGGGAATCATATCCTAATGGAATAATGGAACAAAAATCCATTTTGAAAGGATTAACTCAACTTGCTGAAATTTGCGTGTAAAAAAATTCTTTGCACCTTCATGTATTACTGGACCGAACAGAAGCAGAAACAAGGAAACGGGCTTACCACTGGGGACTCGACTACTCTTGAAATTTAGACAATTCAGGTTATTAGTCATGGAGTCCTAAGGAGAAGAAGTAGACCTGATTCCACACTGGTAAAACCAGAGCTCTCTAATTTACATACCCTACTTGTCTGAGGATATCAGATGTGTTCAGGTTGAATAAGTTCAAGACTCTTGCTTGAGTAATTTTAGGGAATGTAACACGATCTGAATAGTAATTGGTTGTTTAATAATCCTGTTTGCAGAGCCAACGTAAGCTTGCTTCACTCTTAAGCACAGAATAGGTCCAACGTCTGTACTCAGAGCAAGGAAAGGGAACCTTCATCTGCATATAAGCTTTAAAGTCAACCTGATGTGAAATCCTGAAATACATTTTGAAAATGAATGGATTAGTGATAAAATTAATGAGAAAACTAAAGTCTCTGAAATGAAATATTTTTGGCATGTGATAAGCTGATACACTGTCCTCAAAAGTCCCTTGCAATTAGGTTTTCTGAGCCATCATAGTGAAGCCTGTCTTGCATCATGGGTATTATATTCACCAAGCCAACTTGTCTATTTGTCCTTGCATGTCATAGCACTTTGAAACACTAACTTTTGCTCCATTTGTGTCAATCTCCTAATCCGCAACAAAATGTTCCTTTTAACTGTTGCACTTAGCATGCTTCACCAGTCTGGAAGGACTTCCCACTAAAATGACCACTATCAACTACAACGTCTGTATTCAATACTAATTCTAACTTTCTAACCTACTGCACTTATCATCATCTTGAACACCAGCGTCGCTCATTCCCATTTCACACAATTCATAGTATGATGTCCAGCCTAGCCCAGACTCCAACCTACCACCTATGTATTACATACAAAGAACAACACCTCGTATATCCACAAACTAGAATTATATTTATAACTACTGTACTGTCTTCTTGTGCCTCAGTATAATCCTATGTGCCCACCATCAACTAAACCCTACTCTTCTTTTTTCATTAAGGTATTCAGTAACTATAGATTAAGCCAGTACAATGTGCCCGGTGATATGCTTTTACTGTATATTCGGTAACGATCAAAGCAGATAGCGGCTGAGTGAGGAAAGCATTTCAGACAGATGTAATAGTAGGAATGAAGCTGGCATTTGAGAAATGAAAGCAGGTCAGTGTGGCTGAAGTGCAGCGAGACTGTAGACGGAGGAGAGGGAAGAACTGATCAGACAAATAATGATCTTTAACCAGATATGACCACAAACCTAGTTTACATTTTTAAAGCATCACTCCGGATGCAATGTGTAGACTGGAGTGGGAGTAGAAGGGGTTAAAAAGCACAGGGAGCAAAGACAGCTTGGGGGGCCTATTACTAAGGGTAACTTAGATTAGGATGGAATCAAAATACATGGATGACATCATCCACTTTCTCCGCTGTGCCATTGTGACAATTTGGCACCTTTTCTATAGCAGCTCTTCTAAACCTTCCCACTGATTTTCAGGTTCACAAACTGTTTCCTTCCTCTTCACCTCCTGCTCCATCTTGATGGATGACTGTTCTTTGGTTACTAAACAGAGCAAAGTCATCTTGTGTGAGCTCCTTCGCCCTTCCTCCTTCTATCATCTGAAATGCCCTTGCCCTGTTGTGGTTTTTTTTTTAAGCATGTAAAATAATTTATCTCTCACATTCTGGGTTAATTTATATTCTCCCCAAACTGACACCAAGGAAAGGACTTAGGGTGCAAACAGTTTATCTAGCTATCGATTTCAGCAAGTACAAGCGAGAGGGTGGAGAAAGCGAGATTAGGAAGGGGAAGGACGCAAGGAAGGATGCATTAATGAGCACATTGCTACTGGGGGCACCTGGGGTTCCACTCTGCTGGTGACCTTCTGAGAAGCAGTGTGGGGCACGCTTCAAAATTGTTCCACCGGAAGATGAAGAGGCTGGAGTGCATTTTTCTAAGGCCTTCCAACTCTTAATAGTAAAAGGTTGCTCTTGGTTATATTGCACCCCTCTGCCCCCCCAATACTTCTGTCTGACTCATGTCTGTTTGCAGTTGGTAACCTGGCGTAAACCCTCAGGCAGACAAGCAGAACAAGAGATGGGAACTCTTGCCTGACCTGTGGTGGCACAGTGGATAAAGCGCTGACCTGCAATGCTGAGGTCACTGGTTCAAAACCCTAGGCTTGCCTGGTCAAGGCACATATGGGAGTTTTTGCTTCCTGCTCTCTTCACCCCTTCTCTCTCTTTTCTCTAAAATGAAAAAAAAGAGAGAGAGTTGGAAAGTCTGGAGACGGGTTAGTCAGGAACTGCATTGAAATCTGTGGGAAGGACATGTCCGGACCATCAGCAACATCTCCTTCTTCTTTCTCCTTTAGGACATTGTTTACACCTTTCTTCCATGGAAACATTCCTTAAAGGTGGTGTTGTTATGAATTATTTAGGAGACTTTAGAAATCATCTAGTCCAACGTCCTTATTTGAAGATTGGGAAATTATGCACCACCATTCTTCAGTTGACTTTGGGAATGC
This sequence comes from Saccopteryx leptura, assembly GCF_036850995.1. Lineage (NCBI taxonomy): Eukaryota > Metazoa > Chordata > Mammalia > Chiroptera > Emballonuridae > Saccopteryx > Saccopteryx leptura. The sequence goes on from NC_089516.1 coordinate 25,985,172, forward strand.
TATTTGCAAACCTTTTCTTGGTCTACTGAAATATGCAAGACCATTTTATATATTTTTTTAAGTTGGGCAATAGTATTCAAATACATTGTAATACCTTGACACCACATTGCCACTTATCATCACGTACTACCTCCCACTGGTTTCCAAACTTTCAAATCTAAATTAATAGCTAGTGAATTTTAAAATCTCTATTCAATACTAATTTTTTTTTTTTTTTAAATTGAATACTTTGAAGAGCAGGCTAATTGGAAATACCTGAACCACAAAAGCTCTTTATTTTTTCAAAATACTCTTTACAGAGTCTTTATATTTGTGCTATATATGGCCTTGAGTAGAAGCACTTTTTATTGTTGTTTTGTGGTTGCTTTTTAAACCAATAGAAATATTTCCATAGTCTTGGAAGCTTCCAAGGTAACTTTTAAAAAGTTGTGCTTGCAGGAGCCTATCAGGATTTTGGAAAATAGTATCTGAAGCATAACTATAAACAGATTTGAACAGCAGGCTAGTTCACACAGAAAAATTGTATTACTCAGTTGCAAGGGCTTCATGTATGGTATACTTTGTTTTTAGTTTGGTTTAGATTACGATTAAACAGTTACATTTCCAAAGGAGGTTAAATAAAATGATCTATTGGATAAATGATACTCTCTATAGTAAGGCACATACCCGACATAAAATTTTTACTAAACTCACACTGTAATTTTTTGCATCAAAAAATCTTAAGGTCAAATAATCTAATGTAGCTAGCCATGACAGATATTTTCATTATCTTTAATTAATATTATGGCAAGAGTTCTCCTCGTTGCTCTTTTTCCTAAGGCCTTTGTTAGATACCATTGATGCTCTTTTTTTTTTTTTAATTTATTTTAGAGAGGAGAAGGAGAGACAGAGGAGAGACAGAGGGGGGGAGGAGCTGGAAGCATCAACTCCCATATGTGCCTTGACCAGGCAAGCCCAGGGTTTCGAACCGGCGACCTCAGCATTTCCAGGTCAACGCTACATCCACTGTGCCACCACAGGTCTGGCGATGCTCATTTTTTTTATTGCAAAGAGATTTGTCTAAATTTCCCGATAATTTTGTAAAAACTACAGCATGCCTTAGTCATTATTCATCCCACAGACAGAATCTAACTCTTTTTTTTAAAAGATTTTATTTATTTTATAGAGGAGAGACAGAGAGAGAGAGAGAGAGAGAGAGAGAGAGAAAAGGAGGGAGGAGCAGGAAGCATTAACTCCCATATGTGCCTTGACCAGGCAAGCCCCGGGCTTCGAACCGGTGACCTCAGCGTTCTAGGTTGACACTTTATCCACTGCATCACCACAGGTCAGGCAACCAGAATCTAACTCTTAACTTTCTTTTTTTTGTATCTGATGACAATGAATTTATTAAGTATCCCCCCACCCCCCAAACACGAACACAAGCCAGTAAAGAAAACCATAAAACTTCAGGCCCAGAGCTGACAAAGCAGAGATAAATGAGTGACACAAAAATGAAAATGACCTATGGTGGGAAGACAGAGCTGAGTTCTGTGAATACCGAAGGACAGACACCCGGGAGCCTTAGGGTGACATGGCTAGAGTTGGTTGGGCAAGACTGGGGCAGCGTCAATGGCTGCATGGGTCTCGGGACAAAGCCCCAGCTGCTTCACTAGGGGCCTTGGGCCTTGGACTCCTCCTCATCATCCTCATAATCTCATCTTCCCCCCCGCCCCCATGGCGTTCTGGTACTGCTGGTAGTCGGATACCAGGTCGTTCATGTTGCTCTCGGTCCTGGTGACCTCATCTCATCCATGCCCTCGCCCATGTACCAGTGCAGGAAGGCCATGAGCTGGAACAGAGCACTGAACTGGTCCAAAGTGTGTTTGAATAGCTCCTGGATGACTGTGTTGATTCAGACAAAGGCGGAGGACATCCTGAGCCCACGAGGCTGGATGTCATACACGGCCACTTGCACGTTGTTGGGGATCTACTCCCTGAAGTAGCTGCCGTTCTTGCGCTGGACGGCCAGCACCTGCTCGTGCACCTTCTTCATGGACCTGCGGCGGTGGAAGATGGTGGCCAGGGTCAGGTAGTGGCCGTGGCAGGGGGCGCAGATATCTACCAAGTTTTCAGCATCAACATCTGCCAGCTGAGCTTGGGCACTGACAAGGCCCGGTCCTGCCTCTGCCCCGGTGAGCGGGGTGAAGCCGGCGTTAAGAAGGGCAGGCTGGTGAAGGGCACTGTGTCCATGGCCAGCTTGTGCAAGTCAGCTGGCTGGGGAAGTGGAGTGCGGAGGTGACGTCTCACATGGTGGCTGACACCAAGTGGTTGAGTTGCCTGAGGTGGGAGTGGCCAGCTTAAGGGTGTGGAAGCAGATGTCCCAGAGCAGGGGTCTCCAAACTTCGGCCAGCGAGCCACATGCAGCCCCCTGAGGCCACACCACACTTCCGGAAGGGGCACCTCTTTCATTGGTGGTCAGTGAGAGGAGTATAGTTCCCATTGAAATACTGGTCAGTTTGTTGATTTAAATTTACTTGTTCTTTATTTTAAATATTGTATTTGTTCCCATTTTGTATTTTTACTTTAAAATAAGATATGTGCAGTGTGCATAGGGATTTGTTCATAGTTTTTTTTATAGTCCGGTCCTCCAATGGTCTGAGGGACAGTGTAAAAAGTTTGGGGACTCCTGTCCCAGAGTGTTTCATTGCCACTGCCGTAGGACTCATCGGTTTTTCTCCACCAGCTGCTGGATGGACAGTGTGGCTTTGTAGGGCTCCACCAGCGTGTCCTACACCTCGGGCGAGGGCGCTACCCTGCAGGTAGTCGTGATGCAGTCGGGGTACTCCTCGTGCACCTTGCTGATGAGAAGCGTGCCCACCCAGACCCTGCACCCCCACCCAGAGAGTGGCTCAGCCCGAAGTCTTATGGGTACTCTCAATTCTCACACCCCTTCTATACTGTGTCCAGGACAGAGTCTACCAGCTTGGCGCCCTTCGTGTAGTGACCGTTGGCCCTGTTTTTTGCCAGCCCCATTCTGATCAAAGATGAAGTTGTCAGGCCTGAAGAGGTGCCCAAAGACCCCAGACCCAATACTGTCCATGGTTTTGGGCTCAGGGTCCACCAGGATGGCCCGAGGCAATACTTGTGAGAGGAGGCTTCGTTGTAGTAGACGCTGATGCTCTCCAGCTACGGTCCGAGTCCTTCACACAGTTGTCACTGGGGTCTACACCATGCTCATCGCTGATGACCTCCCAGAACTTGGCCCCCATCCGGCCGCCGCACTGGCTGGCCTAGATGTGCACGATCTCTCGTGCTCGGTACGGTGGCAGCCGCTGAGGGACGCACTGACCGGCCAGACGGGCTCTGGAGGGAACTCTTAACTTTCAAACAAAACAAAAACTCTTTCATATTGTATTTACAAGTGATTTGAGCTTAATCTAAAATAATTTTGCCACAGGTATATGTTCAATCTTGGCTTGAGTCTTGAATGTGGAGCAGAATAAAGCAAATCCAATTTTTTCTGCTCCTGGTACCTTTAAAGCTGCCTGAGAAAGTACAAGCAGGTGGGGACCTCCCTCCAACCCTTTCATTTCTCTTCCTCTCCCTCTCTGAACCATATTCTCAATACCTTCCCTAAAACAGAGAAGCTGAGTTCTTAAAAAAAAAATTAATTGATTTTAGAGAGAGAGGAAGGGAAAGAAAGCGAGAGAGAGAGAGAGAAACATAGACCTGTTCCTCTATGTGCCCTGACCTCAGGATCAAACCAGCAACCTCTGTGCTTCAGGATGATGCTCTATCCAACTGAACTATCTGGCCAGGGTGAGAAGCTGATTTCTGCTTGGCCTGAGGAATCCATCTATTTCAGCTTTTCTTTTCCCCCAATTTCCATTTCAATGTCAAGTGCTGGTTCAAAATAAGATATATGAAGGTGGAGGTGGTGGTGGTGTGTGTGAGTGATGGGTGTGAGTGGTGTGTGGGTATGAGTGTGTGTATGTCTGAAGAGATATGATTTTGGCTTGACCATGGGGAGTTAGAAAAATGAAACTGAAAAAGTGAATAGATAATGGTATTCAAAAAGACTGAAATGAATTTGTCAAAGAGATCTGCTATTAATAATAAAAACAAAACAAAACACCTAAAATGCCTCTTTTCTCACACTTGGTTAATGATCGAATAGCAATCAGAATAAAATGTCACAGATATTATTCATTTGGACCAAAACAAACAGCATTAAAAAATGAAATAAAACACCCCCTTTTTTTTTCCTGGGCAAATTTGTCTGTAGGATTCATTCATTCATACATTCAGCTAATTTATTGACACTCATTATATTCCAGGCAGACCTTAAGTTCCAAGGATTCAATGATGAAAGCGAGGGGATATGATACCTAGTACTGTGTTAGTCCCTTTTCTTAAATTTGTACTCTACAACACCATTAAAGATAGTTTTATTCTCATAATAAACCCATAATTCATCATCAGAAGTATTATCTACTTCAGTAATTATGAGTTGCTTTAATCATGAACAGGGAAGTGAAAAATAATAAACTGATATGTGAGCCAGGTCAAAATAAATCATTTGATGTGTTACTTAAACATCAGAAATATGTTACATTTGCTTTCTAAGCATCACCTTCCTTTCATCAATTCAGAATAGTGTCTGAATTATAATAACATGAGAATGACATCATAGCGCTGATGATTCTGAAGCCTACATAGGTAGCACGTGATAGGAAAGATCAGACAAAAAGACTACACTATAAAACTGAAGTAAATGACAGTATCTATTTTCTTGATATATTTAATCAAGAAAATTGAAAAATGATTACAATAAACATCTTTACTTCCTAAAAAGCCTGCCCATTCCCAGCTCTTATTTAGGAACATTGAGATTAGATTCCATTAAAAGTCAATTATCCATATTATACATTTAATCTAAATGGTGTATCCCATTAGAATATATATGAAAGCTTAATTTTACTGAAAGAAATGGACCATAACAAATGAGCATAGACCTTTTTTAAAAAAGCAAAGGTTATAATGTTTAGAATGTTTCAATTTAGTTACTAACATCTTCAAAGATACATTTTAATTTTTACTAGGCATTATAGTTATGTAATATCTCCAGCCTTGTCATGGTTGGAATTTTCAAATTGCACCTTCTTTAAGGTAAGTTGGAAGACATTGCATTTTTTACTGAACCAAAAGGGGAGACTCTGCTGTGTTTAAAAAGAAAATTCTTTTGTTATTTATTCATTTTAGATAGGTGGGGGGAGAGTGAATGAGAAAGAGAAGGGTGGGGGGAGGAGCAGGAAGCATCAACTCCCGTATGTGCCCTGACCAGGTAAGCCCAGGGTTTCGAACCAGCAACCTCAGCATTCCAGAATGATGCTTTATCTGCTGTGCCACCACAGGCCAGGCCGACTTTGATGTATATACTCACATGCTTATAAAACATGTATTATTCTTTCCTTTTGTTAAAAAACATCATAGATTAACATCATAGATACTTAGGGAGTTATCTCAGGAAATAACCACCAAAAAAGTAATTTAAAAACTGGATTCTTTACATAATTGAGAATTAAGCACCAACTGTTTACTTTAGTAATTTTATTGCTAATTTATATAGAATAACAATTTCCCTAAATAGGTAGTCAATATTTTAATGTGCGAATAATTAGTTAACCAGTGCCTCAATTTTGTGAGGGATGTCTGTTTATTTTCTTGTGCATTGGAAACTTCTCTGAACAATGTGGAAAGAGAATCTAGGTAATTAGACTAACAGACAGAAAGTAAACATTTTGTCTCTAATGATAAACATGAGCCAACTTCTTCATTTTTCTTTTTCACTTATTCAACAAGAACTTGACTGAACCTGACTATTTACCTGGCACATAAATCTCAATCCATTGACTATTTCTTGAGCCCCTATTATATGCACTGCGTTAATTTCATAGGTCTTTTGTCCTTTCATCAAAAATGTAAACTTTCTGAAAGCAGAACTGTACGGCCAGTAGTTGCCACTGTCATCGTGGCCGTTCATATGCAGGTTCTCATTGGATTCGGGCAGACTGTAAAGGAATAGTGGAGCCAGAAAATGGTGAGCCATTCGTTTATTCAAGTCTTGCACCAGCTGGTGAGAAAACACAGAGGAAAAACACTTCCTTTTCATTCAGTCAGAGCTCACAAAGCTACTGACACATTCTCCAGTTCCACAACCAGGAGAATCTTCTCCGGTTTCTCCTAGAATCAAAGGCCTCACCAGTCCCAAAGCCCCTCAGCTCTGGTTCCCTATCTGCACTCACTCTCCCTTCTCTCTGCACAAACTCAGCTTCTTCTTCAGCACTCTGCATTCTCTCCTTCCTTGCCATCTTGGCTTCTGTCTCTTTCAGCACTCTGCCTTCTCTCTGCTTTCACTCTGCAAAAATGGCTTCCTTCTTCTTCTCTTTCTCTCCTTTTAAAACTTTTCTGGCACCAAAACCTCTCCTCCAGCACACATTAGCATAATAATGGCCCTTCCCAAGCAGGAAGGTAATTAGCAATTTCACAGATCACATACCTGGTGCTGCCCAGCGCCATTTTTAACAATAAAAATAAGCAAACTCAAAAAATACAAATTTTACACTCATTTGCCCAACAAGAACCCTCTTTCCTTTTTTTTTTCCTTTAATCTCCCATCAAACTTGGATAACCTAATCATCCTTGACAATTCACCATTCTCTCAATTTTGCATGAATTTATTTCCTCTAGCCACAATGTCTTTTTTTTATTTTTTTTTATTTTTTATTTTTCTGAAGCTGGAAACGGGGAGAGACAGACAGACTCCCGCATGCTCCCGACCGGGATCCACCCGGCACGCCCACCCGGGGGCGATGCTCTGCCCACCAGGGGGCAATGCTCTGCCCCTCCAGGGCGTCGCTCTGCTGCAACCAGAGCCACTCCAGCGCCTGGGGCAGAGGCCAAGGAGCCATCCCCAGCGCCTGGACCATCTTTGCTCCAATGGAGCCTTGGCTGCTGGAGGGGAAGAGAGAGACAGAGAGGAAGGAGGGGGGGGGTGGAGAAGCAAATGGGTGCTTCTCCTGTGTGCCCTGGCCGGGAATCGAACCCGGGCTCCCCGCACGCCAGGCCGATGCTCTACCGCTGAGCCAACCGGCCAGGGCCACAATGTCTTTTGATTGGGTAAATCCTCATGAGCCATTCTTAACCTACCTGAAACCTGGTATTTCTCATTCATAAATAAGAATCTTGCCAGTGGTTCTGAGAGTGTGGTTCCCACACCAGCAGTACCAGCATCTCCTGAGAAACCACTTAGAGATGCAAATTCTTGGGCCACACCTCAGAAGGACTGAATTAGAAACTCCCAGCAAGTTGGATTTTAACAAGCTCTCTAGGGGATTCTGATTCACTCAAGGCTCAGAACCACTGCTCTAGTCTATCTGCTACCATAGTTTTTGTGAAGATAAAAGGAGAGAAATTATAACATGGGGCTTTGAAGAAAACCATCAAACAAAGAAATAGATTGAAGGCTACATAAGCATAATTTAAAAAAAATAGGTCAAGGATGGCTTTTAATTTACTATTATTATTTTTTTGTTTCTCTATTTCCTCCTTAGTTTGTACATGCATTTAGAGATAATCTCAACAATGACAGCAAGTTTGGTGGCATTGATCAAGCTGTGAGGGTTCAATAAATAGGTCGGTAAACATTGCAAATAAACATCGCTTTTGATGAAATGTCAAGCAAGGCAGAGCTTAGCTATATTCGGCTCAGCTTGAACTCATAAACCATTAACTGGCCTCTGTACTTCCAGGACAATCTGTCAGATGCTTAAAACACAAATAAAACCAGTCTTTAAAAAAAAGATTACTAAAAGGCAAACTATTAGTAGAGAATGGCAACCACTTAGTTCAGAGCAAATGAGACAAGATTTGCAAAAGTGGTGAGCTTTTACAAACCAAGTTATGGGGCAGCTTGAGATCCAAATATACTTTTCATTGGTTAGTCTTTTTCCTAATATATAGTCATAATTTTAAACAGGCTTCAAGTTAACCATTTTAACTCTGCCCTCCCCCCAAAACTAGCCATCTTTCTTGCTAATGATAGAAAAATTTGTCAAAAGAGATTCAAATTTTTATAAAATTACCATAATTTAGGAATGAATGTAATTTTAATAGAACAACAATAAATCTTTCCTAATTCAAGATATCTTATAATAAGAAAATCAGGTTACATGATTAATCATGGCACCGTTTTACTTTATTTACTAGTCAGAATTTAAAAACAAATGTTTAATCCTTAATGTCATTCTTAAATATTTCAGGCTATCAGGAAGCCTCTGATCATTGTTTAAAATCAGTGGCCCAGTTTGCTTCACAATAAGTTATGCTTGTCTGATCATGTCTAAATTGCTGTTCACAATATATTTTACTATTTTTCTCCAATAGTAAATTTCTTGAAACTATATATATAATTACATAGGTTTTTACTGTTAAGACAAAAATTCTTCACAGTAGTTTTCTAGTGTGTTTATGAATGCAGACTAGGTCCTTATAAATTGAATTTAAAGTAGAAGTATTATTGTTTATTAATTAAGGTCTGGGTCATTAAGTTTGTTGTTGTTATTGTTTCTTCACACCGGAAATAATTATAGATTTCTGAAGACAAAGTTCAAAAATGCCATAACCCAAAAAGTAGAATTTGGGTTTCTTCTCATTTCCCTGATATGCATTAATCTTATAGGTCACCAATATTAAACACCTTCCCTCCCTTCCTCACAACAAAAGCCCTAGTTTGACTTTTAGAAAAAGCTATATGGAATAAGAGTGATCCAAATTTATTCTAGAGGTTGCAAATTGACCAAAGGAGTCACCTTTGGGGCAGCCTGCTTCCAAAGGCTTGTGGCATTTATCATTCTTCTGAATGGCTGTTGCATTTATCTGCAGCTTTTACTCACCAGATGAGACCTCAGACATTTCAAATTCTGCGATGGCTTGCTACACCTTCATAGGAAAGCTTTTTGCTGATTTCCCTGTTGGTACTTTTCTCTTACACATTCTATGGGCTCTGATAAACCTGGAGGTAGAGTCATAGCCAAGTGCAGATAAAGCGGGCACATAATCTCTGACCAGCCTCCCCAAAGCAGACAAACGCACAATCTTTTTGCACCTGTTTCTTCCACTCCGGTTGCTGTGAAAAGTGAGATATTCTTCACAGCTTCACAGAGAGCGTTTTGCAAACACTCCCCTCTCACAGCAATGGTTTCTTCCCTCACAGGCTCAATCTACCTGATTACGTTCCCTTCTAATCAGTAACCTCAGTTCCTCTCGTAATAACTGTGCTGCCTGCTTTATGTGGGATTTCTCTGAGACTGAAGCATAAGTCAGAGAGGAGAATTAGAGGAGCTGATTATTATAAGGACACCTGTATTTTTGTCTAGTCTTCATGCGAACTCCACAGTGCACTCATTTATGCAAACCGGCATTATGAAAGAGAATCAGAAAGGAGAACATGTAAAAAAGAGACTGGACTTATAAAGTTGTGCACCTGGCTGATGCTAGCAGAAAAACCAAACTCTAATAATGTCTGGAGCTGCTCAACACACATTTGAACATCCTATGAAAATAGAAAAATAAAAGTGCTTGACAACCAAACCTCGTCCTCCGGATATACCTTTAAAAATCAATCTGAAACTATCTTAAAGCGACTATGAGTCACAGCGCCGCAGTTAATTCTTAAAGCAAATGGAGATTATTGAAGATTGAAGCAAAAGTCCATTCATGTAAATCCTGATTTTTTAAAATTAAAGGAATAATAGAAACAACTTACTCAAGATTATATTTGAAGTTAAACCTTGAATCCTGCTTCTTGCAAGTACAGAATTGTGCCAGTCTTGTGTAATGACTGTTTACCCAGAGCGTAAGATTGAAGTGGATTTTCAGATTAAAAATAAAACCCTTAAGTACGTCAATCCCCATGTGATCAAAGCACATAAATTATTTTTTTTCAAGTGCTTCATTAACAATATACCCAAGTACAGCTGCAGTGCTCCGTTTTCTTTAAAGAGTAAATTGTTAGACTGAGTGAAGTTCCTATAAAGAAACCTGGAATCAAAGGTAGGTTTTCCTCATTTTCACTTAGTCGACTGAGGGCCTGACTAACGGTAAGTGCTCAATACATATTTATTTAAAGTGAACAAAAGCATACAATATAAAGTGTCATTGCCATTTATATTTTTAAAAACCAAGTCCTATACTTTATTTTAAAATCATTCACAATTTCCCAAGGCTCCAACAGAAATGAAATGTTACTGTTTTCTTTACCATAAAATATTATAATTATATAGAATTATAATATTATAAATTATACAAATTATAAATTATGTGCTGTGCTGGAAATAAGTGAAAATACAACCGGTCTTTTTTTCCTTGCTCCTTTTTATACACTCAATTTCCCGATGTGGAAAATTCTTTTGGAGAAAACAGGAGGTGTTGGGGGGAGAAAGCTCATTAATCGTACCGTATTCCCTTGTCTACAAAGAGCACTGCATCCAAATAACAGAAGAACTAAAGAAACCTTGTAGAATGAGTATATAATTAGCAGTGCTGCTAAGTGAATGGAAATGGAGGTTGCCTAACTTAATTAACTGTAATCATTACTCATTGTCGTCCTGCTTAGAAAGATTAGTTGAGGGTATTTCTTCTGCGATATCCCATTAGACATTTCTACTTCCCTTAATGTGAAAACGATTACACTACAAAAAAAGTATTGCCTTACCCTTTCATTCAGATGTAAACTTGACTGAAAAAGTCAGTTTCATGTCTTAGTTCAGGGAGCAGAATAGCAATAGTATGAAAATATTATTTGGGGCAAAAGAGAAATATATATATATATATAATTATAGAATTATATATAATTCTATAATTATATATAATTACAGAAGTTAGTGGCTTGAAGAGAAAAAAGGAACCCTATATGTGAGGTTCTATAAAGAAAAGAGCTCTTGGCCTAGGAGAAGGGAAATAACAGATTAAGATCTCAGAGGGCCAAAGAAAGTTAACAGTATGAATATGTGGCCTGTATGAATAAGTTGAGCATGATTACTCAACAATGCAGGTGCCCAAGGGACCTTCAAAGACATTGTGGCTAAGGACTGCTTACCTAGGGCTTGTCCTTTTAGAGCAGTGGTCCCCAACATTCTTTGGGCCACGAACCGGTTTAATGTCAGAAAATATTTTCATGGACTGGCCTTTAAGGTGGGATGGATAAATGCACAAAATAAAATTATGTGACCGGCATAAAAACTGTGGTATTTTTAAATATAATTGTTGAACTTACGAGACAAGTGTCAAGAGTGAATCTTAGACGGATGTAACAGACGAAATCTGGTCATTTTTTAAAAATAAAACATCATTCAGACTTAAATATAAATAAAATGGACATAATGTAAGTTATTTATTCTTTTTCTGTGGACCGGTACCAGTCTGTGGCCTGGGGGTTGGGGACCACTGTTTTAGAGGAAAACACTGGCATTTGGGAAGCATTTGTTCTTTTGAATTAATGAAAATCACCTGGAATTTACAGCTGTGAAGAACCCTCACAAATCCAGCATAGAAATGCCTGGAAAGGTGGTCACTGACTGTGTCTCGCTGGATTTGCCCTCTGCCCACCAGTGCTGAAAAATAACAGAGCACCTCCATCTGCTAAGAGGGACTTAATATTCCCCGAGTTCTCTTCACTGTTCTAAGGAATTAAGTGGAGAGTTTCCAGTATTGCGGTTCAAGAATCTCCCCAGCAAACCCACAACATTAACCTAGTTATCACCAAGCTCATTTTACAGGCAAGGAGACAGGAGCTCAGCGAGCTACTCAGAGTCAGCTACAAAATTAGAAATGGCTAAAAATCCAGCTCTGCCTGACCCTCTATCCCAGTATGTTTCAAAAGTTAATGTGTCTACTACCCCTTTGTTCACTGTGCATTATTTACAATAGCCAATATATGGGAGAAACCGAAGTGTCTATCGATAGATGAGTGGATAAAGAAGATGTGGTGCATATACACAATGGAACATTACCCAGCCATAAAAAAGAATGTAATCTTGCCATTTCCAACGACATGGATGGACCTAAGGGGTATTTTTCTCAGTGAAATAAACCAGTCAGAGAAAAACAAATACCATATGATTTAATTTATACGTGGTATCTAATGATAACAACAAAACCAGAAAGAGACTCACAGATACAGAGAACATGTTGACAGTTGCCAGATGGGAATGGAGTTGGGGGTATGGGTGAAAAAGGTGAAGGGACTGAGTAGTACAAATCATCAGCTACAAACCTGTCCGGGGATGTAAAGTATCGCATAGGGAATAGAGTCAATCATATTCTCATAACCGTGTATGGTATCAGATGGGTACTAACTAGACTTATCACAATGGTCACTTTGGAAGTTACATAAATGTCTAATCACTATGTTGTACCCCTGAAACTAATATAAATATTCCAAGTCAAGTGTTACTGAAAAAGATAAAAATAAAACAGAACTACAAAAAAATTAATGTGTGGAAAACTCACCTGAGTACCTTTACTAAACAGCAGAGTCTGATTTATTAATTCTAGGTGAGAAGCCGATCTTTCCAACAAACTCCCAAGTGGTGTCGCTGCTGCTGATTGGATCACATACTGGGTAGCAAGGCCTTGTGTGACTGGCTCACAAACTTTGCTGATATTAGAATCACCTAGGAAGGTTTTGAACCTCCCAATGCTCAAGCTGCGTTGACTATTAAGGAAATCAGAATTTCTCGGTGTGAGACTCCGGAGATTTCAATGTGCAGTCAAATTTGAGAATTTGTGCCCATAGACCAGTTGTTCTCAAATCAGGGTGCAGCAGAATCAAGCGAACGGAACACAGCGCCCGGTGTTCATTACAGCAAGGATAGGGCTCCGGCCTTTGCATTTTTACATGGTTCCCCAGATGATTCTGACATCGAAGTTTAAGAATCGCTCCCGTAGACCATGCTTTCTCAAATCAGTCAGCTGTGTGTTTTCATGAAGATTCTCAGGTTGCATGAAACATCTTGCATGCTAAAAGTTCCCAAGCCTCACATAACTGAATGTCCCCAGTTATAGGGATTTTATTCAAAAATTCTTTCATGATTATTTGTGTGAAGTGTAAAATTGCATTATATTACCCACGCTTTTTTTTGTGTGCATATTATAGTGAGGTGAACATTAATTCTGTTACTTTCTTAGTACTTCAGTGGAAAGCATATTCTATTTACAGAACATTTGCTTTATTCTCAGGGTAGCTGTATAATTAAAAATAATCAATTTTGAAAAGGGACACAGTAGTAAGTTAAAATAAATAAATAAAAAAATTGCTCCTTAAGCTCAGTTACATCAGTGTAGAGTAATGTACCACTTCATGAATGATCCTCAACGCCTCTTCAAGGGCTTGTGAAGATGAGAGTCATTTTGACTAATGACACAATTGTCCTTCAAGAGAGTTGTAGCATGAGGTGCTGTCAGCTTAGATCTCAAACATTTTTGTGGGCAGTGAAAGGAAAATGCGAACATATCAGGAATGTACTTAGTGAAGTACAAATTTTATTTCCTTATGTATTCTAGGACCATATACTTACAGAAAATATTGTTTGCATATTTCCCTTAACATGATTTCAGAATGCCCAGCTATAGTTTCTTTTTTTCTTTTTTCTTTTTTTTTGTATTTTTCTGAAGCTGGAAATGGGGAGATACAGTCAGACTCCCACATGCGCCCGACCGGGATCCACCTGGCACGCCCACCAGGGGCTACGCTCTGCCCACCAGGGGGCGATGCTCTGCCCCTCCGGGGTGTCGCTCTGCTGCGACCAGAGCCACTCTAGCACCTGGGGCAGAGGCCAAGGAGCCATCCCCAGCGCCTGGGGCCATCTTTGCTCCAATGGAGCCTTGGCTGCGGGAGGGGAAGAGAGAGACAGAGAAGAAGGGGGGGCGGTGGAGAAGCAAATGGGCGCTTCTCCTATGTGCCCTGGCCGGGAATCGAACCCGGGTCCCCTGCACACCAGGCTGACGCTCTACCGCTGAGCCAACCGGCCAGGGCCCCAGCTATAATTTCAATGAATACAGCCAGGGCCCCTGCTTCTGGCTCTGGGTATTGGGTCTGCACAGGTATGGCCAACATATGGCTCGCGGGCCGGATCTGGCCCGTGTAATGAGTTTATGTGGCCCGCGATTAAATTTTTAATATTCTCTGCACGATGCACTGTGGAAATGAAATAAGTGGTACTTTTAAATTGTTATACATAAACGATATCTAACCATTGTACAACAATTAAAGTTAAAATCTCAGCTACTCAGAAGTGGAAGCATCTGATTATTGGAAATCAAGATATTTAAGAAGATAGTAATACGTGGAAAAGAATTCTGCGTGTGACTAATCTAGGGTTAACTTCCAATAATTGGTCGAATGGATTCACGATACTTCTTTATTTTTTTTTAAAATTCCATTATAAAGATTTTTTTGTTAATTTGTTGTACTAAATTACTTACATTTATTCATAAACAAACTACATAATAAAATTTTGTTTACCTAAATGAATCGTTTTTGTATTTAACATTTTTAAATTTTAATATATTTCATCCGGCCTGTGAAAAAAGTATTCTTTCTAATCTGGCCCGGGGTCAAAAACTGTTGGCCACGCCTGGCCTTGCATGAAGGCGTATGTGCAAGGGGGGCCAGTTGGGGCCAAACTCCATACCTATATACCCCATCCACTCACTCACCTTTGTGACCCTGGCATAAGGCAGAATCAGACTGGAAGAAAGCATGCTTTATTAAAAGACTGGTCCTCCTGTGGGTCAGGGGGTGCTCCTTTGTCTAATTTCCAGGCACCATATAAACTACTAAAAGTCCTGGGGACAGCACGGTTTGATGGAAATATTTGCGGTTGCAGTTGGAAGGCATTAGGAACTGACTTAATCACCTAAGGCAACTCATGAAAACCTTTGGCATCACTAGTGTAATGCAGGAGGTCGAGGCCAGGAAGGTTCGCATTGGATTCGAGCAGACCACAGAAGAACCACGGAGCCAAAATCTGTTGGGCCATTCCCATTTATTGGATTCTTGTAGCTGTGGGTTAGTGAACAGGGGAAAATCACCTCTGGGGAAAGATCCCGTAGCCTTATATGGGCTAAGCACATGACAGTGGCTTTCTGCTATGTGTTTACATCATTAATTAGGCAAAGTGGTTGCACCTGAAAAACAAGAGAGCAAATCTAACTGCAGCCTTTTCCCCTATAACTAGGCTTTGCATCTATAAAATAATGTAGCAACACACCATAGAGATTCACAGCTCAGGCTATGGAGTTAAAGTAGAGCAGCCAGGGCTTGAATTCCAATTCAGCTACTTACTGGCTGTGTGAATCTGGCGTGTCATCTCAGTCATGATTTCATCATCTGTAAAATGGGCGTGATATTAATTCCAGTGTCCTAAGGTTGTTTGTTTGGATCAACTGCAAGGTGTTTAGCACAGTTCCTGATGAGGACTTCGTGCTAAATAAACAGTAGCTGCTATTTATCAACAATAATAAGAAGATAATAACTCACATTTCCCAAGGCTTCAGAGAAAATTAAGTCAAATGATGTATACAAAATAAGCCTCTGAACTGAAAAACACCATAATGGTTTTGGAGATGGGTTTTCTTCCTTTCAGTAGTGTATGTATTCTGTAGCTTGATTTTAAAGAAATAGTACTAGTAACTAAGCAAGGACTAGGGCTGCCAAATATCTGGCTAAATAATTGTTCTGAGAGGTTAGACTCCAATTGAGAGTTGGAGGCAAACTTAATACCTATAGATGATTGTAAGAACCTTAATATACAACACATCGGGGAACAATGTGAACTCTGAATGCACAGATCTAAAACTAGAACTTCAATAACCTGGCGATGCGCTGAATAAATTGGATATAATCCCATTAAATCTTTGTCTCTGGAGTTATTATTCCCAATAATCACATTTTTTTAAAGTGCCACCTTGAAAATCTTGTTCCTGAAGTTGCCTCTAAGTAGCAGTAAGCTCCCCATCTCCGATTAAAAAAAGAAAAATGAGACCAGCCTGTAAACACATTACCCAGGACAATGTCTGGGAGTGCAGGCTGGGAGGCATTATTGCTCAATGTAAGTCAATTTAAAATAAGAGGTCACAGAGCTTTCTCTGCAAGAGGAAAGGATCCCGGCCATAATTGTTCTGCAGTAATCTTGGAAAGGTATACTTTTATTCAAACTGGGCCCTGGGTTCACCATATCTCCTAGGGATGGACTTTGGTTTTAGTCACTAAGTTCGTGGAAAGCCCAGTCCTTTGCATGTCTTCAGCCAGCTGCTTCACAGTTCCTATAACCCCATCACTGTGAAGACGGTACGTGTCCATGTTTGTTTACTTACGATTTTGAGCGCAATTCTTCATGGTCTGCTTCTTTCTTTCTTTCTTTTTTTATTTTGTGTTTTTAAAAGTTTTTCAATTGCAGTTTGCATTCAATATCTTTCTGTGTTAGTTTCAGATGTACAGCAAAGTCGTTAGAAAATCCTGTTCTTTACAGAGTGTTCCCGCCGATGCTTCAAGTACCCACCTGGCCTCGTACATAATTGTCACAGTATTAATGACTATATTCCCTATGCTGTACGTGTATACTTTTAATATTGTTCTTTCTCTTTGATTCTATGTCTTTCCAATGAAGTTACAGCAAGTTTGAAGGAAAAAGAAAAAGATGATGACACATGCCCAGGATCACAGGAGTTATTTGCTTTTAGAAGTCAAACAGGATAAAAATCTGTCTGGTTGCTTGTTGATGGATCACTGTTAATTTTCACAACTAATGGCCAAAAAGTCATTTTATGAAGGAATATACTATGAAAATATGCAGAGTTAGGATGACAATTAGAGACAGCCAAGTAACCTTGGGTGAAAGCCCAGAGCATATGAGAGTCCAGGGGCCTCTCTGATCCCGTACTGGAAACAGTGCATGCTGGGAAGAGCAGGATAAGATTCAGTAACAGAAATGTTTAGGCTCTCAGAACAGAGATGAAAAGTCAGCATGTTCCTTGTACTTTACTTCACCCCCTGAAGACTTCTGTCTGTTTCCTTGAGTTATCTGTACCGGCTAATAAAAATCTGAGTGAGGCTGGGGACGGGGCCTCAGCCCTTCAGTCTGCTGACCTGGGCTGTTGCCTCCTGTCGGCCTCTCAGAGCATGTCATCTGGTCTCTGAGTAGTTTACTGTCACCATGACAGTTTTAGAATTGGACTTGTAATAAAGAAAATTTTTTTCACAGAAATATCATCACACGGAATATCTCCAAGGGTTACATTCTGGTGGAAATGTGAATATCTGGAAGAACGTGAGCCAACCCAGGAGCAATTATTTCACTCCGCTTCCTTCATCAAACAGAGCTCAGATCTGCCCTCCCTTAGCTTTAAGCTCTTCTCAGTGAACTGAGTAATGGAATCTTGAGGGACACCTTCAAATCCAGCACGAGAAGCAAAAACTTTCCCCACTGATAAGCAAAAGGATATTTCTGGCAACAAAACCCATCAACTATAAGAGGTATATATCTAAGTCAGCTTTCCTTTTTTTTTTTTCTCTGTGAAATCACATTTTATTCTGTCTTAGAGATATACAACATCTATAGAAATAGAAAATAAAAAGCCACAATAAATAGAAATTCCAATTCATGCTGACATGTAGATTGGAAAGTATAATTGCAGTGCATAAAGTCTTTTCCTGATCCAAGTCTTGTTAGTTTAAAATGGGTTTGGCTGAAAGAAAGAGTAAAACCAAAATAGCAGTTACTTTAACTAGATAATAATGTATTTCTCTCAGTCCGCTCTCAATTAAATACTAGTCAGTAACCCCGGAAGGCAACACCGGGGTTTTAGAGTAAAATAAAAAAGGCCATGGATTTAATGCAGAACATCCAATCTCAGAGAATCGTGTGCTTATCACTTCGCCCTGAGATTATTTGTAAATCTCCTAGAACATTAAATGCTTCAATAATTCCAATTCCTGGAAAAACCTATTTGTTAAACCCTTTAAGTTATATCTGAGACTGTTGGCCAACAGCGCCGAATCTTCTACTTACAATCAGCATTTGTTTGATGGCAGGCATACCTATATGTTACATCACTTATATAAGGACAATGGCATATATGGTGTTGAACATCACAAAATCCTTAGAAATTATAAAAATAAATCCAGTTAAGCAGAAGTAGCTCTGGCCTTTACAAATCCTTATGTGTACAGTGGTGTCGTATCTCCTGGCATGTGGATATCCCAGGTTTGATTCCTGGTCAGGGCACACAGGAGAGGTACCCATCTGCTTCTCCACCCCTCTCCTCCCCCTTCTCTCTCTCTCTCTCTCTCTCTCTCTCTCTCTCTTTCCCTCTCTCTCTCTTCTCCTGCAGCCATGACTTGATTGGTTTGAGCACATTGGCCCCAGGTTTTTGTTTTTGTTTTTTTGTATTTTTCTGAAGCTGGAAACAGGGAGAGACAGTCAGACAGACTCCCGCATGCGCCGACCGGGATCCACCCGGCACGCCCACCAGGGGGCGATCCTCTGCCCACCAGGGGGCGACGCTCTGCCCACCAGGGGCGATGCTCTGCCCCTCTGGGGTGTCGCTCCGTTGCGACCAGAGCCACTCTAGTGCCTGGGGCAGAGGCCAAGGAGCCATCCCCAGCGCCCGGGCCATCTTTGCTCCAATGGAGCCTCGCTGCGGGAGGGGAAGAGAGAGACAGAGAGGAAGGAGAGGGGGAGGGGTGGAGAAGCAGATGGGCGCCTCTCCTGTGTGCCCTGGCCAGGAATCGAACCCGGGACTTCTGCACGTCAGGCCAACGCTCTACCACTGAGCCAACCGGACAGGGCTGGCCCCAG
This sequence comes from Saccopteryx leptura, assembly GCF_036850995.1. Lineage (NCBI taxonomy): Eukaryota > Metazoa > Chordata > Mammalia > Chiroptera > Emballonuridae > Saccopteryx > Saccopteryx leptura. Next base: position 26,004,071 of record NC_089516.1, read on the forward strand.
GTTTTGAGGATGGCTCTGTGGAGCTTCTACCTTAGGTGTTAAAAATAGCTCGATTGCAAGTGTGGCCACAGATGCGCAGAGCATTGGCCCCAGGAGGGGGTTGCCAGGTGGATCCCAGTTGGGGCACATGTGGGAGTCTGTCTATCTCCCCTCCTCTCACTGGGAAAAGAAGAAAAAGCAAACAAACAAAAAAACCCCAAAACAATAAGTTTCTTCACATCATCTACTGTGGTTATTATAACTGTTACTCTTGACTGGACAGTTTCCATCCATTGTAGACATTTCATCACCTACCATTCATTCCTCAACACACTAGTCTGCCTTCTACTGAAATACACTGTTTTACAGGTATCTCTGTCTATCAAATTAAAATATATTTAGGAATAGAAAGTCTGGCTTTATAGCTTTCTATTCTCTAGGGCAGCGGTTCTCAACCTGTGGGTCGCGACCCCAGCGAGGTCGCCTAAAGCCATCGGAAAATACATAATGCATATCAGGTATTTACATTCCGAATCATAACTGTAGCAAAATTACAGTTATGAAGTAGCCACCAAAATTATTTTTTGGTTTGGGGTCACCGCAACATGAGGAACTGTATTGCGGGGTCACGGCATTAGAAAGGTTGAGAACCACTGCTCTAGGGCCTCCTAGCACTGTTCCTGGAACACAGTTCAAATTGATATGTACACCACTGATGTCTAATACCTGCTTGTTTAAATAAATATTAAAGTCACAACTATATGCATGCTCAGACTTTTTTGTAAGACAGTCTAGATTACTTCCATGGTGAATAATTGGAAGCATACTAAATATCTATCAAACAGGAATTAAAACAATTCTTGTGTGTCCAATTAAAAGATTTACTGGCAGCCAATAAAAAAAAATCATATTCTTAAAGAATATTTAAAGACATTGGAAAAACATATAGTATACAGTGTGTCCGTAAAGTCATGATGCACTTTTGACTGGTCACAGGAAAGCAACAAAAGATGATAGAAATGTGAAATCTGCACCAAATAAAAGGAAAACCCTCCCAGTTTCTGTAGGATGATGTGGCAGCATGTGTGCATGTGCAGATGATGACGTAACACCGTGTATACAGCGGAGCAGCCCACAGCCATGCCAGTCAAGATGTGGACAGTACAGAGGAAAGTTCAGTGTATTCTGTGGCTTGCTAAATTCAAATCCGTGACCAAAGTGCAACGTGAATATCGGCACGTTTATAACGAAGCGCCACCACATAGGAATAACATTACTCGGTGGGCTAAGCAGATGAAGAAAACAGGCAGTTTGGTCACGGATTGGAGAAACCCCGTTCTGGTAGCCATCAGTCAGTGATGAGTCTGTAGAGGCTATACGGGGTAGCTATCTAAGGAGCCCTAAAAAATCTGTGCGTGAGCCCACATCGAACTGCACTGAATAGGTATGAAACTGGGAGAGTTTTCCTTTTATTTGGTGCAGATTTCACATTTCTATCGTCTTTTGTTGCTTTCCTGTGACCCGTCAAAAGTGCACCATGACTTTACGGACACAGTCTATTAAGGAAATTAAAGCAGCTTACAAAATTATATGCGTAATACTAAAAAGGCATTATTTCTTAGCGCTATAAAACCTGGGCTCTGTGCCTGACTGCCTGGTTTAGAATCCGGGCTCCATTTCATGCTGGCACGGTAATCCTTAATGAGTTATTGCACCTTATTATTGCACTGATTTCCTCATTTTAAATATTGTATAATAATAGTACTTATATCATAAAATTGTCCTGAGGCATAAATGGGTACTATTTAACCTAGAAAGTCATTGAAACTGCCTGGCGCATATAAAATGCTCAATAAATGTTAGCTATCATCATATAGTTCTCATTAGGAATATATGTACCAAACAGTTAACACTGGTTATTTCTGAATTGTAAAATTATGGGCAACTATTACTTTCATGGTTTTTTTCTGGATTCTACTTGGGAGAGTGAGCATGCATTGTTTTGTATTGTAAAACAAAATTCTGCTTCCTCTTAAAGACGCAGAATATTTACTGAATGTTATACAAGTAAGATGCACACATAAGTAAGGGACCGACTCTTGGGGTTAAAAGCAAGAACTACTAATAACAGATACAGATGTAGCATGTGGCCTTTGAAATAGGTAGTGTAGATATGGTTCTCCACCTATGGTTCTCTGTTAATGCTATCATTAAGAGTAAGAATTTTCAAGTTCATATATATATATATATATATATATATATATATATATATATATATGTACACACACACACATATATGCTTATTTTATTGATCTTAGAGAGAGACAGGAACATCAAGCTAGTCCTGTATGTGCCCGGCCGGGAATCAAACCAGCAACCTCTGCACTTCAATATGGTGCTCTAACCAACTGAACTATCCAGCCAGGGCACTATATATATATAAATAAATTGTAATTATATATTGAAATATACACTTATAGAAAACCCCTGTAGAAATATCTTTAATTCTTCACCTTATTTATGGGAATTGACTATGTGGTGAGATTGTTTCCTCCTTACTCCAAGTTCTTAAGACATAAGGTTAATGCCATTTTTCAGTTCTCTCCCCAAACCATCAGCATACATTGGGGTAGTAGGAAAAGATGCTTAGACAAAGTGAGCTAGGTTTTCCAACCACTCTAACTTAGTATGAGAAATGTTAGTTTAAGAGAACAAGTGACTGAGAAAACATCACCAGAAGCATATAAGCATAAAATAAAAGTTTTTTGTTTGTTTGTTTTTTAGTGGTAGGGAAGGATGATAGGAGAGAAGTGAGTAAAAGTGAGATTCCACCCCTAAATTCCTGCAAAAGTCGAATTAAAAAGTGAAATGCAAGATAACAAAATTTTATGTACTATAGTAGCATTGAAACTCAATGATTATTTTAGCATTTTTGGTCTGCCCTTAGCATCCAAGTAAGCCCAGGTGAAATAACTTTGTTCCTAAATTTAACCATAGTATTTCTTATTTATTATTATTATTTTTATGAGTTACTTCATTTTGCTAGATATGTCCTTCAGGATAAAAATTGTGCCTGGAGCCTGACCAAGCGGTGGCGCAGTGGATAGAGTGTCGGACTGGGATGTGGAGGACCCAGGTTCGAGACCCCAAGGTCGCCAGCTTGACCGCGGGCTCATCTGGTTTGAGCAAAGCTCACCAGCTTGGACCGAAGGTCTCTGGCTTGAGCAAGGGGTTACTCGGTCTGCTGAAGGCCCATGGTCAAGGCACATATGAGAAAGCAGTCAATGAGCAACTAAGGTGTCACAACGAAAAACTGATGATTGATGCTTCTCATCTTTCTCTGTTCCTGTCTGTCTGTCCCTGTCTATCCCTCTCTCTGACTCTCTGTCTCTAAAAAAAAAAAAAAAAAAAAAAAAAAAAAAAAAAAAAAAAAAAAAAAAAAAAATTGAGCCTGGACCTTTTAGAAATCTAATAAAGATAATTTTTATTTTTCAATTACAGTTGACATACAATATTATATTACTTTCAGGTGGACAAGCCAGTAATTTGAAATTTATATAAATTATGAAGTGATCACCCCAATAAGTCTAGGACCCCTCTGACACCATCCATAATCATTACAATATTGTTCTCTATATTCCCTATACTGTACTTTTTATTTCTGTGACCGTTCTGTAACTACCAATTTGTAATTCTTTTTTCTTAAATTGAATTTATTGGGGTGACATTGGTTAATAAAATTACATAGGTTTTGGTGTACCATTAAATACCAAATCATCTGTACACTGCACTGCATGGACACCATCCCCAATTTGTAATTCTTTTTTTTTTTTTTTAAGTGAGAGGAGAGGATTTAGAAACAGACTCCCACATGTGTCCCTACTGGGATCCACCAAGCAAGCTCTCTATAGGGTGATGCTCTGCCCACCTGGGATCATTGCTCAGCAATCAAGCTATTTTTATCACCTGAAGTGGAGGCTACACAGAGCCATTCTCAGCATGTAGGGGCCAACTCGCTGGAGCCAATCGGGCCATGGCTGCAGGAGAGGAAGAAAGAGAGAGAGAGAATGGGGAGGGGGTAGGTTGGAGAAGCAGATGGTCGCTTCTTCTTTGTGCCCTGACCAGGAATTGAACCTGGGACATCCACAAGCCTGGCTGACACAATTTGTAATTTTTGATCTCTTTATCTTTTTTAACCCCTCCCTTCACTTCCCCTCCCATTTAGCAACCATCAAAATGTTCTCTGTATCTAACTCTGCTTCTGTTCTGCTTGTTTGCTTATTTTGTTTTCTAGATTCTACATATAAGTGAAATCATATGGTATTTGTCTTTCATATTAATCTTTTAAAGATATTTTAAGAGCTATCGTACAATTTTACCTATAAATGATGTGCCTATACCTTTAGATATTTTTAGCAGTGCCTGAATATAGTAAGTACACAATAATTGCTTGATGAATAATATGTATTCAGCAAATGAGGCAAAAAGAAGTGACTTTCTTTTGCAATGAAGAGAAACACGACTGAAAAAAGTACAGGCATGAAGAAAAAGAGAAAATAAATAAAGGAATAGAACATAATGATTTTAGATAGGATTTTTTTATCATCATCAGTAATTCAAATTCTTATCTATATAGTACTGTTGATAGACACAGTGGGCTGCATTCATATAAAATGCTTATTTCCAAATCATCACACATTGAAAATAGTAAAGATGGTCCCTAATATGTGATAGGTAAGAGGTTTGCATTCATTAGCTCACTCCTCAGAGCAACCCTATGAAGCAGGATTTCACACCCAACAAACAAAGGTTTGGCTTTGAGTTGGCCCGTCTAACCACTACATTCTTAAACACTTATGCTATATTGCCTACATTGATATATGTCTTGATCCAGTAGCTCTTTAGAAAGTCCCTTGAGCTAGATAGAATGCATATTACTATTACCTGTTTGACAAGGAGAAACATCAGATAGAGTTAACGTGGCCTGATCACTCTTCTATTTATTGTCAGCCAAACTTTCGCTTGGAATTAGCTAATTGATGTTCTCACAGCAACGGCGTTTGCAGGCTATACAGCAGGAGGGAGACCTCAATACAACACACCAGCTTAAATGATCCGGTTGCTGCTTGTTGCTTTGCTAACTCCTTCTCTATAGATCTATCTTTATTCTTTCCCTCTCTTTCATTAGTCCATTCTATCTTCGTTTTACTGATTTTTTTAAAGAAAAAAATATGTATTTTTTTGCCTTGGAGAAAAATAAGCTTCCCTTTCTTTTCATCCAGAAATGGATTATTGTCACTTCTAGGCCTGCTTTGTTAGCTTTCCCTCTTTTTACAGCCTTTCTTCAGCATTTTTACTGGGACTCAACATTTCCCCCTCTCGCGCTGGCTTCTGGCATTGGTTTGTTGCTATTTCTTGTTCTTTGATGTTTCCCATATCTAACTGTTCCCTTTCTCACCTCTGCTTTCTGCCGCATTTATCCCTCTGCTATTATGTTTCCCATTTGGGAAGCTTACAACAGAAGGGACAGCATCACCCCCTCATTGTGTTTCTCTGGCTTACTCTTGAAATCATAAGCAGCCTCTTTCTCACATTAAAAAAGGTATCTAGTTGGAGTTGGAAGATAAATAGCCATTAAGGAAGCACGTACTTTGTGTGAATGGGGACCTTTGGACTCCCCGCTTCTTCCTGTGCCTGTCAGGTTTAAGAGACAGTGGTTCTGTTTGATTTTTCAAAGGGCAGAACAAGAGCCTTATATATCATGTTTCTGCTATCAATAGTTAAGAGCTATTGCTCGGTCCTGAAAGCATTATGAATACATTCCCAGTCAGAGGTCAGTTTGTATCATTAATTAGGTTTTGGGATGGTGTCCTGAAATGTTGTTTAATAGCTGTGCATTCTAAGTGGGCTTGCCCAGCTAGTATATCACCAGTATATATGGTAAGTAGTGAATTTGCTTCTTTTTCCTTCTTTCTTTTTTTAGGTGAGAGGCAGGCAGATAGTGAAGCAGAATCCCACATGTGCCCTGACTGGGATTCACCTGGTAACTCATTTGGGGCTGATGCTCGAGTACTGAGCTATTTTTAGCACCTGAGACTGATGTGCTCCAAGGGAGCTATCCTCTAGTGCATGGGGCAATGTTCAAATCAATCAGCCACTGGCTGTAGGAGGGAGAGGAGGGAAAAAGGAAAGGGGGTGAAGCAGATGGTCACTTCTCCTGTGTTCCCTGACCTGCTCAAACTTGGGATGTCCATCCATACACCAACACTCTATCCACTGAGCCACCAACCAGGGTGGTAATTTGCTTCTAATATTATGCATGTTGGTTTCAATATTTTAGATTGTTTTTATAAGGGACAGTGTATAGTTTGGGCTTTTGTCTTAGAGGTTTAAAAAGGAAGAAGAGAAGCATCCAGCAAAATTTCTAGATTTGTCTGAATAGCACAAAGATGTTCAGGAGAAGAAAAAGTACTGTTTCAAGAGGAATCTTTTAAACACTAATTTAGACATAAAAGTTTAGTGGAAAAAAACTAAAACTTATGCAGACATTTGGATATTTTCCTCATCTTAAACAATAACGCCCTGGCAGGTTAGCTCAGTGGCAGAGCGTCGGCCTGGCATGCAGGAGTCCCGGGTTCGATTCCCGGCCAGGGCACACAGGAGAAGCGCCCATCTGCTTCTCCACCCCTCCCCCTCTCCTTCCTTTCTGTCTCTCTCTTCCCCTCCTGCAGCCAAGGCTCCATTGGAGCAAAAGTTTGCCCGGGCGCTGAGGATGGCTCTGGGCCTCTACCTCAGGCACTAGAATGGCTCTGATTGTGGTAGAGTGACGCCCGATGGGCAGAGCATTGCCCCCTGGTGGGCGTGCCGAGTGGATCCTGGTTGGGCGCATGAGGGAGTCTGACTGCCTCCCCGTTTCCAACTTCAGAAAAATGCAAAAAACAAAAAAACAAAAACAAAACAAAAAAACAATAATTACCAAGACCTTGGACAAATCACACAATTTTCTGAGCCCCAGTTTTCTCATCTATAAAATAAGGGGGTTGGACTACTGGCTTTTAAGGTCTCATCTAGTTTTAGTGCTCTATATTTTTTTATCCATTACGTATACAGCACTGCCCCTGAGAAACATACATTTATACAATTATAGCTATGAACTCTCAGGACTCCATTTAATAGATTTTTCTGACACAACCACTGTACTATACTGCTAATGGGCACTCTCCCCTGAGATAAGTCAGCTATCCCGCAAATACTAATGGAAGTGACTCTGAAAGGCCTTCCAACAGGACTTAAGAATATATGGAAAAGAAAAACAAATGAAAAATCAGAAACTAGCTATGGCAAACAGATAATATATCTACCCTAATTTCTCATTTGCTATTGGTAACTGATAGTAACTGGAGATATCTAGCTATAGATACTGGTATATTTTCTCCCTAGATAATGATAATAGTAACTACAGTGGTACCTTGAATACAAATTTAATTCATTCTGTAATCAAGCTCGTAAGTCAGTCAACTCGTATTTCAAACTGCCGATACTGAACCTGTGTGTCAACGTGCCAACTAGTGGCAGCTTCCCTAATCATGACTCGTATCTCAGAATTTCTCTCAGATCTTGAACAAAAATATGGACCGAGTCACAGCTTGTATATTAAAAAATTCGTATGTTGGTCTGTTCATATCTCAAGGTACCACTGTATAAAGTAGCATGCAATACTTACTCCTGTGATTGTAAAGAAAGTGAACACATCCAAGTAAAAATTTGTAGGTTCAACAAACTCAATACCTACCTAATTGTTCTCTACGGTAGCAGAACAAGCAATCTGTGAATTCACCAAACCAATATAGTGAATAACATTTAAGCAGTGCACACTGCCCTCCCCTCAAAGTGACTCACAACGCAGGAAATTAATTTCTTGCTATGAAAACACAACTTTTAATTGTTCAATACCAGTACCTAAAAATCTCATGTTGTGTACACAAATGTGCACACCCATGCATACACATGTTTATAGCAAGAACATAAACTTCTCAAAAGAAAATGCCTAAATAATTCTTAACTAATATTTTCACTACGGTGAAATCTGGTCAGACAATGTAAATTCAGGCCTTTACATCAGTGAAAATGCCTACGAGTTATTTTTTATTTCGAAAATCAGAACTGCGGTGTTTTGAGTAGTGCATAATCATCCAACATTATCCAGCACAACACAGAGCTTTGTGTCAACCAGATCCAAGCATAGGTTCTTTTTTAAAATTACATCGCTGGCCCTGGCATGTTGGCTCAGTGGTAGAGCGTCGGCCTGGCGTGCGGGAGTCCCAGGTTTGATTCCCGGCCAGGGCACACAGGAGAAGGGCCCATCTGCTTCTCCACCCCTCCCCCTCTCCTTCCTCTCTGTCTCTCTCTTCCCCTCCCGCAGCCGAGGCTCCATTGGAGCAAAGATGGCCCGGGCGCTGGGGATGGCTCCTTGGCCTCTGCCCCAGGCGCTAGAGTGGCTCTGGTTGCAGCAGAGCATCGCCCCCTGGTTGGCAGAGCGTCGCCCCCCTGGTGGGTGTGCCAGGTGGATCCCTGTCGGGTGCATGCGGGAGTCTGTCTGACTATCTCTCCCTGTTTCCAGCTTCAGAAAAATACAAAAAATAATAATAAAATAAAAAAAATAAAATAAAATTACATCGCTAATTCTTGGACACTCCCCCCATCAACCACACAGCGGTCCTCTAAACAGTTCACAGCATCCTCAAAAGAAGTAAAAGTGCACTCTGCACCCCTTAATCTGCCACCTTTCAAAGATAAGGTTAATGGAATTAAGTTAACCATAAGATGATTATAAATTGAATGCTGTACCCTTAGATGTCTGAGGTAATTTAATGCATTTCAGTAAATATGAGGTTGGGAAACATAAAAAGAAAATTTATGGCACTAATTTAAACAGTATCTTTCCACATCTCTCATGTATTCTACAGCAGAGCCCTTGATGTTTGTCAACTCACAAATATTGTAGAAGGAAGGAGATGGGGGCCCAAAATTTTCTAAAGAAATTGGAATCCAATGGTCAATATAACATCAGAAACATCATGCAAAGAGAAATAGTCATTTCTAAATAATTCAGCTATGAAAAGTAACCTAATGATGATTACTTTTATTATTACTTTTATTATCATCATAATCATCAGGATTAGGCTTATAAACCAAAGCAAATGTTTTTTTCATGTTTGTGTACTGAGTATTTTAATAGATATATGTCATATTTTTTCTTTGTAATTTCAATTTCATATATATTGGATAGCACACAATATACATTTAATGTTTAAATCAGAATTACTTTTCGTCATTAGCATTATGGTTTTATAAAGAGAAAGGTAGTGATGATTGTTACATGATTACTGATGTTGGGTATTACAAAAACTGTGCTAAATACTTTTCTTATGGCATCTTATGATAGTAATTATTATTATAATAATTGTATGTACAAGGAAATTGAGTCTTGGAAAGGTTGAAGAACTAGTTTAAGGTCACACTGCCAGAAAGTGAGTGAAAATTGAAATTTAGATTATTCCAAAGCTTATGCTAAGCTTATTATTTTGACTGTGGCATATTCTCTTCCTTTAGCTGGGGAACAATATAACTCAGTGTCCAAAAAGTGGAGGTCCTTTTATTTCTTACGTTAAGAGTAGAGGGCTGATGATAACCTTGGCAAGAAGACTATTGTCAGAGTCCTTATTGTTGATGGTTTTAATAAAAGAGAAAATGTCTTTGATACTTTTCTTTTATGTAGTATCTCATATTTTGACTATATCCATGATCTATATATAGCCTCTTAGAAAATTAAAAAATGATAAAAGTCCCTTTCTGTAGTACTGACTTCATCTAAGTTTGTACACTCAGTGTCAGCAGCCTTACAAAGCACTTCTTTAAATACAAACTTTAGAAAGTAAGCAAGGAAATGCAATCTGACACCAAAATAAATTAACCCATTTATGACAGAGGTTGAAATTTTTGAAATTCATTTCTCCAAAAATTTTCTGAAAATTCACATCACTTTTTGACAAGCTCCCAGCACGCCAGTATCTGCAGCAGTGACTAAGTCTGTGCACCACGTGACAACATGGAACTTCAGGAGGCAGACGTGTGAAAAATCAGACCTTGGCGATGACCTTGAGCAGGAGGATATAAATAACTCCCACGTCACTATTGTTCCAATAATGAAACATGAGGCATAAATGGGTTAATGTAAAGACTAGAAAAAGAAATCTGATATTGCAAGATTTGCATCTAAAAGAAATGATAAAGATATTAGCAGTTTGTTTTCTATGAAATAAATTATTCTTTGTTACTCCTGGAAAACTCACCATTTCTTTCCTCACAGTTTAAGAAACACTGAAGCTGCAAGCTACCAAAGTGTATCCATTCACCTACTGAATGACATCTTGCTTGCTTCCAAGTCTGGCAATTATCGATAAAGCTGCGATAAATATTTGTGTTAAGCTTTTTGTATGGACAGAAAGTTTCAGTGACTTTGGGTAAATAGCAAGGAGTGTGATTTCTGGATTGCATGGTAAGAGCGTGTTTTGTAAGAAACCAGCAGTCTTTCAAAGTGACTGTACCATTTTGCATTCCCATCAGCAGTGAATAAGAATTCCTGTCACTCCATATCCTCACCAGTATTGGGTGCTTTAGGTTTTGGCCATTCTAATAGGTGTGTGTAGTGGCACCTCACCATTGTTTCCATCTGCATTTCCCCAATGACACACGATAAGCATTTCTCATATACTTATTTGTCATCTGTGTATCTTCTTTGGTGGTTGTCTGTTAATGTCTTTGGCTCATTTTTAAATTGGGTTATTGGTTCACACAGCACTTTCCTAGCTCATGTCATACTTACAGCCAGTGTAGAGAGTAGGCACTATTAATGTCCTACAGCTGCAGATGGAAAAACTAAGGCACTTGTGTTTGGTAAACTCCCAGGGCCAGGTGAGTACTTGAAATACCGGGGGATCACTTTGTAAAGTATATGACTGTCTAACCACTACGCTGTACACCTGAAACTAATACAACTTAAAAAATATTGAATGTAAACTGTAATTGAAAATAAAGTTAAGAATCAATTAAAAAAAAAAAACCTCCCTGGACCAAAAATTTTAAACTGTAGGAACCAGGATTCAAACCCATGTTCTGATCATATGGATAATTGTGAATTGGTAAGTTGCATTAGTCTTGCCATTGTCTGTCTCCCTTACTCTCTTACCTGTTTCTGTTTTAGCAGTGGAGTGAGGTACTCAAAGCAGCTTCTATTAAGGGTATTTGGGCATAGTTCCACCCACAGAAAGTTATATCCTTAGATGAGTAAGCAATCAAGAGGAGGGCATGGCAGATTTATTATTTCCTTGAACACAAATGAATGAAACTTAAAATGTTCATCTTCCCTCTTTCCTTTCTCTTATCTGTTCTTTCCCTGGCTGTCTGTTGTGAAATACTGTGGTCTCATACTGAAAGCAGGAATAGTAAGATGGAAGCACATTTTTGATTTAAATAAAGATTTAGATAAATAGGAATAGCAAAATGCATGTAAATAAACACTGGGTTATTGAATATAACATTATATTTCTTTGATTCGTAACATGCATTTCATTCCACTAAAAATCAAGATCATTTCAAAAGAAAGTAGTACCTGAATGGAATTTGGTACATTTCCCTATTCAATAGCTCTGGTAATATTTATAATTAGGAATTAAATAAATTGTATTGGATTAGTAAATGTTTAAATATATATATTTTAAATTAGGAAAGGGCTGATTTAAGTGTACTTTATTGGGGGGGGGTCTAATACAACCAATAAGTATGCATTTTTTAAGTAGAATAACACACTCCAGGGAGTAACATTTGAAATGACTCTGAAATTTGGTCTCTGGATGTTCTTGGCCTTTCCTCATATAATTCACCACACCTTCTAGGCATGCAATTATCTCTTAACATCTTATAACCTGCCATGCAGTATGCCCTTCCATAAATGAGAATTCATCTCAATTACCACTATATACGTAGATGTTAAGTTTAACAGAAGCATCAACCAGTAATTTCTGATGGGCAAAAAGTATATACATTTTACCATTTAAAATAGATTTTTTTTCTTTCTGTAATAAACCTAAATCCTCATATTCTATTCATAACTAGCATGATCTTTCAACATTGTTTGACTCCTATAATTCAATTGGTCAAGTCAAAAAATGCCCAACCTAAAATTCCAACAAAGATTCAGAGCTGTATTTTAAACGTTTGCATCGCATTTGGTTCCCTGCATCTGCCACAGAATGCATCACCAAATCCTTTAGAGATATTCAGATGAAACTCTCCGCTACAAATTAAGAAGGAATACAGCTAATCTTGGGCTTTCACCAGTTTGATTACCGTTTCAGCTGTAAATGGCTGGATGATAATTAGTGGGTGTGGAACAACCAGTACTGCTCCAGGAGCAGTGGCTTTGACTGAAAAACAAAATTTTGAAAGAAGCACAGTAAACTCCAAGAGACAATCAATTCAATCTGATACACCTCCCTGCCATAGTTTTAAATGGAGCAGATGTGCTAAAAAAGCCAGTGAGAAGATGGTTAATATTTCTTAGGGCTCAAGCAGGAATAGAATCCCTAACATCTGACCATATTTTTCACAGTGATTTATTATAGTGTATAATCCACACAAGCATCCCAGTCTGGGAATATTTCACATCAAAAAAGCACTTAAAAACCTTGGATATAATAAAATTAAAATTTTAAAGTGATACGTTTCGTTTAGAAGTTAGAGAACTGACCAAAAAGAAGATGCTTTCTAGAGATGAATGTAAATATGTTTATAGTTATGCTGTGTTCATTTGAATATTCATTCCTGCGTGATATGCTACACCTTTATGATTTTAAATGTTAGGCCAGAAACATGAGTGATAATTAAAAATTAGGACAATGTGAAAGAAAGAGAATAAATGGAATTACAATAGAATCTGTCGGACTAGACCTCCATTTACCTGCATTTGTAGATAAATCAAAACTCTGTTAGGTTTCCTGAGGGATCAAGATGGCTTGCTGAAAGATCTTAACCCAAACTCCTCTTTATTAGAGATGAATTGTATGCTTTGGTGGAATAAAGATAGCTGTAAACTTTTTGACACTCCCCCCCCCCGCTGAAGAGGTGAAGTTTTTTGTTTTCTCTCTTTAATATGGCTGGGCTCTGTGACTGCTTTAACTAATAAAATGGAGTAAAAGAGATGCTTTATTTTTCAGGGTCAGGCATCAACAGACTGAAAATTTATACTATCTGTCCTTTGTATCATTTTCTCATGGACCCTGAGCTGCCATATCAGAAGCTCAACTTCCCTAAATCCACCATACTGGAGAGCACCAAGTCAATAGATTTAGGTAAGCCCAGTCTTCCAGTCATCCCTACGAAAGCACTGGACATGTGAGTGGAGCTACCTTGGATTCTCCAGCGCCCCCTCTGATAGCTGAGTACCAGTGACTAATCAGAGGTGATACAACACAGAATAGAAAAATCACTTAGGCCCTGGCCGGTTGGCTCAGTGGTAGAGCGTCGGCCTGGCGTGCAGAAGTCCCAGGTTCGATTCCCGGCCAGGGCACATAGGAGAAGCGCCCATCTGCTTCTCCACCCCTCCTCCTCTCCTTCCTCTCTGTCTCTCTCTTCCCCTCCCGCAGCAAGGCTCCATTGGAGCAAAGATGGCCTGGGCGCTGAAGATGGCTCCTTGGCCTCTGCCCCAGGCGCTAGAGTGGCTCTGGTTGCAACAGAGCGACACCCCAGAGGGGCAGAGCATCGCCCCCTGGTGGACGTGCCAGGTGGATCCCAGTCGGGCGCATGCGGGAGTCTGTCTGACTGTCTCTCCCCGTTTCCAGTTTCAGAAAAATACAAATAAATAAAAATAAATAAAAATAAAAATCACTTAGTTGACCCATGCCCAAATTCATGACCCACAAAAATATGAGATATAAAAAGTAACAGCTGAACTGATAGTTGCCAGAGGGGAGGGGAGCTGGAGGGCTGGGTGAAAAAGGTGAAAGGATTAAGAATTACAAATTGGTAGTTACAGAGTAGTCACGGGGATGGAAAGGACATCATAGACAATATAGTCGATAATGTTACAAAAACTATGTATAGCCCAGGCAGTGGGCTCAGTGGTAAAGCATTGGCCCAGCATGTGGAAGTCCTGGGTTCGATTCCCTGTCAGGGCACATAGGAGAAGTGACCATCTGCTTTCCCCCCTTATCTCTCTCTATCTCTGTTCCCCTCCTGCAGCCATGGTTTGAATACTTCAAGCAAAGTTGGCACTAGGCGCTGAGAATGGCTCCTTGGCCTTGGCCTCAGGTGCTAAAATAGCTCGGTTGCCAAGCAATGGCCCCAGATTGGCAGAGCTTCACCCTATATGGGGCTTGCCCAGTGGATCCCAGTGGGGGCACATGTGGGAGTCTGTCCTCTAACTCCTCATCTCTCACTTAAATAAAATAATAATAATTATTATAACTGTTTGGTGTCAAATGAGTACTTGAAATATGGGGACGGATCACTTTGTAAAGTACTGTATGATAAGTCTAACCACTATGCTGTACACCTGAAACTAATACAGAATAATATTGAAGGTCAACTATCATATAATTGAAAAAAAATACTGCTGTTTTAAGCTACTAACTTTTGGACTAGTTTGTTCTACAGCAGCAGATAACCAGAACATATGCTTACTAAGAGTCCATTGTGATTGTTCCCATTCTTATCTATGTAATAACATAATATAGTTATATACTACATAATTAGATAAAATATGAGCATACAATAAAGAGATGCATCCTTTTTATAAAAACCCAACTGAATTTGTGGGGAAAAAAGTCAGTAAAAGTGAGCTAAAGGAAAAAATCAAGGCCTTCCTGTGGGGGATATTATAAAACTATTAAAGAAATCTCTCAGATTGTTTTACAAATGCTTCTATGCACAGAACCCAAAATGTACAAGTTTCTATTCTGCACCCCAACCTCCCTTAGTTGTGTGATGCACTATCACTCTGTGCCTTGTACAAACCAGTCCTCATTGCTATTCTATGAACACAACAAGCACTCTGCCACTGTAGAAGGTTTCCTTCTCATAGTTCACTCTACCGGGAACACCCGCCCCACAAATATCCAGTTGGCTTCAAGTTTCTTTCAAATCTCACCTGCTCAAGGAGATCCATCAAGACACCTTATTTTATACTGTCTTCTGGAACTCCAGCACGCAACTTTTAATTTTCATTGCATTTATATCCTTCTACCATATGACATCATTCATTAACATACCAAACTATTATTGTCCTGATTATGTGGAGTCAGAGGGCTTCCGCTCGGGAGCGAATCACAAAAGAATAGATCATTTTGAAGCACAATTTTGGTACATCATACAAAAGAATGAAAAAGAAAAACCCACTAAGGCTTTATTCCAACTATTAAAGAAAAACTTGAAGTTGTGAGCAAGGACAGGAGGTCAACGTGCTTTTCTGGGTTATGCTGCCCTCTGGCATGGAGTTCCAATGAACCAAGACAAAGCTTTGTGTATTTCTCAAGGGATGGACAAAGCACTTCTAGTTGAATACACAGTCAACTTTTTTCAGCTACACTTTCCCAGTTAACCCAAAGCTTTTCCCATCTAAATGTATTTTATTACAAGTTTTCCCGGAGTCAGTTAGATTTGAATACTAGAACCAACAAGTATAAGGCCAAAAGTATACATTTCATTTGTATTTGTGTCTTCAAATATCCCGTACATTCTAGCTGCTAATTGATTTTTTTTTCCATAATGTATTTATATTGAATTTTGTCTCCTGATTTTTTATTTTAACTAAAGGAGCTGAATCCTTGTATTTGCTGTTGAGATTACAGCATGTATTTTCTTTAAAAACCAAATAAAAAGTAATCCAAAAATAGCCATGAAATCTGAGTAGTAGACAGGAGATTTTATTTGCATATGGAAGATAACTAGATAATAGAGACTAACGTCATGGTCCCTGTCTTCAGGCAACTTATGGTCCTGTGAACTTAGATAGAAAGTCTGGCCTGACCTGTGGTGGCGCAGTGGATAAAGTGTCGACCTGGAATGCTGAGGTCGCCAGTTCAAAACCCTGGGATTACCTGGTCAAGGCACAATGGGAGTTGATGCTTCCTGCTCCTCCCCTCTTCTCTCTCTCTCTCTCTCTCTCTCTCTCTCTCTCTCTCTCTCTCTCTCCTCCTTCTCTCCTCTATAAAATGAATAAATAAAGTCTTTCAGAAAAAAAAAAAAGAAAGTCTGTCTAGGATAACTCCTAGCTCTATTGCTTAACTGTGATCTTAAGCAAATTTCTCAATTTTGATGAACCTCAATTGATTAACCTATAAAAGGAAATTGGTAAGACTTCCCTTATAGTGTGTGTCGATTATATACTGCTCACAAAAATTAGGGGATCAGTGAACATGCAGATACTCCAGTACTTTCAGCCTTTCTTATAGTGCATTTTCCTCAAGGAAATAAAAGTTGGTTTTGCATCTCACTTGCATAATCAAACCACTTTGACTTGTCGTTTGCTTTTCTGATATTCTTGTTTAATAAAAAAAATCAAATTCTTCTTTTTTTATCACTTCATATTTATTTTAAAATATCCCCTAATTTTTGTGAACAGTATATAAGAAAAACACAAACAAAATCATGCATGGGATTGGTCCATATTAAGACCTAAAAGGGTAGCTAGCTATCACTATTTTACTTCCCTGAAATGAAATATCACTTAAAAAGAAAGAATGAGGGAGGATAAAATCAATAACCTTCAATTAAAAATATTTTCTTTTTACAATAGACTATGCTTTAAAATTATTAAAAATTTTAACACAATTTTGAAAAAATAATCAAACAGATTTGCTCTACTACTTACTATATGGTCCTTACATTTATATGGAATTTTATTTATTTTTTATTTATTTATTTATTTATTTATTTATTTATTTATTTATTTATTTATTTTGTATTTTTCTGAAGCTGGAAACAGGGAGAGACAGTCAGACAGACTCCCGCATGCGCCCGACTGGGATCCACCCAGCATGCCCACCAGGGGCGATGCTCTGCCCCTCCAGGGCGTCGCTCTGTCGCGACCAGAGCCACTCCAGCGCCTGGGGCAGAGGCCAAGGAGCCATCCCCAGTGCCCGGGCCATCTTTGCTCCAATGGAGCCTCGGCTGCGGGAGGGGAAGAGAGAGACAGAGAGGAAGGAGAAGGGGAGGGGTGGAGAAGCAGATGGGCGCTTCTCCTGTGTGCCCTGGCCGGGAATCGAACCTGGGACCTCTGCACGCCAGGCCGACGCTCTACCACTGAGCCAACCAGCCAGGGCCTTATATGGAATTTTAAAAAGAAGTATTATTATTAGACTTAGAAAATGTAAACAAGGTATCATAGGGTTATTATTTTTTATTTTTAATTTATAGTGTTGACATGGTTTCAAGTGCCCCACTCAATAGAACAGCCTCTAACCGCTGCATTGTGCCCCCATGTCCCATGCAATCTCTTTCCTTTCCTGTTTCATTCCTTATGTCCTCTTCCCCCTTTCCCCATCCCCCCTTTCCCTCTGGGACTTGCTACCCTGTTGCCTGTATCTATGTGTTATATATATGTAATTTGATTAATTCCTTCTATTGGTTTTTCTATTTTACTGTTGAGAAAACAGAAGTAGCTTCTTGAGAGTTACATGGGGTTTTGATGGATTTTTTTTCTTCAGGAATTGCAGCATTTTATATTTAATTATGTATGTACACATTTATACTCTGGAAAAAAAAATAGGTACATGCTAAATAGAGAAGTGAACATACACAGAGAATATATATGTTTGTATTAAAGAATACTGAAGCCCCCTTAAGAATTTCATAGGTGGAATATACCAGTTACTTAGTAATTCTCTGTGGGAGAGAGGTAAGTTCACATACAGAAAACCATTACAATATACTGTTATAACACAAAGAAGATATTTCTGTTAAACTTCCTGCCATTTTATGGTCATTTCAAACGTTCAAAGCTGCTTCATCCAGCAGTCATATTACTACCATAATTAATCCATAAACCTACTTTCTCTTTCCCTCAAATATATAGTCATTTAAAGCAAATGCACAGAAAAAAAAATCAGTATATCGTTTAGGAATTAATGAAAATTAAAAACACAAGTCCATTGAGAAGACAGGGGTAATACATTTAAAAAGTCTGCACATTATTGCAAGGGAAACATTTTAGCAGTTTTAAAAATTAGTTTTAGCTTGGCCAGACAGTGGCTCAGTAGATAGAGCATCGGACTGAGATGCTGAGGACTCAGGTTTGAAATCCCGAGGTCACTGGCTTGAGTATGAGCTTACCAGCTCGAGCGTGGGGTCGCAGGCTTGAGTGTGGGATCATAGACATGACCCCATGGTTGCTGGGTTGAGCCCAAAGGTCACTGGCTGGAAGCCCAAGGTTGCTGGCTTGAGCAAGGGGTCACTCACCCTGCTGTAGCCCCCCAGTCAAGGCACATATGAGAAAGCAATCAATGAACAACTAAGGAGCTGCAATGAAGAATTAATGCTTCGTATCTCTCTTTCTTCCTGTCTGTCTATCCCTATCTGTCTCTCTCTCTGTCTCTGTCACACTCATACACACATACACACACACACACACAAATTAGTTTTATATTGTCTCTTTCTTTCACTTTTTTTTAGGTGAGAGGAGGGGAGATAGTGAGGCAGACCCCTGCATGCACCCCAACCAGGATTCACCCAGCAACCCTATCTTGGGTCAATGTTCAAATCAACCGAGCTATTTTTAGCACCTGAAGCAGATGTGCTCCAGTAGAGCTATCCTCAGTGTCCTGGGCTATGATTGAACCAATTTAGCTACTGGCTGTGGGAGGGGAAGGGAGAGAGAGAAAAGGGACAGGGAAGGAAACAGAAGCAGATTGTTACTTCTCATGTGTGCCCTGACCAAGGATCAAACCCAGGATGTCCATATGCTGGGCTGATGCTCTAGTCACTGAGCCACCAGCCAGGGCCAGTTTTATATTGTTTCAATTAACAACTGTAGACAGTTAGATAGTATTATATTCATTATGTACAGTTAATTCAGATATATAGCTTTTTTCTTACAAATTATTTATATATCAGAGAAAAGAATATGTGGTCAAAAATGACTGTTTTCCCCACAGGAGACACTAACTCTGTTTTGATTTACTATCTTAATGCCATACAATTTTTAAAAATGGAATACAACACTACAGACTAAAAAGATTTTTGAAACTGTATAAAATAGAGAAATTTGAATCAACTTAATGAAAATAGTCCTAAGAAGGATTTAAGAATAAAATTTAAATATATAATATGGGTTTTAAAATACACTAAGAAAATTGGTGTTTAAAAGAATTTTGCTAAAAGCTTTGCAACACATTCATACTCATTTCTTTACCTTGGTTGTAAAATTAAATTTCATCCATCAATTTTGCATGAGGCAATACTCATCTCTAGACTCCACAGGAATCTCTAAAAGGTAGCATAGGTAATTTCTCTCACTTTTAATAGATGAAAAAGAACTGCAGAAAGGCAGTCTTTTCATAGTCTTCAGTACTATGTAGGTCATATGGTACAAACAATGAGTGTAATCGATAAAAAGAAAGAAAAAAAGGTAATCCCGACATACTGCTCCTTCCAGTTAGTTTATTTCCAAAGCTGCAGCCAAGAAATTGCGAAAATAGCAGTTGTGTTATTTTCATTCAATCTATTTCTTTTCAGCAGTCTATCTTTTTAAAACGTTAGGTTTCCTTTGAACGTTAGTAACTTGAGAAGAAAAAAAATACTTTCAGAAACATGTTGTCTTCCTGGGCCCTACTTCCCCCACCTTAAATCTTGCTACCAGTTACATTGACTTTTCTTCCTAGGAGTTTCTTTGTGTTGGTATCTGTTCATTACAAATGACTGCTTAGAATATGGTCAAAGACAAGCCCGTATTACAACCCAATTTTCATTTCTCAGAAGGTATTGGAATTGCTCAGGTATAGTTTAAAAGGATATCTTTTCTCACCTTTCACTTATCCTAGGAAAGTGAAAACAATGACATTCTTATTTTGAGTGGTTTAATTATATATTTTTATCCATGTGATTTTTTTTCAGCTAACTTTACAAAATTATCTGATGCCCAATTTGATACCATGTCCTTATTCCAGAAATACAATTCAAAAATTGACTTTGATTTCTGCTTATTTTTTAAAATAAAAATTCTCATAATTTCACGTCTCTATCTTATTTTTGGGTCAATAACAACAATTTCCACTTTTCTATTATTTTTTTTTAGAGCGGGAAGAAGGGAGAGAGTGATAGAGGGAGGAAACAGAGAGTAAAAAGCATCAACTAGTAGTTGCTTCACTTTAGTTGTGCATTGATTGCTTCTCCTACGTGCCTTGACGGGGGTGGGAGGTTGCTCAAGCCAGTGACCTTGGGCTTCAAGCCAGTGACCTTTGAGCTCAAGCTGGCAACCCTGGGATCATATTGATGATTCTGTGCTCAGTGACAGCTAGTTCAAGCGGGTGACCTTGGTGTTTCAAACCAGGGGCCTCAGCATCCCAGGTCAATGCTCTATCCCCTGTACCACCACTGGTCAGGCTCCACTTTTCTATTACTTTAATGAAAGTAACAACTCTGTCTCCTTTTCTCAAAAATGTGTGCCTTTATAACTTGGAGGGCAAAGATCTTGTGAATGTTTTGTAGGTCCCTTTTCAGTTGATTCAATTTAGTAGTAATCTTCACAATATCAATCTTTGTTGCAATTTAGAGATGGGCTATGTCTATTAGCATTTCAAATCCATGGGCCAGCACAGGAAAGTAGCCACTTGGAATCAATGCTGTCCTCTGAGTCTTCAAGCCTCTCTGTAACAGTAATTAAAATCCCTGATAAAGAAATATGCAGATGCACTACCTATTTGCAAAGAACAATTAAGTACTGGTGGCCAAATATTTTACTATTTCTACTTTTCCCCCTTTCTAAATAAGATTTTCTGCAACATCAGGGCTTAACCAATAGAATTACAATAATAAAGTAAACAGCAAGTGTCCATTGTGTTTTAGAAAGAAATATATATATATACACACACACACACTAAAAAGAATCCCTTCTCATTTCTGAGAATTACAAACAGCTGTCCATCTGAGCATCAGGAGAAGAGGAATCCATTTCCTTTCATGCTCTTTATTAAATAGAAATTTTTTCTAAAGGGCAGAAAACCTAAGGAGTATACCTATATCACTGGTGATGTCCATCAAAGCATGTCCTGGTGATGAAGACTTCCCCTCTCAAGAAATGGCTCCACCAGAGCTCAAATACCTTAGGGGCTTTGGTAATTCAGAAATGAAAACAAAACAAAACAAAAAACCAGGGTACTGTCTTTAACGAGTTTACATAGAACTTCCCTGCATAGGATATATACTAAATTGGATTACACAAGAGTTGCATTTAGCCTTAAACAAGGGCAGGGAGATTAACTGTGGGAGATAATACTTTAAAGATCAATAAACAGCCAGATGTTTTTGTTGTTTTTTTTTAAAGGACGGGAAGGTTAGGTTAAGTACAGGGATAAATATAAATAATATGCTCTTGGGAATGGGCAATTCTCTTTGTATTTTCCTTTCTTTACTTAGCATGTACCTACATTTTTCCTATAGTGTATCTTTTTTTTTCTTTTAGCGAGTGAGAGAGAGAGACAGAGAGAGACAGACAGGGAGGGAGGAAGATGAGAACAGTCAACTCACAGTTTCAGCACTTCATATGTGCCTTGACTGGCAGTGGGGGGGAGGAGCTCCAGCCGAGCCAGTGACCCCATGCTCAAGCCAGCGACCATGTGGTCATGTCTATAATCCCACGCTCAAGCCAGTGACCCCAAGCTTAAGTTAGTGAGCCCACACTTAAGAAGAATAAGCCTGTGCTGAATGAAGCCTGTGACCTTGAGGTTTCAAACCTGGGTCCTCACCATCTCAGGTGGATGCTCTCTCCACTGTGCCACCATCTGGTCACCTCCCACAGTGTATCTTGATATGCTTTAATCTGCCTCTTCCAGGTCAAAAAGTAAATCACCAAATATACAATAAGAAATCTGGTGAGATGATAAAATTCTGTAGGAGCACAGAAGGATATTTGAGAAACTCTAACAAATGTCTTACTGGTATTTGCCTAACCCACAAATCAGAACTTTTGGGTACCTTCCCAGAATTATTACTTCCTTTTTTTATATTCTTTCAAATTATTACTTTAGTGACGTGTTATATGATAAGAGATACATAGAAGTGATATACAATGGAAAAGTAGCTCTGGCAGTCAAAATTCTTTATAGATAAATTTATATTTAAATTGTTTTCCAACCAAGTATTAGCTCTCAGACGCTAATCATCCTACACTAATCAAATGTTCAACTCTCCTTTACCTTGAGAAGAAAGGGTAGTATCCTCTGAGAAGTCTGGTACACACCTGGCCCCATTAGAGCTATTATAATATTACTGACTAAATACTCTATGATGTACTTTATATCCCTGTGACTGTTTTGAAACTACCAATTTGTACTTCTTAATTTGTTCACCTTTTTTTTCAGGGGGATCATTCAGCAAATTATATCTAAATGTCTAGTCATTATGCTGTATGCCTGAAACTAATATAAAATAATATGGAATGTCAACTGTAATTGAAAAAAAAAATTCCCTTCCATGGTATAGCAGTTTGCAGTCCTCAATAAATTGGCTCTTATCAAGCTCTCAATTTTCAACTCAACGTCCCACTCTCACATCCAACTTAGCAGACAAACGGAATATAATTATTGAATGAAAAGCTGCACCTAGCTGATAAAAGTAGAGAATCCAAAGAGTAAATAGGGATGGATTTACTGGACGGAGAGGTTGTGTTGTGGTACAGAGCTTTCAAAGTTCACAGAAGTCAAAGAGAACTCATTTAGACCAAGCTTCACCATGTTAATGAAGTCCTTACCTTTTGACCTCACACAAAATGATGGCCTGTGTACTTTTATGCTGACAACTTATAATGCTTGGATTTACATGTAGAATGCTGTGTGTTTATTTCACTTTTTAAAGGCTCTGTAGTGCATTTGTTATTTTCTTGCCTCCTGTATCCTGCAGTTCTCTAGCCTTTAAGTTCAATGCTGTGCCAACCCGAGGAACCCGAGGGATTTAGCAAGCCCGCAATCAGATGCCCAGCATGGCTGGCTTCATCCGAATCCTGCTGTGGCTCTGGTTCCAAGCCAGATTTCTGCTTTGCTCTTTAGGACTCATTCTCTGCCTTATACTCCAATAAGTTGTTTTCCTCTTTACTCCTCTCAGGCTTGAACTTCTAACCGGGAAGAGGTCTTCTGACTTCCTGATTTCATTTTCCTAGACCACCACTTTCACCTCCCATTGGCCATGATCAGAATAAGAAATTGCGTTATAACAGATAACGGATGCTTTGTTCTATTTATTCATGCTACATATCGCCCCAAAGTCCCAGGCACTTCAGCCACACGGAATATCAGCTATGCCTACCTATTACCTGTTATGGAACACGCCCATTGGTGACCAAGGCAGCAAAACAGCCCTAACTGCTCAAACCTAGTACCCCAGGACCTCATAAATTGTCCTATCCCTGGTCTATCCAGTTTCTAGAACCCAGTCATCATTCGCTCATCCTGTACATAAACCAAATTCCATTTAAATCACATTCATCTGCCCAGGAATCTCATTCATCAATCAAACTGACATTTTATTTATTTATTTTTAATTGAACTTATTGGGGTGACACTGGTTAATACAGTTATATATGTTTCTAGTTTACAATTCTCTAACACATCACCTGTATAATGTATTGTGTGTTCACCACCCTAAGTCGTCTCCTTTCATCACCATTTATCTCCCCATATCTTCTTCTATCTTCCCCACACCCTTTTCCCTTTGGTAAGCACCATACTGTTGTCTGTGTCTATGAGTTGTTATTGTTTTTTGCTTAATCCCTTCACCTCCCCCCCCCATCTCCTATAACAGCTCTCAGTCTGTTCTCTATATATGTGTCTGTTTCTATTTTGTTGCTTAGTTCATTTTGTTCATTAGGTTCCACATATAAGTGAGATCATATGGTACTTGTCTTTCTCTGACTGGCTTATTTCACTTAGCATAATATTCTCCAGGTTCATCCATGCTGTCACAAAGGGTACACTTACCTTCTTTTTTATGGATGAGTAGTATTCCATTGTGTAAATGTACCACAGCTTTTTAATTCACTCATCTACTGATGGGAACTTGGGCTGCTTCCAAATCTTGGCTACTGTAAATAATGCTGCAGTGAACATAGAGGTGCATATATTCTTTTGAATTGGTGCTTTGGGTTTCTTTGAATATATTCCCAGAAGTAGAGTCACTGGATCATAAGGCAGTTCCATTTGTAATTTTTTGAGATAACTCCATACTGCTTTCCACAGTGGCTGCACCAATTTGCATTTCCATCAAACTGACATGTTAAATGTCAGATAAATTATGGTATATCACTTGAGTGACCAAGACAATGTTTCCTTATATTTAGGAGATGAATTATCTGCTTACGTCAATATTTTAAAATACTGAAGAAGCAAGTGTCAAAAGTATGCAAGTTAATGATAAATTTACCACTTTAATATCTCACATGCCTAAAATATAGAAGTCACTTTTCCAACAATGTTCACTTTATAATAACTTATAACAAACAAAATTGATAGTTAACATTCACTATGTACCTACCATATATGAAACATTTTACAAATATTATCTCATATTTATAACCCTGTTATTATTGCCACTTCACAAATAAAAGCTTAGTGAGGCTCTGTAACTTCTTAAACATTACTATTAAAAATGTCTAAGTTTCTCATTCTGAAGAAACAGTGGGTGCTATAGACAAAATGTTCTCTGTATTCCTCTAAACTTTGTATGTTGAAACCTAATCATCATGTGATGGTGTTTGGAGGTGGGGCCTTTGGGAGGTGATTAGGTCATGAGCTCTCATGAATGAGATTAGTGTTCTTTTTTATATTAACTCTCAAACTTTCTTTTTTTTATAAATAAATTTTTATTAACGTTAATGGGGTGACATCAATAAATCAGGGTACATATGTTCAAAGAAAACATGTCCAGGTTATCTTGTCATTCAATTATGTTGCATACCCCATCACCCAAAGTCAGATTGTCCTCCGTCACCCTCTATCTAGTTTTCTTTGTGCCCCTCCCCCTCCCCCTTTCCCTCTTCCTCCTTCCCTCCCGCGCCCCCCCTCCCCCCACCCCTGGTAACCAACACACTTTTGTCCATGTCTCTTAGTCTTGTTTTTATGTCCCACCAATGTATGGAATCATGTAGTTCTTGTTTTTTTCTGATTTACTTATTTTACTCCGTATAATGTTATCAAGATCCCACCATGTCGTTGTAAATGATCCGATGTCATCATTTCTTATGGATGAGTAGTATTCCATAGTGTATATGTGCCACATCTGAGACCCCAGAGAGCTCTCCAACCTTTCTACCATGTGAGGATCATGAGAGGAAAGACAGCTTTCTAGGAAGCAGGAAGCAGGGTATCACCAGACACCAAATCAGCCAGCACTTTAATCTTGGACTTTCAAGCCTCCAGAATTGTGAGAAATAAATTTCTGCTGTTTTAAGTCAGCCACTATATGGTATTTTGTTATGGCAACTCCAATGGACCAAGAGAGTGGCTTTGCTCAACCTCTCTGCCACCCATTCTGTATTACAGTTTTATATTACAATTTTAAAAACTAAATCATTTTATCTATAGTTTTTATACTTAACACTTTTTTTTTATTTAGTTAGAGAGAGAGAGAGAGACATACAGACAGACAGATGAGAAGCATCAGTTCTTTGTGGCCACCTTAGTTGTTCATTGATTGCTTTTTCATATGTGCCTTGACTAGGGGGCTCCAGGTAAGCCAGCGACCCCTTGCTCAAGCCACTGATCTTGGGCTTTAAGCCAGTGACCTTGGGCTTCAAGCCAGTGACCTTTGGGCTCAATCTAGCAACCATGGGGTCATGTCTATGATCCCGCACTCAAGCCAGCAACCTCGGGGTTTTGAATCTGGGTCCTCAGCATCCCAGGCTAATGCTCTACCCACTGTGCAAGCACCTAGCCAGGCATATACTTCATACTTTTAACTGCCCATATTCCTTTCTTATCTCTGCGAGTGATAGTTAGTTTGACCAGCAACGGTCCCAAGCCCACAACTAGGTACTTAGGGGAAGGCCTGTAAAATCTAAAGAACCCCTTTCATGGTCAAACTTAGTGGACTAGCTCTTCAGACTTTCACACAAGCTTAACTTTTCCATCCATGCCCTCTTTGAGCTGACATGGTTAGTGTCTCTGACTGCCTCCTTTCAAACTCCACATTTAAAACCTAGTATTGCCATTGTCTTTGAAATGTCTTTTTATATTTTGACTGAACCAATCATTTCCCATTCCTAAATATTTTAACTTCTATGCATGTCACCTTCATGATTTTTTTCTCATTAAACATCATCAGTACAAACAATGATGATGACAGGCTCAACTCTAGACTATATGGCATCTTTGGAGAATTAAAGGATAGATACCCATTAGGGTAGACTCAGCCACCATGGCCAGTCTGGAGAGGGATGCCTTTTTGTGAAGGAAGGCTCTAGTTTTTCAGGGCAGACACAGCCCCATTACAGGGGGTGTGGTTTGGATGCTTTTATCAAAGGCTGAATTTTAGCTTCGCCTGATCCTCTCCAAACCAGGGAGATATAATAATAAACCCATAGAGATGGCAGATATTTAGCAAAATTTATGGTGGTATAATAAAATTTAAAGGCAGAACTAAGAAATTTTATACTTTTTTCTCCCATATTGTGATTAGAGCGATATAAATGAATTGAATTCCCAACCTTGATGTGTAAGATTCTATTTTATTCTAAGAATTTATCATGCTGAAAGTTTATAACCAATTTGATATTACAGAATATTTTGCATTGCCACAGCATTTTGTTGCTTATAAAGCATTTCATATATCTCATCTAATATATATTAAAGCAAAATATTAAAGGGAAAATTACTGACCTCATCATATAGATAAAAGTTTAAGCCTCAGTGTAGTTAAATAACCTTTCTAAGAGCAACACACGACTTTGCCTTTATCAGTTAACCACATCATTCACTTCATTTACTGAGCACTGTTCTAAGAGCATAACATATGATGGCTCCTTTAATCATCCAAAATACTACAACATATAGGTAGTAGTATTTTTCCCATTTTTATGGAACAGTAGAATGAGTAACTGAGAGGTTAAATAACTTGTCCAAGATCAAATGTTGGTAGAGAATAAAACTATGCTATTTATGGTTACCTATTTCACACAAAATCCTTTATATACATTATCTCAAGTATTTTAGTAAACAGAAAATGATATATTTATTTTCATTTTATCACTGGGAAATCTGAGGTTGAGAAGGTTAACAAGATAAGCATGCTTACATGACTAATGCGTGACAACCAGAATTGAAGCTGTTCCCAAAACACGTATCCTTCCCACATGAGACACCCTTTAACCTCTCATTGCAAGGTCATCGATTCCTCCTTCCTATTTCACAAGAGCGACCCTGCATTCTATCTCTTCCACTAACATGTACAAGCATGGAGAGAGTTTCTCTCATAAGGCTTTGCTATTTATTTTTTTCCATAACTTTTACCAAAGTATCTTCCTTTTGCTTTCTTAGTCAACAACATTTAATGTACTCCTAGAACTCTTCTTACACTGCCCTGAAGTTATTCAGGTGTGAAGTTTTTCAGGTACAAAATTATTCAGATATGAAGTTATTCTCCATTCATATTTCCAAAATTAATTTTCAAGGTGCTTATCTCATTGTGGAGAAATTAGAGTTAGAAACAAGCCTTGACACACTGAGTGTTTGGATGGGGAATCTGAAAGTATGTAACTTGGGGAATGATAGGTAAAGAGGGAAGTTGTTGGGGGGATAGCAACTTTGAGAAAAACATTGTTTTAGAGTCTGAGGGTATGGGTTCAAATCTCACAGCTACAGTTACTAGATTTGTGACTTAGAAGCTGCAAATTTTCAGTCTTACAGTCCTTTTTGATAAAAGATAGGTAATAAAACCAACCTATCTCAAAAGGTTTTGTAGGAAGTCCAATATAACTATGTGAAAACTTTTAGAAATTATCAAATGCCATTCAAATATCAAATACCATTTTTATAATTAGTTTGTGATCAAATGATTAGGGAACTTGGCTGTCAATATATGTACACTGAACTCAATGCAATGAAGGCTTTTGAGACATGATTCAAACATGTTTTAAAAGGAGTTATCTTACAGGATACTTTGAAAGGGAAAGAAAGAATTAGTAAGAAAGTGGTGATAAAATCCTAGACTAGGATAATATTAATTAAAATGGGAAGAAAGAGAATAGATGTTAGTAACAAGTCAAATTCAGAATTGACAAGAAAAAGGAGGAAAAATATTTGAAATTGACTGTAAGATTTTGAGTCAGAGGGATTGAAAGAGCCAGGACACCACAGTTAGATTAGTGGGAGCAAATCAGAAAAAAAAAATCAGGACTCAGAAAACAAACATTGGTTTTGAATATTTTTAGAGTCATGACCTAACAGATACAAGATAATATTCTATGTTGAATAAATCCAAGCCACTCTCAGCCCTCTGGTTTTATGCTGCGTTTTGGCATTTTCAAATTCCCATTTAACTTTCTATAAAATTTTTACTGCTTATATGTCATGTGTTTGTGCTTCAAAAATGTTTAGTAACATAATAAGTTTTACAGCTCCTGGGGGTGACCTACAATATTAGGTTATTATTTATTGTGTTAGTCTAGCAACAGTGTAAACTATTGATTAAAGTTTGACATTTTAAAAATCTCTAATAAACAGAAAGTCCACTTCTGCTGGAACTCTGCAGTGTACAGAAGGCAAATAGACATTTCCATCTTCCCCAGGCTGCCCTTAATATACATTCGAATAAATATACAATTTTAAAGGGACCTCATAGCATTTGTCTTCACACAAAACAGTATGATATGTCAGACCAGTAACACATATTAAAATGATGGCATAAGATCCTCATAGAATAAATGTTTATAAAAGCCCTCTTCAAAGAAGAGGCCAGTTAAAAATCCAGGCAAGTTTTAGGAGAAATGTGCTCAGGATGGAGTTGCCCCCTTATTTATAATGATAAAGGGATCGCATAACTTAAAGAGGAATGTAGTGAAGGATAAAAGGAAAGTTCTTCAAAGTTAAAAGCATTCTTAACTTCCAAAGTACAAAGTGTAAATCGACCCACTGGTATGTTTTCCAAGATAAAAACTGAGAAGTTGTTGTCAGGTTCTCATGAGCCTCTGCTACCCACAGCCAATCTGTCGCTAAATGTGAGTTCTTTTTTGTTGTATTGCATGTCTTAATAACATTTTTCTTCATTTGCCAAAATGAAATCCACATGCTTTTGCCCCCACATGGTTCTCTAGCAAAGACTGTAGCTACTATGCATTCTTATTTTTAAATAACTGCATTTTCGTACAATGATTCAAAAGTCATATTATCTTTTGAAAGCTACGAATTGTTAGAGACCAAGGCTGATGCAGGCTCTTAAATTAATCGAAGTGAAGATAGAGTGTTCCATACACAAAAAAATGGTCAGAATATGCACAAAGCAATTGTTTTTTCACAGAAGTAGGCAAAAATATGTGCCAAATTCATCTGCAGCTGTGAGAAAAAAATAAATGTACTTATAGTTTTTAAAAACCTGGTAATTTCTAAGCTTTAAACTATCTTTGGAAATTTAATAATTTAAGTTTTATTTACTTGCTAAAGATAGGACTTTAATTAAAATAATCAGTCTTTATCCTTTATCAATTTAGAAATAAATAAATTCACCTCTAGATTATCAATAATAAACACATGATAAAATCTAGTGATACAGTAGTTCATAAACCCCCCTTTTGGATGATTTTCCAAAAACTGATAAGCAGAGCCTGATCAGGTGGTAGTGCGGTGGACAGAGCATTGGCCTGGTATGCTGAGGGCCCAGGTTCGAAACCCCAAGGTTTCCATCTTGATTGCAGGTTCACCTAGCTTGAGCTCAGGCTCACCAGCTTGAGCACAGGCTTACCAGGTTGAGCATAGGGTTGATGGCTTGAGTGCAGGAACATAGGCATGACCCTAAGGTCACTGGCTTGAGCCCAAGGTCATTGGCTTGAGCAAGGGGTCACTGGCCCAGCTGGAGCCCCTGGTCAAGGCACACATGAGAAAGCAATCAATGAACAACTAGGAGCCACAACTATAAGTGGATGCTTCTCATCTCTCTCCCTGTCTGTCTATCCCTGTCTATTTGTCTGTCTGTCTGTCTCTGTCTTGCTAAAAAGAAAATAAAAAAATAAAAATCAATAGCAGAGTCATAAAAGTATCATGTATCTATATTTTAGAGGCATAAACTCTTTTTAGGAGCAATTATCACTGTATTATTTTCACAGTATACCTTTATCAGGTACCAAAAATAAAGTAGATTAGATCAGAAGATAAAAGGCCCAATGAACAAGTGACAGGGCTGCAGTACAAACCTTCCATGCTAGAATGTGCTATCACAACAGCATCCACAGGCACTCAGCAATGCTGCCATCTTCCTTTTCCCGAGCTGACAGCAAAGCATGGCTCATAGATGATTGCACTCGCCTACCGAGTCCAGATGGGACCTTCTCAACATTTCAGTCCAAGAAGCTACCACCAATTAATTAGAGCTGGCACTTGAAGTAACTCTTTGTTTTGCTTTCTTTCTTTTTTTCTTTTTGGTGCCCAGACCTTGCTAAATTAAAAATAAATTAAACATCTCTTTAGTGTGATATTAGGACATTTCAAGAAGCGACTGCTTAAATCTGCAAATGTTGAGCTCTAAGGGAATGAAGCCCGGGAACTGACTTGACACTTGATTAGTATTGTATAGTTTTCTACTTCCTCCTAATGAACTCACTGGCTTTAATAAGCAATTCTCAAGACAGCATGTCCTTAGCGTCCTGGCAAACCCACAGAACTTCTGCTCTTCCTCCTACATGTGAGTTTGGGTTTCAGCATGCCATGATGAAAATCACAATTTTCTTTCTGTATTACAGAGTTCATAATTGGAGGTGCGAATAAGAAGTGAGGGGAGAATTTCCTTAAACTTCTGCAACAAAAACAGATCACCTTTAATTTCTGTCTAGCTTTAGAACCAACATCCATGAAAGACTATTTTGGGGGGTCTGAGGAAATGTGAAGAGTACATGGGCAAATGCTAGTCACCTCCTTGTAGCATTTTTGATAAAAGACATCTATCTTTAGGAATTATGATTCATAACTATTAAATAAACAGTGAATAATTCCAGCTATCCCACCTAAATTAGACAGATACATTTAGAATATAAACAGAAAAGGAAGTATGTAGAAAATGCATTTAGAGAAAGATAAGTAATAAAGTCCAAGAATGAAATATTTCTCAGTTGAGGGAGAACATAGAATCACGATCCATCTATGTGTGTTTGTGTTTTCTTAAACCTCATTTCCTCTAGGTAGTTATTTATTTTAAAAAATACTATGAGCGCAGGCTCATCTGGCTTGAGCGTGTGCTCACCAGCTTGAGTGAGGGGTCATTGGCTTGAGCCGAAGGTCTCTGGCTTGAAGCTTGCAGGTGGAGTGCAGAGCGCATTCCTAGCAGCTGTGGCTGATGCAATGCTGTGAGAATACTCCAGCTCCCAGAACCCTCCTGGGCACACCCAGGAAGGAAGCTCGCCCACTATAAGGAAGTGACTTAGCGCCAATCACGCAGCTCCCTGATCTTTTCAGTCATTGGCTATGAAGGACATGCTGTAACACCCTATAGGCTGAACCCACGTATATAAGCTAGCTTACATCCTGAATAAAGCAGATCTGCGTCACTGAACCTGGTCCCCTGAGTCGGGTCTTTGCGTCTCCGTCGTCCTCACCCCCAGCAGGACTTGTCCACAGAAGCCCAAGGCTTCTGGCTTGAGCAAGGGGTTGCCCACTCTGCTGTAGACCCCCGGTCAAGTCACATATGAAAATGCAATCAATGAACAACTAAGGTGCAGCAACAAATAATTGATGCTTCTCATCTCTCTCCCTTCCTGTCTGTCTGTCCCTATCTGTACCTCTTTCTGTCTGTCTCTGTCACACACACAGACACAAAATACTACAATAGCTACCAAACCACAGCATGGAGACTCCAGTTAATAATACTGTATTGCATATTTGAAAATTGGTAAGAGAGTAGATCTTAAAAGTTCTTATCACAAGGAAACAATGTTGGAAGTCTGTATGGTGAGAGATGTTAACTAGACTTACTTATTGTAGGGATCATTTTTCAATATATACAAATGTTCAATCATTATGTTGTACACCTGAAAGTAATATAATGTTGTATGTCAATTATATTTCAATAAAAATATTTAAAAATGTATCAGAACAAGATAGTGAACAAACGGGAAGAAAGAAGATTTTGCAATTAGAGATGCTGTTTCATGCATAGAAAATAGAATAAAGGTGGTTGTGGCAAAAGAAGAAAACAAAGGCATCAAGTAAAAAGAGTAATGAAAATGCACAAGCTTAAATGATATGGTGTAAAAAGCCAAGCAAAAAAAGCTGTAGTAGAGCAGAAACTGAGGATAAGGTAAACTCTGAAGTTTTGATGTATAGGAAGTAAAGAAGGTAACTGAAAGTGATTAATGGTGTTGTTTTAGCAACAGAATAGGAGATTAAGGGCAGCTTTCTGAACTGATTGGAAAGGATGATGAAGGAAGGAAATGTACTTAGTGTGGGAATCAGGAGATGGTAAGATACAGATGGAGAGAGATCTCAGCAACGGAGTCCAGATGTAAAAATAAAAATAACTCTGAAACAAATATGGTAAAAAAACAACAAATTGGGCAAAAATAAATTAATAAATATATGACGGAGTGATTGCTATAGACTGGACTTTTGTTTGGATGTTAGAAAGAAACATATCTCAACATTATTCTTATCAGTCGTCACTGAGAAAGGGAAAGGAATAATTTAAGAGGAAAGGTAAGTTTGCAGGAAATTAAAAGTAAAATAAGATATCCGTAATGTGAGAGATTTACAAAGCATATTTTCTTAAAAATGGCAGGAAATTTGAGACATATTTCCCTTTACCAGCAGTAATTACTCATCTTAAAGTAAAACAACACAGCATAACTTCCTGTATGTGGATGAATTCAACAAAGAAAATACTCAAATTCCAAATTTTAATAATATAAATTTATTGTGATTTATATAGTTTTCAGGTTACGAATTTACTGAAAATTCCAGTGAATTTACTTCACGTCTTCTCAGGTATTATGGAATATGAATCTAGAAAAGTGTGTTCCCTAGTTTATACATGTATATCTCTTTTTTGTTATTTTTATTTCATTTTTTTTTATTTATTCAGTGAAAGAAGGGTAGGCAGAGACTGACACCTGCATGCACCCTGACTGGGATCCAACCAGCAAGCCCACTAGGGGGCAATGCTCTGCCCATCTGGGGCATTGCTCTGTTGTTCAGCAACTGAGCTCTTCTTAGCACCTGAGGCAGAGGCCATGGAGCTATCCTCAGCTCCCAGGGCCACCTTGCTCCAATCATGCCATGGCTGCAGGAGGAGAAGTGGAAGAGAGAGAGAGAGAGAGAGAGAGAGAGAGAGAGAGAGAAGAAGGGAGGGGTGGAGAAACAGATGCTTCTCCTGTGTGCCCTGATGGGAAATTGAACTCAGGACATCCATACACCAGGCTGATGCTCTCTACTGAGCCAACTGTCCAGGGCCTCTGTTATTTTTTTGAAAATTTTATAGAAGTTTGAGACAAACTGATAATATATGGTGGGGAGCAAGATCTCAAATTCTCTCTCATTTCTGTCTCTTTTAGATAAAT
The DNA here is from genome assembly GCF_036850995.1 of Saccopteryx leptura. Lineage (NCBI taxonomy): Eukaryota > Metazoa > Chordata > Mammalia > Chiroptera > Emballonuridae > Saccopteryx > Saccopteryx leptura. The sequence goes on from NC_089516.1 coordinate 26,038,062, forward strand.
TGCCTTTTTCTATGATTTCTACCCTTTTTCAATTCAATGTATTGTAGAGCAAAAACCTTGGAATGGAACTCTTCACTGGAATTTGTTATTGTAGTTATTTATTTATTTTATACCAGCACTGAGAAATTATATATATGTATCTCCATATTCATTGAGTGAACTCAGGTAATTCACTAAGCAGCCTTTTACTAGTCCATCAAATAAAAGAATTAATTTCTACCCAAAGAAATCAGAAATGTTATTAATGGAGTATTAACACATTTGAAAGTGGTGTAAAGACAACAAAGCACCATCAGCATCTATCCATTATTCACTGATCTTCTTATTCATTCCACAAATTAAGTACCCACTATGGACCAGGTATTGCTGTGGTTCAGGGATTCCAATTGTGAAAGAGACTAACATTGCTTCTGCCTTCCTATCAGCTATTGGCATTATTAACAAATGACATACTTCTGAGAGGTCCTGAACCTTCTTACTGTGGTACAAATTAATGTTTGAACAATTTCTGCCAAAGAATATTAAAAATACATGATTATAAAAGCCAAGGGAAAATCCAGATTCTTGTCTTTTGTTTAGCTTATTATTCTATGCCTTTTAATATAAATAAAAAAATCCTTATTTTAGGTCTTCATTGTTCCACATTTTCAGGGAATACCATTTACATAGAGTATAATGTGCATGGAGTGCCCTTGAATTTGTATACTAAGTAGTACTGCTCCAATTTATATTCTTCGATTTGGTTAATAACACTTTAAAATCTTTTCAAACATTTTTTTTAAGTGCATCTTAAATATAATTTCTTTTTTTTTTTTTTGTATTTTTTTTCTGAAGCTGGAAACGGTGAGAGACAGTCAGACAGACTCCCGCATGCGCCCCACCAGGATCCACCCGGCACGCCCACCAGGGGCGACGCTCTGCCCACCAGGGGCGATGCTCTGCCCCTCCGGGGTGTCGCTCTGCCGCGACCAGAGCCACTCTACCGCCTGGGGCAGAGGCCAAGGAGCCATCCCCAGCGCCCGGGCCATCTTTGCTCCAATGGAGCCTTGGCTGAAGGAGGGGAAAAAAAGAGACAGAGAGGAAGGAGGGGAGGGGGTGGAGAAGCAAATAGGCGCTTCTCCTATGTGCCCTGGCCAGGAATCAACCCGGGTCCCCTGCACGCCAGGCCGACGCTCTACCGCTGAGCCAACCGGCCAGGGCCTAATTTCTTTTTTGTCTGTATTTTGGACCCCATATCTACTCAGAACAACTGTATAATGAAAACCTGTTTAAATGTGCTTAGCATACACAAATAATGTTGGGGTAAAGTTTGAGTATAGTGAAATAAGATGGCTTAGTTATTATACATGGGTGGGCAAAATTTAGGTTTACAGTTGTGAGTACGTGAAACAGAGTTAATAAAGCTATTGCGATAATCATAACCTGCATGTTTTTCTCTATACAAACAACTGTAGAACTATTTTTTCCCACCCCTGTATTTACCTTCAAGCACAGGGGACCAAAAATTCTCAAAGAAATACCCTAAGGGAAAGAGCAGAGCCCAAGAATTGGACTTGGGAACAAGATGAGTGAGCGTATGTTTTTATATTCCACTTATGAGTAGTGTGACCTTGAACATGTACACTAATCATCCAGTGTCTTCATCTCTTGTCTGTAAGATGAGAATAACATTGTGTATCTTTTAAAGGTTTTATGAGTATTAAATAAATTAATATTTACAAGTGCTTAGAACAGTGTCTGGTGCAAAGTGAGTACCAATTATAGCTTGATATAAATAATTTGAAAGGCAAATAAACAACACTCTTTCTTGTTTTGTAATGTAAGACCGTGGCTATACCTAAACTCTGAATTAATGAGAAAGATTGATGGAAGGGAAAGGAAGCATGTATGTATGTATACTTAGGTACTTTATGTATTTTATTTCTAAGTATTTAGCATTCCATACAATGTACTGAAATGAAATTCTGTGAAGCCAGGCTTATGGTTAAAGGCAAACATACACATGATATGGCAGTTATTGTCAAAATATTACTGAATAAAAAATAGAAATAAGTTCATTCACTGTGTCTTTTTTAATATGAGAAGGAATTCTGGGACCGTACAAGACTGCCAAATCTAAACTTTGACCTTCAATTCTCCCTTCATGATAGCAGGACTGTAGAAGTCTCAGGTGTCTGGTTGGTCTTTGGATTTGAAGCCATGTCCTGAGTATTGGCTTTGAAACTGAAACCTAAAAAATGCTAGATATATAGCTATTCTTATAAACGTGAATTCAAATAATTTAGGTCTTAAGATAAATTTCCATTGACCACACTTGGAAACATCAAGGTCAGTAAACATGCTGGGAGACACAAACTACATTAGCCCTCTTGAGGAAGACAAAACAGGTAAATATGGAAGATAGAAAAGAACCATAGAAAACAAAAAAGTAGGTGAGGGGAAAATATCAAAATTGCTGAAGAAGTTATACAACCAAACACAGGACATTGAGATATATTGATAATGCCTTGAATGTGACAAGGGTCAATCAGTATTACTGAAGGAAAGAAACTTTTGATGGTAATGGAGACAAAATCAATGGTAAAGCATGAAGGTACATACTAAGTGAAATATAACCAATTTTAGGACTGAGGATTTCAAATAAAAAAGAAGTACAGAAAGGGATTTTTATATGAACAATAAAACTGGCAAAGAGCACAGAAATGCTGGAATATTCTCTGATTTTTCAAATAAGATGGATTCTTCTCAACTCTTTATAAGACTTTTTTCAGTCTCTATTGAACCTCTTGCATCACAAAAGGTTTTTGAACATTTGTTGTTTGTTTGATCCACCTTTACATTATTGGAGCCTCCTAATTACATAAATGCTTCTGTTATCTAATGAACAGAAAAAGCAAATCACTATTCATATCATTTCAATTGAGCTCCAGCTTACTTAAAGCTCTTCAGAATTCGGAATTCAGAGATGCTGTACATTTATAAAAATCAATGGCTAGAAAATGTAACTGTCAAGAAAACTGCTTTAGTTACTATTTACTGGAGTAAATTTACTGGACACTAAGGCCACTGAAACAATACAAATGCTCTTTATACCTTAGAGCTACCAATTTATTGACACGTTAACAATCTTTGGATGACAGCTTACTTTTCGTTTGAATTCCGTCTGAGGATCCCATTAAATATATTTCTAAACAACAACAAAAATGTTTAGATGAGAGCGTAAATCAATTTCAAATGTTCTTTTTGAAGGACTGAGCAGACATGGACACTTCCTTCCAGGCAATGTCCAGGCATCCTGATTAAAGATTAAAGTGAGCTGACGATATTTACCAGATTAGGGGATCTGCCTTGAATTGTGATGCTGATTGGATCAAATTTTGACTTAATCTGGCCCTGGCCAGATGGCTCAGTGGTAGAGCATCAGCCTGGCATGTGGAAGCCCTGGGTTTGACTCCTGGTCAGGGCATACATGAGATATGACCATCTGCTTCTCTACCCCTTCCTCTGTCCCCTTTTCTTCCTTCCTTCCTTTCCTTTCCTTCCCTTCCCTTCCCTTCCCTTCCCTTCCCTTCCCTTCCCTTCCCTTCCCTTCCCTTCCCTTCCTTTCCTTCTTTCTTTCTTTCCTTCCTTTCTCTCTCTCTCTCTCTCTCTCTCTCTCTCTCTCTCTTTCTTTCTTTCTCGCTCTCGCTCTCCCCCTCCCGCAGCGGTGGCTCGAATGATTCATTTGAACAAAGTTGGCCTGGGGGCTGAGGATGGCTCCATGGCCTCGCCTTAGGCACCAAAATAGCTTGGAGTGATAGAGCAGCAGCCCAGACAAGCAGAGCATCGCCTAGTAGGTGTCTTGCCTGGTGAATCCTGGTCGGGCACAGGAGGAAGGAGCCTGTCTCTGCTTCCCTGCCTCTCACTTAAAAAAAAAAAATTGACTTAATCTTTTCTCAAAATATTTCATTAATATGATGATTTATTTGCTACTTATGATTTACCAATATTGGCATATGTGCCAATAAGAAATAAAAACTCTTGATGAATTCAGAATTTAGAGAGGGAATCAGGAAGGCTCTCAATAGGACAAAGTACAGACAAGGATCTCTCAACAGACCTCCTTGGAACCAATGTCTATTTAGCCAACTTTTTAGATAAACAAACACTGAATTTCTTTTAGAAGGCACTGGTTATTGCCTAAGGCAAGATGGATTCTTTTAGATAATTACTCAACTCTCTGGTAGGCACACAGGTTCTGTTCCCACTAGTGGAGTATGTACCCAAGCCAATTTAATTAAGTCAGTTATAGTTATATAAAGTAAGTAAAAATTATCAACTGACAAATGTAAGTTCCTCAAAGACACGGGCTTTGTAATTCTCAAGTAATTGGAAGAGATGTTACTATATATTTACCGTTTAAATAAATATAGTACAATAAATAATATATTTAAATAAATATAACTACAAAATATTTTTATGACAAAACTAAACTGAATGTTTTAGAAATAATAAATATGGTTACAAAAAGACACATATTTGGCCAGACAAATGTAAAATTTTAATAAAAGTTAAAAAAAAATCTTGTTCTTTATGCAGAAAGCTTCACAGATGTCTTTTAATTTTCATTTAAACATAAAGAAACTGAAACTGGAAATTATAGATTAAGTTAGTTCTAGTCAATATAAATGTAATTCAGCCATTTATATAATTTTAAAATTTCTCATACATATATTAAAATATAAAGAAGGTAACTTTAACTTTTATAATTTATTTTACCAAAAATTCAAAATGTCATTTCAAGATGTAATCAATATAAAATTATTAACGAATGATTTTCTATTATTTTTATACTAAATCTTCAAAATCCAGTGTATATTTTACATTTACAGCACATCTTAATCCATGCTAGCTACAGTTCAGTACTTGGTAGCCACCTGTAGCAAGTATCTTACAGAAATAGACAATATGGATATAATTTATGTAGGAAAGAGAAAAATGACCTCATTCGTGTTTGTGAATTTGTGTGTTTAGTGTGAGGTCTAGGTCTAAGTACATTTTATTTTGCCTATGTCCAGTAGCTCAACCACCATTTGTTGGAAACTCTATCCTTCCTCCATTAAACGGATCTTGTATCTTTGTCAAAAATCAGTTGGGCATACTGGTGTGGGTCTATTTTGGGGTCTTTTTTTTCTTTTCTTTTTTTTCAGTGAGAAAGAGAGAGACAGACAGACAGGAAGGAAGGAAGGGAGAGAGAGGAGAAGCATTATCTTGTTGTTTTGCCACTTTAGTTGTTCACTGATTGCTTTCTCATAAGTGCCTTGACCAGGGAGCTTCAGCTGAGCCACAGACCTCTTGCTCAAGCCAGTGACCTTGAGCTCAAGCCAGCGACCTTTAGGTTCAAGCCGGTGACCATGGGGTCATGTCTATGATTCCATGCTCAAGGCGGCAACCTGGGGTTTCAAACCTGGGTTCCCAGCATCCCAGGTTGATGCTCTATCCATTGCACCACTGCTTGGTCAGGTTATTTTGGGTTCTTTATTTAGTCCCATTGACCTATCTTCCTGCCAATATCACGAAGTCTTGATTTCTGTAGCTATACTTTGTCTTAATATTAGGTAGTATGAGTCCTCTTACCTCATGCTTCTTTTTCAAATTTTTTACCTATTTTAGTGCCTATAAATTTCTCTATAAACTTTGGAATAAAATATCTATGTCTACAAAAAATCTTGTTGGGGTTTTAATTAATGTATTAAATCTATAGATCAAATTGAGAAGAGAGGAGGTAACTATTTGGAATATTCCAATCCATAACCATGGTATGTCTTTCCATTTCTTTAGGTCTTTGATCTCTTTATCATTATTATGTAAATTTCAACAAAAAATCCTATACATATTTTATTATATATATACCTAACCTTTGTAATTTTCTTTGGAGTTAATGGTTTTGTGTGTTACATTTTAGTTTTTGCATGTTAAGTTTTAGTATATAGTAGTGAAATTGATTTTTGTATCAATTTTGTATTTAAATAGAAATTGTTGCAAATTCTATTTAAATATTTGAAGTATACTACAGTGAATTTCTTTTTCAAAGTTTTCTAACTACATTCAAGTTTTTAATGGTTATACTATTATTGAGGTTGTTTATTTCATCTTGGTTGAATTTTATAGTTTTGGGTTTCATGAAATTGGTCCACTTCTATGTAAAGATGTAAAGTTGTTCATTGTATTTCCTTAGTAACCTCTTTTTTTTTTTTTTGTATTGTTTCTGAAGCTGGAAACGGGGAGAGACAGACAGACTCCCGCATGCGCCCCACCGGGATCCACCCGGCACGCCCACCAGGGGCGATGCTCTGCCCACCAGGGGGCGATGCTCTGCCCCTCCAGGCATCGCTCTGCCGCAACCAGAGCCACTCTAGCGCCTGGGGCAGAGGCCAAGGAGCCATCCCCAGCGCCCGGGCCATCTTTGCTCCAATGGAGCCTTGGCTGCGGGAGGGGAAGAGAGAGACAGAGAGGAAGGAGGGGGTGGGGGTGGAGAAGCAAATGGGCGCTTCTCCTGTGTGCCCTGGCCAGGAATCGAACCCGGGTCCCCCGCACGCCAGGCCGACGCTCTACCGCTGAGCCAACCGGCCAGGGCCTCCTTAGTACCCTCTTAATGACTGTAGGATATGTAGTTTCATTCCTGATGTTCATGGTTTATGTCTCTATCTTCTCATTTTTTTTCAATATTTCTCAAGTTTTATCAATGATATTTATTTTTTATTTAAGAACAAAAGGTGTTTCAGGAAAATTGTATCTTTAAAGAAGAGCCAGAATTCAGTTATGTCAAGAAAATGGATACAAATCCATGAATAAACTGAGAACGTACAAGTTTATATTTAAGGCATCAAAGCAATGTTAGTGGATTACTCTACTAATGAGTCACAGTTCTTCAGATTTTATTGTATATATATGACAATTTAATAATACTGAAATAACCTGTGTAATTTTGGAAAACCCAGACCAGATGGATTGAGTGATTTCTCTTTAAACTTTCTCTGTCAGATGTCTACAGGTCTCAAAATGGAAATACAACAGATGAGACCTCCTTATTGGAGAAGAGGAAGTGGTAGGGGAATTTATTTTGACCCATTCTCTTATATGAAATCTCTGGGGATTTAAGGGAAAAGTAGATGCAATATATGTCTTAATTTTAATATTAATGCTGTATGGTACAGCTGGGACCTGTCCTACATTCACTGAGAACTCTAATTTATGAAAGCTAGATCCCAGAATTTTGAAAGCAGATTTGAGACATCTAAAGCTATTTCGTTTATAGTTTTTTCCACTTTTGGTTACGGTCTATCATATTGTCCTGATTCTTTTTTTAATCTACTCATAAATTATTCTTGATCCCTTGAAATGAACCTTTTTTTATGTATGTGATTATGACTTCTCACACATATTCTCCCAAATGATCATTTTATACTTTTAGTAAATCATGCAAAATAATTAAGAAACAAGTCATGTAATTTTCCACTGACTATCAAATTAGAATAATCAGATATAGTTTTTTTCTGATAAAAATTTGGATTTTATTCTATGAAAGAGAAGAGGAAACAGGAACATAAATAGAAGGAAGAAATGATAAAGTATGGTGAGGAGATGAAATAACATTTATGTAGTGTATTATATTGTTGATGATATGCTATATGCCAATCAACAATAGATAAGGGAGATAATTTGGAACAAGGGGTTAGAATGGTTTCGTCCTCTCCATTACCTCTCAACTCTTCCTAAGTATACCTACCTACGCAGCTCTGGTCTCTCAAACAGCCTAAAAAATCAACTTTTATGAAATACACACTATTGGTAGAGATTGAACTCCCAAGGTAGTATCAACTAGATCTTATTCTGCATGTAACACTTTAGTAGGAAGTGTTCCATCACAAGCTAAAAATTATTCTTGAGAGTATAGACATTTAGATACTTGACATAGGGAAGAACTGATCAACATAATTCTCCTTCAAAGGGGCTTCTAAAATTACTAACTGAAATCCATAACTAATAAATATTCTTTTTAAAATATAAAAACGTTAAAATTAATAAAGCCCTATATCACTACCGGTAAAACCACGTCAATCAAAACTTTATTTTAACACACTATTTTTTTTTGAAACTCAGTCTATAAGCCAATTTATAGTTGTCTATAACTTGGTCTCTAAGTTGACTTAGGAAAAAAGTTTTAACTTGAAGCCCAGAGGTCCGTGAATCTCCTAAAATATAAGCAAAACATTATGTGCACAAATATATATATATAATGTGGGGTAAGGACTAAGTGCTCACATTTGATTTTTAAAAGGATTTATAGTCAACTACAAATTAAAAGCCACTAATTTATAGTTTTAAAAGAATTGTATTGAATATGGGCCAAATGGTTATAATATGTAAGTATTTTTATCAAAAAGATAGTTGTTTGTGTTTTATTTCCCTAGTCTATGACGTGATAAATAGAAACCTTAATGTTTTTGTGTGAAAAAAAAAATCAATACATGCAATAGAGATATGGACTAGAAGAGAATGAAAAATTATGGTTTAAGTTATCTCACTGGCAGAATTTGGGTATTCATTACTTTTGCTTTCTCCAGACATTAAAGTGAATAATTTTATCTCATAAACAGTAGTCCATTCACATCAGCTTAATAGAATACCAGCTGCGAATGATAAGCTTGATGGAATGATAATGTTATTAGAAGCTGGAATTCTCAGAAGAATTTGACAATCCAAGCAAGAGAATTAATATCAATAAACTACTTCAAACAGTAAAGCAACAGTCATGATTTATAATAGTCTATTTAGGTTTCTATTGTTATATCTTAATAGTTCGGTAAGTTCAGATGATTCATACAGTTTGTTCTACATTTCACCAAACGAACTGAGTGCTTAATCTACAAAGTGCTAAAAATTCAAGACATGATGTTAGAAAATAAGAGGGCAGAGGGATAGGAATTATAGTGATGAATAATAATTAGCCCCTAGTTCTAAGAACCTTAAAATTTTATTGTGGAATAATCTATGCATATAAAAACGATTGTACATAGATAGCAAGATCATTAACTACAAAAAATAGCATTTTAAATTTCCCTAATCCCCGTGGAATTGGGAGTGAGGAAATGACAAAGGGTCTTCTCAGCTGACAATCACAGGAAAAATCATAACAGGAGACATTTCCTCAAATGGACTAGTAACTGTTTTGAGAATAACCCGTTTGGGGTGCAAGTCTTTTGAATATGCGGAATGGTCAGCACAAAGGAAGTTACTGAAATAAGGATTGCAGATGAGGAATGGTGAGTTTGCTGGGCATTTTGAGGCACTAGAAAACTAAGAAAGACAGAGAGAAATATTATAACAAATGTGGCTGTAGATTTTTATATCTGCTGTTAGATTTTTGAGAAATTTAAGTACAGGATCACTCACTTTTCTTTTGACTATTGTTTTCTTGAATGTGACATCTGTCTAAAATAGGACCATGTGCGTGTCTAGATTCATGAGGCTTCTATTTGCATATATTAACTGAATGCAGTATAACAACTAGATGAGCAATAGAGATGAGCAGTTTAAGGAAAGGAGATAACAGTTTATACTGGGATAGACAAGGACGACTTGATTCAAGAATTAAGATAAGCTCCATCATGAAATCAGGTTGAGTCTCAAATCTGGGGGAAAAAATGATGGGTTGAACTTATAGTAGGATTCAAATGAAACAAAACAAAACAAAAGGATGAACACTAATAACAATCACTTAAATGATAACATAAAATTGACAAATCCCTGTCATGAAATTCATGTATGTAGTTCTGTCATACCTAGTGATCTGTTTTGAAAAAAGAAAAAATAGTGGCCGGAAGTCTTCTCAAGTTGTCAGGCTTTGAGTCATGTGGCCTCCAACCATAACCATATCTCACAGGAAGCTACATAAAGCAGTTGGGATGTCTCTTGCAATGCAGTTGTCCCAAATTGGCAGCTACAAAGTGCCACTGACAATTTGATGACTTCCCTCAGATTCCCTTAGCTTTCTTTGCCACTATTAGCACCCCTCCCTTTCTCCTCAAAGGCTATCAAGCATCCCACATATACTGCTCACAAAAATTAGGGGTTATTTTATCGTTTCATATTCATTTTGAAATATCCCCTAATTTTGGTGAGCAGCATAGTTCTTTGAGGCTGCTGGCCTATGTTTTGGGAGGAGTTGTGAAGAAGATGAGCAGTACCCACCTCTTGTGTATCAGAGATAGTCCCTGTTGACTCATTAGACCAATCAAAGTACCCACCTGATAATGCGAGGAAGGACTAAAATAAAATTGTGCTCTTCCCCTTCTTGTGGAAGAAGTTATGAGACCTTGGCTGTCATGGTACAGGAGTAACAGAAGAGCATTTTTCCTACTGTGGCTTTTGAAACCACTCTACATGGATACAAAGGAATGATCATTTAAAAATATTTTTTCAATTACAGTATACATTCACTATTATTTTGTATTAGTTCCAGGTGTAGAGCACAGTGGTCAGACAATCATATACTTTACAAAGTGTTCCCCCCTGATATTTCCAGCACTCACCTGGCACGATACATAGTTATTACCAGATGAAGGGTCTTTTATTGTTGAAAGAGAACTGAAGAGCTGAGCAATAGTTTCAGGAGCGCTTGATTCAGTACAGAACTCAAAATGGCTGCCAGAAATTTAACCCAGGAAGCCAATTTTCTCCTTCTATTGTGTTTAAGGCACTTAACTGGTAATAAAGGGACTAACAAAGGAGGAACAAATATTTATTCCCTAGGAAAGGAGGAAAAGGAGTCATGTATTGAGTACCTGTCATTATACTTTGCACTTTATATTTATGTCATTCAATGGTCCCAACAATATTATGATTTAGAAAATACTATTTTCACTTTACAGGAAAAAAGTACAATGAAGTGGAAATAACATGGAATTTAGAATCAGATATACCTGCATTTGAATTATGGATTAGTCTTTTAATAGTTCTAAGAGAAACACTGCGACTCTTTGAGTCTCAGTTTCCTTATCGATCAAACAGGGAAACATTTTATCTTCTATTAATGAGCAAATACTGGTTCTTCTCTGTTTTACTGTCAACTCTTATATAGAAGGCATAAATATAACTATAAGAAAAATGTAGTACTTTATATATTGCATATTATGTGACAAACCTTGTTATATGCTAAGACTTTTCTACATGCTATCTCAAGCAATCCTGATAGCCATCTGGTGAACAGGACCCAATTTTTCCCCCCAGTATTTTACAGGTAATGAATCTGAAACTCAGATAGATGGGGAAACCTGTCCCCAGTCTTAAAAAGATTAAATTATGGGCCCTGGCTGGTTAGGTCAGTGGTAGAACATCGGCTGGCGTGTGGATGTCCCAGGTTCAATTCCCGGTCAGGGCACACAGGAGAAGCAACCATCTGCTTCTCCACCCCTCCTCATCTACTTTCTGTCTCTCTTCCCATCCTGCAGCCATGGCTTGATTGGTTTGAGAGCATCAGCCCCGGGCACTGAGGATGGCTTATGGAGCTTCTGCCTCAGGTGTGAAAAATAGCTTGGTTGAGAGCATGACCACAGATGGGCAGAGCATCAGTCCCAGGTGGGTTTCTGGGAGATCCTGGTTGTGGTGCATACGGGAGTCTTCTCTCTATCTCCTCTCCTCTCACTTAAAAAAGTAAAAAAGATTAGGTGGTGGAACTGGCATCAACCATTTGATGCTGTCATCCTAGGGAAACTTTTGCATAGGCATTTGAAGAAGAACTGAGAGTAACAATAGTAACAACAGCATACATTTAATGAGTATTTAAGTTATGCCAGAGTCTCTAATAATCATATCACTTGAATCAATCCATTTATTTAACACTCAAATTTACGAGAAAGGTACAATGATTATCCTTATTTTACATACATGGAACATGAAGTGCATCTCTATTCTGTAATGAATAAATGGTTGAGATAGAATTTGAACTTAGCTCCTGTCACCACGCCTACAGGTTATATATGGGTTTCTTTTGCCATTAATAGTTTTGAGGTCCTGGTTATTTCACTTAATACCTTGCAGGCCTCAGTTTCTTTATTCATGAAATGTTGGTATGGACTGTATAATTTTAAGAATTGTCAAAGTTAGATGGAAATCTAGAATTTTATGAGGTTATATTTGTAAACTCCACACACTCTCTATTTAATACTGCTCACATACTCGGCTCTTCCAGAGCAGCCACTCTTAAAACTCTCATTTTGCTTCCCCATTCAATCTTTTAAAATCAATTTTATTATGATTATTTTTTTTGCCCATTATCCATTCCTCTAGTACTTCTGGAACATCTGGGAGCAAGGTGCAGCCTCCAGAGTGGTGCATCTCCATGCATAAAGATGAACTGATGAACTCTTTCTCCAACCCTCCTGGGCTTTCAACTATTCAGCCCAGCTCCACACCCATGTCACCCGTTGCCAAAATTCTTGCACAGAAGTAATTCTATTTCCTAGTCTAGTTTTGCACGAGTCCGTGTCACACCCTCTTTTTGTTCAGCACTTTTTCAGTTCCAAGATTTCTAATCTGGAAGCTTCTGTTTCTGAATTAGACCTGAACTAATTCAGGCTGTCAAGAGGTATGTGTCCTGAAAATTCCCCTGACTCAGAAGAACAAATATTTTGTATAAATAGAAACTCAGATAAAATAGGGTAGAGAGCTGATATAAATAAGAAGAGCCTGCCACTAGAAGTATCTAGAAGATGCAGTTACCTAAATGGGATTCGTGGCATCACCAGAGAGCAGGCATTGAAAGATGAGTACAGAAGTGTGTGTGTCTGTGTGTCTATGTGTGTGTGTGTGTGTGAGAGAGAGAGCTACGTATTGAAGAAATAGCATTTATGAGTAGAGGGACAGTGAATAGAAGAGGCATAATACAAAAAAGTCCTTCATTTTCATTTATTATGGCATTAATAATTTTCATAAGATTATAGTTTGTTGATTCAGTTTCTAGCAAAAGCTGATTTTCCATCCTCCCTATTATCCATATCCCAAACCCCTTTGCCATTAGATCACCTGCTTCTCCAAATAAATTCAACAGTCTAGGACATCAAACTGAATTCCCAATGTCATACCCTCCACAAATATATAAATATACACAGTATCACATAGATAAAGGCGATGCAATTTTTATCTTCCTTTTCTACCACTCCATGTAATTTCCCAACTTTGAACAGAGATATTTGCAGAACTATGCAGAGGTTATCAAAGGAGGAATATAAGTTTTAATGGATCAATTTAAAGTAATGGCTATATATTGAGTATGTGCTCTATGCAGGTTGCTATGGCGGAAACTACAAGTGAGGTGCTACTCTGCAGAAGCTAGCCGGTATATGCAAAGCAGAACACTTAAAACCAGAAGAAACCATGAGATCCCCAAAGGTAGAAAAGTTAGGAAAGAGACATAAAAATAAGGGTTCGTAATCCTCCTAAACAGTTGTAATTACACAAAAGTCTCTTTTTCAGCTCCTTTTACGATAGAAGAAAGTTCTAAGTTTACTGTACATTCCATGGCAGGTATGTCTGGGCAATTTTGGTTTCTTATTAAGGACTCTGTGTTAGGTCAGAGTTTCTATAAGCAGAGCTTGAGACAAGGGCACTTAAAAGGTGATATATCGGAGGAAAGGAAGTGCTCAAAGGGGAGGGGTGTGGAGGGATCAGAAAAGGGGAAGGGGCAAACAGAACAAAAAGGAGATCTTAGACACCAATTTCTACATGATCCCAGAGGGAGCTCTGAAGCACGAACTGCACCACAGAGTTGATCCCATCTTGTGGCACAGGGTCTGAGCTTCAGTACCCTCCTGTTAGAAGCCATCATGGCTTCAAACTGACCTGGGATGAGGAACGTATGTCCTCCAGGGTTATGGCTTCCTTTAGGACAAGAGCAATTCTCCAGAGATGGAGGCCACTGTTAGCTGCCAGCATGCCCAGTGACAGCGCTCGAGGACACTTACCTGGTAAAGGGGATGTTTGGTGGAACATCACCAGCCCCCAATAGGGCCAGCTAAGAGAACCAATTTGTTTTGAAAACAGTCTATAGAAGGAAATGTTTTATATTTATTTAGTCTTTAGTATTAAAAATGTATCCGAATTTACAGTTTCTTAGATAAAGCGCTAGTACAGATTACTGGGCAAAACGCAAACAGATGTATCAAGATCTCCAAGGGTTCCAAACGGGAATTTTAGAAATCTTGAGCTAAAATTCATACATCTTTAGTAACAATTCAGTGACATGGGTTTATGCCCCTGGAGAATGGGAATCAGAAGATCAAAAGTATTGTTACTACAGATTTAAACAAAGATTTCAACATCAATGGCTATAAGAGAATGAATTAGACTATTTTGATGTAGTCTACTACAAGTGAAAGTAAGCAAGAGAATCCAGTGGGATTGGGAAGAAAGCTGTTCAAAGGGAACTGGCTGATCCTGAACATACATTATTTTCACTCTGTTGGATTCCTCCCTCCTGCCACCAGTAAAGAGGCTGGAAGTTTGGCAGCCATGTTAGACCAGAAGGTGACACTGAGGGTGGAGGGCACCTCACCCTCAGTGGAAGGTGGAAGGTTCATGGGTCCCCAAGGACCACGGCCCTGCTCTTCTAGTAATGTGCTGCTTGCAACTGGACCTCTTTCATGTGACAGACCAATAAATCTCTCTTGCTTAACACACCACTATTTTGGGTTTTCTGCTGCGCGCAGCCAAGCTCAGTTGGAACTCAAGTAACCATTTTTCATACTCTGAATGTAAACTGTACCATGATCAATTTTCACGGCACCTCAAGCTTTCCTGTGTAATAAAGTATATTGTCAAAATAGCATGTTGTTATTTTTTAAACAAATGGTTTATAAATACATTACAACCAAATGAGACAAAAAAATCTCATAAAGTGATGCAAAAGTGTAGGGTATTTTTATCATGCAAGTGCTAATTAAATTAGACTGCTCTGCCATCATAAAGATCCCACTGCTTGCTTTGAAATGAAAAGCGCCACGTAACTTACTGCTGCATTTCTTAGAAAAGCACCAAATCTCTTTTCTACGTCGCTCTGAATGTAAGGTATTTATTCATTACCACTGGGATAAAAACAGAATGTTGAGGGCCACATGATGCTGGCAGCTGAGATTTCAACTCAAGGTCAGTCACTGGCCACTAAGGCAGCCAAATTGTGTTTATTGCCAAATTGACCGATGTCGGTAGGCTTGAAAGAAGGAGACCTGGCTATAATTCTATTTTATCCTCAAAAGATACTTTATACCCTAATACATAGGCTGTAGCTCATTAACATTGTAACAAGAGTAAGAAAAGCTGACTTCAGAAATAGTTCTGGAAAATTGGAATACAGCCTGAAGTTAGCTAAAATAATCAGGATGGGACTATAATGATTTGAAATCAGATGATAAACATGTACTTTCAAGCATGGAAATTTTCAAACAGGAACTTGCATAGGTTACTAAATGGGAGAATCTAATGTAATTAGCAGAGTAATCAGTGTTAGATACTGAAATATGAAATTTTATTTGGGTCTACAGATGACAAACTTAAACAAAAAAAGCAGTTGTTTATAAAAAGGTCACTAATTGCCCTGGCCGGTTGGCTCAGCGGTAGAGCGTCGGCCTAGCGTGCGGAGGACCCAGGTTCGATTCCCGGCCAGGGCACACAGGAGAAGCGCCCATTTGCTTCTCCACCCCTCAGCCGCGCTCTCCTCTCTGTCTCTCTCTTCCCCTCCCGCAGCCAAGGCTCCATTGGAGCAAAGATGGCCCGGGCGCTGGGGATGGCTCCCTGGCCTCTGCCTCAGGCGCTAGAGTGGCTCTGGTCGCAACATGGCGACGCCCAGGATGGGCAGGGCATCGCCCCCTGGTGGGCAGAGCGTCGCCACTGGTGGGCGTGCCGGGTGGATCCCGGTCGGGCGCATGCGGGAATCTGTCTGACTGTCTCTCCCTGTTTCCAGCTTCAAGAAAAATGAAAAAAAAAAAAAAAAAAAAGGTCACTAATTAGAAACTGTATAAAAGGTAATAGATAATGCAAAGATTTTAAAACAAATGATTCAGTAGCCAAAAAATAAAAGCAAATCAATGTCTCAAAACGATCACAATCTGAGGAATATATTATCACCTAAGAAAAGTACCACATTACTCTTCTCCATTGTTAACTATTCTGAAGACTCATCACTGATTTAAACATCTAAATAAAAAGAACAAACAAATCTCTTGGGATAGTCATATTTATCACACATTTTAAAGGAAAAATCAACATGATTCTGTTTATATAAATTTAATATTTGAATAATTTCCCCAAAACACTTTATTCTACCTCCAAATATTTACTTTATGAACAAAATACTTTCTTATATTCCTGGACTATAGAAATCATTACCATTGATAGAAGGGTATTTGTTTACAATGATTGGAAATACGATATTTGTTCTGTATCTTTGAGTGTTATTGCAGACACTCATCCACACATATAGTATTGGGCAGACAGTGTGTTACTGTTTTATTATGCCTGCTATCCATTTCACTTTCTTCATTACCCTGTTTGTCTTGGTCTACACCCCTGCTTCTCTCAGGTGGTGTTGGGTAGGGCTACCCTCTCTCCTGCTCCGGAAGTGGGTATGTGATAGAACCTTCCCAATTAGAACATGTATTACCAAACTGTTCTCTGATTCAGGAATGTGTAGGTGATTTTAGAACAGGGGTCTCAAACTCGTGGCCCGTGGGCCACATGTGGCCCGCCGAACAATTTTGTGCAGCCCGCAGACTAATCCACAAAGTTCAAAATATTTTGGATAAAATTAAGTAAGCCTAGGGGCCTACTTGTATTTTTCATTTCTCTAGCATCCTAGCTAGATATTAGCTTAGTTAACAGCAGTTGTGATGCGAACTACAGTTTCTGGTCGTTTTGTGACACTGAGTAAACTGCATGTACGATTGTGCTTGTTGTACTGATTTTTTTTTGTTTTCAACTGCAGTGAGAAAAGTGTTGCGTAACAGTTGCCTTTTGTAGACCTAGTGCGGCCCGCCGAACGGCTGTGATCTTGCTCTGCGGCCCACATGCTGAGTTGAGTTTGAGACCCCTGTTTTAGAAGCATTAATCCTAGGTCTTCTGTTTGGAAGAAGGGTATGTTTATTTTCTGTTGGAACTGAGGTACAGTAATCTAAGCATGAGGCTAATGTGGACACCATATTGACAGAGAACACCTGAGAAGAGACTGGAAAGTACAGCTGAGACAGGGTGAGAGAGGTACTGGGCCACCACGACATCACTTGAGTTCCTGAACTTAACTGTGCCCGAAGTAAGTTGCATCTCCATTTCTTAGCTCTATGAGCTAGTAAAGCTCCTTTGTTTTTCGGATTGCTAGTTTTTCGTCTCTTATAACTGAAATAGAATTGACTTACACTTATATAAGTGTGTGTAAGTGTGTTTCTTGAGACTAGGAGATAGAGAGACCTAGATTCTAATGACGTCACTAAAAAGAAATTGTTATCTTTTAGCACCTGTTTCCTTCTAGAAATATTAAGCAAGTTGGATTACATGAGCAATTTTTTTCCTATATCTAAATTTACTGGGTCCAATCAATTGATTTTGATGAATGAACAATTGGAGTCATTGAAATCTGGAAGCAATTTAGAAGCAACTTGGTATCTTTATAACCCCAAACCTGAGAAGTAACAAGAACTATCAAAAAAATGACTGACCTGTCTGACCATGTGGTGGTACAGTGGATAGGGCATCAGACTGGGATGCTGAGGACCCAGGTTCAGAATCTGAGGTCACTGGCTTGAGCGCTGGTTCACCAGCTTGAGCGTGGGGTTGCTGGCTTGATCGTGGGATCATAGACATGACCCCATGGTCGCTGGTTTAAGCCCAAAGGTCGCTGGCTTGAAGCACAAGATCCCTGGCTTGAGCACAAGGTTGCTGGCTTGAGCAAGGGGTCACTGACTCGGCTGAAGCTCCCTTGTCAAGGCACATATGAAAAGCAATCAATGAGCAACTAAGGTGCCACAACTATGAGCTGATACCTCTCATCTCTCTGCCTTCCTATCTGTTTGTCCTTCTCTCTCTCTCTCTCTCACAAAAAAAAAGTATGACTGGTCTGTATATCAGTCAACAGGTATCATTTTATAGTCAACTCATTTCAGGAACAAAGTGATTAAAGCATAGGTAACCACCGTCTCAGTTTAACACTAAGCCCAGAGAAGTAGTGTGTTATGTAATATAACAACAACAGCTTTAAAAGAGAAGGTCTGGGTTTTGAAGCTAAATTCTGACTCAGTATTCCTTATCTGTAAAATGAGAATAGTAATAGCTTCCTCAGAGGCCTGTGCTAAGAATGTGCTCATATGGTATATTTAAAGCTCTCCCCACAATACTTGGTATAAAGAAAGTGCTCAAAATTCAATACTTGTTGTTATTCTCTATAGAACAATTAAAATGACCAAAGCACTTGAAAAAATATAGTTCCCTTGGCATGAACATTAATCCACAGATATTTCAAAATAATAACAATACTATGTGGAATTTGTAAAAAAATAAATAAATAACTTCTCAGCACATTCGCTCCACTCAACCTTTGTGAGTTCTTGCCTACGACTGCCAACCCAATATTTTCTCCACTTCCCCACACATTGCCTGTTATTTCTGTTCAGGAAAATAAATAAATAGGCAAATAAATACCCAATCTGGCACAATATTTCTCCACCTACACATGAACCAGAAATGCCAGTCATTTCTAATGTGCATCCCCTAGATGCAATAATTACCCTCTATTTACAGCTATGTCACTGATTACTCTGGAAAACATTGTCAGAAAGCCATACTCCCAAATGTATTGCTGTGAAAGAGAAAAAATTTAAAAATCACGAGGCAAAATGCTAAGTACAATCCAAACCAGAAGTCATTTGTTTGGGAGAGTCACAGAAAGGGAAGGCTGTACTTATCTTCATTTGATAAGAGATAATGTCTTTGATGCAATAAAATGTTGAAAACTACTTCTTTGATTTGTGATTCTTAGTCAAGCTGGCAAGTTTCTGAAACTATGATTTAATCATGCAACGATAATAGCAACCAGATGAGGAGAATAGGGGGAAAACACTCTGTAACTGATAACACAGAATGAGTATTTTCCTAATCTGCATAGAGATGTTACACCTTAATACATTTACAAGATGCAACACAACTAATATTTGCATTTGAATTCATACAACCAGTCTTCAAGAGAAATAAATTTATCGTGAAAAATATGCCTGCGGCAAACTAAATTTTGTGATTAAATTAATTTTCTAAGGCTAACAAGAACGCTTAAAGAAAGATTAGAATCTCAACTTTTAACAAAAATCCAGTGCTATTTTTTATTCAATTTATTGGGCTGACATTGATTAATAAAATAATATAGGTTTCAGGTGTGCAATTCTACAATCCATCATCTGTATGTTGTACTGTGTGTTCACCACCCTGAGTCATGTCTCCCTCCATCACCATCTGTCCCCCTTACCTTCTTCTACTTCCTCGCTCCCCTTTCCCTCTGGTCATCACTGTACTGGTGACTGTGTCTATGAACTTTATTTTTTTTATTTGCTTAATCCTTTCACCTTTTTCACCTAGTTTCACAATTGCCCTCTCCTCTGACATCTATCTGTCAGTCTGTTCTCTATGAGTCAGTTTATATTTTATTTGGTTCATTAGATTCTACATGTGAGTGAAATCATATGGTACTTGTCTTTCTCTGATTAGCTTATTTCATTTAGCATAATGCTCTTCAGAACCATCCATACGGTTGCAAAAGGTAAGATTTCCTTCTTTATGGCTGAGTAGTATTCCATTGCAAAATGTACCACAGTTGTTTTTGTTTTTTAATCTTCTCATCTACTGAAGGGCATTTGGGATACTTTTGAAAATAATGCTGCAATGAACATAGGAGTGCATGCATTCTTTCGAATTAGTGTTTCAGGAAAAAACAAATGTTTTAATTTATAGTATATTTGAAAGGAATAAAGAGTGAGGTGTTTGTTTTTTTTTCCTGCAAAAAGATATGTAATCCAAATCCTGGTTTCAAATTGAATATCTCAGAATATAAAGAATGTTGAGGTGATATTTTTATATAATGATTAAAGTGGCAAGAGTCTATCTTTATATGTGCAGGAATGAACACTAAATTTCCTGAGCAGCTCCAAAAGTATATTTAAAGCTCTTAAATTCTACTAAGTTAAATAAGAGAATAGAATTCTAGTTAACTATTTCAACAAAAGATTCAGTGCTTGTATAATTCAAAAAAAAAAAAAAAAGCCCTTTAGAGTGTATCACTCTAAAATGGGTTTGAGAACTATGTACTTTTTGGGCAAGGACGGGGATTTATGAAAGGAGGTAAATTTGCCAGGGTGCAGGTGATTTATTGAAGTGAAACCCAAAAATTACCTCTAGCAGTGCTGACCAACCAAATTCGGTACTTGCTGTCTCAACAGGTGCCGACGCGGGCCTCCCAACCCTTAGCTCTTCATCAGAGCCAAAGACAAAGAGAGTCAGTCCCCACACAGCTGGAGCTCAGGGTGCCACTACAGAAGAGCCAAGCTCTATTTTTAGGTTTAAGGTAGGGGATCCACCAAAGTTCAGCAGGACCACCAGAGCATGCGCTGAGCACACTGAGCTGTTTGAGTTGAACCAGGGCTCCACCAGACTTGGGTATGCTTGCCTAGTCACCCAGACCTTATGTTCTGTTTCCTGCCCTCCCCAAACCACCCGCTGCTCTCACAGTCTCCTTTCCTGCGCCTTTCACCAGCCCTCGCCTGTTTCAACCTTGACGTCTCAGTTAGCTCTAGACCTTGAAGCCACGAGAAAGAAAGAAAACGGGGGGAAAAAAATCAGAAACACTCTGCAGCTGCTTCCATAAAGAAAACAGTGTGTTGAAATTGTTCATAATGGTATGTCCTTCACTTCGTTAAACCTGTTAAGTCATGGCCGTTGCTACCACTGTGCTGAAAAACAAGAGGAAAGCAAGCACTTATGATACAGAGCGGCAGGTAAAACAACTGATCTGGAAAGGAGGAGAAACAGACTACTGTGTTGTGATAGTTGAAAGGAAGCCAGGAAAGGGAGCTTGGAAGTCTGACGTTCTCATGAATAAGGCACAGTAATTTGCCTTTGTTGAATGCTGACAAAGAAGGCTAATATGCCTTGGAGTGTGCATGTGGGTAGTTTCACCGTGTACTAGCATAATCTCAGTGGGTCTGGGTCATTTCCAGGTGGAAAGCTGTGTTTTAATGAAACAAATTATTCTATATTAGATTGTACTTCCTCCTCATAGTTTCTTGTAATTTATAAACCGAAGTATGTGCACACATTTATATTATAGGTATTGCTTTTAAAACAGTAATAAAAACCACACTTTTCTCTTTTTAAAAATGGTGTTTTGTTGGAAACTGACATGAGTGTTTATATATGAAATCTGATTTTGAAAAATAAAGTACTTATTATAAAATTAATAAGGAATCTAGGTCAAACAAAAGCAAAGCCAAATCTTAATTGTACAGAACTGTTTTATCTCTACACAAAGAAATAATTACTTAAATTGTGTGAAATAATGATCTAGAAAATGCATTTTAATGTGTCCCTATAAATGCAATTACATATGCTTAACGTGAAAAATAGTAAAATAATAATGGAAAGAAAATTGATATTTTATTTCCTATTTAACTTTTAACCCCATAATTGCAACCCAACTCCAATGTGGCAGATGCAGTCTCAAGGATATATTGTCAGAGAACGAGTATTGTACAGAGATCATCTTGGCTCATGGTTCATAATTAAGTGTCTCTCATGAATAAGGTCGTTGTTTGCCAAAAATAACCTATCATATCTTCATCTTAAACTGGTAATTGAAAATGTACTTAAGCCTGACCAGGCAGTGGCACAATGGAGAGAGCATCGAACTGGGATGTGGAGTATCCAGGTTCGAAACCCATAGGTCGCCAGCTTGAGCGCGGGCTCACCAGATTGAGCGCAGGGTTGCCGGTTTGAGCATGGGCTCACCAGTTTGAGGGTGGGGTCACTGGCTTGAGCATGGGATCACTGACATGACCCCATGGTTGCTGGCTTGAGCCCAAAGGTCATTGGCTTGAAGCCAAGGTCGCTGGCTTGAGCAAGGTGTCACTTGCTCTACTGTAGCCACCCCCCCATCAAGGCACATATGAGAAAGCAATCAATGAACAACTAATGTGCCACAATGAAGAACTGATGCTTCTCATCTCTCTCCCTTTCTGTCTGTCCCTATCTATCCCTCTCTCTGACTCTCTCTCTGTCTGTCAAAAAAAAAAAAAAAGAAAGAAAATGTACTTCAAAGAAAGACATAACTAAAAGAGACAATCCTATAAAAAGGTATGGTTTTGTGCCTTTACAAAAACATTTTTTTAAATATATTTTTAAAAGAGTTTTTTACTGATTGATTTTAGAAAGAAGAGAGAGAGAAAAAAGGGGGCGGGGAGGAACGGGAGCATTAACTTGTAGTAGTTGCTTTTCATATGTGCCTTTACTAGACAACCCTGGGGTTTCAAACTGGTGACCTCAGCATTTCAGGTCGACATTTTATCCACTGTGCCACCACAGGTCAGGCAACATTTTTTAATATTTAAAAAATATATTAGTTTAATATGTATGCCAACTTAGGAACAAATTGTAGAGCTGAGTTCAAAATCTCACGTTAGCCATTTAGTAGTTATATGATCTTGAGAAAGTGACTTCAACTCTGTATGCTTTAGTCTTTTCATCTCTAAAATGGGGATGATTCCTTCCTTGTGATCTGCCTATGAGAATTAAATGAAGCATCCACATTTGCACTTCCCAACGGTGCTCTTATTATCTTTTTACTATTAGTAACTTCTCTCTGTGAAATCTTGTTCCCTTCTATAATTTCAGCTATCAGCACCATGTGGATGATTTCCAAATATATCTCTGTACATCTGACCCTTGTCTTAGCTTCCGCCCTCTATCCCAAAAGCCCGTATCATACTCTCACCTGGATATCCCATCAACAATTCCAAGTTAATGTCTCAAAACAAAAAACCTTCTTCCCACTGCTGTCTCATTTTGATCCCATTTCTGGTTTCTCTGCTTCTGCTGTTATCATCATTTTCACAATTATCCAGGCTGATTAGCTATTTTTAAGAATGGTAGGCACTGGCCCTGGCCGGTTCGCTCAGTGGTAGAGCGTCGGCCTGGCGTGCGGGGGACCCAGGTTCGATTCCCGGCCAGGGCACATAGGAGAAGCGCCCATTTGCTTCTCTACCCCCCCTTCCTCTCTGTCTCTCTCTTCCCCTCCCACAGCCAAGGCTCCATTGGAGCAAAGATGGCCCGGGCGCTGGGGATGGCTCCTTGGCCTCTGCCCCAGGCGCTAGAGTGGCTCTGGTCGCGGCAGAGCGACGCCCCGGAGGGGCAGAGCGTCGCCCCTGGTGGGCGTGCTGGGTGGATCCCAGTCAGGCGCATGCGGGAGTCTATCTGACTGTCTCTCCCCGTTTCCAGCTTCAGAAAAATACAAAGAAAAAAAGAATGGTAGGCACTGGCCGGGTAGCTCAGTTGGTTAGAGCATCATCCCACTAAGCCAAGGTAGAACAACAAATTGATGTTTCACTCTTTCTTTCTCCCTTCCTCTTTCTTTCTCTCTGAAATAAAAAAAAAAAAAAAATCCCCAAATACATTTCAATACATTGGCTTTTATTGACTGTATGAGAAAAGGGTTCCATGATTAATTGAATTTGGGTAACTGGGTTAAAAAGTTATCTTTGCTTTGTGACTACTGATTTGCACTTCTTAATCCCTTCACTGTTTTGACTCAGTCCCCCAACCTCTCTCCCCTCAGGCGTAGAATGTAAAGTGCACCTTAGAGAATGGAGTTGATAGTACTGTAACAACTATGTATGGTGTCAGGTGGGTACCTGAAATATTGGGAGGAACACTTTGTGAACGATATGATTGTCACTGTGCTATACACCTGAAATTAATACAAAATAACATTAAATGTAAACTGTAATTGAAAAATAAAATTTAAAAAAGAAAAAAATAAGATTTTTTTGGAGGGAATGATGAATATGTTTACTATCTTTATTTTAGCAATGGTCTCATGGGTGTATATGAATGTAAAACTTATTAAAGTGTACACGGTAAATACATGTAGTTTATTGTATGTCAGTTATACCTAAATCATATCTAAAAAAAAACTGTGGTAGAACACAATGATACAAAATATGTTTCAAATACAGTGTGTCTGTGAAGTCATGGTGCACTTTTGACCGTCACAGGAAAGCAACAAAAGATGATAGAAATGTGAAATCTGCACCAAATAAAAGGAAAACCCTCCCAGTTTCTGCAGGATGATGTGGCAGCATGTGCGCATGCACAGATGATGATGTAACACCGTGTAGACAGCGGAGCAGTCCACAGCCATGCCAGTCGAGATGTGGACGGTACAGAGGAAAGTTCAGTGTGTTCTGTGGCTCACTAAATTCGAATCCATGACCAAAGTGCAACGTGAATATCGGCGCGTTTATAACGAAGCACCACCACATAGGAATAACATTATTCGGTGGGATAAGCAGTTGAAGGAAACTGGCAGTTTGGTGGAGAAACCCCGTTCTGGTAGGCCATCAGTCAGTGACGAGTCTGTAGAGGCTATACGGGATAGCTACCTAAGGAGCCCTAAAAAATCTGTGCGTGAGCCCACATCGAACTGCCCTGAATAGGTATGAAACTGGGAGAGTTTTCCTTTTATTTGGTGCAGATTTCACATTTCTATCGTCTTTTGTTGCTTTCCTGTGACCGGTCAAAAGTGCACCATGACTTTACAGACACACTGTATATTTATATCATTAATAGTTAAGATTACATATAGGGTTACATAGAGGTTTTCCCTTTTAGGGAAAATTTAGGGCAGAATTCTAATATTTGCTTTAATTTTAAGCATATACTTTGTATCATATAATCAAGGTTTAAAATATAGTACTGAAATTAACTCCTTAATACAAACCAAAGAACTGCATACTATCTGTGATTTTTATTTTAATGTTTAAGCTTTTTTTAAAAAAATAAGTTGGCTAATATATGTATCCTGATTTATTGATGTCACCCCTTTAAAAAAATAAAATTATTAAAAAAAAATAAGTTGGCTTTATGGCAGGATTCCACAGCAACTTACACATGTACCATGAAACTCTTAGAAGAGGTTATAGTAAGCAGCATTCACCTCATTTAGAGGACTACAGAAGTATTTTGAAGGGTTGGGAAAAAACAGAGGGGCCCACGCTGAATAATTAGTGTTCCATAGAACTCTCTTTGACGATGATTACCATGGTGTCTGCTTTCCAATCCCTTCACATCATCTTCTACAATTCACTAACCACTGATTACTGAATAATTCTGATTCTCCTTGTTCAACCCCTGGCTTATCTGAGCCACTTCCTCCAAAAGGCCAGCCTGGACTACATGTGTGATTTCTACCTGCTACCTTTTCTCAGTCTGTCATCTCAAACTCTCAATTTTGTGTCTTCTATAGAATTGAGCTCTATTTTGCTGCAAGAAATACAAGAATGGGTCTCTGTTGTCACAGAATTCACGGGAGATGGGAATAGTAAAACAGAGTTCAAATATTTACTCCATACCACAGGTACAGACATGTCACCAAGTGTCATAAATAATGAAATGGCAACCAACACTTCACATGGGAAAGATGAAACCAAGTATTTCAGGGAAGTAGGAATAGAATGATATTAACCCAGGAACCTCTAAATAAATTATTCTAAAATAATTTCTACATGAAAGCACATTTTCTTCTCATCTTTAACTGAAAATAAATATATAATATAATTAGAAATGTTGATAATAAAATACTCATTAGAGAAAGTTGGGAATGTAAAAATAGGAGTACTGAAATAACCCAGAGTGTAATCTCTCTCTAGACATATCCAACTGCTAATTATGGGTGAATTATTATTTTTTTTTTTGGCTGTCTGACTTGTTTCCAAGTCAACAATTCCAAAGACGTATCTTCCAGAGCTAAACTTTTCTAATAATAATGCTAAAAAATACTACAGAAGCTTAGAAAAAAAGAAGATATGATAGCTAAATTTAAAAAATCTCATCACTTTCTATTCACAACATTTTGCTTTTTTTCCCATGTATCTTAAACATGCATATCAAAGCTATATACTCATATAGTTCAAGCTGAGCTTAACAAAGTAGTCTTTTTATCTTTTCTTTCTTTTTTTCTATATATTTATTTATTTATTTTGAGAGAGGCAGCAATACTGTGTTGCTCCTATATTGTGCCCTGACTGGGAAATTGAACAGGCAACCTCTGTGCTCCAACACAACACTCCAACCAACCAAGCTATCTGGCCAGAGTTTTTTTTTATTTTTAATTAATTTATTGACTGATTTTTAGAGAGACAGAGAGAGGAGGGGAGAGAGAGGATAAGGGGAAGGGAAACATTAATTTGTTGTTTCACTCAGCTGTGCATTCATGGTTGCTTCCCATGTGTGCCCTGACTGGGGATTCAACATGCAACCTTGTCATTCTGTGCGACACTCTTAAGTGATTAAGCTAACCGGCCAAGGTAAAGAATTATTTATGTAGAAAATACTTACTAAAATTGAACCTATTTCTTAATTTCCAAAATAACCATTTATAAGACTAATGATTTACTTAACCTCACTGAATGTTCAATCCCTATGCACACATTAAAATATTTGTATGTTTTACATTGCTTATAACATATAGAGTATCTACCAATGCTATTACTGAGTGCAGATATGACTCAAAATATAAATAGTTATTCTGGTAAGTGTAAAGCTCTACATTAATCACAATAACCATTCTATAAACATTTGTTTCTCAACATTGCACTCACATTTCTTGGCCTTCAAGGGTTTACATTCTGCATTCTATGAGAAGAAATGTAATAAAATGGTAATACATGATAGTGGATAAGTAACTTCTACAATATGATAGTTTCTGTTTTAAAGATAGATGTGAGGCACCAATAGGACTACACTCTGCCTGTTCAAGTCAGAGGAAATTTAGAAATTTAAGTTAGCAGCAATTTAATTAAAGGAACTATTTATTTATTTATTTATTTATTAATTTTTTTTTTTTTTCATTTTTCTGAAGCTGGAAACAGGGAGAGACAGTCAGACAGACTCCCGCATGCGCCCGACCGGGATCCACCCGGCATACCCACCAGGGGCGGTGCTCTGCCCCCCAGGGGGCGATGCTCTGCCCATCCTGGGCGTCGCCATATTGCGACCAGAGCCACTCTAGCGCCTGAGGCAGAGGCCACAGAGCCATGCCCAGCGCCCGGGCCATCTTTGCTCCAATGGAGCCTTGGCTGCGGGAGGAGAAGAGAGAGACAGAGAGGAAAGCGCGGCGGAGGGGTGGAGAAGCAAATGGGCGCTTCTCCTATGTGCCCTGGCCGGGAATCGAACCCGGGTCCTCCGCACGCTAGGCCGACGCTCTACCGCTGAGCCAACCGGCCAAGGCTAAAGGAACTATTTAAAAGAAATCTAGGTGCCTGATCTATGGTGGCTCGGTGGATAAAGCAACAACCTGGAATGCTGAGGTCACCAGTTCGAAACCCTGGGCTTGCCTGGTCAAAGTACCTATGGGAGTTGATGCTTCCTGCTCCTTCCTCCTTTTTCTCTCTCTCCTCCCATTCTCTAAAATGAATAAATAAAATAAAATAAATCGAGACATTTACTGTATGTACAAGAGGGGAAAGGGGCAAAGGTGTATGCACAAATGCAGAGATGAGGAGGATGGTATTTTATAGAAAAATAAAATCATTCCACATAGCTGGAACATGAAGTGTATGATGTAGCAAAAGGTAAGGTTGGATGAACACACACAGGCTTGGTCTTGGGTTTTTGAAACGTGTCTATTTTAATTCTAGGAATGATGGTTTTGCCTTACTAATTTCCTGGTCTTTTCTAATTCTTTTTTTTTTCTGCACATATAGAAAATTAGGCCTGACCAGGTAGTGGTGCAGTCAATAAAGTGTTGGACTGGGACGCAAGGAGGACCCAGGTTCAAAACCCTGAGGTTGCTGGCTTGAGTGCAGGCTCACCAGCTTGAGCGCAGGCTCACCAGCTTGAGTGTGGGATCATTGACATGACCCTACGGTTGCAGGCTTGAAGCCCAAGGTCGCTGGCTTGAGCAAAGGGACACTCGCTCTGCTGTAGCGCTCCCCCCCTCACCTGGTCAAGGCACATGTGACAAAGCAATCAATGAACAACAAAGGAGCTGCAACAATGTACTGATGCTTCTCATCTCTCTCCCTTCCTGTCTGTCTGTCCCTATCTGTCCCTCTTTCTGTCTCTCTCTCTCTCTCTCTCTCTCACACACACACACACACACACACACACACACACACAAAAGAAAATTAGTAGACAGATCATATGCATATACATGAATAATTACATGTACAGATTATATAATTATTGGATGGTTAGCCTGCAATCAGAGGAATTTATCACTCTTTCTGTAGTTGTGGAAATTATGGAAGCAGAATAAGATACCAACGTGACCCTCTTATACCACAGACATTTTCTAACCATCAACTATCAACTACATAGCAAGGTGGTCTGATATGAAAATCACCAGCTATGAACCACCTGGGTTTTATTTAGTATTAGCCTCATACCTAACTACCTATGATAACTGGAATTTCACTTCAGACAGCTGTAAATGGAAGGATGGAAAATATTATACTGGTCCTTTCCAGCTGTGATGCTCTTGTTATTTATCATAGGGAGCTGAACTAGTAGTGAAATAGCAAAACTAAAGACCAGATACCAGGTTTTATTTAGCCCTATCCATCTATCTGTCGATCGATCTATCGCTCTATTTATCTATTTAATGTTAAAACCTTTAATCTTCTTAATATATTTCTTAGTCTTTCCTTTTCATCCACCCTACCAGCCCCGCTTTTTATCTGACCACTTTCTCTTCATTTTTCTACAGTTCTTTTGCTCCCTGCTGCTTTGAGGTTACAAGTTATTAATTGCACCTTGCACAATGGATCCATTTGCCCTACATCCACACTCACAGCAGTCCTCATTAACAGGGGCATGGAGGGAAACCTCTCAAATAACTGATTCCTAGCAGCAGTGGAGATTGCAAGAGCATTTTCCACAGATTCAACTGGTTCAGAGGAAGTGTGAGAAGAGAGCAGCAGAGACTGAAGTCATTTTCCTCTTTCCCATATTCTACTCAGATACCAATTTCTTTCATTGTCAGAACTGGTTTTTTTTTTTTCTTTTGACATATTTCCTTGTAATGAGCTGAATTATGTCCCTCCAAGTTATATGTTGAAGTCTTAGCCCCTAGTGCCTCCGAATGTGATTGTATTTGGAGATAAGTCTTTAAAACGTGATCAAGGCTAACTGATGTCATTAAGGTGGGCCCTAATCTGACTAGTGTTCTTATAAGAAGAGGAGATTAGGACACATACAAACAAGAGAGAGACCAAGTGAGGACAGAGGGAGAAGGTAGCCATTTAGGAGCCAAGGAGAGACTCCTCAGAAGAAATCAAGCCTGCCAACACTCTGATTTCAGATGTCTAGTCTCCAGTACAGTAAGAAAATAAATTTCTTTTGTTTAAACTACCCAATCTATTATGGTATTTTGTTATGGCAACACTAGGAAACTAATATACTCCTTATCCATTGGTAATGTTTTGTGTTTGAATTGAACCCATTCCATTTTTTTTTTCCATTGGAGATATATGTTAAGTTTCTTTTGGATACTGTAATAAAAAAAGATAATTAATTTTAATTGGTGTTAGTATGAACTCTGTTGTTCATATATTTTTAGGTATTCGTTTATTTACTCAAAAAGCATTAACTGAATATCTTATGATCTTAACCTTATGCTTATTTCTAGATGTGGGAGGGGAGGAAACCACACCAAAAAATGACACTACCAAGATAATAACGATAAATCTAACGCCTCCCCACACTCAAGGAATTTGGATTTTTTTTTTTTTTTTTGTATTTTTCTGAAG
The DNA here is from genome assembly GCF_036850995.1 of Saccopteryx leptura. NCBI lineage: Eukaryota > Metazoa > Chordata > Mammalia > Chiroptera > Emballonuridae > Saccopteryx > Saccopteryx leptura. The sequence goes on from NC_089516.1 coordinate 26,068,148, forward strand.
CTGGAAACGGGGAGAGACAGTCAGACAGACTCCCCCATGCGCCCGACTGGGATCCACCCGGCACGCCCACCAGGGGCAACGCTTTGCCCACCAGGGGGCGATGCTCTGCCCCTCCGGGGCATCGCTCTGCCGCAACCAGAACCACTCTAGCACCTGGGGCAGAGGCCAAGGAGCCATCCCCAGCGCCCGGGCCATCTTTGCTCCAATGGAGCCTTGGCTGCGGGAGGGGAATAGACAGACAGAGAGGAAGGAGGGGGGGGGGTGGAGAAGCAAATGGGCGCTTCTCCTATGTGCCCTGGCTTCTCCTATCGAACCTGGGTCCCCCTGCACACTAGGCCGACGCTCTACCGCTGAGCCAACCGGCCAGGGCCGGAATTTGGATTTTAAAGTGAATTAAGTTGTGAAATATATTGAAGTGAATAAAGTCATGAAATATACTGAACAATAATGTACATTTTGAAGGAGTTATGAAATGAGAACGCTTGCCTGGTGTTGTGAAGGGACTGAGGAAAAGGCATTAAGATAGAATTGCTCATGGGGTGGAACTAGAAACCAAGCTTTGATTAATAAAGTTTTCAGTAAGGAGAAGAAGGTTAAGGGGCATCCATCCATTGCAGACAGGTGTAGACCTGACATCAGGAGAGCACAGGAGTAGGAATAGGAGGTAAGGAGAGTGCTGAGAAGTAGCACAAGCAGTGAACTGGGTCCAGATAACACGTGACCTTGCGTAGCCCACGGAATTGACATCAGAACATTGCAGGGAAAAAATATTTTCCACTTTGTTAAGGTTAATTTCAAACTCGTAACCTGTAAGAATCTATTTGAATGAATGAAGTTCTCCTATATTTATTTCTAGTAATAAGTACCATTCAGTGCAAGGAATTTCTAAGTGAATGTGAATTTTATCTACCTTCTGATTTCCTTTAGGAATCTAAACTCATTCAATATTTTCACAAGATGATAACTATAATCAAAGCAGAGAGGGCTTGATTTCATCTAACAAGGAATACTCCTTCACAAAGGAATTGCAAATACCCCAATTAATGATAATACTAATTGCTTTCCCTTCTGGAAGACACTATTTCCTCTTTTGTGTGCAGTCAGGATGAAAAATGGTAGCACCATCCTCTAGTTCAGGACATGAACTGTTTTCTATACATGAAATATTATTACAAAGTCTGTCCTACATTCCAAACGCAGCCTTCTGACAGGATTTATAAATACTGATCCCCACCCCCACCATGCTGCATACTATGATGAAGTGTGTATGTGTGTTGTGTTTCTGTGAACTCAGTTCATACCTACACAAGCTTCCTGAAGGAAATAGCTAAATATCGGGTCTAAATTTTGTCTTTAAAGTTACTTAAATTAGAATAATCCAGCAGACATTGAAATATTGTTTCTTTTTATACACACAAGCTTTCTGCCCAATGTCTAAAAGGAGCTAAGTACAAATATATACAGAACCAACCTACATCTGCCCATATCAGAAACTAGGGAGTCAGTATTAACAATTTTCCTCTCTGCAACGCTTTTCTCTTTCCTCATTACCTAGTCAAATTCCATTACTAGGCTTTACCAATTAAGTGACTAAATATCTTTGGAGGCCATTCCACCTTTTTCATTCTTCATACCATAGTAAGGCTCTTATTTGGGATATAACCACAACCTTCTTACACCTGCCTTTAGAATAGCAGCTCCAAACATAATCATCACCAATTCAGTTCTGCTTTAATCGTCTATTTTTATTTATGTATTGATTATTAAATTCATTGGGTGACATTGATTAACAAAACTATATCAGCTTCAAGTGTACAAGTCTATGATACATCATCTGTATATTGCATTGTGTGTTTACCATCTAAAGTCAAATCTCTTTCCGTCATCATATATTTGACCCTCTTTATCCTTTGGTAACCCCCCAACCCCTTCCCTCTGGTAACCACCATACTGTTGTCTGTGTCTACGAGATTTTGGTTGTTTGTTTGCCTTGTTTTATATACTTGTTGCTAGCATCAGGACCCTACATATGCACAATTTTTAAAGCTCCCCAGGTGATTCTAATGTGCAGCTCAGGAACAACACTCTAATGCAGGGGTCCCCAAACTATGGCCTGCGGGCCGCATGCAGCCCCCTGAGGCCATTTATCCAGCCCCCCACCGCACTTCCAGAAGGGGCACCTCTTTCATTGGTGGTCAGTGAGAGGAGCACTATATGTGGCAGCCCTCCAACGGTCTGAGGGACAGTGAACTGGCCCCCTGTGTAAAAAGTTTGGGGACCCCTGCTAATAGGTTCTCAATGTGCAGTCCCTGGACCAGGGATATCAGCATCACTTTGAAAACTAGTAAGAACGCAAGTCATGGGGTTCCACCTCAGACCTACTGATGGTGCAACCCAGCAATCTGTTTTGATAATCAATCAGATGATTCTGATGGAGGCTAAAGTTTGAGAACCACTGCTATGGAGTTGGATTCCCACCCATCTCCTCAATTTTTGATCCATCAAAACAGTGTCAGAGTCAGCTCTAAGTATAAAGAAGAAAAACAAATACTAGAGTGTACTACTTGCCTGTTCAAACTTTGCAGCATGGCCTATAACTCCTTGGTGTTCTCTTCATGATCTAAGTTGTATTTCAGCTATACTGTATCATTGGGTTGATAATCTGATTAACCCCCAAGTATTTAATTTCCCAAGTACCCCACACTCATACACTTCATGTTCTTGTATATGCTGTTCCCTCTGTCTTAAATGTTCTTTCCTGATCCTCAATCTGGAAAATCTTCTTCCTCCATTATGCCTTAGCCCAATACATTCCACCTTTTTGAAAGTCTTTTTGGCTCTCCTTTCAGAATAATGTTTTCCCACCTACATGCTGCCATTCTGCCACTAGAGCTTATATAAACCTACATCAGACCAATCTCCATAATTTACTGGACTTCTTTGTATAATTTTTTTCCTCTTTTTTGGGGGACATGAACTATGTTTTCTTCACCTTTTTATCTGTAACATTTGCTGTGATGCCTGCCTGCTGTCTTTGGAATAAAAATTCCTGTAAATGTTCTGGAAATTTTTCTTGGATCATATGGTGTATGTCTTCATCAACCACATTTAGCATGACGGATCTTAATGAACCAAAACGGCAGTAAATTTTTTCTTCATGGGAAACCTCTTACATGGTCATGGTACTTTATAACTTCCAAGAGTTTTCACAGATATTGTTAGTCATCTAGAAAGGAGGACTGAATATTCTCCTTTAAAAATTTCAAAATGGCCCTGTCTGGTTGGCTCAGCGGTAGAGTGTCGGCCTGGCGTGCGGGGGACCCGGGTTCGATTCCCGGCCAGGGCACATAGGAGAAGCGCCCATTTGCTTCTCCATCCCCCCCCCTTTCCTCTCTGTCTCTCTCTTCCCTTCCCGCAGCCAAGGCTCCATTGGAGCAAGGATGGCCCGGGCGCTGGGGATGGCTCCTTGGCCTCTGCCCCAGGCACTGGAGTGGCTCCGGTCGGGGCAGAGTGATGCCCCGGAGGGGCAGAGCATCGCCCCCTGGTGGGCAGAGTGTCGCCCCATGGTGGGCGTGCCGGGTGGATCCCGGTTGGGCACATGCGGGAGTCTGTCTGACTGTCTCTCCCCATTTCCAGCTTCAAAAAAAAAAAAAAAATTTCAAAATGCCTAAATACTCCTTAACCATGTATATCTTGTTTTACTTTATCTCTTAGATGCTGCAAACCCATTTGAATATAACACAGTCTAGAACTAGCCACTTTTCTTTCCACCACTCATGCAAAAACTGAAATCAAACCAGAATGACATCAAAGGTCAGTCATGCTGGGATCCATCTAATCGGTCACCATTTATTTATTAAGCATCAATCCCTAGGGCCTTTGTTTAGCACAGATGATACATAACATAAATAAGAGAAGTCACTGTGTAAATAAACTCAGCTTATGGAGAGAGACAGACTGGTAAACAAATGAATTCACAACAAGAATTAAGTGCAATAGAAGAAAAACAGGCACAATACAATCTCAGAATTAAGAGGCAAAAATGCCAAACTTCCCATCTTGCCTATATCTAAAGAGGCTTTATTTCTTCTTCTACAGAAAAAACTCTACATTAAAAGTAACATGAAAGATGCCATTTCATCTTCTTTAACCTTTCTCCCTTTAGGTTAAAGAAATATTCTTGATCCTCAAAGCATAACAGATATATATGAATTAACTCTATGAGCAAATTTATTAACTAAGAATGTGAAAGCATTCACATCCATTCCAGTTAATGTGAAATGACATTCTCTCAACAAGTAAGATGTCAAAAATCAGGCAGTCAATGAAACGAACGCTCTGCTCTTGGGCTGCATGTATATATGAATCCACCAACTGACTACTAATATCAAGAAATATACAACGAGCTCGGAACAGAGGAAGTAGCAGATGCTATACTATTCCTGACTAATGCCTAGTAATAGGTGGCATTTTAATTCCAAATTACCAATTTTATTTGCTCTGGAAATTAGATATCCAGATTTTACAGTTAAATAAGCATTTTGTTTATATATACATATTAAACTTACTGAGATTTAAGATTTAATCATTTTTTCAAATTCAAGCTAGAGAGGAAATATGTCTTAATGCTCAGAAAATCTTCCATTTAAATGCCGTTTTATATAGCAATGACCTGTACTTACTTTAAAAGCATTTCTAAGCAATAGATTCTTCTTCCCTTCAGAGGGAATAAATTTAAGGGAATGTTAAGATTAGGTCTACTAACACAAAGTAATTCACATGTTAGAAGTTACCTATTTTAGGTGGACATTATGCTTTATGTTACAATTCACATATAGAACCTCTGTGTTCTTTTTTTAAAACACTTAAACACACACAAATACACTCTTGCACGGAGACACACACCATTAAACCAGGCTTTTATCTTTAACCCCCCCCCCCCCCGAAACTTCTCTACAATGGTTCTAAATGAATTCTAACTGTAGAACTGGAAGTCCAAGGTTCTCTTCTCCTTCTTTATACAATATCCTCTTTCCCTTTATACCCATGGGAATATACATTTGGAAAAACTGTGAAGCTAATGGAAGTATATAGCAGGTATGTATCTGAATGTTGTCAAGAAATTAATTATGTTATTTGATAAAAGAGACAATATACCCAGAGTATATGCAAACAATTTTAATGGTTTCCTGCAATTGGAAAAATACGTTGCGTCTGACCTGTGGTGGCGCAGTGGATAAAGCGTCGACCTGGAAATGCTGAGGTCGCCGGTTTGAAACCCTGGGCTTGCCTGGTCAAGGCACATATGGGAGTTGATGCTTCCTGCTCCTCCCCCCCTTCTCTCTCTGTTTCTCTCTCCTCTCTCTCTCTCCCTCTCTCTGTCCTTTCTAAAATGAATAAATAAATAAAAATAAAAAAAGAAAGGAAAAATACGTTGCATATTAATCAGTATTTTTTACATACTTCTATTATAAAGTATATGTTTTTGTTTATTTTTTTTCAGATTTTAAAAACATATTTTATTTATTTATTTTAGAGAGAAGAGAGATGAAAGAGAGAGAGAGAGAATGGGAGAGGAGCAGAAGCATCAACTTCCATATGTGCCTTAACTAGGCAAGCCTGAGTTTCAAACTAGCAACCTCAGTGTTCCAGGTCGACGCTTTATCCATTGCACCACTACAAGTCAGGCTGTTTTTGTTTTATTTTATTTTATTATTTTATTTTTTTACAGAGACAGAGAGAGAATCAGAGAGAGGGATAGAAGGGACAGACAGACAGGAACAGAGACAGATGAGAAGCATCAATCATCAGTTTTTCGTTGCGACACCTTAGTTGTTCATTGATTGCTTTCTCATATGTGCTTTGACTGCAGGCCTTCAGCAGACCCAGTAACCCCTTGCTCGAGCCAGCAACCTTGGGTCCAAGCTGGTGAGCTTTTTGCTCAAACCAGATGAGCCCGTGCTCAAGCTGGCGACCTTGGGGTCTCGAACCTGGGTCCTCCGCTTCCCAGTCCAATGCTCTATCTACTGGTCAGGCTGTTTTTATTTTAAATACCCAAGACTGCAAAAAGAAATTTGTGTCTGGGTATACATTTTAATGTGAACAGTTAAAACACACATGCAAAACTCAAATGTATTTTATACCTCAGCTTCAGGCTCAATCAAGAGCCTATGTCATTTTTAGAACTCTTGGTATATATGGCATAATTCTACTTTTTAAAATTATCTGAGAAATTTCCTACACTATATTATTTCCAAAATATTAGATGCCATTATCAAATGGTTTAGGCCAACAGAAATGTATGGGTAACTGATCACTCTTTTGGATATGAATTAATTAATTCAACAATCATTTGTTGAGCTTCTTCGTAGGATATAATAACATTCTAAAATCTTTACTTAACCTGTGGTAGCATAGTGGATAAAGCATTGACCTGTAATGTTGAGGTCACTGGTTCAAAACTCTGGGCTTGCATGGTTAAGGCACAGATAAGAAACAACTTCTATGAGTTGATGCTTCTCGTTTCTCCCCCCTTCTCTCTCTCTAAAAATCAACAAATAAAATCTTTAAATAAAAAACATTCTAAAATCTTTGAGTATATAAGCACATGTAAGACATATTTTGCAACATCCAGATAAAGATAATATAATAATAAAGATAACATAATTCAATTAATTAAATATAATTAATACAAAAATATAGACTCAGTTACTTCATCTGTTAGGTGAGAATGAAAATATATTTCTTCACCACAGTTTTTGTAAGAATTAAATTATATACAGGCAGTCCCCAAGTTACGAACAAGATAGGTTCTGTAGGTTTGTTCTTAAAGTTGAATTTGTATGTCAGTTGAAACAGATATTTACCTATTAAATGCAACTTAGACAAATGTTTGTCTTAACATAGTATTTATATTTACCTATCTGTGCATATAAATACTTAAAACATTTTCAAAGCTACAGACCCTATCTCTTTTGTAACCCAGGGGCTACCTGCATATGAAATGTTATCATTCATTATAAAAATAATGGATAACTGCAAATAAATTGCTCAGTTGTAGAACATGATTTCTCGATGTCATGGACTAGGACTCAATTCTCTGCTATTTCTCATATATTCAAACTTGCTTAACACTCTTTTGTAATGTGATCCCCCAGGGAGAAGAATGCTTATAAACTGGATTTAGGCACAGCAACTTATTTAAGGCATGGATTGGTTTCTGGTTGGGTGGGTCTTTACTTTTGGCATATGAAGATAAAAAATTGGCTATATAGCCCTGGCCGGTTGGCTCAGTGGTAGAGCGTCGGCCTGGCATGCGGGGGACTCGGTTCGATTCCCGGCCAGGGCACATAGGAGAAGCGCCCATTTACTTCTCCACCCCCACTCCCTCCTTCCTCTCTGTCTCTCTCTTCCCCTCCCGCAGCCAAGGCTCCACTGAAGCAAAGATGGCCTGGGCGCTGGGGATGGCTCCTTGGCCTCTGCCCCAGGTGCTAGAGTGGCTCTGGTCGCGGCAGAGCGACGCCCCAGAGGGGCAGAGCATCGACCCCTGGTGGGCAGAGCATTGCTCCCTGGTGGGTGTGCCAGGTGGTTCCTGGTCGGGCGCATGCGGGAGTCTGTCTGACTGTCTCTCCCCATTTCCAGCTTCAGAAAAGTACACACACAAAAAAAATTGGCTATATAATCTATTCAGTTGAAGACTTAATACAATAATGCATGCCTTCATTAAGAAAAAAATATTTATGAAGCTATCATAAATTGTCATGGATAAAACAATGAGTTTATATCATCTTGTTCTTGGTTACAATTTTGTAAGTCAGTACACACTGTCATGATGTCCTATAAAAACCTTTTTAATACAAATAACGTTCTTGAAGATAAAATAGTAAAAAAAAAAGTTACTGTATTCGTTTGCAGAAACTCAATTTCATTTTAAAATCAGGTCAGAGGGCCCACCACTTCAATAAATCAATATTATCACTCAAGCTAGTTTTTCGCATAAAATGCCAGGGTGCATCAGATGTATAGATTTCTGTAATGCACGAACAGTATGTTAACATAATACACAAAGTACAGCTCATATTCACTTGTCAATAAAATACCCATAAACATTATTTTTAGTGCAAAAGACTCTACCTAATAAATATGAATAGGCAGTTAGACGGACTCAGTACATGCTATTTTTGTTCGAAGACACCCTTCAATTCCATATGTTTGAGTCATTCAGGAGACATTTCTCACCTTGAGTTTGGGCATATGTGTAATGGGGCTTTATGCTTGTGCACATAGTTACCCAGCAACTAACTTTCCTTTTATAAATGAGCTCCTTTCCAGATTAAAACAGATGAAAGATTTGTAATCACTTCGGCCAGCCCTCAGAGTGGAAAATAAGTTCGGGAAGGCAGCTATCTGAAACTGAATACACCCTGGAATGAACATTCCGTTCTAAGTTCCCTTCAGGGAAACTCCAACAATAGCACAAGCAGAGGCAAACACTTGTCTTTGAGGTAGTCCGAGCCAACCATTCACTGTTTTAGCAATCCATCCTCTGACACCAACCGCGGACCGAAAGCTCCCATGCTGGCCCATCTCAAGGAACAGCGGGCCCAGCGTGCTTGTCCTGTTTGAACGCAAGTGCTTCTCCCAATTTCGTCCCTCCCTACATCTCTATCACTTGGTATTAATTTGACATCTCCAAAGGTAACTCAGCTTTATAGCCCCTCAAAGGAAATTCAACAAGTTGAGTTTCCTTTTTAACACCGATGTTTCTTTTGAGAATAAGAAAAAAAAAATTAGAAGAAACAAATTACAGAGCTAAACCAAAAATATCACTGGTTACGTAAACCATCCAGCTTAGGAAACAAACATTTTCGTCCAAGGTTTATCATTTTAACAATTCACTGAGTACCCAGGATAAAATAATATACTAAAGTTTACCTGATTCTGTTTCATATGTTTCAATATGTTTTCACACATATTGTGTGTATGTGTGAACATAACAATACCCGCCAGTCCTCATTGTTAGACAGAAACCCTTTCCAATCTGGATGTTTGAGTTTCAAATATACTGCTCACAAAAATTAGGGGGTATTTTGAAATGAGTATGAAGCTATAAAATATCCCGTAATTTTTGTGAGCAGTATATATAATTTGATGGCTGACTAACAGACAAGTGCTATGGTATTTAATCATTCATTTATGTGCCTATAAACAATTAAGGACAAGGAACCCACAGATAACAGGCATACCTCTTCCTCTCAAACAGCAAGAGACTGGGTCAGAAGCAACCTGACATTGACAACACATGAACAAAAACTTTGATAGAATTATGTGCAGTGAGTTTTCATTGAGAACCCAGAACAGGGGCACCATATCTGACCTAGGTTAGTCAGAAATGCTTTTAAACAAGGTTCTCTAAACAAAGAGTAGGATAAGAAATAGAGTTTTTAGTGGGAAGATATGTGTTGATGTAGTTATTGTGAGAAAATTCCAGAAGATGCAAATAAGTCATAGGTATGACATTGCGTGATTTGTGGAACCACAGTTCTATGGTTGGAGACAAGTGTGCATGTTGGGGAAGAGGAGATCAAGAGGTAAGAGACGTGAGCGGGTGCCAAATTAGAAAGGGCCTGTATGCTGGGGCCGTGGATTTCACCCTGTAGCTAGAAAGATATTTAAAGGATGGTAAGCAAGAGGTACAAGATCTGATTTGTGTTTTAGAAGCATGACTGGGGCAGCAATTAGAAGGATGGATTTGTTTAAGACCAGATTAAAGCAAGGAGATCCTTCTCTCTCTCTCTCTCTCTCTCTCTCTCTCTCTTCCTCTCTCTCTCTCTCTCTCTCGCTCTCTTTCACACACACAAACACAATCACACATCTCTTGATCTATAGGGTTAAGCAAAAGTAGGCTTACAGTTGTGAGGACATGAAACATTTTATTCTTGTATTCTTATTTATTAATTATTGTATTATTTTTCCATGCAAACAACTGTAAACCTACTTTTGCTCAATACTGTATGTATGTTAGTGCAACATCTCTCTTTGAAACATCCGTCTAAATTAGTTATTCATGGATATTAACAGCTATCAGTATACAAAGTACCAAAATTATTCCCAACATTTTGCCACCTACCAAGTACTTTCATATACTTCTTTTTTTTTTTTTTTACAGAGACAGAGAGAGTCAGAGAGAAGGATAGATAGGAACAGATAGACAGGAATAGAGAGAGATGAGAAGCATCAATCATCAGTTTTTCGTTGCGACACCTTAGTTGTTCATTGATTGCTTTCTCATATGTGCCTTGACTGTGGGGCTACAGCAGACTGAGTAACCCCTTGCTCAAGCCAGCGACCTTGGGTCCAAGCTGGTGAGCTTTGCTCAAACCAAATGAGCCCACGTTCAAGCTGGTGACCTCGGGTCAACCTGGGTCCTCAGTATCCCAGTCCAATGCTCTCTCCACTGAACCACCACCTGGTCAGGCCACTTCTTTTTTGAATGCTTATAATAATTAATCTGTGAAGCAACATTATTACTCTTAATTTATTCTTGAGGACAGTCAGTATTAGATATGCTCAGCTCAGTGCCAGATACTCAGTAAATAAGTAATAGTTAAGTATTAGCTTGTTAGGTAGTGTCAGGTGGAAAACAATAGTTTCAGGCCTTAGGTACCATGCCTGTGGCCCAGAATAACTTCTAAAATACCAGTGCTTCCCACAGTCTTCTTGGTCATAAACAACGTGAAGCACAATACCTCGCAAAGTAAGGCATTTAGAACAAGGCTTAAATCACCGTGACATTTTGTTCAATAAGTGATGCATGTTCCCGTATAAAATAAATGGATTGCATTCTAGTGGGTTAGCATTAAACTATCCCTCGTCTGGACCCTGAATGGGGATTTATTCATTGACAAGACTTATCTATTGATTAGGTCTGCTGATGATACATGGGCCTTCAGGACACTGAGGGCTTGTTAAAAGGTTTAATGCTGTATTTAAAAGAATTTATTTTGCAATAAGTATAGATTCACAGGAAACTGCAAAGAAATATGTAGGAATGTCTTGTACAACCTTCATTCCACCGCCTATGATGTCGACACCCTGGATGACTATGGTACAATGTCAAAACTTGGGAATTATCAGTATAATCCACAGAGTTCATTCTCATTTTACCCGTTACATGGACATTTGTGTCCCTCTGTATGTGTGTTTCTATGCAGTTTTATCAAGTGTAGCTTTATGTAACAAACACTAAAATCAAGACAGAATAGGTCTGTCACCACAGACTTCCTCGCAGTATTCTTATATAGAACAGCTGTTCCCCAATTCCTAAACTGTGACAACTATAATCTGTTCTTGATCTTTATAATTTTATTTCAATAATACTATGTACAAAGAATATTGCAGTATGTAACCTTGTGAGAGTTTTCCACTCACTGTAGTGCCCTTGAGATCTATTGCCGTTGCTTTACTGAGTATCAGGAGTTAATGTCTTCCTATTTCTCAGTAGTATTTCATGCTACAGATATACCAGCTCAGTTTACAGTCACCCATCAATGGACATTTGGATCGTATTGAATTTCTAGCTACTACAAAGAAAGCTAGTGTGAACATTCATGAACAGGTTTTCCTGGGAATATAAGTTTCCATTTTCTGGGATAAATGTCCAAGAATGGCACTGTTGGGTTGTACAGTGACTGCATATTCAGTTTTAGAAGAAAACTGCCAAACTCTTCTAGAAAGGCTGTCTCATTTTACATTTCCCCCAGCATTGGATAAGAGACTAAGTTAAAGTATACCACATGATGACTTGATATACATATGCATAGTGAAATGATTACTATGGTCAAGCTAATTAACATATCCATCTCCTCACATAGTTACCATTTTTGTGTGTGTGATGAGAGCACCAGAAATCTACTCTCTTCACAAACTTCCAGTATTCAATACAGAACTATAAATTAACTTGAGTCACCATGCCGTACATTAGATCTCTAGATTTAGTCATCCGACATAACTGCAACTTTCCCCCCTTTGATCAACATCTCCCCAGTTTCCTCACCTCCTTACATTTTAGTAACCACGATTCTATGTACTCTCTGTTTCTATGTATTTGACTGTTTTAGATTCCACATACAAGCGAGATCATGCAATTTTTTTCCCTTTTGCGTTTGGCTAAAAGTTACTGTCCTTTCCTTATAAAATTGAAAAGCTGTCATTAACAATATATTTTCATACAGTATAATTTATTTTTCATTGCACAAATCCTTTGCAGAGGGTTTATTTTTCTATTTTTCTTTTAGTACCCTCAACTCATATACCTCAAGACAAATTACTTAGTGGGCAGTGCCTCTTTTTCTCTAAGTTTGGTATCTTAAATTAGTGGTCCCCAACCTTTTTTGGCCACGGACTGGTTTAATGTCAGAAAATATTTTCATGGACCGGCCTTTAGGGTGGGACGGATAAATGCATCACGTGACCGAGACAAGCATCAAGAGTGAGTCTTAGACAAATGTAACAGAGAGAATCTGGTCATTTTTAAAAAATAAAACATCATTCAGACTTAAATATAAATAAAATGGAAATAATGTAAGTTATTTATTCTTTCACTGCGGACTGGTACCAAATAGCCCATGGACCGGTACTGGTCTGCGGCCCAGAGGTTGGGGACCACTGTCTTAAATTACTACTTTATATTTACACCCAAGTACATATCTGAAGCTCTTTTAGGTTATAAAGACAATGGATTTCTTCTTCAAGAAATAGATTGGCAAAGTTAAGACCAAGAGTAAATGACTGATTTTTGCAGTATACCCACAGATAGCAAGTGGGAAGAGGGAAAGGAAGGAGCAACTCTAAGAGGCAGGGGGAAAAAAGGACTAGACTCAGTGGTGGGATTCAGCTGGCTCGCACTGGTTCAGCAGAACTGATACCTTTTTGTTCAGTTCTGCAAATAAGTTGTTAAAATGGCACTTGTAATCAGGGTTCTCTCTCAGGTGGGCACCTTGGCAGCCGCCCAATATGGAAATCACAAATTTACATTCCTTACTCTTTTTTAATGTTCATCTGTGCAACGGCATATTCTAAGCACTCATGTAATGTTCATTCTGTCCATAAGTGAAGAAAATTGCAAGTGAGGACACCAATCAAGAAGCAATACGGGCCCTGGCCGGTTGGCTCAGCGGTAGAGCGTCGGCCTAGCGTGCGGAGGACCCGGGTTCGATTCCCGGCCAGGGCACACAGGAGAAGCGCCCATTTGCTTCTCCACCCCTCCGCCGCGCTTTCCTCTCTGTCTCTCTCTTCCCCTCCCGCAGCCAAGGCTCCATTGGAGCAAAGATGGCCCGGGCGCTGGGGATGGCTCCTCGGCCTCTGCCCCAGGCGCTAGAGTGGCTCTGGTCGCAATATGGCGACGCCCAGGATGGGCAGAGCATCGCCCCCTGGTGGGCAGAGCGCCGCCCCATGGTGGGCGTGCCGGGTGGATCCCGGTCGGGCGCATGCGGGAGTCTGTCTGACTGTCTCTCCCTGTTTCCAGCTTCAGAAAAATGAAAAAAAAAAAAAAAAAAAAAAAAAAGAAGCAATACGGAAATAACTTAAATAACTGTTTTATTGTTTTTTGTAAGGTATTATTTAATATTTTTCATTAATATTTTAAAACTCTTTCATATAATCTAGTTTGTGTACCTCTTTTATTGTTCTTATTTAAGCATTAAATGCATGATAATAAACCACCTTTCAGTATATCATTTTTTTATACTTAAAATGGTCATTAGGGCAGAGAACTGGTTGTTAAATTATTTGAATCCTAACACTGACTATACTAATGTAGAATCAAGTAATAACATGTTAGGTATGCAGGAGGCAGGTAACATCGAAAAGTGTCAATGAAATTTTACAAAGATAGATGAAGAAAAAAATATACATGGGTTGTAAACAGTAAAAGAACAAAACCAATAACCAAAAGACTGTAGAGTAAAATAGAAGTTGGGAAATCAAAGAAGACAATAACACTTAATGGAAAAAAGAACAGGTCTTCTTTATTTATTTATGTACATTAAGCTTCAACCAGGACTAAAGCGCTTTTGTTGACATATAAAATTTTCAAAAAATGCAACCAAATTATTATTATCATTATAACATGGTCTTATGTGTGAATATCTTTAATTATAGTGTTCAATAAGATATTAAATACCAGTTCACTTACTCAAAAATATTTATGTGCCTAGTTCTGGAGAAACAATAGTAAGCATGGAAAACTGAGGTGTATAGGTTTGTTAAATATTCCAAATGTTCTGAGTGATAAGCATTAATTAATAACACATATATGTGGAATCAGAATAATGGTATGTATTACAGAGGGATATCACATGATAGGAGAATTTTATCTACAGAGGCAGTTCTGACTTATGCCCAGAATGATTGGCTTATAAATGGAAATTGGTGCTACCTAGGTGAAAAAGACATGGAAGGAAGGTTCTAGAAAAAGAGAAAAGCATGTACAAAAAAATCCCAATTGCCCTGGCCAGTTGGCTCAGCGGTAGAGCATCGGCCTAGCGTGTGGAGGACCCGGGTTCCATTCCCAGCCAGGGCACACAGGAGAAGCACACATTTGCTTCTCCACCCCTCCACCGCACCTTCCTCTCTGTCTCTCTCTTCCCCTCCCGCACCCAAGGCTCCATTGGAGCAAAGATGGCCCGGGCGCTGGGGATGGCTCTGTGGCCTCTGCCCCAGGCGCTAGAGTGGCTCTGGTCGCAACATGGCGATGCCCAGGATGGGCAGAGCATCGCCCCCTGGTAGGCAGAGCGTCGCCCCATGGTGGGCGTGCCGGGTGGATCCCGGTCAGGCGCATGAGGGAGTCTGTCTGACTGTCTCTCCCTGTTTCCAGCTTCAGAAAAATGCAAAAAAAAAAAAAAAAAAAAATCCCAATTGCAGAAAGAAGCAAGGCTTATTTAAGAGACCAAAAGAAACCCAGAAAGGTCGTGAGGTTCGGGAAGCATTATGAGAGATGTGACAGGAGATGAAGACAGTGTCTGGATGTCGTTTTATTTTGTTTTGCTTTCCTAGTAGCCAAGAGAAGCTATTCAAGTGATTAAGTGGGTGCTGATATCATCAATTTCAGGTGACTGAATGAATTGTAGGAAATAGATTAGAGGGAATGGGGAAGAAGGTATGAAAAGAAATCAGAAAGGGAACTGATGCTAGTGAGAAAAGCAGACTGGGCTAGAGGAATGGTAGGGAAGGTGAAGAGGAATGGATGAAAAGATATTGAGAGATAGCCTAACCTGTGGTGGCACAGCGGATGGGGCATGACCTGACCTGCTGAGGTTGCAGGTTCAAAGCCCCGGGCTTGCCGTTCAGGGCACATACAAAAAGCAACTGTTAGTGAATGCTTCCCATGCCCTCTTCCTCCTCCCATCTCTTTCTCTCTCTAAAAATTGATAAATAAAATCTTAAAAAAAAGATATTGGGAGATACAACCCACAGTAATGGGCAATGGTTTAGATATAAGTGGGCAAAGCAATAAGAGTTTCAAGGATGAAGCAGGGTTCTATCTTGTGAAACTGGATGGATGGTAGCATCAGTAACTTATAAAGGGAACAATAAGAGAAGATCAGTTTTCAGTGGTGGGGTGGCATGCAAGTCCAGTTTGGGGCACTTAGACTGTAGGTAACTTTGTCACATACAAGTGGAGATGCCAACCAGGCAGTTGAAACTTCAGTTGGGAATTCACTGGAGAAATATGAGCTAGAGGTATGACTTGTTGTGATTTGCACATGAGTGTTACAGAAGCCATGAGTATGGGTGGAATGACCAAGGAAGAGATTTGACAGGAAGACAATAATACTAGGACTAAGCCCTGAGGAATCCTAATATTTAAAGGTTGACTAGAGAGAATCAGCCTGTGAAGTAGCCTGAACAGAAACACCCCAAAGAAATGGAAACAAAATCCATGGAGTACAATGCATAGGTCTCATGGAAAGAGAACATTTCCAAAAGGGGAGAAAACAGTCAATATTGACCACAGCTATAAATTCAAGAAAGAAGAGGAAGACATTTTCTCAATTGCTTTTAATCACATGGCATTCTTTACTTCACTTGATCTAAGTCAGATGAAATTTAATAGAAAAAATGAAAGCATAACATTTTAAGAAAAAAAATCCTCAATATGTAGTCCAACTGATGGATATAAAGAATAGAAACATAATGTTTTATTGTTTTATTTTTTTTTAATTTTTTTCTTTTTATTTATTCATTTTAGAGAGGGGAGGAGAGAGAGAGAGAGAGAAGGGGGGAAGAGCAGGAAGCATCAACACCCACATGTGCCTTGACCAGGCAAGTGCAGGATTTCGAATCCACGACCTCAGCATTCCAGGTCCACACTACATCCACTGCGCCACCACAGATCAGGCTTATTGTTGTATTTTTATCATAGATATTGGAGATCCAGTGTTGACATCGTTGTGCAGAGTACACAATGCTTAACTCCTGAGGTGTCATTTAACTTCATAGCCTAGTATTCACAGTCTATGTATAGTGTACATTACATACACATATACAACTATATACAACAACACTGTGGTAACTAACATGAAGGAGAGATAAAACTTAGTTTACCTATGTAAAAAAGCAATAGTAATTAGAAATTCAAATGTACTGGTTTGTTAAATAGTACTCAGAATAGTCTTTATCATTATGCTTAAATGTCACATGAGTCTAGGTAAATTATTTTGTTCACAGTACTAAACATTCATGTGGGCCCAGTTCTCAGGTGTTATTCCCCTCGCACAGTCACATAACTGAAATGAAATCAGAAAGACGTATAGTGAGACTACTCTGAGGAAGCTTGTTGTAGATGATTACAAACAGATGGAAGGCTGTATTAATTCTGGTATTTGATCTTTTTAAGTTTACAAAATAATAAGATTGAGCTAGTAATAAAATAGTGAAGCAAGTGACCTTTAATGGATATCATCATGGATAGCTCCCAGAGGAGATCGAGAGGATGGATGCCAGGTTATTCAGGACAGCTCGGTTTTTATCTAAGAAATTGCAATTGCCAGGATCTATAGTCTTTGGATAAACAGACTAATTTTCTTTAAAGAACATTCTCAATGAAACATGCAGGAAGTCCTCACTTAACATCATTGATAGGTTCTGTGACTTTAAGTGAAACAACATATAATGAAACCAATTTTACCATAGGCTAATTGATATAAACAAGAGGTAAGTTCCTGTGACAGCTCATCAACGTTATCCTGAAAGGATGCTGAATGAAATGTTATATGAGCACCTGCTGTATTTAGTTCTTGTTAGAAGAAATTATGATTCCTTCCGTTTTATGTGTTGTTCTATTCTCACTAGAGCTCTGACAGACCCCCTTCTCTGTCAGAATCTGAGAGTGCATGTCAGTTGACTGGTTAAGAACTGTAGATGCTCAGGTTATTGCCACCATTCAAATCCTGACACCAACACTTGTAGGCAAATGACTTAAATTCCCTGTACTTTGGTATTCTTATTTGTTAAATATGGATTGATTACATCCCCTTACTTTCTAGAGTTATTATTGGCATTAACTGAAATATAGACAACATTCTAAGAGAAATGCTTGACACAGTATAGGCTTGCTAAATGCTACATATTATCTGGGAAGACTAGATGAACCTAGAATAGTGCTATTCACTTACAAGGTGCTGTCAATAACTGTTTATGTGGGATAGATAAATGCCTCATTAGTCCTTGACTATGTATCACTGCTGCTTCCACACTTCTCTAATTCACATCTCCATATGCTCACTGGCACTGTAAGGCCTATTTATAACGGTGGATTCTTCAGTGAAACTTCCATAATCACATCATCTACAAGTGGTTGATTTGTACCAAGCTTTATAAACTCTCTTGACTTACAGCCGCTGCATTTATATGCATGTGTGTATATATTTTTCTCTGACTTATAGTACTGTAATCTCCTAAAAGGCAGAGAAAACATGGCAGGTGTTCAACAATGTTTATTTACAAGCAAGTAAAAACCTAATAGTAAGAAAGTTGCTCAAAATCATATTAATATTCTATCTAGTCTTACTTCCCCAAAAGCTAACTGATAAGTACATTATACTCATCCATGACTAAATTTCAATTACTCAAGTGCCTACTATCTCTTCAGTACAATTCTAGTTTCATTTAAACTGAATTGTCAATGTAGTTTAAGACTTCACCATTTTTCCAGATTTAAGAAAAATCAATTTTACTAATGGGCCTCAAAAATTTTAGACATTTCTCCAATAAGCATCTATGTTAACTAAAACAGCATCAAATAAAGTGCAAACTTACCTTATCATATCTATGCAATTCGGTATTCTCTAAAGGATGATTTTTTATAATATTGCTTAACAACTCTGGCTGAGCAATTGAAATTCAGACTATGATAAATGTTTTACACTGAAGGCTCATTTCATTATACAGTAGTTGGTTGAAATGGGGTTTCCGAAGAAGGTATTTTTAGCAAGCGCAGAGTACAGGAAAAAAAAGCTGAATACATTATACAATTTAAATATTTATTGAAGCTTTTCTACTAAGGCAACACTTTGGTGATATCTCACAGACATAATATGGGAGAGGAAATTAGGGGTAAATAGATGGTGGAGACTGTGGAAACCAAGACCCCTGGTGTTGTGACATCCTCATTCATAAAGTCATTCAATTGAGGATTGAAAGAACAATCCTTTTAACAGAAATACTATTTGCCTTAGAATTTCATCATCCTATCTCACTGCTGCTTCTATGATTTTTTGGAGTGCTTTTGTTTTCCTTATTGAACTCCTGACCTCTTTTGCTTCCCACTGTGTTCTTTCTAGCTGGTCTCACTGATGCTCCATGGCTCACATATTAAGTCCCCAATAATGGCTTAATATCTGGGCTTCAGATTCCCATATCCATAGTACCTACACTCTCCATAAAAAATTAGCACCCATACTGCCAATCTTTCCCATCATTCCAGCTTCCCTTCAAATATGCTCCTTGTAAATGGTACCATTATCCACCCAATTCTACATGCCGCAGAGGATACCACATCCAACTCAACTCCAATTCCTATTAATTTTATGTCATTAATAAATCTGGAAATAAATCCACTTCTTCCAATGTCACTGTCACAGTTCTAGTCAACGCCACCCTCTTTTGCCCCAGAAGTTACCAGATTGATTGCCCTTTGCCTACTCTTAATATCTCCTGATCCCTTCTTCAGAAAACAGAGTGATGGTCTTTAAAAAACAAAACAAAACAAACCAACAACAAAAAAATCCTCACAAGCCTGACCTGTGGTGGCGCAGTGGATAAAGCATCGACCTGGAAATGCTGAGGTCACTGGTTCGAAACCCTGGGCTTGCCTGGTCAAGGCACATATGGGAGTTGATGCTTCCAGCTCCTCCCCCCTCCTCTCTCTCTCCCTCTCTATCTCTCTCTCTCCCTCTCTCTCTCTCCTCTCTAAAAATGAATAAATAAAATAAAATAAAAAATTTAAAAAAAATAAATAAAATAAATTGTCACCTAAAAAAAAAAAAAAGAAAAAAAGAAAAAAAAATCCTCACAAATATGTTCTTATCACTGTCCTATGTGAAATCCTTAAAAGACTGTCCACGGCTTTTACCATAAAGAAAAAAACAACCCCAACACATCATCTCCATGATCTCTGAGGATCTAAATGAATGGACCCCAGCCCATTGTTGAAACTGCATGCTTGTTCCAAACTTTCACTAACTGTTCTCTAGGAAAACTGCCCTTCCCTTAGTTCTTTCTTCATACATCACACCTTCACATACCTTGGTCCCTCTGAATGGAACAGTTTGCCCATGTTTTTCCCCGGGACAACTATTTCCCAGCCCTGTTTTCCTTTGTCTGACTTTGAATGTTGTTTTCGTAGGAATCTCCCGCAATGACTAATACTAGTCTAGGCCTCACTATTACACATTCTTATAATAATGTGTTCTGAATGCAATTAAATAATGTATATACATATATATTTTCTCCTAAGTTCTAATGTCAATGAAGTCACTTGTTTAGAACATTGTCTCCCAAGTATCTGGCAAAATGAATACATTTAACAAAATTTTCCTTCTTTAAACAATGGTCACCCAAATCCACACAATGCAAACTTGACGGAGTAGCTTCTTTTGATACTTTTATTTATGGATGTAGTTTGAGAGCGAATCTATTTCCAGACATTTAAAGTCAAACGCTGCAAAGTCCATAGGCTTTAGCGATGTGAACTCTGAGATAACGCTTGGTGCTCTCTGACACAGTCCATTAGAGATGGGGTGTGTACACCTAATCCAAAGGAATCCTCTAGCTCTTCAGCAGCTGTTCACATGGCTCCTGACCTGCCCTTCAGGCTCCACTAAATCAAGATGCCTCAGCTGTCTGGGCTTCCAGTAAGCTCGTTCAGTTAACCACCTACGTGCCAACATAGCTCGAGTCTGGTTACACTCTCTCGCGTCTCCTTTTCCAATATATCAGAGTCATTGGGATTCACCACCTTTATAGATAATTTGATCAATTCCTCCACTAATTTGATAACATTTTTGTCCACTTATCACCAGTTTATTTCTAATACTGCTCTAGTAAGCATCAATATAAAAAGGAACCGCTCTAGTTGCCTTTGGTGAAAATATTTGGGCGGTTCTGATTGTGTGGGTTTGCTCTTTCCTTTCTCTTTAGTGTGACCTCACACAGTTTCCAAGGCTTACAATCCGCACTTGTAACACTGTGCTGACTCTGTGCCCTTTAAGTAAGCATTAAGCTCGGGCGAAGGTAATATTGCTACTGTAATCTGATAAAGGAGCAGGCAGGTTGTGTGCAAATAAAGATGGGTGCCAAGAATGAGCAAAAAGCCAC
The DNA here is from genome assembly GCF_036850995.1 of Saccopteryx leptura. Lineage (NCBI taxonomy): Eukaryota > Metazoa > Chordata > Mammalia > Chiroptera > Emballonuridae > Saccopteryx > Saccopteryx leptura. The sequence goes on from NC_089516.1 coordinate 26,089,025, forward strand.
TGAGGTTTATGCCCTTTTATAGGCTGGATTCTATGACAGTCTAAGCCAAAAACAGAGTGGAATGGGGTGGGGGAAGTCCTTTAGAACAAAACAAAGCAAAAGCCAAGGAAAGGGTGAAAACACTGAATGGGTACCCCTTGCATTTGCCCATACTTGGGCATAATATGAGACATCACAATGCACACTGTGCTCAATTAACACTGTTCTTTCTAAGCCATCAATTATTTCATAATGGTGGAAATAAAGTGTATCTAAAAGTTGAAGATAAAACTGAAAGACGGTGTGTTCTTTTGGTCCTATGTAAATTCCTTATTGTTGCAATCAATGCCCATGAATAGGCTGGGTATTCATTAAGTGTACACTAAAATCATGACAATTCGAACACTTGATTTTTAAAAGTTTCTTTAAAATTATGTTAATCCTGTTTGAAACCAATTCACCTATTATGACTTTATTACATGGATCAGCATTGGCTTTCATAATGTGCTTTAATATTCCTCCTATTTATTAAAACAACTAAAATGTCTGCTGAAATAAATAAAAACGTAAACAAAATAAAGAAAACTAAAATAAAGAAAAATACAGGCAAAGTTTTTTTCTCAGATTCTCTTCCTTGAACAGTAACACGAGACGAAATATTTTTAAAGGGCCCTAGATACATTTCAGCTTTCAAAATTGGTATATGAAAAAAAATCAATTTTCCGACAATTTGAATTCATGAAATATCACTTTCTTAAAATTATATGCAATCAAAATGCTGAATTAGCAGTTCTGGAAGACTCCCGAACAACAAAATCAACAGCAGCATTTTACCAGCACAACAAAGCAATGACAGTTCAATTCCAGTTAAAGGCTAATTGTGGACTCCCCTCCACCCTCCATTAGTGAAGAATGAGGTGCTTAACCACAAAGCAAAAGTGAGGCACTGAGGCAGAAGGGAAACGATGATAAAGGAAACCGGGAAGAAACCGATCTCTAAATTCAATCCAGATCGCAAGAAACACTTGTTTTGTCAGGACTCAGTATCATTATATATACAATGCAAAGTCCCTCTAGGGATTGTAGGACCCCAGAAAAATGCCGTGTGTTCTATCACCTATTGAAATTCCCAAGTATTCTGAATGAATGGTATGAGAGTAACATAAAGATTGAGCACAGGGCTGAATGAAAATTCTTTGCTAATACGGCAGCCTAAGTGGAAGAATTAAGCTGTGGGGGAGGGAATAGTATACAGGGGGTGCTCGGGTTACAAAAGTCTTAACATTTGACCTTTCAAGTTTACAACGCTCACTCCTGTAAAAACTTAATAAAATTGAGACGTGAGTGTTTCGGCTTACATAGTTAATGTACTTACGGACTACATTGTACTTACAGACTAACCTGAAATAATTTTTTAAGAAGGTAGAGATGCCTGCAACAGATCCTGTACCCTCTACATCAGCGGCTTCTCGAGATGAAACACCTGTAGTACAGGTGGAGTCATCTCCAGCGTCTCCTGCATGTTCCCTAGGCAATCCTGATTTACCTGACCCAGTATCTCCAGCACCTTCTGCAGGTTCTCCTGCCTCTCTGGCTCCCTCCTTCCAACAGGTCACTCTCTCCCACCTTGCAATGCCCCTTCCAGTGTGCAAGCCAACCACAGGAATAAAAGTAAGGCAATTTTTTTACACTCACTTTTTTGTCATTTTGTCTGTTACTACACTACAGTGTACACAGTGTACAGTACAGTATGTTTACATCCTTTTCCTTTTTCTGTGGCTTAGTTGTGTTTTTATGTTCTCGATTGATTTTATAAATGTGTTAGGATAGGTAAGTGACTTAGGCTAGAGACTGTTTCGACTTACACCAAAATTCAGGTTACGTCACTATTGTAGGAACGGAACTGTGTTATAACCCGAGGACATCCTGTACAGCTCTTTGGCTTTGTTAATGTGCATGACATGGAGGTTGTGTGGCCATAAGATTAAGGCTCCTTTAAGCATGAGCCAGTAGGACCATCTATTTTCTCTCCTTGTCTTCATTGGGCCTGCTGCCTATCAAAATTGTGGCTGAGAAATTTAAGATACTCTTTATTTAAGATAGACATTCCACCCCCATATTCAGGGCAGTAATCTTGAATATGGAAAGAGAAATGTGCCTGAGATCATGTATCAGAATCTCTGGAGGAACAGTCTTCTTAAAAAAACACACATATAAAATTATAAGATGTTGTAATATAAGGAAAAACAAGCTTTTTATACTATAAATTTCAGCAAAAAAGTAAAAAACATATTTCAGCTTTTAATCTTCAAATTTTCGTTTGCACATGAGCGATTCACAAAAAGCAGGCTTACTCTCCCCTTCAACAGGAGATAGCAGCATCTCCGAAAGACATGCTTACTTTTCATATCAACTAGAGGAGCTTGACGTTTTATAAAGATAAAGATTTTAAGGACAATTCCACTTGTGATGGAAGCAGACAAACCCTTCCCAAATGGGCAAGATACAAAAACTATACTCCAGCTCTGCCACCTTAATGTGCATATCTGTACTAAGATTCAACTTCGCAACTCCAAATGTGTTATGAATATTACTCTGTCAATATTATATAGAAATAAGTCCAAGCGAGTTTAATTAATAGATGTGTTTCAATGAGACAAAAGGTAAAGACCACAAGGTGTTTATTTGCTTGTCCGTTTGTGTTTCGGAGATTGGTCTGCTGCACGGAGCGCACTCCCCAAAGAGAAAACTTTCATGAAATTCTGCTATGGAAGTTGGTAGCATTTAATAAAAACGTCGTCTCGTTTCCCATACTGCAGCCGTGACCTTCCGAAAAAATGTTTCAATATGAACCAACTGCCTTGATAACAGAGCACAAATCTCCTAGGACTGCAGCAGGACTTTGTGAGAAAGGAAACTGTTGGCACCCTCTGAATCCAATCAAAACCTGAATGTATTGTATAAAAATAAACCAAGGTCATCATTATTTCTTCTCATTGTAATTTGGCTTGCCTTCAAATTACGTACCCTGTATATCTGAAATAACTACACCGCCTCCATTAACTAAATTTGACGTCACTTTAATCAACGTATCTTTTCAGAATGAAAGGCAGAAATGTCAAATTCCTACCATTAGAAATTCTTTAAACCCTCTGATCTGCATTAAATAAAAGCCTGTCTTTGAGAACTAATATATGATTTAAAGAAATATAACTAGCATTAATTTTATTTTAAAATGTATCTGGGAAGAGATTCAATCTCAACAAATCTGTTCATATAGTGGTGATTTTCCATGAAAGTTTTAGTGATTAAGTATTGAGGCTTTTCACTTATGTTTTGTTGGACAGAGGACACAAATTAGTGTGTCCTCTAATTTTTCAATTAAAAATTATGTGTATTCAAAATAGAAAGTAAATAAGTGAACAGAAAATAATCTTTAAATAAAGGTTAATTTCCAATTAATTTTCAACATATCTTAAATACTAGCATTTTGTGATTTAAATGTGCATGCCTGTGTTTCTATAAACATATATACACACACCAAAAAACCATGGGGTTGTTTTTTTTGTATTTGCAATAGAAGAAAGAATAGTTTAATAAAAAATATGATAAATCATTTTTAATAAGTTAGGTAAACATTACAATAGAGTGTGGAAAGGGAAGGAAAGTTTGGAAAATCACTGTTTTATTCTTGTGATAAACCCATGATGAAAGATAATAAAATAGAATTTAAAAAATCTGACTTTTCCAAGACTACGAAGATTATAATCTCTTTTATTAAACTACACAAGTGGTTAAGAACTTGATAATTTGTTTCACATGTAGCAAGTGACTTGGACTACAAGGATTTCAAATGAATACTTCAGTACTAAAGAGGAAGCTTTAATAATATTAATATCTCCAAATTACAAATTAATGTTTCAGTTATCTCTAGCTGGTATAGTGACAAACACCTTCTTACTCTTAAATAATATAAATTTGCACAAAACACTTTGTAGTCTTATTTATTAAGTTTAGAGTAACTGTTACATGATATTCTCTATTGTGTTTTCTATAATATTATGCCATGTAAGAGACACAGAAAGTTTGTTATTAAATTAAATTGTATATTACCTATTTAGATGAGCAAGCAATCTTTTTTCATAGAATTAAGATGCCCTTAAAAGACTCTGCAAATAAAATTCTAAAAGATGATTTTATTAGATCTCAAGTTTGCATCATTTAAAAATTTGAATAAAATGTGTATTTGCAACAGATGATTTTAATAATTCTTTGCAATGCAATATTTGAGTAATTCTAAAAGTTAACAATTCTTGTGTTAATACAATGATCCTCTCAATTAATAACTATTTTGGTTAAATACCAATCAAATGTACTCTTTTAAGTTTTTCAAACTAAGGCAATTTTAAAAACTGAACTTAAATGGCAACAGACACAAATAGTAGCATGTTATCAACCAGTAAACGTTAATGTGTAATACCACTTTGTGAAATATATTCATTTTCTTTTAACAAGCCTACTGTCATGTAACGTACATAATACCTGATAGTTCTAAAATGTACAATAACAAAGTTCTACAGGGCTTGTCCCCATAAGGTTAGGTTTCCTCAAATTCTAATTAAGAATTTAGTTATTTGAATATCTATAACAAAACAGAGAGTTGGTTTGCCTTGCTTTATCCCAGAGTTTCATCTCTGCTATTCTTTCTAAATTTTTTCTATGCACCGACTTATGGTTTGAATTTTGTAGATATATCGATTGCTCGATTGATCAACATGTATGTGTGTGTATTGCAAATAACAGATACTGTTTTATTTCTCTAGTATTAGTAAACACAGTTTTTTAACCAGAAAGCAATTGATGCTCACCAAGAAATTAATAAAATAAGAAAATAATATATATATATTACTATAAAATCTGGTAGCATCTAATGAGAATCATCAAATATACAGATATTAATTTTTTCCACAATTTTTTCTCAGGGGCGCAACTTCTGTCGTGACTTTTCTCCAAAAGTTTTGCAGAGTTACTTATTTGCAGAGATTTACTTTTTTGATTCTTAACTAAAGGCATTGCTCTCATAGCTATATATACAAGTCAGAGGCAGGAAAAAAGAGATAATCTCCATCTATCTCTCTGGGACACACTGTACTCATCAGACATTATTTTTATATGTTATTTTTAATGTGTCACAGTCAGTTTTTGAATTTTTCATTAGTCATCATGACTTCTTTAAAATAAAAAAAGAATAATTGTACTTGATAATAAAAGCCAAACTAAAAAGCTTTTCTGAAAAGCTAGGCCATCATAGACATGAAACCACACTGTGACTTTTCTATGAAATATGATTAGAAGTACCTCACGTTTTTATGTTGTTTTCTCAACAAAAATGTCTGATCATTTGCCAACATAGATCATAGGATTATTTGAAAGAATTTTCATGATATGCTACAGATACAAACATTCAAAATATCCAATGCAATATGAGAAAGAAACTTGTAAGTCAAATATTTATCAATATTTTTTCAACCGTCATTTATTCATCACAATTTTATTTAAAAATATTTCCCCCGTGATATGCCAGATAAAATTTTTCTAACCTTGAGGCCTCCACATGTCATTCCCATATGCCAATTAATTCATTGAGAATATCTGTCGGGTCACTACCCCACATATTACCATTACTAATACAGAAGTACCAAATAATCAAGATAATAACTCAGATACACAAATGATTTCTCAGCAATTAAAACAATTTGTTATAAATACTCAACCAGTTATGCACATTCTACGGCTGTAGTGATTTCTTAAATATGAAAGATGCGTTTGATTATATTTGCAAAGACAGAAGTTTAAACTCCGCCTCATTTCTACTGAAAAGTTTTTGCAGTGAGAAACATATAAACCTATCCAAATATATATGCATAGTATATATAACATTTACGCTTACTCACAAACTACTACAGCTATTTAAAATCAATCTTCCTAAGCAGTAAGCTTGTCACAAGCTAAAAGTTAAAACATTGTAAAAAAAATATTTTTTAGTCATTTGTACTTACAGCAGTCCTCTGCTTCTTCCCACCAAAGCATTTGGAAAATAAAAAGTATATATCAAGGCAGTGATAAAAATCTTGGTAAAATTTCTCCCAACTTTACTGCTCCAGTAGGTTTAGGAATGATGAAAAACCAATCAATTTCAGCAGCCTTTAAAAGTAACACTGTGGTTTTCTCTGTTCGTTTTTCTCTGAAGCTAATTGCCTTCAAGGTTTGAGTCCTGTAAGGGGAAAGTGAGTGATCCCAACACTGAGTGAGTCAACTTAGTAACTGATGCCAGGATTCTGTAGAGGCCTCTGGATATTTCAAATTCCAGGACCTGCGCAGAAGCAAGTGACCCGCCTTTTCTCTCAAGTTGGTTTCCCATAATAGGACTGCCCATGGCCACTACATATAAGGTTGTGCTTCCAGCAAAGCAAGTCCTGTGAATTCAAATAATGTTCAACTGTGTTCTGATTAATATCCTAACCAGAATAGCATAGTGGACAGAATACTTGCTCTCAAAGCCTAAACATAAAACCTCTTTAGCACAAAACAGTAACAATACTTTCTCTAATTTCCATGCACATTTCTAAGAACAGAGCAAGAAATCCTGATCCAGAATAGACTTTCAAATGCCTTTCCTAATTTTATTCACTCATCAACACTAAATACAATAAAGAATAAACTGTGTATTCATTATGGATCCACTGTCTAACAAACTTAATTTCTACTCTGGGGATCCAATCAGAAGTCATGTAATGATGATGCCAAAAGTCTGAAGCCACAGAAGAATGTGGCAGCTGAGTTCTGAAGGCAGACTGTGTCTAGGTCTCTTGGGACAAGGTTCCTGCTAAAGTAAAGAGCAGTCTTAAAATGGAACAACAACAAAAATCCTCCTAAAATGCTAAATTTTCATTTTAGCTTATGATAAAATATTTTTTTACTAACAAATTACTCTCTTCAATTTCCTTGGTGACATTTATTAAAACACCATTATCTTTGACATTGAGTTAATGATCAATTATTTAGTGGTTCTCAATAGATGCTTTTTTCTGTATTAAATGAACACAATTGTAATATGTCATTCAGTATGTCTGTGAATCATTCTTTGCCACTGGATGGCTTCATCTTTCTTATTTTATTTTTAATGCAACAGGTAAGCCCAATGGTTGTTGAAACATTAGCCCTGGCCGGTTGGCTCAGCGGTAGAGCGTCGGCCTAGCGTGCGGAGGACCGGGGTTCGATTCCCGGCCAGGGCACACAGGAGAAGCGCCCATTTGCTTCTCCACCCCTCCGCCGCGCTTTCCCTCTCTGTCTCTCTCTTCCCCTCCCGCAGCCAAGGCTCCATTGGAGCAAAGATGGCCCGGGCGCTGGGGATAGCTCTGTGGCCTCTGCCCCAGGCGCTAGAGTGGCTCTGGTCGCAACATGGCGACGCCCAGGATGGGCAGAGCATCGCCCCCTGGAGGGCAGAGCGTCGCCCCTGGTGGGCGTGCCGGGTGGATCCCCGTCGGGCGCATGCGGGAGTCTGTCTGACTGTCTCTCCCTGTTTCCAGCTTCAGAAAAATGAAAAAAAAAAAAAAAAGAAACATTGGTAACGTGTTTTAGAAAAATATTCCTTTTGCAATTATAATAATCTCTGCTAAAATTATTTATTTGAGTGTTTTTATAGTACTATTTGTTAAAGTGACAGACTCATTTTTCTATGTCAAGCACTTACTTGCTTGGCATAGAAATCAATTATACATAAAAATAGAAAAAAATAACTGATACATTCAGTCAAACTGTTACATTTACCTTAATAGTGAATTATATGTTCTACATTTTAGAATAACATCATCATACTACCATCACCCCCAAATGTATATGAAATAAAATATAAGGCCTCATTTTAATTTTAGGTAACTGTATTTATTTAATTTTTTTTTATTTATTCATTTTAGAGAGGAGAGGGAGAGATAGAGAGAGAGAGAGAGAGAGAGAGAGAGAGAGAGAGAGAAGGGGGGAGGAGCTGGAAGCATCAACTCCCATATGTGCCTTGACCAGGCAAGCCCAGGGTTTTGAACCGGCAACCTCAGCATTTCCAGGTCGACGCTTTATCCACTGCGCCACCACAGTCAGGCGGTAACTGTATTTAAATCACCATTATCCTATATAGATTTAAAATGATCTTCTTCATATGTGAGCTCATTTGCTTTCCTTTAATGTGGTTGTCTAAATTGCATCTAAGCAACAGTCCCATAAAATAAGAAGAATGATTTAGGATTGACAAAGATCCAAGCCTCAATGTCCTGTGCTGTAGCTACAGTATCGCCAGTGGTGGGACACAAATAATTGAACAACCAGTTCTCTGCCCTAATGACTGGTTTAATTATAAAAAAGCGATACACCGAAAGGTAGTTTAGTATTTCATGCCTTTAATATTTCAATAAGAACAAGTGAAGAGGTACACAACACTAGATTATAAGAAAGTTTTAAAATGTTAATGAAAAATATTAAATAATACCTGACAAAAAACAATAAAACTGTTATTTAAGATATTTCCATATTGCCTTATAAAATCTTTTTAGGACCCTAATGTGTTAGCTCATGTACATGTTAAAGCATAGGTAATTAAACCCCTATATGTAAGATTATTTTGACTAGATTCAAAGTATAATGAGTTTTATGAAGTGAATAAATAAATATTACAAGCATAGTTCCATCAATTTTCCCCCCTATGGAAGGAATGAATATTACTACGGGCGCTTAGAATATGCTGTTGAGCAGATGAACGTTAAAAAAGAAGAAGGAATGTAAGTTTGTGATTCCCACATTGTGGGGGCTGTCTAGGTGTCCACCTTAGTGAGAACCCTGATGACAAGTACATTTTAACAACCAGCTTTCCGAACTCAACAAAAAATTAGATATTGGTTCTGCCGAACTGGTGCGAACTGGCTGAATCCCACCACTGAATATCGCCCAGAGTATAAATTCTGTTAGTCCTCGTATTGTGAGTTTCCTAAGATTGAAACCGATGTTTAGGCTCAGGCATCTGTACAGTCTTATAAATGATTTGTAAAGTGTGGTCCATGAAGCGGCAGCTGCAGCATCACACAGGAACTTTTTAGAAATGCAAGTATACACAGAGGGCTGGAAATAAGAAACTCGGCAACTTGGACCCAGTCATCTGTGTTTTAGAGCTAATTCTAATGCAAGGGTCGGGAATCTATGGCTCGCGAGCCAGATGTGGCTCGTTTGATGGTTGCATCTGGCTCACAAACAAATCTTTAATAAAAAAAAATAATAACGTTAAAAATATAAAACATTCTCATGTATTACAATTCATTCATTTTCCTACTGCTCATGTTCATGGTTGTGGGTGGCTGGAGCCCATCACAGCTGTCCTCCGGGACAACAGCAAATTTTTATTGGATAATGAGTAATGTATATACAAGGGTCATTGTATGGCTCTCATGGAATTGCATTTTAAAATATGTGGCATTCATGGCTCTCTCAGCCAAAAAAGTTCCTGACCCCTGTTCTAATGCATGGCCAACTCAGAAAAACCCCTGAAGTGCAGGTTTCTAAAACATCTGTGACTCCAAATATACCAAAACTTACCTTGACTAATATCTAAAATACCAAACACTTAAAGATCTGAATGCTCTCAGGTATACAGGGTGGGGCAAAAGTAGGCTGACAGTTGTGAGTACGTACAACAGAGTTGATTATAGTATTATTACTTATTAGTTATTATATCACTTTCCATATGAACAACTGTCAACCTACTTTTGCCCCACCCTGCATTTTAATCATTTTTCAGTTTCAGTCAATAATTAAAATTCATTTGGCACCTATAATAAATTTTACCTTGGCCCTGGCTGGTTGGCTCAGTGGTAGAGCGTCGGCCTGGCATGCGGGGGACCCGGGTTTGATTCCCGGCCAGGGCACATAGGAGAAGCGCCTATTTGCTTCTCCACCCCCCCTCCTTCCTCTCTGTCTCTCTCTTCCCCTCCCGCAGCCAAGGCTCCATTGGAGCAAAGATGGCCAGGGCGCTGGGGATGGCTCCTTGGCCTCTGCCCCAGGCACTAGAGTGGCTCTGGTTGGCAGAGCATCGCCCCCTGGTGGGCAGAGCGTCGCTCCTGGTGGGCGTGCCTGGTGGATCCCGGTCCAGCGCATGCGGGAGTCTGACTATCTCTCCCCGTTTCCAGCTTCAGAAAAATACAAAAAAAATATATAAAAAAAAAAAATAAATTTTACCTTAAAGTAGAATATGTATCTGTCCCGTAAGGTTTTATAATCAAGGTAGGAAGACAGACTTGAGATAACTGGAATAAGTAAAAGGCACCTAAAATATAAAATTCAGCCCCAATACAGTGAATTCTAGTTCAGACCTTGTCACTATTTTACTGTGGTCCTTAATCATTTACTTCTCACAATAACTATATTGGGTAGGTCTTAAGTGCTACATCATAAAGATAATTGGTCAAGGAACTTCCTCAAGTTCTTATTGTTAATAACTGGCAAAGGAGGATTTAAAAATTTAACATTTTGTTTTGAAACAATTATAGAGTCACAAAAAAGTTGCAAAATAGTAGAGAGGGGTTCTTTACTCTTCACTGAGTTTCCTGTAACCGTTATATTTGTCATTAATGATAATGCAAATCAAAACCATGAAATTGATATTGCTACGTGTGCATGTATTTCTGTCATTTTTATCATTCATAGATTTGTGTAAACACAACCTCAATCATGATACGAAACCGTTGCATCACCACAAAGTTCTTTCTTGTACTGTCACTTTATAGTCAAACCAACCGCCTTCTTCATCAGCCTGGCACCCACTAATTTGCTCATCACAATAATTTTGTCATTTCAAGAATGTTAGATAACTGGAATCATTTAGAATGTAGCCTTTTGAGATTAGCTTTCTTCACTTAACCTAATGTCCTAGGGATCCATTCAAGTTGTTACCTGTATAACTAGCCTATTTACTTTATTTATTTATTTATTTATTTATTTATTTATTTATTTATTTATTTATTTATTTTTGTGTGGCAGAGACAAAGAGAGTCAGAGAGAGGGACAGACAGACAGGAAGGGAGAGAAATGAGAAACATCAATTCTTCACTGCAGTTCCTTAGCTGTTCATTGATTGCTTTCTCATATGTGCCTTGACCAGGGGGCTACAGCAGACCGAATGACCCTTTGCTTGAGCCAGTGATCTCGGGCTCAAGCTGGTGAGCCTTGCTCAAACCAGATGAGCCTGCGCTCAAGCTGGCGATCTCGGGGTCTTGAACTTGGGTCCCCTACATCCCAGGCTGACACTCTATCCCCTGCACCACTGCCTGGTTAGTATATAGCCTATTTACTTTTATTGCTAAGGAGTATTACATGTTATGGATGTACTATAGGTTGTTTAATTATTCATTTATTGTAGGATATTTTGGTTATTTATAGTTTTTGGTTCCTAAATATAAACCTGCAAAACAATCATGTACCTTTTTTCCATTTGTTTGGGATTAATGCCAAGAGTAAAGCTGGATATATGATAGATGTATGGTTTTGGTATTTTTGTTTGTTTGTTTCTTTGGAGAGAGAGAGAGAGAGAGAGAGAGAGAGAGACAGACAGACAGACAGGAAAGGGAGGGAGATGAGAAGCATCAACTCATAGTTGCGGCACCTTAGTTGTTCATTGATTGCTTTCTTGTAAGTGCCTTGACCAGGAGGCTCCAGCCGAGCCAATGACCCTTTGTTCAAACCAGTGACTTTGGGCTCAAGCCAGTGACTTTGGGTTCAAGCCAGCAACCTTGGGCTTCAAGCCAGCAACCTTTGGGCTCAAACCTGCAACCATGGGATTATGTCTATGATGCCACACTCAAGCCTGTGCCCTGTGCTTAAGCCAGTGACCTCGGGGTTTCGAACCTGGGTCCTCGGTGTTCCAAGCTGATGCTCTATCCACTGCTCCACCACCTGGTCAGGCTGTTTAGGTTTTTAAAGGAACTGCCAAAGCATTTTCTAGAGAGTCTGTGCCATTTTACATATATTCCAGCAATGTGAGTGATCCAGTTTCTCTGCATCCTTTTTGGCATTTAATGTTAATTTTATATTTTCTTTTTCTTTTTCTTTTTTTAGTATTAAGCATGCAGCGATATAGCGTGGTGGTCTTAATTTTAATCGCCTGAATGGCTAATGATATTCAACATCTTTTCTCACGCTTACTTGCCATCTGGATGTACTCTTCAGTGATATATGTCTCTCCATATCTTTTGGTTATTTTCTAATTGGATACTTAAAAAAAGAACTGCTGAGTTTGAGTATTCTTTATATATACTATATATGAAACCTTTGTTAGAAATGTAGATTGCAAATATTTTGTCTCGGTCTGTACCTTGTCTTTCTATCCTCTTAGGAGGGTAATTCCAAAGCAAAAGACTAATTTTTTATAAGTCTATTTTATTGAAGTTTTTTTCTAGATGGTTGGTGTTGTGGATGTCAGGTCTAAGAGCCTTCACTGAGCCTTAATTGACCAATATTTTTCCTATTTTGTTATAATTAAAAATTTTAAATCTTTACATTTAAATCTATGATTAATTTTGAGTTCATTTTTTGTGGGGTTTAGGTAGAAAGTTTTTTTCATTGCTTATAAATTTACAATTGCTCGAACACTATTTGTTGAAAAGACTACCCTTCTTCCACTGAATAACTTTTGTACCTTTGTCAAATTTCATTTGGGTGTATCTCTGTGGATCTATTTCTGGGATAGTGATTCTGTTCTATTGATTTCCTGTCAATACCACACTGCCTTAATTACTGGAGCCAGATAATATGCCTCAGCATTATTATTCTCACACTTCATTATTCTTTATCAATTTTATTTGAGAAATTCTAGGTCTTACCATATTAATTTTAGAATACGCTTATGTACAAACAGGTCTACAAAGCAGACTACAAAATATGTTTGCCGTTTTGATAGGAATTGCAATTATATATATCAATATGGGGAAAATTAACATTTTTACCACATTGAGTCTTCTAATCCATTAACACAGTACATACTTCCAATATTTAGGTCATATTCAATTTACTTCATTATATGGTGCTTTCTAATAGTGGTTTGGGTTGTGATTAGCTTGCTCTATATTTTTAATATTAATATGACTATACTGTTTGTTATGCACATGATTATTCAAAGAAAGGGAAAAGAGCAGAGATTCTCAAATGACAGTTTTGAAAAAAGAGCACATGAAAAAGTGTTTATAATTAAACATGCAATACATGGATACTGTTAAAATAACTTTAAATGACAAGGTTATAATTGTTTACACATGCATTAATACAGAAGTTGACTATTTCAAGAATGTAAAGCATGTTTAATTATATTGAAAGATTAAATGAACATGTTTTTAATTTTTTTTGCCTAAATTTATAAGATACATGTTGTACTATGAAGACTTGACTATATTCTAATATTAACCAGTAATATTGATATCATCAGATGGGTAAGATATTATTTAGAAAAAACTGGTTATGATAAACTTAAAAGTCAACAAAGGGTAAATTCTTAAGAAATTGAAAACCCTAACTACAATATTTTATGTAAAGTTGGAGGGGTCTGAGTCATATTCTGAACTTAATTATTTATCATAATTTTAACTACCATGATTTCTAGAGATTCAAGGATAAATAAGCTGGAAAGAAATACACTAAGTAACAAAGATATTTATATAAAGTTTCCAAATTTATTGATTTGAGAAAAATAATCTCTGGGCCATTTCTACTTCCCCATGTTTGTTGAAATATTGCACATTCTCTAAAAGGATATCTTCCTTAGGTGTTTTTTAAAAATCTCTTTTTTATATAAATCCAATGAAAAGTATACTAACTAAGGGGAGTTTATTGGCACTGAAGCCAGAAAAAATAAGGTAGGTAAGAGCTGGACAATTTGGTTCTTGTCCACATATACAAAAAAGCTTGCTGGAATTTTGATAGGAATTGCTTTGAAAGGTATAGATTCATTTGGGGAATAACTGACATATTTACTATGTTATATTTCCCATTTCATAACTAAAACATGTTATCGCCATTTATTTAGGAATTTGATTCATCTGTTTATTTATTTTTTAGCTTGTAGCATATAAAACCTATATATTTTTAGCCTCATAGTATTTCTTTTCTTTATTTATTTTTTTATTGAATGACTGTACATACTACATTTTGAATTTTGGATTCCAGTAGCTCACTTGTATATAAAAATAAATTGATTTTTGTATGTTGGTCATGTATCCTGAAACCTTGCTGAATTCATTATTTCTACGTGTAATTTCATAGAATCCCTGAGGTGTTTTACATAGCCTATCTTAACATCTGCATATAAGGATAGTTTTAACTCTTTTCCTCTAAGTCACATGCTTTTATTTCTTTTTCTTGCTCTTCTATGGCTCTAACTTCCAGTAGTATAAAGAATAGCAGGCATGATGGCAAAAATCTTTGCCTTGATCCTACTATTAGGGATAAAGGATTAAAATCTTTCACCAGCCCCAGTGGTTTGGCTCAGTGCCAGAGAGTTGCCTGGGGTATGGATGTCCCAGGTTCTACTCCTTGTCAGGGCACACAGGAAAAGCTATTCTTTGCTTTTTTACCCTGCCCCCTTCTCTCATTCTCTTCCCCTACTGCAGCCATGGTTTGAATAGTTTGAGCAAGTTGGTCCTGGGCACTGAAGATGGCTCTCTGGCCTCCGCCTCAGGTGTTAAAAATAGCTCAATTGGGAGCAACTTCCCCAGATGGGCAGAGCATTGCCCCATAGGGGGCTTGCCAGGTAGATCCTGTTGGCTTGCATGCAGGAGTCTGTCTCTTTGCTTCCCCTCATTGTACTTAAAAAAATATTTTCCCATTATTTATGATGTTAGCTATAGGATTTTTATAGATGTTCATTATTGAGTTGTAGTTGTCCTCTACCACTATTTTTCTTAGTTTTTAAAAAAATTATGAATGCACCTGGCCAGATGGTTCGGTTGGTTAGAGCATCATTGGGATATGCAGAGATTGCCGATTTTATCCCCAGCCAGGGCAGATATAGAAACAGATAGATTTTTCTGTCTTTCTCCCCTTTCCTCTCTAAAATTAATAAATTAAAAAATTATGAATGGTGTTTGTTGAATTTTATCAACAAACTTTTTTTTGGCATCAATCAATAAGATCATATGATTATTTTTTTTTAGGTAGCTAACATAACATCAAATTTGTTAGGACTTTTGTCTTTATAGCTATGAAGGCTATTGGTCTGTAGTTTCCCTCCCTCCCTCCCTTCATCCCTTCCTCCCTCCCTTCCTTCCTTTCCTCCTTCCTCTTTTTTCTCCTCCCCTCCCCTCCCCTCCCCTTCCCTCCCCTTTCAGTATTGTGCTTGTCTGGTTTGGTATCAGCATACTTCTTGTGTCATGAGTTTGGAAATCTTGCCTCCTCTTCTAGTTTCTGGATCATGACAGTTCTTTTCTCCAATCACGTGAAAAATGTCATGCCACTTCCTTCGGCATATAGCCATTTCTCATAAGAAATTGTGACATTTGGGGCCTGGCCGATTGGCTCAGTGGTAGAGCGTCGGCCTGGCGTGCGGAAGTCCCGGGTTCGATTCCCGGCCAGGGTACACAGGAGAAGCGCCCATCTGCTTCTCCACCCCTCCCCCTCTCCTTCCTCTCTGTCTCTCTCTTCCCCTCCTGCAGCGAGGCTCCATTGGAGCAAGGATGGCCCGGGCACTGGGGATGGCTCCTTGGCCTCTGCCCCAGGCGCTGGAGTGGCTCTGGTCACGACAGAGCGACCCCCCCCAGAGGGGCAGAGCATGGCCCCTTGGTGGGCGGAGCATCGCCCCTAGTGGGCGTGCTGGGTGGATCCCGGTCGGGCGCATGCGGGAGTCTGTCTGTCTCTCCCCGTTTCCAGCTTCAGAAAAATACAAAAAAAAAAAAAAAAAAAGAAATTGTGACATTTGATTTTTGTTTCTTTTCCCCCTCCCCCTCCCCCTCCCCCTCCCCCTCCCCCTCCTCCTCCCCCCCTCCTCCTCTTCTTTTAAATCTCTGGGTACATCTTGTTTATTCAATCTGATTCTTGAACTTGGAAGTTTTCATCTTTTGCCATATTTGATTAATTTTCAGCCATTATTTCTTTGAGCACCTGTTCAGCAACACTTTTCTTTCCTCACCTTTGAGAAGTCTTTTGATAAGCATTACAGATTTTTTATTATAATTCCACAGGTCACTTCAGCACTATTCATTTTTTATCAGTCTATTTTCTTGTTCAGACTGGGTAATTTCAAGTGTTTTATCTTCCTATTAACAGATTTTGCCCTCTGCCCCTTCCAATATACTGTTGAGAAAATCCACTGAATTTTACTTTGATTACTGCATTTTTCAGTTCTAAAATTTAATTTTGTTCTTTTTTCTTCTGTTTGTCACTGAGACTTTCTATTTTTTTTTATTTATTGCAAGCAAGTTTATAATCACTTATTGAACTGTTTTTGTTGTTGTTTGTTTGTTTATTTTTTTAATGATGGCTGCTTCAACATCCTTGGCAGATAATTCTATCATCTGTGTCATTCTGGCAGAGATGACTGTAGATTCTTTTTTCATTCAAATTGAGATTTTCCTTTTTCTTGATTTATTGAGTGATTTTAAATGGAAACCTTGATATTTAGGGTATATTTTAGCAGGCTCTGGATCTTATTTAAATCTTTTGTTTTAGTTAACCTCTCCTGACACTGCTTTGGTGGAGGATGGACAGGGGTTGCTCCCTTGTTACTGCTAGGTAGATGGAAGTCCAGGTTTTCTACCAGCCTATGTTGACACCTGAGATTATTTCTCTGTGTGTATATGTGTGCATATACACATGTAATTTCTACTGCTTTGACATTATTTTAATTCTCATTAAGAATAGTAACTCATGCCCTGGCTGGATAGCTCGGAGCATCGTCCCACAGTGCAGTGGTTGTTGGTTTGATCCCTGGTCAAGGGAATAGATTCAAGTTCCTCTCTCTCTCTCCTCTCTCTCTCTCTCTCTCTCTCTCTCTCTACCATCCTCTCTCATTAAAATCAGTAAATAGCCTGATCTGTGGTGGCGCAGTGGATAAAGTATCGACCTGGAATGCTGAGGTTGCTGGTTCAATACCCTGGGCTTGCCTGGACAAGGCACATATGGGAGTTGATGCTTCCTGCTCCTCCCCCTGTTCTCTCTCTCTCTCTCTCTCTCTCTCTCTCCAATAAAAATGAATAAATAAAATTCAATAAAATAAAATTAAAAATAAATTAAAATACACTATTAAAAATCAGTAAATAAAAATAAAATAGTAAATTAATATCTGGAACTTGTGAGCTCATTCTTAAACATTCAGATTTTTCCCCACTGGACAAAAAGAGCTACTGTGTGTGAAGCTGAGAGTACCTCTTAGCTCATCTTTCCATAGACAATAAAGTCCATGACACTTGTAAAATGATTTGATTTCTGAACTTGGTACCACATAGCAATGCCTTCTATAGAAGCAAGATGAAGGACATTTACTTACTAAATATAAGTAAAACTCAAAACAAAGTATATTGAGGATGTCTTGGGTTTGATTCCTGGTTAGGGCACATAGGAGAAGCAAGCATCGGCTTCTCTATCCCACCCTCTCCCATTCTCTTTCTTTCTCTCTCTCTCTCTCTTCCCCTCCCACAGACATGGCTTGATTGGTTCCAGTGAGTTGGCCCTGGGTGCTGAGGCAGGTTCTGTGGAGCTTCTGCCTTAGGTGATAAAATAGCTCAGTTGCCAAGCAACAGTCCAAGATGGAGTGAGCATGCCCCATTAGGGAGCTTGCCAGGTGGATCTTGGTGGAATGCATGCAGAAGTCAGTCTCTTTGTCTTCCTTCCTCTCACTTAAAAACAATACAAAACTAAGTATATTGATCCCCAACCATTTTAGGAAGTCAATGAGTAGGGATTAATGAACATGTTTAAAGATTTGTGAGTAAAACAAAGGTATTATAAAGACAAAGAAATGAAATACATTGATGTCAGGGAACTGAGGATCAGTACCAAGGTTTAAGAGGTGCATCTCTTATACTGTATCAGTTAAGGTCCTGGCAGGAAATAAGCAGACTCAAAAGTATTGAACAAAAAGTACTTCATTGAAATAACTATGCACAAAGGTAACAAAAAAGTACTTCATTGAAATAACTATGCACAAAGGTATAGGCAGGGTGGTGAGAACAAATAAAGGCTGGTGAGTCATCTAGGTAATAGCAAAGTGGGAAGTTGTTTCCACTTCTAGGCCTGATGAGTCAAGGTGAAGAAATAAGGTTGTTTGAATAATAAAGAACACACACAGTCATTGCCAAGACTTTAGGTACACACATAGTGAAGATTAAATAACCTAAACACTCCCACATCTTCTAATCTCCTCCTAGTGTCACACAATTTGCTGATTGATAGAGTGTAAGAGGCCTTCCTGATGGAAAAGAAGAGCTTCCCAGGGCAGAGAGTGCAGCAGAGAAGGCATGAATTATTAGTACATAGGCTCAACCCTACCATATTAGTCTTGGGAAGATAATCGGTACTAGTATGATACCTGAGTAGAAAATATGATCAGGGATCAAAAGAACCTTTGAGATCTTATCCTCGTCTTTATTTTTTAACCCTACATTATATTTCTCTGAGTTCCATGTGATTTCATGTACCTTCTTACCTTATATCTAAAATTATTTTAAAAGTTCATCATAGACGTTCTCTTTGCATGCTGCTTTGCTCCTTTGTTGCATGTGTAATAAATAAACTGAATGTATGTTTAATGTGGATCTCACCTGAGGGAATGCAACAAATAACTTGTGTCTTCCCTTTGAATTGCTCTATCACCATTGCCTCTGCTTCTAATTTTGTTATATTTTATCCTTTGTCTGTTTGCTGTATGTTTCCTTATCCTTCTGGGGCTTTAAAGTTTTTTTTTCCTTCTCTATGGAGATTTCTTTCAGTCCCAGTTGTAGTTGGGTCTAATGTGAATGCACCTTCACTATTCAGCTCTAAATTTCTTGATGCTAAGGACTGGTTACTATTTATGTTGACAACATGAGTTTTCAAAGTGCACTGAGTATAAAAGGAGATCAACAGTATCGATTTGAAAAAAATAAACAGTAAAGAAGCAGACTTAAGGTGTGAGAAAGCAATAGAATACAAAGATGTCAAATTATAATACTGTGTCCCTGAAACTTATATAATGTTATAAACCAACATTACCCTAATGAATTTTAAAAATAGGCACAAGGGAAGGAAGAAAAATTTTACAACACAGATAATTATAAAACTCAAAATAAAGTCTGAATCCTTTGGGGATAGTGTACTAAATATATTTGTAAGTATAAAACTTAAATCTTGGCACTGTGAAATGACCACAGTATCAAATTCTCATTTAAAACACCGACTCTGAGTCATGGAATTGATTTATCATTTATTTATTTAGCATTCATTTATCAAACATTTATTAGGACCATATTTTCTACATTAAGGATATAAGGTTATAACCACTAGTCTCTGTCTCAAGGAGATTATGCGTGAAATTAATTAAGACAGTGGCTCTCAAACTTTTTGAAGTCGGGTTGCATTTAAAATTCTACAAATAATTGTAGGTGCACTATATACAAATATATGAGAAATATGTTATAATTAAGTCAAATATTAAAGAAAAATATAAAGTACAAGTGTGCTTTTATGGTAATTAAACAAAATAAATACAACAAAACTAAATTTATTCTGACATTAAAAATATTTTTATGTTACAATTTTTTGAGTTATGCTTTTTAGAATTTGTAAAAAAGAGGGGTTAAAAAAACGACAAAAAGTTATCTTTTTATATCTATAAATACATTCTTAGTAAGATTTAGTAAATTCAGCAGGTTCTGGCGCAAATGTGTTAAATTTTTTTATTCTTGTGTTTATGAGAAACATGAGCCTGATGTGTCCCAGTGATTTCTTCAATGTTTGGGCATATATTTGAAAGGCAAACTCTCATTTCCTCATCAATACATTAAAGAATTCCTTTATTTTTACTCTTAATTGCGTTGAGTGCAGAAAACCCCACCATACATATCATCTTAACTTTACACCAAACGAAGTATAGAAGAAACTTGCCTCCAGTCTTTCCGGGGAACATGGGGGGTAGTGTAAACAATCCAGCACCACAGCTTAACAGCCTTTTGCAACCTAATCAGGCAAGTGAGGTGGGGGTTGGGCAGACTGTCAGTTTATAGCCAATTCCCCACACCTCTGTCCCCCAAAAATCTAAACTCCAAAAACCCTGTTGGTTTTTTGGTTCCCAACAGGCACATATTTCTCTGGAAAACCATAGGGCACACCTGGAAATCTTTTAGGGCTCACCAGTTCGCCCTGGCGCACACTTTGAGAATCACTGTATTAAGAGAAAATTTTACATTTTAATCTCTTTGTTAACTGATAAACTTAAATAAACTTGAGAACACTTGGCTGGAGAGGTACCTAATAGAGGAATAAGATTTGAAAGATAACACCACATGCACTGCCTACCAAAAATATGGTCATCTAGGTTAAAGAAAGCAGTATATTCAAAATGCTGCTGTTAAATGCCTATTTTAGTAAAGAGGAAAAGTCTCATATCAATAATCTAAGCTCTCATCTAAAGAATCTAGCAAATGAACAGCAGAATAAACCTAAAATAAACAGAAAGAGGGATAATATAGAGCAGAAATCAAAGAAATTTAAAACAGAAAAATAGAGAAAATAAAAGAAACAGAAATCTCATTCTTGCCTGACCAGGTGGTGACGCAGTGGATAGAGTGTCGGACTGGGATGCAGAGGACCCAGGTTCAAGACCCCGAGGTCGCCAGCTTGAGTGCGGGCTCATCTGGTTTGAGCAAAGCTCACCAGCTTGGACCCAAGGACACTGGCTCAAGCAAGGGGTTACTTGGTCTGCTGTAACCCTACAAGTTAAGGCACATATGAGAAAGCAATCAATGAACAACTAAGGTATCGCAATGAAAAACTAATGATTGATGTAAGGTCGGTGGATGGAGGGATGGTGACGTAGGAACTCAGACCCGCCCACTTTGGCTAGGACCGCCCACAATCAAGCCCGCCAAAGGAAGCTTCCCAGGAACCATTTGGAAAGAAGCGATGGTCTGCCAGCCAGTGAAATTTCACCACGTCATAGTAGCTCCACTTCCCTAGAGGGACCCTTTAAATATCTCCCACGTGGTTTAATCCGTGCAACTTCCCTAGCCTCCATCTTGCACCTCCATTTCTCTTTCTTTCCTTGGGGCCAGGGAACCTTGCCGGGCGGGGTGTGCACTCTGTACTCAATAAAGCCGTCTGCTATTCCACACTTTGTGGCTCCGAGCCCTCTTCCTTCCTTCTCAGCGGGGAAAAATACCTTACATTTTTGGTGCCGAAAACCCGGAAGGAGTTAGAAGTCCACAAGGACCACTCCTTTCTCCTCCCCTCCGAGAAAGAACCAGGAGAAAGAACCAGGAGAAAGAACCAGGATCTCTGGTCTCCAACCCACTTCGGCGCACGGTGCGGTAAGTCCCCTGCCTCCGCCTTCCTCTCAGTTCTTTCTGAGACTCCCTGTCCAAAACTGTAGCTACGTCAGGGAAGTCTTTTCTGTCCATCTGAGTGAGTGTGTGCTTGTGGAGACCTCCCCAAGCACATCCACTTTCATCTGTGGCTGGACATTGAGTTTTTAGGACGCTAATGCTCAGGTCTGACCACTCCGAGAACTTAGTGCAGCTGTGAGGGCACAGAAATTTCCCTCCCTAAGGAAGAAGAAACTGTTCTTCTTCTCCACTGTGGCCAGGCCACAGAACCCACTCAATTAGCCTCCTGAAGGGACTTTCTGTTTTAACACCCTCACCAATTTAATTATCGCCAAAAAAGTTGGGAACTGATTGGAGATCTCTTACATTCACGGCCTCTAATTATTTGTGCAACCGTCCTTAATCTCTGTGCCGCCTGTTCCACCGTGCAGGCCTTTTTCTGGCTGGAGAAACCTCACCTGAAACCTCTATTCCTAATCTTTCCTTCTCCGTGGACTCCCAACTCTCTCTCCCCTCCCTTTGCAGGAACCTGTTTCTTATTCACCACTACCTTCTCTTTCTCCTCCCCTGCTGGCCAGGGGCCCCTCCCTTCACTGTGTTCTCTAGTCCCTCCTCCGTCAGGCCTTTCTCAGCTTGGCATTGGCTCTTACACCGGTTTTCAGGACGTCCAACCCCAATTTTCTTACAGGAAGTTCCTGCCCTGTCCTGCCTTTGGCTTCAGCGTTTCCTGCAGGATCTGGGTGCCAGGCTCCGCATGAGCCCTCCTCCTCTTATTCCCAAACCCCCAAACCCCTATCTGGAACCTGTGAACATGGCATTTAAAGTTTTTAACGGTCCCAACTAGTAAAAACAGGCCTGTTCGCCGGGCCCCCATGCAGCAGAAGGTAATGCTCCAAACTCAGACACTTGTGGCAACCCTGAGACCAGCAGAGCCACCAGCAGCTTGCTTTAAGTGTGGCAAGCAGGACCACTGGTCCCAGCAGGGCCCCTGCCGGTGGCTGCCCACTGAGCCCTGCCCTGACTGCAAGCAGCCCAGTCACTGGCGGAGTGAGTGCCCCTTTGGGCAACAGGTTTTTTCCTCAGCGCCTCTACGTGGAGGACAAGCCGCCCAAATGAAAGGCCAATCCAGCCAGGTGGGTGCATCACTCAAACTCCTAGGACACGGCCTGGACTCGGAGAACCCAGGGTTCTGCAACAAGTGGGTAAGTCAGTCCATCTCATTTCTTGTGGACATGGGGGCTGCCTTCTCTGTTTTTGCCTTTATACTCTGGACCTCTAGTTCCCTCACAGGTTTCAGTTATGGGAATAGATGGGACCCTCTTCCTTTCCCCTTTTTATGCCACTCCTGACATGCAGTTCTGCCTCAAGCTTGCCTCCTTATAGGACCTCTGGCAGTTGGAACCACTGGACTCCATCCATCTCCAGCTCACCAAAAGGCTGGACCCTGCAAATTCCCCTATTACTCCTCTCTCTTTTTTTTTTAAATCCTTACAGGACCGCATCTGCGAAGTTTCTCCAGTCACGGCCACACAGATGTCCCTCCTGACACCCCTCAAAGCCACCACCTTCTGATCTCCCCCTCCCCACGACACCCCTATTCAGCAGGAAGTAGCCAGATGAATAAACGGCGCCCCTTTTTCTATTTAACACAAAAGGTCAGAATGTAAGGTCGGTGGATAATGGAGGATGGTCAAGTGGGGAACTCAGACCCGCCCACTTTGGCTAGGACCGCCCACAATCAAGCCCGCCAAAGGAAGCTTCCAGGAACCATTTGGAAAGAAACGATGGTCTGCCAGCCAGTGAAATTTCACCACGTCATAGTAGCTCCACTTCCCTAGAGGGACCCTTTAAATATCTCCCACAGGGTTTAATCTTTGCAACTTCCCTAGCCTCCATGTTTCTTTCCTCGGGGCCAGGGAACCTTGCCGGGCGGGGTGTGCACTCTGTACTCAATAAAGCCGTTTATTATTCCAGACTTTGCGGCTCCGAGCCCCCTTCCTTCTCGGCGGGGAAAAATACCTTACAATAGATGCTTCTCATCTCTCTCTGTTCCTGTCTGTCTGTCCCTATCTATCCCTCTCTCTGACTCTCTCTCTCTGTAAAAAACAAAACAAAACAAAACAAAAAAACCCCCAGCTCATTCTTCAAAAATATCAAAATTGACAAAGTGCTAAAATCAGGGCCAAAGAAAAAACTGAGGACGAAAGTTACCAATGTTAAGTATGAAGTGGGATATCCTCACAGACTTGGCAGACATAAGATAATAAGGAACTCTGGACAACTTTTCACACAAATATTTGATAATTTATAAGAGAGTAACCATTTTTTTTTATAAAGCACAAACTATTGCAAATCGCCCAATATAAAATAATCTGAATAGCCCTTATAGCTAAAAAAAAAATTGAAACTCATAATTTATAAACTTCAGAAAAATAAATCTCCAAGGTCCGATGGTTTTATTGGAAAATTTAATCAAATGTTTAAAGAAGGATTAACAACAATTTTAAACAATCTCTTCAAGAAAATAGAAAAGGAAGTGACAATTCTGAATACATTTAATGAGCATCAAGAGCCTGATACCAAAAGCAGAAAAAGTACTAAAAACAAAAAGAAAAAAAAAAAAATCCAACAGACCAATATCCCTTATGAATATTAAAACAAAAAATTTTAACAAAATATTAGCATGTAAAATTTAGCAATATATAGCCTGACCTGTGGTGGCACAGTGGATAAAGCATTGACCTGAAATGCTGAGGTTGCTGGTTCGAAACCCCCAGCTTGGCTGATCAAGGCACATATGACAAGCAACTATTACGAGTTGATGCTTTCTTTCCACTGCCCACTCCTTTTCTCTCTCTTTTCTTAAAATCGATATATAAAATTAAATATTTTTGGCAATATATAAAAAAATCATGTGGGGTTTGCTCCAGGGATGAAAAGCTGGCTTGATATTTAAAAATCATTATTGTAAAGCACCAAATTTGCATGTTAAAGAAAAGTCACATGATTTTATCAGTGGATGCACTACAGTCATTTAATTAACTTCAATATGTATTCTTAAAATAAACTATGAAAAATAAGAAGATAATGGGACTTCCTCAACTTAATAAACAGTATCTACAGAAACCCTAGCGCTAAGTCTGTGAGTCATAGCGAAAAGACTGAATGCTTGACTTCTAATTCTGTGAACAAAGCAAGAACCTATACTTGCCCCACTGTTATTTACCACAGAGTGGAAGAACTAGCCAGTACAATGAGGCAAATGATAGAAACTAGATGGCAAATAAGTTTATGAAAAATATTCAACGTCATTAGCTTTCAGAGAAATGCAAGTTAAAATCACAATGAGATATAACTATGTATATATTAGAATGGCTAAGTTAAAAAATTGTGACAATTTCAAATGCTGGCAAGAATGTGTAGAAACTGGGTTAGTTATTGTTAGTGGGAATATAAAACGGTATAGTGACTCTGCAAAAACACTGACAGCTTTGCGCAAAACTACAGATGCAAATACGCTAAAACCAGAAATTTCATCCCAGGGCACTGATTCCAGAAAATGAAAATTCTTGGTCATATCAAATCTTGTACATGAGCATTCATAGGAGATGTATTTGTAATACATAGAAATGAAAAATAACTCAGTTAGCCTTCAGATAAAAGGCTAACCAGATTGTGGTATATCTACACCATGGACTACTATTCAGAAATAAAGAAATAATTTATTTATACGTGCAACAACCTGGAAATATCTTCCAATAATTTTGCTGAGTGAACAAAGCCAATAAATCCTAGAAGGATACATACTGTATAAATCCATTTATATAATTTATATAACATTCTTTTTCTTTTTTTTTATGACAGAGACAGAGGGACAGATAGGGACAGACAGACGGGAAGGGAGACAGATGAGAAGCATCAATTCTTTGATGCGGCTCCTTAGTTGTCACTGATTGCTTTCTCATATGTGTCTTGACTGGGGGGCTACAGCAGACCGAGTGACCCCTTGCTCAAGCCAGTGACCTTGGGTTCAAGCTGGTGAGCTGTGCTCAAACAAGACGAATCCACGCTCAAGCTGGTGACCTCAGGGTTTTGAATCTGGGTCCTCTAAGTCCCAATCCAACGCTCTATTCACTATGCCCCTGCCTGGTCAGGCTATAGAACATTCTTGAAATAACAAAATTATCCAAATGGAGATCAGATAAGTGGTTGCCAGAGATTAAAGAGTAGGTAGGGGCAGGAAAGAAGAGGGTCTGGCCAAAAAGAAAAAAGACAACATAGGTGTTCCTTGTGGTGATGGAAATGTGTACCTTTATTGTACTAATGTCAATATTCTGGCTGTGATAGGATACTATAATTTTACAATGTTACTACTGGGAGGGATTGGGTAAAATGATACACATAATTTCTCTGTGTTACTTTTTATGACTTCATATGAATCTGCAATTATCTAAGGAATAGAAAGTTTAATTTTAAGAAAGGATGACAGTTTGGGCCAAAGTTTTCAGATCCCTGACACAGGACACTAACATATATGTACACAAATCAGTTTAAGGGTAAAATTGTAAAGCCCAATGGAGAGAGCTGGGAACAATAGCATGTTTAGAATTGATTTTACATTTGGTCCTCTTTGATTTAAAGGCTACTGTGACTACATAATGTAATAACAACAGTTAAAAGTTAGCAATTCTCTAGTTCAAAAAGACATTAAATCTCCAAATAAGAATTCTGGGTTATCTCTTAAACTAAATATTCAGAATCTTTGAAAAACATGCTCTAAATGACACTTTGGCATGACTTAATAATCAAAAGCATTTCACAAATATCTTTTTTGAGAGCTCAGACCAAGTTATTACTGTGCAAGAAAGCGTAATGGAAATAATATAAATCTATGTGGATGACATTTAAATTGCAGCTTCAGCAAACTTCTAGGCTCTAATAAAAATCCTTTTTTAATTTCTTTCTTAAAAGATGTTTAAAAATCCCTTCATGTTACAATACTTACTCTGCCCTTAATACCACCAGGTTTTGTCCATAGTAAAGCTACGTTTTCTTCCTGGTAAAGGTTTTGTGAAGGTTGAGTAGGTCATCCTAAGAAACAAGGACTTAAAGTTCTCTTCATCTGGAGACTTGGGGCCTAAAATTTGAGTTCTTCGTTTTGCATATTTTTCAAACACACGGCTACATGAAAAGCTTTACCAATGTCTTTGAAGAGTTCTATGAGGTGGAGGAGGCCTAATGCTTAGGCTTGAATAGTTTTCAGACAAACCTTCTGGGGAGGAGAAAAGGTTATAGATGGCCTGTGTAGCGGATGAAGTTACATGTGTTATTTTCTATAATATGTTTGAGAGAGAGAGAGAGAGAGAAAGAGAAGCAAGAGAGCGAGCAAGTGAGCGAGAGATTGATTTTAATTAGCTGGGTGGCATACTGTTTTGAAGGTCTTAAGACAGAATGCTTAAAAAACAATGAAAAAGCCCTCGCAAATAATGACCATTTATAATTTGGTTCAAATTTTCCTAAGCCCCATAAGTAATATACATACTCACTGAAGCCTGAAGGTAGAAGCCTGTTATAGAAACCATAGAATATATTTTACTTGACTTTAAATGAGGTTTCAAAAATTGGCTGAATTTAGAGTAGGATAAAAAAATGTTTGTATAGGTTTACACCCCAAACTTCTATTCACTTTTTAAAAAGTGTTTAAAAATTCTGAAGTCTGGTTACTTGAAAATAACCTCTAACCTGTATTATGTTAAACATTATTGTTTAAGTATTTCTATAATATGTTGGATTCAATTGATAGCTCAAGAAACTAAACCATGAATATTCCTTTAACCTTTTTTACAAGATTGAAAATTGTATGGTGAAGTTGCAGTGTTAATCTTATGTTTTAGCTTTATTTAAAATATTGAGGATGCTGTTGAGTTACTGAACAGTTTAATGTGTGTGAGTGCATGCATATGCCTTTTTCATTATTAATTTTCTTCTAGGCTTTACATTTCTCTTAATGTGAGCAAATGGAGTGCTTTATGGGATCTCAAAATTTTGAAGTTACACTTTTAGTAAATTGGAGAAGAGAATAAAACTTAAGATATGTATAAATCCCTGTTTTTAAAGGAAAGCGAAAAGGAGTTGGGCATGAGCTACTGATTGGAATCCTCAAGTAAAAAACAGGGAAACTAGGGACATCTTGTCAAGATGGCAGAGTACATAAACACAGTACTAGCCTCTTCCCACAACGACATCAAAATCACAACTAAACTACAAAACAGTCAGCATTCAGAACTGCCAGAAATCTGGCTGAATGGAAGTCCTACAACTATTGAATTAAAGAAGAGGCCACATCAAAACTGGTAGGAGGGGCAGAGACACAGAAAGGGCTGGTGCCGCATCATGTGGGTATCTCAACTGCACAGTTGCCCACTGAGGAATGAGGGGACCCAGACACACACCAGGCCCCTCAGCCATGGTTCCAGTGCCAGGAAGAGAAGTCCCCATGACTTTTGGCTGTAAAACCCAGCAGGGATTTAGGCTGAGGGAGACATAGGCTGCAGGAGTCCCAGGCAGTTCCTTTTAAAGGGCCCACACACAGACTAATTCAAACTCACTCTCTCTGAGCTCCAGCATGGGGGCAGCGGCTTGAAAGGGACCAGAGACACAAACAGAGGGACTGAATTGTCCAGCATCAGGCCGAAACCTGAGTGCAGCTTTCTCCCAGACAGAAGTGCTGGCAGACGCCACTGTTCCTCTTCTGAGATCCCCCCCCACCTACACACACACACACACACACACACACACACACACACACACACACACACATGACTTCCTCAACCTGGCTCACACTGTTTGCCTCGCCCTGGTGATTCCCTGAGACCCTGTCCCACCCAACTTTCAGGCCCACCCAAGCTGTTTCCAGTGGCTTTTCCATATGAATGGCCTGTCTTGGCTCATGCTTCAGACTTTCCTAAAATCTCTCAAACAAGCAGCATCTGGCCTCAGTGAGCCCCATATATCTCGCTAAGTGGCCCGAGGCCCAGCACTACAGCAGCTGGCCTTGGTTCACAGCTTGGCCTCACAGGGGAAACTCTAAGCCCAGCACAAATAGCAGCCATCCGCAGATCACTTTGAAGCTCATGCCAGGTGGCCCCAGGCAGAACACAGGTGGTGGCTGACCTTGACCTATACCTCCTGAAAGGCGGGGCCAGGGCACCCAGTGGACAGCTTCAGACCACAGTGAAGCACCACCACCCAACCACCTCCACAAGTGATACACACAAGGGGCCGACTCAGCAGGCACCAGAGCCCTGCTGAAGGATGTCCTGCTCTGTGGGGGGTGGGCCTGCACAGCTGATCCTTCACTGTGGTCAGAGGTCAGTGGTCAGCTGTCACAGTAGTCCTTGCAGCTGATCAACCTGGGGGGTAAGTCCCTCCCACTGACATGCCAACAGCATTCAAGGCTCAACTACTAGAGTAGGGTATACACAGCCCACTCATGGGGAGGGCACCCCTGGAGTGCCCAGCTTAGGTAATCGGGGAGGCTGTGCCACTTCACCCTACAGAACACCTACTGCATAAGGCCACTCTACCAAGCCGAGATGTAGCAGCTCAACCTACTACAAAGAAACAAATACAGGGAGACTTCCAAAATGAGGAGACACACAAACATGTCCCAAATGGAAGACTAGAACAAAACTCCAGAAAACGAACCAAACAAAATGAAGGACAAGCAATCTACTACATGCAGAGTTCAAAACTCTGGTTATAAGGATGCTCAGTGATCTTAGTGAGAAACTCAATAGCATAAAAAAGGTCCAGTCAGAAATGAAGGACATATTAACTGAAATGAAGAATAATTTACTGGGAATCAGTAGTAGAATAGATGAAGCCGAGAATCAAATCAGCAATCTGGAACACAAGGAAGCAAAAACATTCAATCAGAATAGTGAAAGCCTGACCTGTGGTGGTGCAGTGGATAAAGTGTCGGCCTGGAATGCTGAGGTTGCCAGTTCAAAACCCTGGGCGTGCCTGGTCAAGGCACATATGGGAGTTGATGCTTCCTGCTCCTCCCCCTTCTCTCTCTCTCTCTCTCTCTCCTCTAAAAATGAATTTATATATATATATATATATATATATATAAACAGAATAGTGAAAGAAAAAATTATCCAAAAAAAAATGAGGATAGTGTAAGGAACCTCTGGGACAACTTCAAGTGTACCAACATTCACATCATGACATTGCTGGAAGAAGAGAAAGAGCAAGAAATTGGAAACCTATTTTAAAAACATAATGACAGAAAATTTCCCTAACTTGGTGAAGGGAATAGACATACAAGCCCATGAAGTGCAGTGAGACCCAAAGAAGATGAAACTAAAGAGGCCCACGCCAAGACACAGCATAAATAAAATGCAGAAGTTTAAATGCAAAGAAAGAATTATTTTTTTTAATTTATTGATTTTAGAGAGAGAGAGAAAGACAGGAACATTGATCTGCTCCTGTATGTGCCCTGACTGGGGATCCAATCAAACCAGCAACCTTTGTGTTCAGGCTGACACTAACCAACTGAGCTATCCTGCCAGGGTGGACAAAGAGAGAATTTTAAAAGCAGCAAGAGAAAAGCAATTAATTACCTACAAGGGAGCTCCCATAAGACTGTCAGCTGATTTCTCAACAGAAACTTTGCAGCTCATAAGGGATTGGCAAGAAATATTCAAAGTGACGAAAAGCAAGAACTTATAATCAAGGTTTCTCTACTCAGCAAAGCTCTCATTTAGAATAAAGAAAACAGAAAAAAGAGCTTCTCAGACAAGAAAAAGCTAGGAGTCCATCACCACCAAACCAGTATTATATTAAATATTAAAGAGTCTTCTTTAAGAAGGATTAGAGGCCCTGGCCGGTTGGCTCAATGGTAGAGCGTCGGCCTGGTGTGCGGGGGACCCGGGTTCGATTCCCGGCCAGGGCACACAGGAGAAGCGCCCATTTGCTTCTCCACCCCCACCTCTCCTTCCTCTCTGTCTCTCTCTTCCCCTCCCACAGCCAAGGCTCCATTGGAGCAAAGATGGCCCGGGCGCTGGCGATGGCTCCTTGGCCTCTGCCCCAGGCGCTAGAGTGGCTCTGGTTGCGGCAGAGCGATGCCCCGGAGGGGCAGAGCATCGCCCCCTGGTGGGCAGAGCTTCGCCCCTGGTGGGCATGCTGGGTGGATCCCGGTCGGGCGCATGCAGGAGTCTGTCTGACTGTCTCTCCCCATTTCCAGCTTCAGAAGAATGCAAAAAAAAAAAAAAAAAAGAGTCTTACACCTGAAACTTACATAATTTTATTAACCAGTGCCACTCTGATAAATTTAGGTAAACAAAATCAATAACTTCTCCCTCTGAAGCAATAAAATTATAGATTAAAATGAATGGGATTCATAATTACTTTAAAAATGTATTCTTCTGTGTACAGAAACATCAGCTACATTTTTTTTTTACTATTTTGAGGTGGCTTGAGTATAAAATTCTTATTAGAATTTGAATTTAAAGTTTGGCACCTCCTTACTGATTTGCCTATGGAGTTTTCACCCAAGAAATAAGGGCGGAAGCAATGTGGACTATCTTGACATTTGGACCAGGAATATAACAAGTCACTTGGTGACAATGTACTCAGTTCAGTGATGAAATTCCTAAAATTGAGTATGTATTTCTGTGTGTGTGACCCACACCACTCTGCTAGAACATGATCACTGAGAATCTTTATTACAATGTTGCAGATATCAATGAAGTATCAAGTTGCCTGATTATAAATTATCTTATTTTTTTCTGGCTTCTGTGCCCCTAAACTAGCCTGTAAACTAGCTATTTTTTCATTGTATTTAACTAAAGAGATGCTTTAGAAATGAACTTAAGCCCTGGCCAAATAGCTGGGTTCGTTGAAGCATCATCCTGATATGCAAAAGTTGTCCTTTCGATCCCGGGTCAGAGCTCATACAGAAACAGATTGATGTTTCTCTCTCTTTCTTTCCCTTTCCCTCTCTCCAAAATCAATAAATAATGTTTCTTTAAGAATAAATAAACTTAAGAAACATATGCCTTTACAGAAGGTGGACTAATTCAATGCTTATGCAACACTGTGGGGAGGAGAGGCAGAAATGGCCAAAATATTTTCTCATCTCAATAATGTTGGAAACTTTATATAAATGCTGTAGCTATCAAACCTTCCTACCTCAGTATATTTTCTGTGAACCTGTATTAATCTGAATGGGTTAAGGTAAACTAAGTCATTGAGTAAGTGCAAAATAATGCCTCTAGGGTTTTAAAATTACTCTAGAATTCATTCCTTGTTCACTTTTAATTTAGCCCATTTAGCCTTTCTAATTAATTTGCTGTCTGTTTTATGATGCAAGCATTATTGGTTTATATTGGAATATAAGTAAGGACCAGTCTTCATTTTACATGTATCATAAAACTGTAGGCTAAAGGAGAGTAATTAAGAAAACACACCGATGCATGACTTTAATGTAATTAAACAGATGTTTGCATTCATGAAAAATCACAGGTGTCTATCAATTCCGCTATAAAGAATTATAACGTTATCATTCAGAATTATTTCCACGTCATACACATATTTAAATATAGTCATTAAATTTTTAAAAGATGCTTCCTTTTCTAAACTGCAATTTCAGATCCTTTCTTAGTTTCCCTTTCTTTTTGTAATCACATGCATAATAAATACAAAATAAATATTCATCATTGCTAGCCATTAGGGAAATGCAAATTCAAATCACAGTGAGATAAACCTACACATCTATCAGATTGGTTAAAACAGAAAACAGTGAAAACACCACATGCTAACATGGATGTGGAGAGACTCAGTTACGCATACACTGGTGGTGAATATTCAAAATGTTGTAGCTACTCTGGAAAATAGCTAGGCAGTTTTGAAAAAACAAACAAGCAACAATGACAAAAGAAAGTATGAAACCACCATATGAACCAGAAATTGCACTCCTGGGCATGTATCCCAGAGAAATGAAATCATGTCCACACAAAAGCCTGCACATGATTGTTTATAACAGTTTTACTGGTAATAGCTCCAAACTGCAAATAACCAAAATGTCTCTCAATTGGGAAATGGATTATTAAACTGTGGGTCATTGTAACTACAAATAAATTAGCAATATGTATTAGCAATATAAAGTAAACTTTGCTATATGCAACAGCTCAGATGAATCTCAAGGGAATCATGCCAAGTGATAAAGCCTATTCCTAAGTATTATTCAACATATATATATATATATATGAATGAGAGAAAGACAGATAGACAGGGACAGATAAACAGGAAGAAAGAGAAATGAGAAGCATCAACTTGTTGTGGCACTTTTTTAGTTGTTCACTGATTGCTTTCTCATATGTGCCTTGACAGGGGGGAGCTCCAGCTGAGCCAATGACCCCTTTCTCAAGCCAGTGACCTAGAGCTCAAGCCAGTAACCTTGGGCTTCAAGCCAGCAGCCTTTGGCTCAAACCAGTGACCATGTAATCATGTCTATGATCCCATGCTCAAGCCAGCAACCCACTGCTCAAGCTGGTGAGCCCGCACTCAAGCCAGCTCCCTCAGGGCTTTGAACCTGGGTCTTCAGTGTCCCAGGCCGACGCTTTACCCACTGCGCCTCCACCTGGTCAGATATATATATATATTTGAAATGACAAAATTATAGATATGAAATACAGATGAACTGTTTCCATGGGTTAGGGAGGGGACATGGTGGAAGGAGAGATCCTTGGTCATTTGAGTGATCTAATTTAGACCCTAATGGTTGATGCACTATCCTACATGTTTTAAAACTGTACTGGACTAAACACACACACACACACACACACACACACACACACACACACACACACAGAGAAAAAACTTGGGAACTGAATAAAATAGGTCCATTGTAACCATGTCAATATTGTAGTTGTGATGTTATAATTTACAAGATACTATTATTGAGGGTGACTGGGTAAAAATGACGCCTTCTCTGTCAGCCCTTAAGGATTACAATATAAAATGTTAAAAAGAAAAAAATGGCACCAGCTCTCTCAGCTTGTGTCATAGCGAGGACTCAAACGCAAGTGAGCGACCAATGCCCGTGCTTCTTGCAGCTGCTCTATATTGGCCCTCAAACGTCCTGCATGCAGGAAAGTAGACTAGAATAGGACTGTAGGCACAATTAGTCACTGTTTAGATTTCCTCAATTCTAGACTACCATCCGGTTTTAAAGCACCATTGGCTTACACACAGCTGTGGAAGAAACTTAGATCCTACAGTCTTGTTAAATTGTACGAGAATGTAATGGTCACGATCATGCCACCCACCTCTGCCACTGTGCTTGTACATACATGTGTGTGGGTGTTTGTGAATATGTGACACTTTGGAGAAGTAACCTTTCCATCACACAGTTTTCTCAGCTGCTAAGTGGGGGATAATAACTACCCACTTCGCGGAGTTCCAAGAGGATTAATCTGGTAATAAACTTAGAATAGCCCTTGAAACATAGTAAATTGTATATGTTAGCTAGTAGCAGTATTACTATAATACTATTATTATTGTATATTCTGTTTTCAGAAATTATATAATATGAAAAATACACGTTTTAAAAGCAAGGATATAAAAGCATTGACATGATTCAATGACCACTAGTCTAGATTGTATATTGTCTTGAATTTCATTATCTATATGTACTAAGCATTGGCCACCTCTGCTGCTACAAGAGTTACTATAGCCAAGTACTGATTTAAACACCTTATCAGTATTCTCTACTATATTTCATTGATTCTGAAATGGTATATTTCATGTTTTCATACTTCTTTTTTAATTAAGTGGGAGGCAGGGAGGCAGAGAGACAGAGTCCTTCATGCTCCCCAACCGAGATCCACCAGACAAGCCCTCTATGGGGCAATGCTCTGCCCATCTGGGGCATTGCTCTGTTGCTTGGCAATTGAGCTATTCTAGTGCCTGAGGCGAGGCCATGGAGCCAACCTTAGTGCCTGGGTTTAACTTGCTCAAACAATACAAGCCATGACTGCATAAGAGGAACAGAGAGAGAAAGAGAGAGAAGGGAGTGGGAGGGATATAGAAGCAGATAGTCACTTCTTCTGTATGCCCTGACCAGGTATTGAAACTGGGACTTCCACATGCCAGGCTGATAGTCTACTGTCGAGCCAACGGGCCAGGCCCATGTTTTAATACTTCTAAACTACAGTTGTATCTTAAAATCATTGTTACATAAAGTTTAGGATATAACTTAATTTTTCTTTTGTACAGAAAATAATGATTTATCTTACTATCAATGCTTTCTTAGATTCAATGAAATATGGCAATTTAATCCTTACGAGAACTCCATCAGGTAGGGCCTTACTTTCATCAACATTTTATAAAAGACAAAGTTGAGGGTCAAACAGGTTACACAGCTAGAAATGTCAAGATTGCCCAGGAACACAAAGCTAGTAAATGGTAGGTTTGAACCCAGACATCCTGATGCAAGAGCCTGTGCCCTTAGGATATGATCTGCTCCTCCCGGATTTACACATCTCCCCATCCTCATTCATTATTAAACGTGGTCCAGTTTAATTCATACGAAGGAAGAGAAACATTTTCCAAAGTTGTACAAAAGCTGCCTATTTGATCCTGCCAACTTATAGTATTAAGCAATGCAACTGCCAGTATTTTATTTCACTTTTTCCCATTCCGACTATGGCCAGGGAGCACTCCAGAGGTATAAAAATTGGGCCATTTACAGAACTACCTACCACAAGAGTGACAACTCTTTTTTCACACAAAAAGCTGGCAATGACTTCTTCATTTGGAAGCCTGATCAAACTCCGGAACATGACAATCTCCTGTGACTTCAATGGCTGAGTAATGATTGACCATTCTTCTGTCATAGCAAAAACCCAGGATAGTGAGAACAGGATTGACTATTTCCTTCCTGTTAAATATATATATTTGTGATAATATTTAATATGTCCTATCCAACAAATGTGTATATTTTGTCCACTCACTCTCCATCAACTTGTGATATAAAGAAGGTAGTTTGATACAAGGAGCAGTGTTTAAAATGTCTCTCAACCTGTTCATGCATCTAGTAACTAAAATGCCAGAATATTTCAAAGTCAAGATAGGTATTGTGAGTTCCATGATCAAAGTTTGAGTAAAACAGTTGTACAATATGAAATGATTTATTATTTTCGAAGCAGTCTAATCTAAGAATTTCCAAACACTATAAAAATGTGCAGGTCCTGGCTGGTTTGCTCAGTGGTAGAGCATCTGCCCAGAGAGTAGATGTCCCAGGTTCCATTCCCAGCCAAGGTACATGGAGAAGTGCCCATCTGCTTCTCCACCCTTCCTTCTATCCTTTCTCTCTATCTCTTTTTTTCCCTCCCACAGCCAAGGCTCCACTGGAGCAAAGTTGTTGGCCCGGCCGCTGAGGATGGCTCCATGGCTTCCACCTCAGGTGCTAAAAAATGGCTCTGGTTATAACAAAGAAAGGGCCCCAGATGGGCAGAGCATTGTCCCCTAGTGGACATGCCAGGTGGATCCTAGTTGGGTGCATGCGGGAGTCTGTCTCTCTGCCTCCCCATTTCTCACTTAAGAAAAATACAAAAAAAAATGTGCAGCCTGACCAAGGGGTGGCACAGTGGATAGAGCATCAGACTGGGATGCAGAGGACCCAGGTTCGAGAACTCAAGGTCGCCAGCTTGAGCGTGGGTTCATCTGGTTTGAGCAAAGCTCACCAGTTTGGACCCAAGGTCGCTGGCTTGAGCAAGGGGTTACTCAGTCTTCTGTAGCCCCACAGTCAAGGCACATAAGAGAAAGCAATCAATGAACAACTAAGGTGTCGCAACGAAAAACTAATGATTGATGCTTCTCATCTCTCTCCATTCCTGTCTGTCCCTATCTATCCCTCTCTCTGACTTCTCTCTTGGTCTCTGTAAAAAAAAAAAAAAAAAAAGTGCAGTTGGTTTTTCATTTGCTACACAGACCTCTGTGAAATAGGATTTTCTAATTACTGAGCAATAACAGTCAAATATAGGAATAAATTAAGTACTTCACTGACATGAGGTTGACGGCACTTTGTTTTAGATATGAAGTGGGCGTGGATATTTAAAAAAGGAGACCATCTCACTGTTCTCATTTTTAAATATTTTGTGATATATGTCATATTCTGTAGGAAAGTTTAAATATGCATTACTTTATCTTGATATAGTTTTTACTTTTTTGTAAATAAAAGTGATTTAATTTCTCTATATAAAAATTTAGTAACAGTGTAAATCAGCATGTGAATCTTACATGCACACACATACACACATACGCCTGGTATCTATAATTAGCCTAGAGAGTTCTTTAAAACTAAACATAGGGATTCATAGTTTTTGACTTGAGCTCAAATTAACA
This sequence comes from Saccopteryx leptura, assembly GCF_036850995.1. NCBI lineage: Eukaryota > Metazoa > Chordata > Mammalia > Chiroptera > Emballonuridae > Saccopteryx > Saccopteryx leptura. Next base: position 26,126,011 of record NC_089516.1, read on the forward strand.
TGCCAGCCAATTCCAAATAAATTTTCATTGCTATAATGTGAAGATTTTCTTGGGACAAAACTTTCAGTAGGAACAAACTCATTCCTTCTTGAGTCTATCATTTTGCAAAGCACCATGGTGTGTCACTTGGAAACAGATCTAAATTAGAATTTTTTTTAAAAAAACAAACCCATATCCATGTGTATAATATACAAAATTTTAAAAAGCACTGTTATCCAAACCGATCAAATTGTATACACTAGACATGTGCAGTATTTTGAATATCAATTATACCTCAATAAGGATGTTTTAAGAAGGGGGACACTTATGAAATCATTTTGAGGTCAGCAATCTCTCAAATCCTTACATTTTACATCTTTGAAGACCACCCTCTCTTTTTGCTTTGTGCTAGTGCACATGTATTCTCTGGCTTTGAAGATACTCTAGATTCCCCCCCAAAAAAGTATGTGTGCAGCCATATTGCCATACCTGCCATTCTGTGTATCTATCTATCTATCTATCTATCTATCATCAATCATCTATCTATCATATTATATAAGCAAACCAGGGAATGTGTAAAAGGAACCTGGTGTTTTAAATAGCATGGTGGTGGCTTTTTACTTTAGAGGCTCTGATGGTTTAATAGTATCACTTGCATTTTGCTGATAAGAAAACCAGGATTCACTAAGTTATGACATCTGCCCAAAGTTTGAACGGAGATTTTGGAATCCTGTTATGTTCAATGTACCCTATGCTTTTCACTATCACAATCATCATGAGGGTTACCAGATAACATTTAAAAAATCTGCTGAGCTAAGAGGGTAACAGCTACCAAGGTTATTAAATGCTATCTAGGTTGAATGAAGTACTGCATCAATACTGAGAAGACTCTGTCCACGTACATTCTTGCTATTCACTGAGAAACATCATCACCATCATATGGATCCTTGTTAAAAACGCTGAATATTGGGCATAATCTAAACCTATTGAATAAGAATCTGAAATTTAACAAAAACTTCAGGTGGTTTGGATTCACATTAAAGCTTCAGAAGCACTCATATATACAACTCCTATTTTCTAGTTGTGGAAGACAGAGAATTAACTGTGAACCAATCTGAGCATATCATAAGAAGAAAAGGGTGAATCTTATAATTTCCTTCTTTATTACTTCCGAAGAGGTTTTATAATGATCTGTTAACTTCTTTTTTTTCTTTTTCTGTATTTTTCTGAAGCCGGAAACGGAGAGAGACAGTCAGACAGACTCCCGAATGCGCCCCACCGGGATCCACCCAGCACGCTCACCAGGGGGCGACGCTCTGCCCACCAGGGGGCGATGCTCTGCCCCTCCGGGGCGCTGCTCTGTTGCGACCAGAGCCACTCTAGCGCCTGGGGCAAAGGCAGAGGAGCCATCCCCAGCGCCCGGGCCATCTTTGCTCCAGTGGAGCCTCGGCTGCGGGAGGGGAAGAGAGAGACAGAGAGGAAGGAGAGGGGGAGGGGTGGAGAAGCAGATGGGCGCTTCTCCTGTGTGCCCTGGCCGGGAATCAAACCCGGGACTTCTACACGCCAGGCCGACGCTCTACCACTGAGCCAACCGGCCAGGGCCTGATCTGTTAACTTCTATTAGCCCTAACCAGATGCCTAAGTTTAAGTGAAAATAGATTCCAGATTAAGATCGAATTATTATAATTTCTTTCCAAGTGAGAGGAGGGGAGATAGATAGATCCTTGCATGCACCCTAATCAGGATCCACCCAGCAACCCCTGTCTGAGGCCAATGCTCTGCCCATCTGGGGCCATGCTAGCAACTGAGCTAATTTTAGCACCTGAGGTGGTGGTTCCATGAGCTATCCTCAGTACCTGGCCCAATGCACTTGAAACAATCGAGCCATGGCTGCGGGAGGGGAAGAGAGAGAGAGAGAAGAGGATGGGTAGAGAAGCAGATAGTCACTTCTCCTGTGTGCCCTGACCAGGAATCAAACCCAGGACATCCACATGCCAGGCCAATGCACTACCACTGAGCCAACCAGCCAGGGCAAGATCAAATTATTTAATTCTTGCATTTCTTCTAAAAAAAATTGCCATTTGTTGGCTAATGACTGGTATGAAGAGCTGGTTTTTGACTGTATAAAGTAGATTACATTAGTAAGTCAGTAAAATCAAAGTTTTGTCTCCTTCTTGTCTAATTTAAAAGCATGCTGACAGCAATATCATGATCATAAAAACTCAAATAAGTACTCACACACAGATGTAAATTTGCTTAGAATGAGATAAGCCTGGAATCAGGTTAGTTTGTTCAAATGCAATTAAAGTAAATAATGGTTAAATCAAAAAATAAATATTTTTTTAAGACTTTGAGTCAATGCAAGCTATTTATTCTTTGAGTTTATAAATTGGTCATTTAGATTAAAATAATATTTTGGCTTGTTTTTTCTTCCCCTGAAATGGTCAGTTGTGGAATAAACTGTTTGATTTGATGTGTAGTTTTTTAATTGAGTCGACTTTACATCCTCCAAAGACTAATAAAGAAGAAATTAGTATCCTTCCTGTTTATAGGGACATAGTTTCTAGAGCACAACTAAGCTTACCTAATGCCGTGGAAATGAAATGAAAGACTATATCACATTTGAGTGTATTTTAATATGGTCTGACATAATCCAAATGAAGCTTCATTTTATAACACACTACATAATTAAAGTATATTGGCAAGCTCTAGTGTCTTGAAGCCATAAAAAAAGTGCTTTCAAAACAAATTATCAACATGTTCTTGAGTTAACGCTTCCAAATGTATCATGATAAATGGGCATAAACTCAATTCTTGGTCTATTCTTCCTGTCACCACACACACACACACACACACACACACACACACACACTCACACACATTCACACATACACACATTGAATGTTGTTTTCAGTTATGTGACATTTTTCCCATCATGACTTTAATGAAAAAAATTTTATCATAGGAGAAACTAGCTTGACTTTTATTACAACATAAGTTCCCCCCAGAATGTAGTTTATAAAGTTAATTTTGCTTGTTCATCATTGTTATGAACTGATGTATATTAATAACACTAGCTTATTATACATTATACTATTACTTAAGCTAAAGGAGTATGGGTATATTCTAGGGCTTTGGAAAGTGAGAAATAACAAAAATAAAATCAGTAACCAAAATTATTTCCCTTGAAAAAGCAGATAATGAATTAGAAAGCGAATGGAAGTACTTATTCCAAATATTAAAAAAAACTATTAAATAAAATGGCATAAGTTGTATTTATTTATCTTATTTGTTGATAATCTCTAAAGCCATTTTTTTCATTATTTCTTGACCAAAAGATAAAAGGAAAATTTAGAAATTAAATTGGATCTGTTATACTTTTTTTATATTAGTACTATTCTTCCTTTATTCTCCACATTTTTGGTGTAAGAACTGTCTCATGGTGAGGTCCAAATATGGGCATAGAATAAGAGAGCTGGGTGGACAAAGCAGCTAGGAATTTTAACAGAATAGCATGTAAGCACTAGAATTTTAGTTTAAGAGAGTACAGAAGCTAAGAGTTATAATTTTCCAACTTTTTATAACTTTTGGGTAATTCCAAATTTTCCAGGAAAGTTCTCAACACCTACCATATTTTGTATTCAGTGAAGACCCCAACAAAGATTGTGAATATCTAAAAATATAGTCTATGTCGACACTGGAAAGATCAGAACCCAAAACTAAATGTACTTTTCATTAAAAAAAAGCAATTCAGAATGATCACAAGTGTAGTTTCTGCAACTAAAAACACTGCCACATTGATGGCCTTTTTTTAAAGCCATCTGGGAATTCATAACTGGTAGAACAGTAAAATGTCAGAGAGTCATGGTTTCTAAATTTGCTAAGCCATGGGTCTACATAAGCTCTATGAAGTATTATTCATCTCTATGCAATCGTTCATACAGTAAATTATGCATAATATACATATATATGCATATGTGTATATATGGTAGAAGATACATAAAAATATATTAATATTCATATAAATAAGGATTGTCTATTTTTGTTCAATATAAATTTTGGGAAACAAAAATAATGCTTTTGCCCTGGCCAGTTGGCTCAGCGGTAGAGCGTCGGCCTGGCGTGTGGGGGACCCGGGTTCGATTCCCAGCCAGGGCACATAGGAGAGCGCCCATTTGCTTCTCCACCCCACCCCCTCCTTTCTCTCTGTCTCTCTCTTCCCCTCCCGCAGCCAAGACTCCATTGGAGCAAAGATGGCCCGGGCGCTGGGGATGGCTCCTTGGCCTCTGCCCCAGGCGCTAGAGTGGCTCTGGTTGCGGCAGAGCGACGCCCCGGAGGGGCAGAACATTGCCCCCTGGTGGGCAGAGCGTCGCCCCTGGTGGGCGTGCCGGGTGGATCCCGGTTGGGTGCATGCGGGAGTCTGTCTGACTGTCTCTCCCCGTTTTCAGCTTCAGAAAAATACAAAAAAAAATTATGCTTTTTAACTTCACTAACATATATGGATATTTTCTTCCAAATATCTAGTATGTTAAACAGTTGAGAAAAAGGAACTATTCACAATAAAAGTATTTCAGATAGAAATGTACTCACAAAAACTGTGTTACATATTTTAAATTATATTGATTCTTTATATGTGCCCAGGAATAAATTTGTGAAGAAAAAATAACAAATTTTAACTTGAAATGGTGCAGTAAACTTTTGTAACTTGAGGTGTACAAAATAGCACCAGACAAGAGACACACAGATAACTCTAAGTCACACACTACCTGTAGGAATAACCCATTTCAAAGATGTTTTTGTATAACTAATTAGCAAGGGCAAAGATTAATATTTACATAGATGCTTTGGAATCAAAGTTCTTCTTTTTATTTTTATTTGCTGAACCCACTATATCTGTTTGTTTGCCTTCTTGAATTTTGTTGTCCAGACTGTATCCATCAACCAATTAATCGGTTAAATGAAAGATATAAGATTAAGAGAAATTGCAGAAACTGACCTAATTATTACACAGTATAATAAACACTACTTATTTCTATGATTATGACTAATGCTGCATAATTTAAATTAAAAATAATCTTTACACCTGCCCATCCTGCTACCTCATCTTCTTTACTAACAACACAAATTCCGTCAATATGTCAATGGCATTGTGCTCAGGAAGTGTGCCTATTCCAAAGAACGTGTCTGGCCCAGTCATGTAGATTCTGTTATATTTAGCCAGAGATTGGCCAGAATGGGGTCATATTCATATTCCTAAATCAATGACAGTCAAACTACCCCTTGCTTCCTTGTTACGTGAAATAATGCAGCTCTATTTCAAAACTGCATGTAATTGGTATCCAGCTCTGTAGCATTACTTAAAAAAGCTTTTGACAAATCTCAGTTTTTATAGAAAGGTATAGTAGCATATAATTTTGATACTATCAAAGTATTCCCCTCCCCAGAGACTTGGAGAAAATCTGGTGTTGAAGTTGTAGGTGGTTTCTGGGCCACATTTTGAGAAAATAAAGTCTTAAAGAAACTGCAAAGAGAAATAAAATAAGTAAAACTGGGTTAGTTTAACTTGTAAAAAAAAAAAGCAAATATTAAGTTTGGAATTAAAAACTTTTTTTTTTTTTTGTATTTTTCTGAAGCTAGAAATGGGGAGAGACAGTCAGACAGACTCCTGCATGTGCCCGACCGGGATCCACCCGGCACGCCCACCAGGTTGCGACGCTCTGCCCACCAGGGGGCGATGCTCTGCCCCTCCGGGGCGTCGCTCTGTTGTGACCAGAGCCACTCTAGCACCTGGGGCAGAGGCAAAGGAGCCATCCCCAGCGCCTGGGCCATCTTCGCTCCAATGGAGCCTCAGCTGCGGGAGGGGAAGAGAGAGACAGAGAGGAAGGAGAGGGGCAGGGGTGGAGAAGCAGATGTGCGCTTCTCCTGTGTGCCCTGGCCGGGAATCGAACCCGGGACTTCTGCACGCCAGGCCGACGCTCCACCACCGAGCCAACCGGCCAGGGCAGAATTAAAAACTTTTTAACTGAAAAATTAAAAAAGTCTGACCAGGCAGTGGCACAGTGGATAAAGCATCAGACTGGGATGTGGAGGACCCAGGTTTGAAACCCCTAGGTTGTTGGCTTGAGTGTGGGATCATAGACATGATTTCATAGTCGCTGGCTTGAAATAAAAGGTTGCTGGCTTGAGCAAGCGGTTACTTGCTCTGCTGTAGCCCCCCCAGGCCAAGGTACATATGAGAAAGCAATCACTGAACACCTAAGGAGCTGCAATGAAGAATTGATGCTTCTCATCTCTCTCCCTTCCTCTCTGTCCCTATCTGTTCCTCTCTCTGACTCTCTCTGTCTCTGTCAAAAAAAAAAAAATTAAACAAAAATCTTTTTTTAGCCAGGGATGCCCATAGAGCTAAAATAGTTTGAATTTACTGATGACTAAAATAAATCCAACTGAAATAAAATGTCTTTTATTATTTTTATTTTTTTGACAGAGACAAAGAGAGAGAAAGGGACAGACAGGAAGGGAGAGAGATGAGAAGCATCAATTTTTTGTTGTGGCACCTTAGTTGTTCAGTGGTTGCTTTCTCATATATGCTTTGACCGGGGGCTACAGCTGCAGAGAGAGTTACCCCTTGCTCAAGCCAGCGACCCTGTGCTCAAGCTGGTGAGCTTGTGCTCAAGCTGGTGACCTCGGAATTTCAAAGCTGGATCCTTTGTGTCCCAATCTGGCGTTCTATCCACTGCACCACCTCCTGGTCAGGCATGAAATTAAATGTCTTAACCTTTTTTTTTTTTTTTCTGAAGCTAGAAATGGAGAGAGACAGTCAGACAGACTCCCGCATGCGCCCGACCAGGATCCACCCGGCACGCCCACCAGGGGGTGATGCTCTGCCCCTCCGGGGCGTCGCTCTGGCGACCAGAGCCACTCTAGCGCCTGGGGCAGAGGCCAAGGAGCCATCCCCAGAGCCCAGGCCCTCTTTGCTCCAATGCAGCCTCAGTTGTGGGAGGGGAAGAGAGAGACAGAGAGGAAGGAGAGGGGGAGGGGTGGAGAAGCAGATAGGCGCTTCTCCTGTGTGCCCTGGCCGGGAATCGAACCTGGGACTTCTGTAAGCCAGGCCGACGCTCTACCACTGAGCCAACCAGCCAGGGCTTACTTTTTTTTTTTTTATAGGGACAGAGAGAGAGTCAGAGAGAGGGATAGACAGGGACAGACAGGAACGAAGAGAGATGAGAAGCATCAATCATCAGTTTTTCATTGCGAGACCTTAGTTATTCATTGATTGCTTTCTCATATGTGCCTTGACCACAGGTGGGCCTTCAGCAGACCAAGTAACCCCTTGCTCGAGCCAGCGACCTAGGGTCCAAGATGGTGAGCTTTTGCTCAAACCAGATGAGCCTGCACTCAAGCTGGTGACCTTGGGGTCTCGAACCTGGGTCCTCTGCATCCCAGTCTGATGCTCTGTCCACTGTGTCACCGCTTGGTCAGGCTGAAATTAAATGTCTTAATGTCAATGCTTACACTACTCAAACATTAGGGAAGTGTTCCTAAAATTTTAACTTAAAGTTCTGAGGTAGCGTGGAACCAATTTAAACTTTGGTTATGTAATTTGAAATCAATATGTTGCTGTTAATCCCATATACAGGATTTTCTAGTACTCAAGAGGCATGGTTACAGAGAAATAATTTATTGAGGAAAGAAATGGAAGAGGAAAATGGAGTCAGCCATTTTGTGATTATTTATAAGCAAGTATAAAACAAACAAATATCAACATGGCTACCAGAGAGAGGGGTTTGACAGATTGTTTTCTCAAGTATTTTCTTTCTTTATTTTTATCATACCTGCTCATTCTACTTGCCTTCTTTGTCTCAAGTTGCCTTCCCTTTTTGCCTGTAGCCCTCTCTTCATTAATAGTCACTTATCTGTTTTGTCTCTGCCTTCCACAATTCTTCCTGTATTTCTCAAACTTGCACATCTTATTAATGGCAGGACTTTTAAAAAGTAGTGTTCTATGCCCTTCCTTTTAAAACATGTGACATTTATGTTAGCATTAGAAAGAACAGGTCCTCCTTAAGCATTTCTGTAGACTGAGGCTGAACAGGATGTAAAGGTTTGAGAGGAGATATTTATGGATATATAGGGCCTTGTTTTGATATTCATAATCTTACCTAGACAATTAAGTTACTTAAAAATTATATAGTCTGTGGTAATTAATTTTGTATGTCAACTTGTCTGGGCTAAGGGATGTCCAGACAGTTGAAAAGACATTGTTTCTGGGTATATCTGGGAGGGTGTTTTGGAAAGAGATTAGCATTTGAATCAGTAGACTGTGTAAAGAAGATCCACCCTCACCAATTGGATGGTGGAGAATCACCCAATCCCTGAGGACCAGAATAGAATAAAAGGTAAAGGAAAGACAGTTTTTTTTATTTTTGAGTTGGAATGTGTATCCTCTCCTGCCATTAGACACAGAAGCTCCTGTTACTTGGGGCCTTTTGGACTCTGGGACTTAAACCAATGGCTCCTGGGTTCTCAGGCCTTCAGCCTTGGTTTGGGAGTTAACTATTGGTTCTCCTGGGTCTCAGGCCTTCAAACTCAGACTGCATTGTCCACCAGCTTTCCTGGGTCTTAAGTTCCCAGACACCAGATTGTGGAGCTTCTTAGAGTCCATAATCATGGGAGCTAATTCCTATAATAATGTATATATCTTCCGTTGGTTCTGTTTCTCTGGAGAACTCTGAATAATATACAACTTCTAGAATTTCTATTAAAAGAACACACTTATACACACATTTAAAAAACTGGCATACAAAAGGGCACTTTTTTTTGGCTTAATTTAATTTATTTAGGTATTTCTTCATTAGGAAAATAATCCATGATTGGCTATTTATATTCATATATAAAACCAGGGAAAACTACGCTTATGTGTTTGTACCTTGGACAGGAATAATGTTAAAAATTTCCCTGAGTCATTTTAGGCGACAAAAGATTTCTTCTCTTATGGTTTAGATTGACAATTCTAGATTCTGAGGCAATTGAAAATGAAGACACCACAAAAATAAAATGGAACTTAAACTAAGACTTCGAACATCAAGAGAGGATCCATATCCTATTGAGAAACCATACTTACACCCATTTTAGTATCTACATAGCAAGTACATATGTGAACAGTAATTTAAATGAAAGCTTAGTATGCATCAAGACTAATGAATCTTTATAAGTTTATCAAGACATACTAGATCCTGATAAGAATTACTTAATATAAAACCATTACCACTGATTAGAAAGAACTAGAAAATCATGGAAAGACGCATTTTATGTAAAGTGATGTGGAAGAATTCATCCATCTAATTCATGTGAAGAATAGACAAGGCTATCATTTCACAGTTGAACTAAGAAATTGTCAATGACTGCTTTTTAAACTACTGGGGACTACGAAGGTATTGAAAGTTAAATTGACAACAACTATGCTTCCTTACTTCTGATCCATAAAACAGAACAAATGTGCTTGGCAAAAGAAACTCTGAAAGCATTTTACACAAACTTCCCTGTTTCTATGCCCAAATTCCAATGGATTCTTGACATTTCTTATTTTTTGTTTGTTTGTTTTTGTATTTTTCTGAAGTTGGAAACGGGGAGGCAGTCAGACAGACTCCTGCATGCGCCCGACCGGGATCCACCCGGCACGCCCACCAGGGGGCAATGTTCTGCCCATCCAGGGTGCTGCTCTGTTGCAACCAGAGCCATTCTAGCACCTGAGGCAGAGGCCATAGAGCCATCTTCAGCGCCCGGGCCAACTTTGCTCCAATGGAGCCTTGGATGCGGGAGGAGATTGACATTTCATAACAGAAGTCATGGGTCACAAACTAAAAATATCAACTTCTTCAGTGGTCCTTCGGGCAGGGAAACCAATACCTCCATAAAGTACTAATGATATTTTTTTCAAACTCTGTTCAATCATCATTCTTCCTCATTAATTTTGTTAGTTTAGTTGTAATATATTCACAGAGACAACCAGAAAATCCCATCATTAATTAGCACGGATTCTTGATTAATATTTTAAGATTGACTTCAAACCAAACTCGTAATACATCTAATAACATTTGCAGTTTAATGAGGAACTGTCCATTAAAAAAACAGATTTTACTCCTTTCTAGATTAGTAAATGTTATTTTGTAATGAGTAAACAGAAAATTTCATTAAAAGTCAAATACTTTTCACTTTTACATTTGAATACTTGAAACTATAATCCAGTATTCTTGACCAATTTTTAAATTTGATTTCAGCAGTGACAGTAATGCTTAATTATGTATACATTTGCATTATTTCTTATTATAGTAGTTTGTTTGGAACTATTACACTATTTTTTTATAGTGAATTTCTTTCAGTTACAATTTAGACGCTTTTAAAATGGGATGGAAACATTTGTCCTTAAAATTATAATAAAAAATCATAAAGTTTAAAATTATCGTAAAATCTTGGGGACTGGGCCTGACCAGGCAGTGGCACAGTGGATGGAGCATCGGACTGGGAAGCAGCGGACCCAGGTTCGAAACTTGAGGTCACTGGCTTGAGCGCTGGCTCATCTGGTTTGAGCAAGGTTTACCAGCTTGATGCCAAGGTCACCAGCTTGAGCTGGAGCCTCCGGTCAAGGCACATATGAGAAAGCAATCAATGAGAAACTAAGGTGCCGCAACGAAGAATTGATGCTTCTTATCTCTCACCCTTCTGGTCTGTCTGTCCTTATCTGTTCCTCTCTCTGTCTTTGTCACACACATATACACACACACACACAAACACACACACACACAAAAAGATGGGGACTGGGGTAGATTAGATATATGAAAACAAAGTTATCAATTTTTTCCATGTGTGCTAGGCAAGAACATTTTAATTTGCCCATTAGATTTTCTTTTTCATATATTTGGATACAGATTTGATAATATAATTCTTATATTAGTTGGGAGATGATACAAATGATTTGAAGTCAACTGCAATATTCAATACTTTTAATTTTCACTATTTAACCTGATGCTTTACACACAAGAGAAAAATACAGGTATCTGCATGCTAAAACAGATATATTTAAATTGGTTGCTGTGGTAAATAAAAAAATAATACTGGTTATTAAAATCTGGTTAGAAAAACCCAAAATTTGTACAAGATTGAGGAACAAAGTCAGGATTGTGTCAAGGTTATAATTTTATTACAAATAATTTAAAAATATTGTTATCTTTATAATTTTTACATGCTAAGAATTCCTTTAATGACCAATAAGGTATATAAATGATTATTTAAGAAGTAGATTGTGTTTGGCCTGATAACTCAGTTGGTTAGAGCATCGTCCTGGAACTCAGGGGTTGCTGGTTTGATCCTCAGTCAGGGCACATACCAGAGCAAATCGATGTTCCTGTCTCTCTCTCTTCTCTCTCTCTCTTTCCCTCCCTCTCTCTCTAAAATCAATACAATAAGCATTTAAGAAAAAAAAGTAGATTGACTTATAAAATAGAACATTATAATTTTTTTCAATCGTACCATTATTCTTTTATATATTTATATGTTATTTCATGGTATGCAAAGATTGTTAATTTTAAGATTTCCTTATATATTCATGCATCAACAGAGAATGCACAAAAAGTGATATGCTTGGCACTATATTCAAAGAAACTTCTTGGTGTGACATTCTTGATAATGACAAGCAGACATTTACCAATGATCCAATAAAACTTAGTCTTATAATACTAGGCAAATGTCATTAGTCAAGTCATTGAAATCACCTCATATTTAACAAACCTCAATAAATACCTACAGAGAATTCCAAATAAATATCATGACTACACTGAACAAAATCAATAAAGAAATAATTACTATACAATTTTAGTTAAATGAACATATCTATTAAATTGTTCAACAAATGTGAAAGGCATTTTTTATCCCAGAATAGTGATGACAAAGAAGACTGCCATTCACATTTTATAGAAAAAGTATTCTATAAATACTTGTTGTCAACAAATAGCTTAATATTAGTCAAACATGATTATATAAATCAGATTTATATCAATACCTTCTTAAAATTGTAACTGTGTAACAAACACCATTTGTCTTTAGAAAATGAAAAGACTACTGACAGGGAGATTATAGGAGCAGGATATGCAATATGTCTGGTTTTGATGCTCTAATAACTTCAAAGTTTTAGGCAAGTTACTCAACCTCTCTAGTCCCCCAGTTTCCTCATCTGTAAACAGACTGGATGATCTTTCAAATGAATTCTGACTCCATAACTCATTTTCTGTGGCCTACCTTGAATAATTATTTCTTTAGTTAAATCATCTAATGTGTTTATTACCTTGATTTTATGTAATGTTACACTTTAAAAATGTTTGATAAAATATCACGTCACTTATTAGTGATTTTTATTATCTGAGCTATCGATTGGAAAAAGGTTGGACTTTACAAATTCGTCTATATACATTTGCCTTCCTAGAAGGCCATGATACAAAGTTTCTGGTGGCAGAAACCTCTGTAAAATACGGCACAGAGCATTTTAAACGTCTACTACTTTCTTTGTTCAGTCAGTCTACACCTGGTACTCTGGATTTCAAAGACTTCGGCAGGCCATCACAGATTACCTCTCTCCTATCTTAGACTCTTCATTCTTTTAGGACTTTTATATGAAGTGTAAAATCATCCTATGTTTTCTCATGTTACATGAATATTAGCTCAAGACTAATTTCTTGGTGACTATATTTACCAAGGAAGAAAAGCTTCACCAACATAAGATTCTACTTTTTCCTTTTACTATTGCATGTTTAATTATGTGTTTGAGAGTTTAGATTTGTATGCACTTTGGGTTACTGACAATCTCTCAAGCACAGTTAAACTTTCTAATATTTATATCCACAATCAAGAAAAGGCTGTTTTACAATTTTACAACAAAATATAAATGTTATCACGTGTCCTCAATTGTCTAATTATTTTCCATCTGCATACACAAGCCAGCATGCTATATTATGTAGATGCAGCAACACATTTCTTTTCAGATATTTTTGGTCTAGTTTAAAATATGAACAAATATACTAGGTACAATTAAAGGACAAAAAATTGAGTAGTCATGATGTAATAATGGATAGTACTTGATGTTCAAAAATTAATTTTCAACAGCTACACAAATAGAGAAAAGTATGTTTGTATTTGACGGTAACACTATTCAAGCCTTAAGTATGGTTCTATTTCTCTAATTATTTTTTCTAGAAAAATCTGGCTTCTAGCTTATATTATCCTTCAAAATCATTTCATTTTCTGCTCGGATGAAAAGAGGCATACTATTCATATTTTAAATCAATCATAAACTACACATGAATTCCGATTTAAAATAGAAACTGACTTTTTAACTTAGAAGGAATATCTGTCATATATCTATAGAAGAATATATTCATATTATAATTTTAAGTTTTAGATATAAATGTTTACTGAATTGTTTATATTTTGTCTGAAATAACACATGGTTTGAGAAATACATTTGAGAAAATGAATGATTATCAAATGTATCTTACTCAAAATTATTCATCCTAGATTTTAATTATTAAATGATAAAAGTAAGGTTTTATTTTTAATAAGAGATACAGTAGTATGATAGTGTGATTATGCAGACCGCTATTAATTTTTCCTACTACTTCTTAAGAATGAGTTTCTTTTGCATTAATAAAAAGCTATATCTAGATGTTTCTAGCCCCTTTATAAATGTAGAACTGAATAACAAATTTTGAATACATTTTTATTCATCATTTTATAGTGCGTGCAAAAATTCAGAGATTTTAAATATAACTTACCTGTATTTTTCCAATTTTCAAAATGGTATAGCTGCTGTTTTGGTATGATCAAGGGGTTTCTGGAGACCGAGGAGGGAAAAGGTATGTTTCTGAGAAATACTCACTGCAGGAAAGAGGGTGCTATTTGCATTTAATGTAAATGCCACTTTCATTCCCTTTAATTAACAAAAAGGAAACAGAAAACCCTGCATTCCTAACATAAAAAAATAAAAGTTTCTTCTTAATTTGGTGGTTGATTGCAAATAACCATTTTGTGTGGAGAGATGGTCCTTTCGGCAATTATTTTTAGCATCATGCTATTTTCATTTAGAAAGGTCAGTGGAATTCTTTGCTCAAACCAATGTGATTTTCCTAATAAGCTCACCATGCTAAGCAATCCAACAGAATTTCTCTGTATGTTAATCAGGAGAGTAAATGGCATTACTTAACAGAACTATTCTTTCAATGGTAGTTCATTCCAAGAGATTAATTTCTCTGTGCTTGTCTAGTGCCACATATACACTATTAAATTTGCAATGTAGCATCCGTATCATTCACTTCGTACACTTTGCTGTTTTGTATTAATATTTGGAAACAAAAGATAGCACTCCATCTGTTAGTAATCATGATGATGAAATTAAGTCAAACTGAATAGAAGCAAGTTCAAGGTATTAGAAAAGCTGCGTTCTTTTCAATTGCTCCTATAGGATGGTTAATTCAATATCTTATTGGACGGTCATTATTCTTCCAAGCCTCTTCCTCCACATTTACTTAGTGGTCAATTCACTATCGGGGGAATGCATTATTTTTTGGTGGGCATTGAAGATGAGTAAAGCAGAATCACCCTTTCACCAAAGATGCCATTCCATTGCCTCAAATGCTTTTTTTTACTCCAGCTGCCTTTATAGAGATTCCCAGCAGCACAATGGATCAAACTATGGAATCCTACAGATCTAGCCAGAATGCTTTTCAGACACTGAATCATTCACACAGCAGCTAGTCTTGTTACCAGTTTCCACAAGAGTCTGAAGAAAAATTTCCATTGTTTCCTATGGTATTAGATTGTTGGCTCCTAATAACATTATGAATATACAAACTCACTATTGTTTCAGCTCAATGTTTTATGCATGATATTTTAAGAACTGTACAAAACACAACATTAAAACTCTAGAGTGAAAAATAATAGCATTATGGCTCATTACGTTCTATATTGCGGTAGTCTGAACTGTGAGTAACTGTACTGTCATCCCATCAACTTGCTTTAAAAGATCTGCTATGTTTAACACAGTGTCATTTATTTTACAGATATAACTACACCAAAGTGTTCCAGTTAAAAATCATATTGTAAATGTTTAAAAATGTTTATACACAGACACCGGAGAACTACCTGATTCAAAACGGAATAGTCAATTATAACTTCAACAAAAGTTCTGCTACTAGTGACAGCTTGATCAAACACAAAACAAACAACATGCTGGGCATTTTGGTATCATTTTCCAACATTTGCAATATCTTCCTAATTCTTCTTAGAGAAAGACTTCAAAGATTTCCTAAACAAATGGGGAGAAGACAATAGAAATGTCTATGGAAAACTCCTTATTGCTTTTATGGGGAAATGACTAGCAAATAAATGACAGCAGATGGTTCTAGGGATAGCTTTCTCCACTTTAACCTTGGATATTCTTAAAACTTTTATATAATTTTATCATGTGCTATTCCAATGTCTTTTGTTGCCATCATTTTATCATTTTTACAGTCATTCGACGAAGCTTTGCTCATAACTGAAAATCATCTGCCATTGATGGTTTCTTCTGAATTTAATTGTATTATGTAGTAAATATTCAATTAAGATTCATACTGGGGCAGGACTCTCTTGACTCTTGTAACTGCTTATTAAATAGCTAAGATGTTGTATAAGGAACAAGTGACAAATTAGCAAACATGTATGAAGCCTTGACTAACAACCAGAATAATACCAGGTTGAATTAATTAGCATATTAAAATTATTCAGAAGGGAAAAATAAAATACCTGCTTTTATATGGACAAATCTTATTTAAATATACATTTTTGAAGATAAGCACTTTCAAAGAAATTCTTTCCCATGCATGAGCAAGTTTTAAAACTGTGTTTAGAACAATGTGTTTTGTCCTGGCCCTGGCCGGTTGGCTCAGTGGTAGAGCATCACCCTGGCATGCAGAAGTGCCAGGTTCGATTCCCGGCCAGGGCACACAGGAGAAGCGCCCATCTGCTTCTCCAACCCTCCCCCTCTCCTTCCTCTCTGTCTCTCTCTTCCCCTCCCGCAGCCAAGACTCCATTGGAGCAAAGTTGGCCCGGGCGCTGGGGATGGCTCCTTGGCCTCTGCCCCAGGCGCTAGAGTGGCTCTGGTCGCAACAGAGCGACGCCCCAGAGGGGCAGAGCATCGCCCCTTGGTGGGCAGAGCATCGCCCCTGGTGGGCGTGCCGGGTGGATCCCGGTCGGGCGCATGCGGGAGTCTGTCTGTCTCTCCCCGTTTCCAGCTTCAGAAAAATACAAAAAAAAAAAAAAAAATGTGTTTTGTCCTAGTAAATATTTTTTAAATCGATTTTATTTCCTAGAGGAGTTTTAGGTTCACAGCGAAATTGAAAGTACAGAGATCCCCATGAAAGTACATGTGCAAAGCCTCCCCACTATCTACAGCCTACACCAGAGTGGTAATTTTGTTACAGCTGATGAATCTACACTTATACGTGATCACATTTATAGTTTACATAAGGTTCATTCTTAGTGTTTTATACATTGTATGGATTTTGACAGAAGTAGAATGATATGTACCCACCATTATAATAAGATCACAGAGAGTATTTTTACTGCCATAAAAACCCTTAGTGCTCTTGCCTTCTTCCCTGCAACTGTTAGCAAACACTGACCCTTAAATTGTTTCCATAGTTTAGCCTTATCCAGAATGTCATATGTTTAGAATCATACAGTACGTAGACGCTTTAGATTGGATCCTTTCATTTATTAATATGCATTTAAGTTTTCCCCATGTCTTTTTTGGCTTGATAGCTCATTTCATTCTAGTTCTGAATAATATTCCCATTGCTTGGATATCCTCGGTTTATTAATCTATTTACCTACTGAGGGCCAACTTGTTTGCTTCTAAGTTCGGAAAACTATGAATAAAGCTGCAATAATCAATTGTGTGCAGGATGTTTATGGGCAGGTTTTTAACTTACTTGAGTAAATATCATGAAGTGCAATGGCTAAATCATATGGTAAGAGTATGTTTTGTTTATTAAGAAATCATCCGGTAGAGCGTCAGCCTAGCATGCGGAGGACCCGGGTTCGATTCCCGGCCAGGGCACACAGGAGAAGCGCCCATTTGCTTCTCCACCCCTCCGCAGCGCTTTCCTCTCTGTCTCTCTCTTCCCCTCCCGCAGCCAAGGCTCCATTGGAGCAAAGATGGCCCAGGCACTGGGGATGGCTCTGTGGCCTCTGCCTCAGGCGCTAGAGTGGCTCTGGTCGCAACATGGCGACACCCAGGATGGGCAGAGCATCGCCCCATGGTGGGCGTGCCGGGTGGATCCCGGTCGGGCGCATGCGGGAGTCTGTCTGTCTCTCCCTGTTTCCAGCTTCAGAAAAATGAAAAACAAAAATAAATAAAATAAAATAAAAAATAAAAAAAAAATAAATCATCAAATAGTCTTTCAAAGTGGCTGTACTATTTTGCATGCTCACCAACAAATGAGAATTCTTATTGTTCCACCTCCCTGCAAGTATTTGATATTGCTAGTATTTTGGGTGTAGCCATACTGATAGATGTGTACTGAGCAATACTTCTAAAAGAAACAAACATTTCAATTTCCTAAAGTGCTATGTTGATTTTTCTTAAAAAAAAAAAAAATAGAGCTATAATCAATCCTAAGACCAAAAAGTGAACAGGAATCAATTACTATTTTATCAAATTATTTTTCAATAACATAGACAACAGCCTTGCTTTAATGAAAAATCTTTATTTTATATATTTTAATAATACTATCAAAAAATTAAAAGCAGGAAAATGACAAGAGAAAAAAAAAACAATCCTGAATCAAGTAGGTAGCTCTTTAAGAGATAATCATTACTGTTTGAAAATAAAAAAGAATATATCCACATTTTCCATTACATCTATATCAGTATTATCATGAAATTCATCAAATGACTCTGAATTAAGAAAATGTTTTATATTAGCCTTATATGAAAATATGTCAAAAATGAAATAAGATTAGTTTACTGTTATGTATTCCTAGAGTCTATTGTGTTTTTCCATCCTTATCATTTCATTGAAAATTAAAAAATACTTATTGCCTGCCTATTTAAACACATTTTTCTTCTTTTCCAAATGAGAGGAGGATAGATAGAGAGACAGACTCCCACAGGCACCCCGACTGGGATCCACCCAGTGACCCCCACCTGAGGCCGATGTTCTGCCCATCTAGGGGCCATGCTCACAACCGAGCTATATATTTTTAGAGCCTGAGGCGGAGGCTCCAGGAAGCCACCCTCAGTGCCCAGGGCTGATGCACTCCAAACAATTGATCTCTGGCTGCAGGAGGGAAGAGCAAGAGAGAATGGGAGAGCAAGGGTAGCAGGAGGGATGGAGAAGCAGATGGTTGCTTCTCCTGTGTGCCCTAACCAGAAATCAAACCTGGGACATCCATACACTGGGCCAGTGTCCTACCACTGAACCATCCAGCCAGGGCTGCCTGCCTATTTTGTGATGATAGCCCACAAGACACTTCAGTACAGAAGTTGCATCTAAGCTTCCATGCTCCCTAAAAGCTCATTTCTTCAAGTAGTATTTGTGAATCTGATTGACAGATATCATGCCAGTTGACAGAAGTAGAATAAAAAATTACGACAAAAAGAACAACAAAGCACACACATACAAGCTTAGTCCTAGCCCTCTAGATCCTAAATTCTGCAGGGCAATAGAGACACATTAAAAACAGCAATTAAATGCATCTCTAACAGCGGCACCATGGATGTTTGGGAAGAACAAAGGAGAATCATTTAGGTCAGGTTTATCTACATTACCTCAAATCTCTGAAAAATTATTAAACACTTTTAAATTTGGATAC
Source organism: Saccopteryx leptura (assembly GCF_036850995.1). Taxonomy (NCBI): domain Eukaryota; kingdom Metazoa; phylum Chordata; class Mammalia; order Chiroptera; family Emballonuridae; genus Saccopteryx; species Saccopteryx leptura. The sequence continues at coordinate 26,144,889 of NC_089516.1, forward strand.
TATTTTTTTGGTGGAGAAGATAGAGACAAAAGAGAAGTCTTTGCATTAATGTTAGTGTATTACAATAATATGCATACATTGTCCTCTAAAACATAATGATCTGGTTTATTTACTATTAATATACTAGCAGTATATACCTGAATGTGGCTTTAATTTTAGCTGGCTTTGTAAAGTTAATGGATACCAGGAAATTAAATAAAAAAACTTTAAAACCTCTATAGTTCAGATGGCATAACAATTTTGCACCTTGACATATATTATGTGTTTCAAACACAGCACTAATAGAGAAAATATAAGAGGAAAGAACACACAGTAACACAGCAGGAATAAGACACAAACTTGACACCTCTGTGAATCAAGACACGGTAGCAGGAGGTCTAATAGTTGCTTTTCATCAGACTGACAGTGCCCCTGCATTTAGGCTTCTTTAGATGTAAGGGAGGATCCAGAGTTAAATCACTGCTTAAGTCATAGGTTAAAGTACAGGTCCACCTACCCATTATTCTTGAAAGAGATTTCTTGAAAATTTTGCTAACCTATGGCCTAAGGCTACATCTTTATAGAAACTAGAGCTATGTAAAGCAGGCGTCCCCAAACTACGGGCCCGCGGGCCGCATGCGGCCCCCTAGGCCATTTATCCGGACCCGCCGCACTTCTGGAAGGAGCACCTCTTTCATTGGTGGTCAGTGAGAGGAGCACTGTATGTGGCAGCCCTCCAATGGTCTGAGGGACAGTGAGCTGGCCCCCTGTGTAAAAAGCTTGGGGACCCCTGATGTAAAGGATAACACACACACACACACACACACACACACACCACGATGGCAGAAACACCCTAAAAGAAAGTGACTTGAGTACTGAGTCTCCAGTATCTCTAAGTATCACAAGGAAGGAACCACCCAAATGCCATTAGACTATCTACAATTCTACATTAAGATTGCTATTCCAGGGACAGCAACACAATTTAGGAACAATAAAGGGAGAACTAAAGAGAGAAATAATGAGAACAAAACACTGAAAGCAAATCTCTTAAAAAGATCCAGAAACCAGAATGATTGAACCATAAATTTGGTCTAGATAAAATTCTCAAAAAAGGATCTGAAAAACAATTGAAATGAATATCTTGAAGATTTTTAAAGAGTAAAATTAAAAGGTAAAAATCTAATTAAAAAAGAACAGGGAGTTATCAAATAAAAGCAGGTATAAACTGAACTAAACAATTTGATATACAGACAGAAAACTGAATATAAATATTGGAAATTATAAATGCAGTAAATGAATCCATTTTTAAAAATTAAACAGGATTAAAAATTGAGGTTGCAAAAGAAGATAAAATTAGTAAATTAGAAAATAATAATGAAGAACTCATCCAAAACACAACACAGGAAGGCAAATAAATTTAAAAACTAAAAGAGAATTTAAAAGACATGGACAGAAATTAATATACAACAATAAGAGTTCCTAAAGAAGTAAATCCTGAGTCATGGGCAATAAGAAAAGAAGTATATGTGTAGAATTGCAGAGGAGTAAGAATTAATAATAGCTGATAATTTTACAGAATTGAAGAGTTTACTCAGTTCAAAGTGTTCTGTGAATATCAAGTTGGAAAAAGATAAATTAATCCTCAGATGCACTGTTGTGAAACTGTGGAACATCATGATAGAGGAACGCATCTTAACACTTCTATTAGGAAAATGAAGGTTAAAATGACCAGCAGACTGTACAAAAGATCTAATCAATTATAACTTTGGGCTGAAAATGGAAATATAAAATAACAACGTCAAAAGAATAAGGTGAAAAAAAAATATGTTGACTTAGAGCTTTAACCAAAAGTATTATTCAGGATACTTTCAGAAAAAGACAAAGACAGATTATTGCCTCCATATATTCCCTGAAAGAATTACTAAAGTGGGATCTAAGATGGCTATAGAGTTGGTAGAAGTTACACTCACCTTCTTCCAGAACCAAACTAGAAATACAACTAAAACACAGAGCAATCACCCTGAATAACCAAATGAAAGCTAGTTTAAGAGAAGTCTTATAACCAAGGATTTACAGAAAAAGCCACATCAAGGCTGGTAGAAAGGACAGAGATGTGAAAACGGCTGGCCTTTCTCCCCTGGGCGACAGTTTAAAGAGGGATAACTCAGCTGCAAACGTTCCCCCTAAGAAGCTGGAAGTTGGAGGTCTCAATCCTAAGCAGAGCTGCCCAGCCCAGAGCACCAAAGTTGGGACTAGGCACTCACATAACATCTGGCTGTGAAAATCAACAGGGATTCTGTCCACCAGGGAGAGACTAGAGTCTGCTGGAGACACAGGCACCCTCTTAAAGGGCCAGTACACAAAATCTTGTTTGCAGCCACTAACCCTGGGCTGGAGTAAGGAGGGCAGCTCAAAGGTGACTAGAATTCAAAGGTGACTAGAGAGACTGGAGTTTGTGGATCTGGGGAGAGAGCTGAAGTGTCAACCATCATGACCTCTGTGCTGAGTCCCTCTCTCACATTGCAGATTCTATCTGTCTTGGGTGGAACACTCCCTTTATAGCACCAACCTGGAGGAAAGCAATAGCCCATCCTCTGGCTCTCTCTGACTCTACCCTGCAGAGCTTATACACTATAAAGGAGTTAGCTGCCTGGGCCCTGGATGTAGAGGTCTGGAAAGGCTCAGGGGATGTAAGGGACTGAGTTGTATGGGTTTGGGTTGGGGGCCATTTCTACCACTTTCCTGCAAACCAGACTAGAAATTCCACCTCAAAAGAGATCTACTAGCTCACTCTCTGGCCTCCCAGTGGCCCTACCCTCACTACTCCTCATTACTACCTGAAGCTCCATCCTACTAATGTCTTAATAGAATCCAGGACAGACTGAGTTTTCTGGCTCTGGGTTGGAGACCACTCCCCCCACCCTTCACCCATGCATACCAAGCAGCTCCCCCTCATGGCAGATCTACTAGCCTGACACTCCAGACTCCCAGTATGCCTGTCCTGATGAGATCTAGCTCCTGGCAGATTCTGGATAGACTGAACTGTGCAGCTCCAGGAAAAGCGGTATTTTTTCCTTACACGCCTGACTGGTGCAGAGCACTTCCTGTACAGGGCTATACCTTGGTATTTTGGGGCCTGATAAACTCTGTTGTCCTAACCCTGATGACTCCCTGAGACTCCAAACCCACCACAAAGTTCTGCAGGCACCCAGAAGGACAACTATACTTGGTGTACCCTGGGACCTTTGCTAAGTGGCCACAGACCCAGAACTAGCATCAAGTTTGAACTTGTATCAGTCTGGTGAACTCCACTCGCCCTTACCTGGTGACTCACTGAGGACCTATCTCATATAACTTGAGTACCATCAGAAGTTTGTTAAGTGACTGAGCCTAACAAGCAGCCAGCAGGTGGAAGCAGGCAAAGGCAGAATGTGATACTTTTTATGACCTGCCCCTGGGCCTGGTGTTGGTGAAATAACAGCCTTGGTGAACAGCTAGATCCTTCCCATGCACACACACCCAGCAGAGGCAGCCATAAATTGTGGCTCTCATTGTAGCTCCAAACAGGCTCCCCCGGGCAAGTAACAGGCAGTGTCTGACATTGTCATGCACCAGGTGTCTCCCTAAAGGCCTGAAAACCAACATATCCCATGGCTGCCAGGATCAGACAACATCAGAGCAGGATCCAATAAGCTTCACAAGCAGTGTATTCAAAGGGAGCTCTCATCAGGTGTAAAGACCCTGCTGAGACAAATTCTACTTTGTGTTGTCAGCACCTGCACAGCAGTTTGCAGGCCATAGTGGGAGTTGAGCCTCAGTCAGTCAGCCTGAGAGGCAACCAAGACTCAATTATAACAGGAGGGCCCACAAAACCAACACAAGGAACATTCTTGGAGTACCCAGCTCAGGTAATCAAGGAGACTGTGCCACTGAGTCCCACAAAATGCCTACTCTACAAGCAGTGGTGGGATTCAAATAATTTAACAACCAGTTCTCTGCTCTAATGACTGTTTTAAGTATATAAAAAAAGATATACTTAAAGGTAGTTTATTATTTCATACATTTAATACTTAAATAAGAATAAAAGAGGCCTGACCTATGGTGGCGCAGTGGATAAAGCGTCAACCTGGAAATGCTCAGGTCGCCGGTTTGAAACCCTGGGCTTGCCTGGTCAAGGCACATATGGGAGTTAATGCTTCCAGCTCCTCCCCCCCTTCTCTCTCTCTGTCTCTCCTCCCTCTCTCTCTCTGTCTCTCCCTCTCCTTTCTAAAATGAATAAATAAAAAAAATTAAAAAAAAAGAATAAAAGAGGTACACAAAACTAGATTGTTATAAGAGTTTTAAAATATTAATGAAAAATATTAAATAATACCTGACAAAAACAATAAAACTGTTATTTAAGATATTTCCATATTGCTTCTTGATTGGCATCCTCCCTTGCAATTTTTTTCACCTATGGATGGAACGAATATTACTATAGGTGCTTAGAATATGCTGTTGTGCAGATGAATGTTAAAAAAAAGTAAGGCATAGAAATTTGTGATTTCCATATTGGGCAGCTGTCCAGGTGCCCACCTTAGAGAGAACCCTGATGACAAGTGCCATTTTTCTAATCTTATTTTTATTAAATTTAATGCAGTGACATTGATAAATCAGGGTACATATGTTCCGAGAAAACATCTCCAGATTATTTTGACCTTTGATTATGCTGCATACCCCTCACTCAAAGTTAAATCATCCTCTGTCACCTTCTATCTGGTTTTCTTTGTGCCCCTACTCTCCCCCTACCCCCTACCCCCTCCCTCTCCTTCCGCGCCCCCTCCCCTCCCCACCCCTCCACCCCACTCCCTGTTACCATCACATTCTTGTCCATGTCTCTGAGTCTCATTTTTATGTCCCATCTATGCATGGGTTCATATAGTTCTTAGTTTTTTCTGATTTACTTATTTCACTCCATATAATGTTATCAAGGTCCATCCATGTTATTGTAAATGATTTGATATCATCATTTCTTATGGTTGATTCCTCAAAAAATTGAAAATCGAACTGTCTTTTGACCCAGTCATCCCACTTTTAGGAATATACCCCAAGGACACCATAGAACAGTTCCAGAAGGAGAACTGTACCCCCATGTTTATAGCAGCATTGTTCACAATAGCGAAGATCTGGAAACAGCCCAAGTGTCTGCCAGAGGACGAGTGGATTAAAAAGCTTTGGTACATATATACTATGGAATACTACTCAGCCACAAGTGCCATCTTAACAACTGGTTCACCGACTTCTCCAAAAAATTAGGTATTGCTTCTGTTGAACTGGTGTTCACCAACTGAATTCTAGCACTGTATATAAGGCCACATTATCAAGATTAGGAGTCACAGCAGATCTACCTAATATAAAGAAACAAACACACACACACACAAAACTCAGCCCAAACGGGCAAAGTAATATACTCCAAATGAAAAAAAGAAAGAAATCTCCAGAAAAACAACTAAGTAAAATGGAGGCAAACAATTTACCAGAGTTCAACAAATGGTTATAAGGATTCCCAAGGAACTTACTGAGAACGACAACAGCATGAAAAAGAACATAGATTCCATAAAAGAGACCCAGTCAAAAATGAAGAATATGATATCTGAAATGAAGAATACACTAAGTGGAATATATAATAGGTTCAATGAAACAGAATCAAAGTAGCTATTTGGGATATAAGGAAGCAGAAAACACCCAATCAGAGCAGCAAAAAGAAAAAAATAATTTTTTTTTTGTATTTTTCTGAAGCTGGAAACAGGGAGAGACAGTCAGACAGACTCCCGCATGCGCCCGACCAGGATCCACCCAGCACGCCCACCAGGGGCGATGCTCTGCCCCTCCGGGGCATTGCCCTGCCACTCTAGCACCTGGGGCAGAGGCCAAGGAGCCATCCCCAGCACCCGGACCATCTTTGCTCTAATGGAGCCTTGGCTGCGGGAGGGGAAGAGAGAGACAGAGAGGAAGGAGGGGGGGTGGAGAAGCAAATGGGCGCCTCTCCTATCTGCCCTGGCCGGGAATCGAACCCGGGTTCCCTGCACGCCAGGCTGACGCTCTACCGCTGAGCCAACCGGCCAGGGCAGAAAAAATAAATTAAATGAGTAGAGTGTAAGGGACCTTTGGGCAGCACGAAGCATTACAACATCAGTATCATAGGAGTACCAGAAGGAGAAGGGAGATAGCAAGGGACCGAGAACCTTTTTGAAGAAATAATGGCTGAAAACTTCCCTAATCTGGTGAAGGAAAAGGACACACAAGTCCAGGAAGCAAAAAATTCTCAAATAAGATTTACTCAAAGAGGCCCACACCAAGACACATCATAATTAAAATCTTAAAGGTTAAAGACAAAGAAAGAAACTTAAAAAGCAGCAAGAGAAAGACAGCTAATTACCTTTAAGGGAGTTCCCACAAAACTGTCTGCTGATTTCTCAACAGAAACATTTCAGGTAAGAAGGAATGGGTACAAAATGTTCAAACAGATTTAAAGCAAAGATCTACAACCAAAACTACATTACCCAGAAAAACTACCATTTAAAACTGAAAAAAAAAAAAAATAAAGAGCTTCTGAAACAAGAAAAAGCTAAATGAGTTCATTACCGCCAAACCAGAATGATAAAAAATATTAGTGGGCCTTCTTTAATAAATAGAAGAAAAAGAGAAAAAGAAAACAATAACAGAGAAACATATTTAAAAGAATAAATGGGCAATAAATTCATATAGTCATCTCTTGCCATATTGCGGTTCACTTTTCGTGGTCTCATTGTATTGCAGATTTTTAAATTGTATATATCTAATTTTGTATCATGGATATTTCACTATATCGTGAGATTTTGCAGTATATAGGTATTTTTACATATTTATTATTTCAATTATTTTTGTGGTAAAATAAGCATTTTTCTAACCTAAAAAACTGAAAACAATAGAAAAAGAGTGTGGGAAAGGTTAATAACAGTGAGGGAAAGATTTATAAGAGTGTGGGGAGTGTTTATAAAGCATTAAAATATATATAAATAATAAAATAAATATAAGGTCGCTACTTCATGGATTTTCACCTATCACAGGCATTCTGGAACCTAATGTCCGTGATAGATGAAGGACCACTGTATTCCAAAAAAAATGAAGAGGAGAGAAGATACACAAGCACATTTTACAAGATCAGTATTGACCTGATTCCAAAACCAAATAAAGACACTACAAAGAAAGAAAATTATAAGCCAATACCCGATGAATATAGATGCTAAAAATCTCAACAAAATATTAGCACACCAGATCCAGCAATACATTAAATATATAAATGATGCACATGATCAAGCAGGCTTTATTCTAAGAATGCAAGGTTAGTACAATATCTGCAAATCAATAAACATGATATACCATACAAACAAAATGAGGGACAAAAATCATATAATCATATCAATAGATACAGATAAAGCATTTGAAGAAATCCAGCACCCACTTATGATAAAAACTCCCAGCAAAGTGGAATTAGTGGAAACATGCCTCAATGTAATAAAGGCCACATATGACAATCTCACAGCCAACATCATGATCAATGTGCTAAAGCTATAAGTGTTTCCCTTAAGATAGCCAACAAGAAAGGAATGTCTTCTTTCATTCCTCTTATTCAGCATAGTACTAGAAAGCCTAGCCATAGCAATCGAACAACAAGAAGAAATAAAGGTCATTCAAATTAGAAAAGAAGAAGTAAAACTGCCATGATTCACAGATGACATGATACTCTATATAGAGAACTTTGAAGATTCCACCAAAAAAACCTACTGGAACTGATAAATGAACTCACTAAAATAGCAAGATACAAAATAAATATCCAGAAATCAGTTGCATTTTTATACATCAATACTGAGCTATCAGAAAGGTAAACTAAGAAAACAATACTATTCACAATTGCTTCAAAAAGAATAAAATACCCAGAAATAAATTTAACCAAGGATGTAAAAGACCTGTACTGAGAAAATTATGACATTGAAGAAAAAAACTGAAAGGTACAACTATGTGGAAGCATATACAGTGTTCATGGATAGGAAGAATTAACATCATTAAAATGTCTATATACCCAAAGCAATCTGTAGATTCAACACAATTCCTATCAACATTTAAATGTTGTTTTTCATAGAACTAGAACAAATATTCTAAATATTTATATTGATACACAAAAGACCCTGAATAGCCACAGCAGTCTTTAGTAAGAAATATGAAGTTGGAGAAATCCCACTACCTGATATCAAATTATGCTACAGGGCCATGGTGATCAAAACAGCATGGTATTGTTATAATAACAAACATACACATCAATGGAATACAACAGAGAACCTAGAAATAAATCCATGACTTTATAATCAATTACTATTTGACAAAGGGCCTGACTGGTGGTGATGCAGCAGATAGAGTACTGACCTAGGACACTAAGGACCTAGGTTTGAAACCCCAAGATTGCCGGCTTGAGCACAGGGTCATCTGGCTTGAGATCAGGCTCACCAGCTTGAGCATGGAGTCACCTATGTGATCATGAGAGCATAGACATGATCTCACGATTGCTGGCTTGAACCCTAAAGTCACTGGCTTGAAGCACAAGGTCACTGGCTTGATCAAGGTGTCACTGGCTCAGTTAGAGCCCCCTGGTCAAGGCATATATGAGAAGCAATCAATGAACAACTAAAATGATGGGACTACAAATTGATGCTTCTCTTCTCTCTCCCTTCCTCTCTGTCTCTGTCTTTGCCTCTCTGTCTTGCAAAATATAAAATATATTTGAAAAAGGAGGCAAGAACATACAATGGGTTAAAGATAGTCTATTCAATAAATGGTGCTGGAAAACCTGGAGAGATAACATAGAAAAAATGAAACTAGACCACTTTCTTACACCATACATAAGAATAAACTCAAAATAAATGGAAGACTTATATGTTGGACTAAAAACCATAAAAATCCTAAAAGAAAACTTAGGCTTTTAATGGCAAAAGAAATCCACGAACAAAATGAAAAGAGAAGTCACTGAGTGGGAGAACATATTCACCAATAATTCACCTGATAAGGGTTTAATATCCAAAATGTACAAAGAAGTTATACAATGCAAACCCAGAGAAACAAACAATCCAATTATAAAATGGGAAAAAGACCTGAATAGGCACTTCTCCAAAGAGGACATGCAGATGGCCAATAGACATATGAAAAGATGCTTAACATCACTAATCATCAGAGAAATGAGAATTAAAACCATAATGAGATATGACCTCACACCTGTCAGAATGGCACTCATCAATAAATCAACAAACAACAAATGTTGGCAAGGGTGTGAAGAAAAGGGAACCCTCATGCACTATTGGTGGTAATACAGGTTGGTGCAGCCACTGTGGAAAGAAGTATAGAATTACCTCAAAAAACTAAAAGTGGAACTGCCTATGACTCAGTGTTTCTACTTCTGGGAATATATCCAAAAAACCTGAAACACAAATTTGAAAGAGAACGTGCACCCCTATGTTCACTGCACATTATTTATAATAGCCAAGATTTGGAAGCAGTTGTAGTGCCTATCAGTAGTTAAGTGGATAAAAACGTTGTGGTGCATTTACACAATGGAATACTATGTGGCCATGAAAAAGGAAGAAATTTACCTTTTCTGACAACATGGATGGACCTAGAGAGTGTTATGCTAAGTGAAGTAAAATAGAGGAAGACAAGCATCATATTTCACTTATATGTGGAATTTAAGAAACAAAATAAACAAACAAAATAGAAATAGACTCATAGATGATAGACTGACAGCTGGCAGAGAAAAGGGGTTTGGAGGGCTGTGTGAGAAAGGCAAAGGGATTAAGAAAAAAAAGAAACAAACAAAAAAAAAAACAAACAAACTCTGGCCCTGGCCAGTTGGCTCAGTGGTAGAGCGTTGGCCTGGCGTGCAGAAGTCCCGGGTTCGATTCCCGGCCAGGGCACATAGGAGAAGCAACCATCTGCTTCTCCACCCCTCCCCCTCTCCTTCCTCTCTCTCTCTCTCTTCCCCTCCCGCAGCCAAGGCTCCATTGGAGCAAGGATGGCCCGGGCGCTGGGGATGGCTCCTTGGCCTCTGCCCCAGGCGCTGGAGTGGCTCTGGTCGCGACAGGGCTACGCCCCAGAGGGGCAGAGCATTGCCTTCTGGTGGGCAGAGCATCGCCCCCTGGTGGGCGTGCCAGGTGGATCCCAGTCGGGCGCATGCGAGAGTCTGTCTGACTGTCTCTCCCCGTTTCCAGCTTCAGAAAATTACAAAAACAAAACAAAAAACAAACAAACTCAGAGACAGCCAACAGTATGGCAATTACCAGAGGGAAAGGGGGTTGGGAGGAGGTAGAAGAAGGTAAAGGAGAATAAGTGGCGATGGAAGGAGACGTGACATAGGGTGGCAAACACACAATACAACAAAGAGATGGTGTATTATAGAATTGTACACCTGAAACCTATATACTTTTTTAACCAGTGTCCCCTCAATAAATTAAATAGAAATTTATTAAAGGACACATATATGTCAGCAAGATGAAAAGTGAACCTGGAGCTTTAGAAGCATTTTCAAATGTTAAAAGCAAGCAATATAATATAACACAAATAAAATAAAATACCCCAAGTTAATTAAGGTGTCATTTCTCCCCAAGTAAGTTCAATACAACCCCTCTAAAGAATACTGACAATTGCCTGACCAGGCGGTGGTGCAGTGGATAGAGCGTCGGACTGGGAAGCAGAGGACCCAGGTTCGAGACCCTGAGGTCGCCAGCTTGAGCGCGGGCTCATCTGGTTAGAGCAAAAAGCCCGCCAGCTTGAACCCAAGGTCGCTGGCTCCAGCAAGGGGTTACTCAGTCTGCTGAAGGCCCGCGGTCAAGGCACATATGAGAAAGCAATCAATGAACAACTAAGGTGTCGCAATGTGCAACGAAAAACTAATGATTGATGCTTCTCATCTCTCTCTGTTCCTGTCTGTCTGTCCCTGTCTATCCCTCTGACTCACTCTCTGTCTCTGTAAAAAAATACATAAATAAATAAATTAAAAAAAAAAAGAATACTGACAATGTTTTAAATAGGGCTCTTATAAATTTTGCCTGTAATTCACATGCAAACAGAGGACTAGCGTTATCTAAGAAAATTCTGAAGAACGATGTGGAGTTCTCTGCTTTACCACATGTCAGAGCTAGTTATAGTGTATATCCACAGTAATTGAGATGCATGATGTTGGCATTGAAATTAGCAAGTGAGGAAAATAACAGAAAGGGATGACAGAAATACAATTACATATACTAATCTTGATACACAATGTAGGTGGCACTACAATGAATAGGGAACAGATGGGCATTTTTCAATGATGGTTGAATAATATTTCATTCACTTTGAAAAAAATCTATTGATTAAAAAATAACTAAAAATGTTTTTCAGGTATATTAAGAGCCCTAAGTGTGAAAGAGTAAAACTTTAATATTTTAAAAGAATACCTAGAAGAAAAAAGAACCAGACTCACAATGCAATCGAAACGTTGGCAAAGGCCATGAACAGATCATTAATAGAAGAGCAAATAAATAGGCCAAGGAATACAAAGGATCTACTATCATAGAAATGGAAATTAATGAGATAATTTCACATTCAAATTGAGGAAATTTTAAATATGTCAATATCTAGTTGACGAATTTGTGACAAATAGAGATACATTTACCACTGTTAGAAGTATAAACTGGTATAGCAATTCTAAGAGCAAATATGGCAGCCTGACCAGGCAGTGGCACAGTGGATAGAGTGTTGGACTGGGACACAAAGAATCCACGTTCAAAACCCCGAGGTTGCCCACTTGAGTGCAGGCTCACCAGCTTGAGTGCAGGGTCGCTGGCTTGAGTATGGGAACATAGACACGACTCCATGGTCACTAGCTTGAGCCCAAAGATCACTGGCTTGAAGCCCAAGGTTGCTGGCTTGAGCCCAAGATCGCTGGCTTGAGCAAGGGGTCAGTCGCTCTGCATAGCCTTCCATCAAGACACATATGTGAAAGCAATCAATGAACAACTAAGTTGCCACAATTAAGAACCGATATTTCTCATCTCTCTCCCTTCCTGTATGTCTGTCCCCATCTGTCTGTTTGTCACAAAAAAAAGCAAATATGGCAAAATGTGGTTTTATTTTGTCATTTTCTGGTTGTTTGACACATTTTATAATTCGACTAATTCAACCTAATAACATATAATAGCTCTGTTTAAATTATAAAATGAATAGACACAACCCATTCTTAAGAACTAATCCATGAATTTACTGTGTCCATTAGAAAAATTCTTTCTTCATTCCTCATATAGATTCCATGTTTACTATATCCTTGCTTTCTTTGTTAAAGGTAGCACTGGAAATTTACCTTTCAATTGCAGTGCCTTATTAACATGCATCATTTCAGACTGATAAGTGACCTTATCCTACTTAGAAAGCTAATCTTTTCATCTACTAAAACCTGTTCCCTTCATCTGAGTGATGAATTTTGAATAAAATGGGAACTGCTGTGTCCATTAATGTTGTGTGTGATTATAATTATGACTCGGTCAAAGTTTTTAGACACAACTTTAAAATAGGCAGTAAAAATTAAAAGGTAAATAAATAAGGAAATAACAATGAATTAGATTATTCTGTTGATCAACTACAACTTAAGCCTTCAGGGCTTCAAATTTCATTTTTCCTAACTCTTGGCATGCTACCCTGAGGTGAGTGTCATTCTAGCATCATGTTCATCACCTATTACCTGTCAAGGTTTTATTTTTGATATTTGGTTTCTTGTTTTATAATTATTCTCTAGCAGAGACTATGTGAATCTTGATGATGCAGTTTTTAGGGGAAAAACAATGTTTTGTGTATATATTTCCCGTAGTGATGGGTGAAAGGTATTAATTCAGCCAGGGCACCAACCATAACTAAGCATACATCGAACAAAGTATGTTAGATACTTTTTAATTTATGGAACAGGAGGCATAGAAGACCAGCTTGTTACTTAAGCATTTCTACTTGAGAAGAAGCAGCTCAACAAGTAAAAAAAAAAGAAAAAGAGGCCCTGGCCGGTTGGCTCAGCGGTAGAGCATTGGCCTGGCATGCGGGGGACTGGGTTCGATTCCCGGCCAGGGCACACAGGAGAAGCACCCATTTGCTTCTCCACCCCCCACCCCCACCTTCCTCTCTGTCTCTCTCTTCCCCACCGCAGCCAAGGCTCCATTGGAGCAAAGATGGCCCAGGCGCTGAGGATGGCTCCTTGGCCTCTGCCCCAGGCGCTAGAGTGGCTCTGGTCGCGGCAGAGCGACGCCCCGGAGGGGCAGAGCATCGCCCCCTGGTGGGTAGAGCATCACCCCTGGTGGGCGTGCCGGGTGGATCCCGGTCGGGCGCATGCGGGAGTCTGTCTGACTGTCTCTCCCCGTTTCCAGCTTCAGAAAAATACAAAAAAAAAAAAAAAAAAAAGAAGTAAGTTGTTAAACACACAAAAGAGTGGCTTTTCGCAGAAAAAAAAATGCTGGGCAATGTATATATTAGAAGAATTGTCATCATTATTGGCTCATTACAGTTTTCAATTCAGGTGAGCTCATGGTTAAAAATTATATAGGGGGATATAATACTGCATGTTTAAGTTGTAGACTTTACTAGCTTTATAAAGGACGTGAGTTTAAACAATCAGTAAGGGTCCAGTGGGGTCTGTGTAATTGTTTGGTTATACTTACAGCATTTTATGAGTAAAATTATATGGTTTATTGGTATTTGCAAAACTGGAGGTTTGCAAAGGTCTCTGGACATATACTTTCCAGTTGTCAAAAGTTTGTTTTATATATATTAGCTGGCATCATATGATTTTATTATAGCTTTACAATTATCACCAAAATGAATAAAGCTCTATGTGACTTAAGGGAGCAATGCTTTCTTTATCCTGCCCTGTTCAACACTTTATTTGGTTTATGTCACTACTGAGATAATTCTTACGTTTTTATCTTTTGCTTTTTTTATTTCCACTTCCTGGATCTCATTTTTTTTTCAGGCAACATTAATAGGTATTCAAAGAAAAGAAAGATTATTATACAAATATTGAAAAGAGTCAGTTACTGCCTCAGGCACTAAAAGTAGCTTGGTTGCAAACATGGCCCAAGATGGGCAGAGCATTGGCCCTAGACGGGGCTTGCCAGGTGGATATTGGTTGGGGCACATGTGAGAGTTTGTTCCTCTATTTCCCCTCCTCTCACTTGGAAAAGAAGAAGAAGAAAGAAGAAGGAAGAAGGAAGAAGGAAGAAGAAGGAAGAAGAAGGAAGAAGAAGGAAGAAGAAGGAAGAAGGAAGAAGAACAAGAAGAAGAAGAACAAAATCCCCCAACTTTTTTTTTTTTTTGGATTTTTTTGAAGCTGGAAATGGGGAGGCAGTCAGACAGACTCCCGCATGCGCCCGACCAGGATCCACCCGGCATGCCCACCAGGGGGCGATGCTTTGCCCATCTGGGTGTCGTTCTGTTGCATCCAGAGCCATTCTAGTGGCTGAGGCAGAGGCCACAGAGCCATCCTCAGCACCCGGGCCATCTTTGCTCCAATGGAGCCTTGGCTGCGAGAGGGGAAGAGAGAGAGAGAGAGGAAGGAGAGGGGGAGGGGTGGAGAAGCAGATGGGTGCTTCTCCTGTGTGCCCTGGCCGGGAATCGAACCTGGGTCTCCTGCACGCCAGGCTGACGCTCTACCATTGAGCCAACCGGCCAGGGCCCCCCAACTTGTTTTTGAGAGACCAAAAGGTAGAGCTCAGTAAAGTAAGGCTTGGCATGTATCCTGGAGCAGCAGAACAGGAAAGGAAATAAAAAATGACCCATGGGTACAGCAGTGAAGAATCAGCAGGGTGGAGGGCACGCAGTGCCCACTGTACACAGATTCTCTGCCCAGCCTCATCTGAATCACCTAGGTTGGATCACTCTGCTTTTGCAATACTTTGGGGCAATTATGATTACTCCTACACAACAGAGGGTAAGTACAATACATTGCCTCCTAGACAGTGATGAGGTTTAGAATGGAAAGCTTCAGCTTAGGCACCTGGAAAGAAACTGAACAACAACAGGAGCTACCCCTTCATAACAGTCCTCAACTAGAAAAGTTTTGAACACATTTTAAAAGTAGCAAATGATATGGTCAATAATGGATCTTCAGAAAAAGAGAGGAAACCCAAACAAAATATAAAGGACTGATATATAAGTAAAGGCAATTTTACTGAGAGCAGCTGAATAAATTTAGCTTGCAGAGAAAGGGTCAATATGAAACAACTGTATATTTCTAATATATAAATTATACAGAGGCACAAAACTTACATGAAAAGAATCTTGAGGCCCTGGCTGGTTGCTCAGTAGATTGATCATCAGCCTACAGTGTGGATGTCCCGGGTTTGATCCCTGGTCAGGGCACACAGGAGAAGTGACCACCTACTTCTTTTTTCCTCCCTCTCCCCCTTATCTCTCTCTCTTCTCCTCCCGCAGCCAGTAGATGGATTGGTTCAAGCATCCTACCTAGGGTGCTGAGATAGCTTGGTTGGTGCTAGTATGAACCCCAGATGGGGTTGCTGAGTAGATCCTGGTTGGGGTGATGTGGGAGTCTGTCTTTCTATCTCCCCTCCTCACACTTATAAAAAAGAAAAAAAGAGAAAAGACTCTTAACCACATTGATCTTTATTTTTTAGAAAAATTAAATTATTCATATTTTTAGTAGTGGTAAAGAATAAGGACTTTTGCCACTCAAAATAAGATGTATTTTTTACTCTGATATTCCAAAGTATTTTAAAATTTGTCACTTGAGGCAATATTTTCATGCCGATCTTAATTACCTTCTTGAAAATCTAAAACAAAATCACATAGCATTTTTTGTCAATGAACATTTACTGAATTTGAAGTAAATGTATAGCATTGTATTGAATGTATTATTAATATTTGTAAGTTGCAGTTCCATACTGTACAAACTCACTGGGGAACAATTTTTTTTTAATTTTCTGTTGCATGAGGTTTTAGAACTGTTTCTATATATTTCTGCATCGCTGATTCCAA
This sequence comes from Saccopteryx leptura, assembly GCF_036850995.1. Lineage (NCBI taxonomy): Eukaryota > Metazoa > Chordata > Mammalia > Chiroptera > Emballonuridae > Saccopteryx > Saccopteryx leptura. The sequence goes on from NC_089516.1 coordinate 26,160,939, forward strand.
ATCTGAAATCTGTTTTTTGGTGCATGCTCCAGTTTTAATGCAATTTTAATTTGTTTTTGTTACAGTTAATGGCATGCATTGGTTTTTAAATTGGAGTTAAAGGGCAATGACTCTTGGATTGAACATAACCACAAGGCAATTAATGTTTTACAAACATCACTTTTACATAATGGTAGTTGTTTTTAAATGTAAAAAATTATTTTCTGATAAAAACACCCTCTTTTTCGTTTTAAGATTGAATCATGGCTTCTTCGAGTAGGCGTAAATGTAAGAATAGTCCTGACACCTTCTGTTATATAGGTGACTGTTACACACTTCAACATCAAAGGTGCAATATTTCATCATTTGTGACACGTGCATATATTGCCTATTTTCAAGTTCTCCTTGACAATCAAGACAAAAATTGGGCTCCTCATATTGTGTGTCACAATTGTGAGAAAATGCTTTGTGATTGGACAAAAGGAAAACGCAAAGGAATGCCTTTTGGTATTCCCATGGTTTGGCATGAACCTAAGGACCACAGCAGTGACTGTTATTTCTGTCTGATCCATTCAAAGGGCATCGGCAAGAAAAATCGACATATGATTGCATATCCTAATTTTCCTTCAGCAATACGACCTATCCTATACTCTGAGACACTCCTGGTTCCAGTTTTCAATGGTTTAATTTCTTCTAAGGACGAAGAAAGTGAACATGGTGATCAAGTGTATTTTGATAAGATGCATGAAGAAATGGTTGTAGAATCTGAAGGGTCTTCTTCTGATGCCAAGCAGTCATTAACCCCTCAGCAGTTTAGCCAACCCGAATTGAATGACTTAGTAAGAATGACATAGTAAGCATGATATAAAAATTGTCCTTGACTTTCTAAAGTATGAGGAGCATAACTGGATCATTTCTGTGGATCTTAAAATGGTAAATTTCCTGCTAGGACAACAGAGAGGTTTCACGAAGTATCCTTGCTTTCTGTGTTTGTGGGACAGCCGAGCTCGGGAGAAACACTGGACACAGAAGGAGTGGCCGAAACATGAAGCTCTGAAAGTAGGGATGCAAAATATTGTGAATGAACCTTTAGTTAATCAAGACAGAATCATTCCCCCCCCCCCAGTTCACATCAAACTTGGCTTAATGAAGCAGTTTGTTCAGGCTTTGAATAGAGAAAGTGAATGCTTTCAACATATTATTTCTGCTTTTTCTGCCTTGTTTTTCAAGAAGATAAGAGCAGGTGTATTTGATGGACCTCAAATTTGAACCTTCATACGTGATGAAGAATTTGCCAGGAAGATGAATAAGGAGGAGAAAGCAGCATGGCAGTCTTTTGTGGCAGTTACAAAGAACTTCCTTGGCAACAAAAAAGCAGAAAACTATGAACTTCTGGTTCAAAGGATGCTGTTGGCTTTCCAGGGCATTGGATTTAACATGAACGTTAGGATTCACTTCCTGAACAGTCGCCTTGATAAGTTTCCCGAAAATCTTGGAGCTGTTAGTGATGAGCAGACTACTGCTGGAGCATCAAACGAGATTGTCTTCAACAAGTACACAAATGCAAGAGCTACAAACACAAAATTTTGCCTGAATAGAATTTAAATAAGTTTTGTACAAATTTTATGATTAAAATAAGTGTTTTAATATGTTCTATTTTGAAATTGTAGACAAATTTTGATGCAATCATATCTTTTAGTGTCCTAGTGTATTTACTGCATTACATAAATTATTATATTTTCACAAAGATGATGCCCAAGAAGACATTCTACTTCATTGTGTTAAACTAAATGTTGCAAATTTTACAATTAGGTGAAAACCTAAAATATTGAATTGCCAAAAAACTGTAGCTTACAGAGAAAAACTAATGTCAGATTTGAGATCAGCACACTCAAATTAGGTAAGAACAGGTGTTTTTGTGGATGCAACAAAAATTTTGTTCCCCAGTGTTATTATTTATATAGGGAGGAAATGATCAACAGTTATTTTGTGCCTAAAATCAATTTAGGGAAAAGTTAATAATTCAGTCATACCTTAAAGAACAAACGGGATAAAAGAAAAATAAATCAGATAGATTAGTGAATGGTTTGCAATATGTGGACCACAAAGTTGAAGTCATCAAATTATTGGAGTGTTTTCAAGGTAAAGTCATTCTCTAGAGTAGGGGTAGTCAACCTTTTTATACCTACCGCCCACTGTTGTATCTCTGTTAGTAGTAAAATTTTCTAACCACCCACCAGTTCCACAGTCATGGTGATTTATAAAGTAGGGAAGTAACTTTACTTTATAAAATTTATAAAGCAGAGTTACAGCAAGTTAAAGCATGTAATAATAATTACTTACCAAGTACTTTATGTCGGATTTTTGCTAAGTTTGGCAGAATAAATCTTTATAAAACAACGTATTATAGTTAAATCTATCTTTTTATTTATACTTTGGTTGCTCCACTACCACCCACCATGAAAGCTGGAACGCCCACTAGTGGGCGGTAGGGACCAGGTTGACTGCCACTGCTCCAGAGTGAAGGCTGAAACTATACATGTTGTAGGGGAGATGATTGCACATCTTGTCTTGTAATGGGATCCTTACTTATGATAATGACATTAAAATGAGAAACAATGCAGACTGTACTTAGAGATGCCTGATCTGGTTATCTCCATATTGATCTAGGGAACAGTTGAGACCATAATGGGTCAAATCATGAATGTGAGACAAAATCTAATCAATACAATTGGAAGTGATGTTTTTATGATAACAAGTGAGGATTTCTTTATCACAGATACTTTCACCAAATTAATATGTTGAACCTAAATGCAAAATGTGGTGACAAAGACAACAACTCAGATGTATCTTAACTGGAAATACAGGGTAGTAATTTAGGTTGGTTTGAATTCTAAAAGAGTCAGGCTTAACAGTGACTGTACACTTTGAAATTCCTAGGAAAGGTGGACATTGGATTTTAGGAAGGCAAAAACATGCAAAGAGAAAAATCGGAGACAAGTTTTGGCTACTTGCAGCTGGTCATTGGAAACTTGACAAATACAGGAATAGTTACAACTTAATGGATTTTAATCACCATGAAGGTAAAAAGTGTCTTATTCAATCAACAGTGAATTCCCAACACAAAGCATAGTATCTGACATTCTCAATATTCGTTAACTTATTCCACACTCTAAACTATTATATTAGTGCCTCGCATCTTTAGGCATCACCCAGAAAGGGTAATAAATGGTAAAGGTCACTGGTTGCAATCACCACCTCAATCCATGCCTAACCCACAGCAGAACTCTGAGCAACAATGCAACATTAAACCATGACCGTGTTGTGACATGTTTTAAACTTATCTAAAATTCAGATATAATACTTCTAACCTTAGATACAATCTCACAATGATGCCTTTTATAAGCAGACTTTTTTTTTAAAGAAGCATTATTCATGCAAGAAAAATAAGCACACTGCTTGAAGAATAATAATGAGTCAGTAGCCCCTTCTTAATGAGAGGATTTACATCCCATTGTTTTCAGTTTAAATGTCAACGTGCATACATATAAACAGTTGGAAAAACAGGTTTCACTAGATCATGGTACGTAAAGGTCATACAGACCTTGCAAATATTGCTGCACCTCTAATCTGATCCATTTCTTGAGTTCAAATATCAAATTATATCCCTTTCTGCCACCCAGCATTTTGCACTTTGGCTAAGTGGATCCTAAAAGTTTCACATTCCTATATTTGGAAGAGCCCACTCGAAGCCCTATACAATTAGAATATGATGCTGTAGGATGCTCTGATCAACAATGTACTCTTAATTGTTGAATCATTGAAACGCTGCAGCAATTATTTTCCACCTCAGTTAGGCATAATGTGAAGTAATGCGCACGCCTGCCCTCTGTGACTGTGACAGGCAATTTGTTTGCCTCCACATTTTATTTTGCTTTTAGGATTACACTGCTCACTAACTTCAACAAAAGCAATATGATAAGAAATATAGCCTCACACTACTATAGCTTCTGTCCATCCATAGTAAAAATGCTCAAACTTAACACCAGCACCCGAAAATGAATCTCATTATGCTAATTCAGTGATTGTCTATGGATTCACGTTTTCAAGTGTACGTAAAACAATATAAAACAAACACAAGTTAGATAAGCCATCGGATTACTGAAGTTTGTGTCCACGATGTCAAAGAATGTTAGAAATCATTTTATGTAATCTTACCATTAATGAAAACAATGGACGCTCAGAATGTACGAGATTAACTCAAGACCACGCAGGTAGTGGGTAAATCCTAGCAAATTCTCTGTTTATTCTCCTTAACTAAATATTCTTTTCATTATATTTTATATGTTATACTGATAGCAACAAATTAGCACTAACTGGAACTTGATAGGTGTAAAAGGATTAAGTTGAAAATATTTTGAAAGTTCATCTTGTGGGAGCAGTGAAAGGTAGGAGTTTCAAGGTATCCTGAAGGCTCAGAAAGTCTGAACATGATGGCAGGCATGTGAGACAGATGCCAGAGATTAATGAGCAAAAGAAGAAATGAGAAAAAGGGATTTTTGGCAAGGTCAACTTGTTATTAATTCACAGAATAAGGTAGAGAAAGCCTCACCATCAGGGAGGTCGAAATTAGAACTTCACATAAAAATTAATTAGGTAAGGTTTTGTGATTTTAGGTTAAAAAAAGACTCCTTGATACTTTTATACATTGAACTCTACCTTTAAAATAATATTAGTTCTACCTGATCAGGCGGTGGCACAATGGATGGAGCGTCGGACTGGGACCCAGAGGATCCAGGTTCGAAACCCCGAAGTTACCAGCTTGAGTGTGGGCTCACCAGATTGAGCTTGGGGTCACTGGCTTCAGCTTGGGATCATAGACATGACCCCATGGTCACTGGCTTGAGCAAGGGATCACTTGTTTTGCTGGAGCCCCCCAGTCAAGGCACATATGAGAAAGCAATCAATGACTAACAGTCGCCACAATGAAGAACCGGTATTTCTCATCTCTCTCCCTTCCCATCTATCCCTATCTGCCCCTCTCTCTGTCTCTGTCACACATACACAAAATTAAAAAAAAATAATAAAAAAATAAAATCATATTAATTCTAGTCGTCAACATTTGGGACTTACTAAGTACAAACAGTGTTTTTCAAATACTACTGATGGAACTGGCCATAACTAAGAAGTGCATAACTGAAGCTCCAGGCTGGAATGTGGTATTTTAGTACATCTGTTAACCCCTGGAAGATCTGAGAGTTTTGGAATTTGGTTAAAACTTTATTACAATGATCCTAAGACTGTAGCCTTAATAGCAAATAAGCCAGCACTGGGGCTGAATCCTGGGCAGCAAGCGGGCCCCTGCCTTGGGCAATGAACTCCTGATCTGAATCCAAGTGCCTGATTTTACATAGCCTTACTCTCCTACACAATGGAATTGGAGCAGAATTTTTAAAAATCTGTTTCTGTTTTATTTTGTAAGCAAAAGGCAGTCTCCTATCCTATCTTGAATATAAAGTTCATGTGTTATGGAGTTATATAAGTTACATGGTTTGACTGCATCAATATATGGTATATAGCCTGGTATATGTTATTCTTTATATGTATTCAACAATATAGATTTCTAAAACAAGATCTGCTCATATGCAATATCGAAAAGTGGCAATGCCTATGGGTGAAGAGTCAAACTTTAGAATCAGACAGCCTAGGTTTGAAGCTCAGGTCCAACGTTAACTAGCTGAGTCACCTGGGTACTGAAGCTCCTTGAACCCTAGCTTTTCTCATCTGAAAAATGGATAAGTGTGGGGTTGTTACAAGGAATACCATTATCTTACTGTTTGAAGAACTGGCTTCAGGCAATCTTTGAGGGTAGTTCTGGTAGTGAGAAATCCTTTAGTTTTCCTTCATCGGAGAATAACTTTATTTGCCCTTCATTCCTGAAATAGTTTACAACACCTTTTGAGTGTCTGAAAAATGTTGTTACACGTCCTTCTGACCTTCGTGTTTCAGAAGAGAAATCACTGCCACTGAAATTTGAAATTGATGTTCCGCTACATGTAATGTGCTTTTCTCTCTGGCTCCTTTCAAGATTTTGTTTTTGTCTTTAGTTTCACAATTATAATTATGATGTGTATTGGCATGGTTCTCTCCCGGCATATTTTTTTCAGGTTCATTCAGCTTTATTATTGTGTAAGCTTGCATCTTTTACCAAATTTAGGAAATTTACAGCCATTGTTTTGAGTAATATTCTTTCACATCCATTCTCCTTCTGGGACTCCGATGATGCAAGTGATGGACCTTTTGCTATTATCCCAAAGGTTTCAAAACTCTGTTCTTTTAAAATTGTTATTCTATATTATCTATTTTATTCAGAATCGATATATTCTATTGGTGTATTTTCTTTTTTCTTTTTTTTTTTTTTTGTATTTTTCTGAAGCTGGAAACAGGAGAGACAGTCAGACAGACTCCTGCATGCACCCGACCGGGATCCACCCAGCACGCCCACCAGGGGCGCTGCTCTGCCCACCAGGGGGCGATGCTCTGCCCCTCCGGGGCATCGCTCTGCCGCGACCAGAGCCACTCTAGCGCCTGGGGCAGAGGCCAAGGAGCCATCCCCAGCACCCGGGCCATCTTTGCTCCAATGGAGCCTTGGCTGCTGGAGGGGAAGAGAGAGACAGAGAGGAAGGAGGGGGGGGTTGGAGAATTAAATGGGCGCTTCTCCTATGTGCCCTGGCCGGGAATCGAACCCAGTCCCCTGCACGCCAGGCTGACGCTCTACCGCTGAGCCAACCGGCCAGGGCCATATTTTCAAGTCCATTGATTTTATGTTTGCTATTTGCCCATTGTTGTTGAATCTGTGCAGCAAGTTTTCTTTTTATTGTGGCTACCAAATTTTTCAGTTTCATATATTCCATGTTGTGTTTTTGTAACCTCTATGTCTTTGTTGAGATATTTTTTGTTTGTTGTGAAAGCTGTTGTGTTTGAATGTTTAAGTATTTTTTATAACTACTCCTTTAAAGTTCTTATCAGATCATTTCAACATCTGATACATCTCAGTGATGACATTACATGTCTTTACTCATCCTAGTTGTGGTTCTCTTGGCTCTTAGTATGATGAGTGACACCCTGAACATTTGGTCTATTATGTATAGAGTGTCTGTATCCTATTTTAATCATTTTTTATTATTATTAAGTGAGAGGCAGGGAGTCAGAGAGACAGACTCCTGCATGCACCTTGACCAGGATTCACCCAGAAAGCACCCTATTGGGCGATGCTCTGCCCATCTGGGGTCATTGCTCTGTTGCTCAGCAACCAAGCTATTTTAGTGCATGAAGGGAGGCCATGGTGCCATCCTCATTGCCCTGGGCCAACTTGCTCTAACCAATCAAACCATGGGTGAAGGAGAGGAAGAGAAAGAGATAGGGAGAGAAGGAAAGGGGGGAGGGGTGGAGAAGCAAATGGGCGCTTCTCCTCTGTGCCCTGACTGGGCATCGAACCCAGGACTTCCACATGCCAGGCCGACATTCTACTGCTGAGCCAACGAGCCAGGGCTTATTTTAATCTTTTATTTTAGTAGGCATTTACCTTTTGTAGTTATAGTACACAGGTCCCAGTCCTGCTGTGCTTTCAAAGACAGTTCTATCATCAATTATTATCTGCTTGGTAAACTAGTGATGACATTCCCAGTAGTCCCTAATGGTACTGCCTGAGAACACAGGATTCCTCAGGCTGGGGTAGCTAGTGGCTCTAAGTGGAGTAAGGACTTCACAGAACTCTCAAGACAAAAGGGATGAATGTTGTTGCAGAGTCTCTATACTGGTATTATGCAACTGCTGCAATGTCTCTGAAAAGGAGAGAGGACTCTCATGGTCACCAGGTCAAAGAGACTTACCTGGTCAGACATCTCTAGTGGTGGATAGGCCCACCAGTGTCTTGTGCTTGCCCAGATGTCCCTGGGTGTGGGAACGAAGTCCCAGGTCCATAGGGACAAAGATGCTTCTGGGTCAAGTTGCTGGAGGTCACTGTGTCCCTCGTGTCGTTTCTGCATACCCACCCTATTGTCTAAGGCAAAAGGGAGTCTCGGACCTGCAGGCTTTCATGGCCAGGATACTTGTGGCAAAGTCTTCTGCTAGTTTGGAAGGATAGAGAGTACTTCCTGGCTGGTAGTTTATTTGGTGGGGGGGGGGTTGTGGGAGCAGGAGAGGACCGACTAAGCTCACAGGAATAAAGAGTCTCCTGGACCACGTTATTTGTGGTAAAATCCTTTGTGCTGGTGCTATGCAACTACCTGAATATTTTTTGGAGTGGGAAAGGGTGTGTCTCAGGACTGTAGAAAAAAAGATGCTTCCTAGACCAGGCTACTTTGGGGAAAAGGTTTCTCTAATCCAGGGGTTCCCAAACTACGGCCCACGGGCTGCATGCGGCCCCCTGAGGCCATTTATCCGGCCCCTGCCGCACTTCCGGAAGGGGCACCTCTTTCATTGGTGGTCAGTGAAAGGAGCACACTGACCATCTCATTAGCCAAAAGCAGGCCCATAGTTCCCATTGAAATACTGGTCAGTTTGTTGATTTAAATTTACTTGTTTTTTATTTTAAATATTGTATTTGTTCCCGTTTTGTTTTGTTTTTTTACTTTAAAATAAGATATGTGCAGTGTGCATAGGGATTTGTTCATAGTTTGTTTTTTTTTATATATATATATATAGTCCGGCCCTCCAACGGTCTGAGGGACAGTGAACTGGCCCCCTGTGTAAAAAGTTTGGGGACCCCTGCTCTAATCAGTGCTGACAGGTGTCTCCACATCTTTTTCTTTCTTTCTTTCTTTCTTTCTTTCTTTCCTTCCTTCCTTCCTTCCTTCCTTCCTTCCTTCCTTCCTTCCTTCCTTCCTTCCTTCCTTCCTTCCTTCCTTCCTTCCTTCCTTCCTTCCTTCCTTCCTTCCTTCCTTCCTTCTTTCTTTCTTTCCTTCCTTCCTTCCTTCCTTCCTTCCTTCCTTTCTTTCTTTCCTTTCTTTCTTTCTTTCTTTCTTTCTTTCTTTCTTTCTTTCTTTCTTTCTTTCTTTCTTTCTCTCTCTCTCTCTCTCTCCTTCCTTCCTTCCTTCCTTCCTTCCTTCCTTTCTCTTTCTTTCTTTCTTTCTTTCTTTCTTTCTTTCTTTCTTTCTTTCTTTCTTTCCTTCCTTCCTTCCTTCTTTCCTTCCTTTCTTTCTTTCTTTCTTTCTTTCTCTTTCTCTTTCTTTCTCTCTTTCTCTCTTTCTTCTTTCTTTCTTTCTTTCTTTCTTTCTTTCTTTCTTTCTTTCTTTCTTTCTTTCTCTTTCCTTCCTTTCTTTCTTTCTCTTTCCTTCCTTCCTTCCTTCCTTCCTTCCTTCCTTCCTTCCTTCCTTCCTTCCTTCCTCCCTCCCTCCCTCCCTCCCTCCCTCCCTCCTCCCTTTCCTTTCCTTTCCTTTCCTTTCCTTTCCTTTCCTTTCCTTTCCTTTCCTTTCCTTTCCTTTCCTTTCTTCCTTCCTCCCTCCCTCCCTTCCTTCTCTTTCTTTCTTTCTTTCTTTCTTTCTTTCTTTCTTTCTTTCTTTCTTTCTTTCTTTCTTTCTTTCTCTCTTTCTCTCCCTTTCTTCCTTCCTTCCTTCCTTCCTTCCTTCCTTCCTTCCTTCCTTCCTTCCTTCCTTCCTTCCTCCCTCCCTCCCTCCCTCTCTCCCTCCCTCCCTTCTTTCCTTCCTTCCTTCCTTCCTTCCTTTTTCTTCTTTTCCAAGTGAGAGAGATAGAGACTCCCACATGTGCCCTGACTGGGATTCACCCAGCAACCCCCATCTGGGGCCATTATAGCAACCGAACTATGTTTAGTGCTGAGGCAGAGGCTCCACAGAACCATCCTCAGTGCCCAACACGCTTGAACCAATCGAGTTATGGCTGCGGGAGAGGAAGAGAAAGGGAAAGAGAGACAGTGAAAAGGGGAAGTGGGTGGGGTGCAGAAGCAGATGGCTACTTCTCCTGTATGCCCTAACTGGAAATCAAACCTGGCACATCCACACACCTGGCTGACACTCTATGACTGAGCCAACTGGCAGGGCTGTGTCTCCACATCTTATAGGAGGGGAGTGGAATCTTAGGCCTCGAGGAAGGAGAGGCATTTCCCTTTGCTCCTTATTGTTAGCAGGTCTCCTACTCAATATACCTTGCCAGTTGTTCTTGGATCATCTGGTATTGTCAGAGGAGCTCCTTTTCAGTTCAGGGAGGGATCAGCTCACCTTGGCTGCCTGCTGTTACTAGTTTGAGGTATGTGATCTACCAGGTCTGGGTCACCTTGCATTGGATGGGAGTACATAGGACAATTTACTGCTGTTTGTTTTCCTCCATTTCTGGGGCCTCAAATCATTTTGCCCTCTGCTGCCCACCTTTCACAGGCAGCTTTCTCTCTGATTGCCTCTTATCTCATCTTCAGGGTTTATTGTGACACTTAGCTGTGAGAAACAGGAGAACGTGAGTCTACGCCGTCTCATCTACACTGAGTCTCAATCTCATTGGAATATGTTTAAATGGGTGATTCAGGTAACAGTGTTTTTGAAAATGCACACAAGCTAAAAAAAAATATAGGACCCAAATCTGTATTCAGTTGCATCTTGCAGTGAGCACGGTAGCTGTTGACTGCCCAAATTATAAGTAAATGACAGACTTTGAAGTTAACAACAAATAAAGCATCAACTCTATCATGTGATGAGTAGAATGACTGTATTTGGTTAATTTTTTAACTACATATATAGCTTTCATGTTTTTAACTACATATATAGCTTTCATGTTAGTAACCTAAATAAAATTAATGCTAACAAATATTTTAATTCAATAAACTATATAAAACTTAAATATGTATATTCATTTTCCTCTGTTTAATTTTATGAAAATATTTGTCAAATCTATGCAAAAATCTCCACCAGCCTGAAAATTGTTCAACACACACACACACACACACACACACACACACACACACACATTCATTAATCATACACATGTTTAATTTGAACAAGTTAGAAATACAATATATAGCTAACACACTGCCTAATAGTTGCTATAAGTGTTTCAGTCAAGCTCAAGACTGGCTGTTAATGAGATCCAAACCTTGAGTCAACACTTTTAGTTAATACAAAAATACATTATGACAATTTTTTTTCAATAATTAGATTTTTTTTAACTAAAGGAAATAACAATACATAGCAAATAATACATGAATTTTAGAAAGTTTTCCTTTTCAAATTCCTTCAAATTAAATGTAGGACAAAAATATTTTTATATGTTTTCAGATGGTTGAATACCAAGTAATTTTTGCTGAACCATTTCTATTTTTTATGTTAGATATTTCATTCCAAGCTTTTTATTTTGGTTTCTATACACTTTCAGAATCTCACTGCATTTTTATTTACTATTAATGCCTTCTTCAATTCAGACACAATTTGTTTTCTCTCCTACTATCCTCCCCCAACGGAAATCACAAGACCTTTTTACGTGTTTATCACTTTGGTTTTCTGTCTCATGTCAAGGTGTGTAAGACTCAAAAGCCTTTAAGAATCATCTTTCCCCCCTTTTAATGTCCTAATGCCCTTAAACAGAGCACAGCACATAGAAATTCCCAACAGAGTCTTGTTAAATGTACTGGTGTTTGACAAGAAAAAAGGGAAGTAAAAACAAAATTATAAGTGAGGAACAGCTTTTTCTTTTGAGAATTATAGTTTAAATTCAGTGATAGGGTATTAAGGACACTGCATAAATGACTTCCTATTTTAATGAAGTGTTTAATAAGGCCTTTCAGACAGTATTTCATTGCAACCTGCTTTTCAGAGCAATATTTGGGACCCTTTTTGGTTCCTAATAAGTGATAAGTAACAACAGGATTTTTAGTCTGCATAAAGACCTAAAAAGGAAAGTTGGCTCTGCTATTTGTTCATACATGTTCCTTTATAATTGGTCTCATAGAATTATATTACTTACAGTGGTATATTGCCTTATTTATTAACTTATGAAGTTTATTCTTTAAAAGAAAACCACATAGAAAACCTCAGATGATGTCACACACAACAAACAATTTATTTTCTTCTCATTTCCTTATTAACATCACAGTTTTCAAAGAGTTTAAGCATATAGTGTGATAAGGGGCTGAAGAACTGCAAAAATTAACAGTAGTATTTTAAAAGGAAAAGTCAGGCTCCCTTACCCCTCCTTGCTGAAAAGAGAAAAAAAACCCAGAGAAAGAGATTAAAGGGGCAAAAGTGAGTAACTAATCATAGTTTTCTTTTGTTTGTTAGTTTTTTGGGTTTTTTAAAAATTTTTAATTTTAAGGGGGTGACATTGATCAATCAGGGTACATAGGTTCAGAGAAAACATCTCCAGGTTATTTTGACATTTGATTATGTTGCATACCCATCACCCAAAGTCAAATTGTCTTCCGTCACCTTCTATCTGGTTTTCTTTGTGCCCCCCCCCCCCCCCGTAACCAGAACACTCTTGTCCCTGTCCCTGAGTCTCATTTTTATGTCCCACCTATGTATGGAATCATATTGTTCTTAGTTTTTTCTGATTTACTTATTTCACTCAGTATAACGTTATTAAGGTCCATTCATGTTGTAAATGATCCGATGTCATAATTTCTTATGGCTGAGTAGTATTCCATAGTGTATATGTACCACATCTTCTTTATCTAGTCATCTATTGAAGGGCTTTTTGGTTTCCATGTCTTGGCCACTGGGAACAATGCTGCAATGAACATGGGGTTGCATGTGTCTTTACATACCAGTGTTTTTGAGTTTTGGGGGTATATACTCATTAGAGGGATTGCTGGGTCATATGGTAGTTCTATTTTTAATTTTTTGAGGAACCACCATACTTTCTTCCATAATGGTTGTACAACTTTACATTTCCACCAACAGTGGATGAGGGTTCCTTTTTCTCCACAACCTCTCCAGCACTTGTTATTACCTGTCTTGTTGATAATAGCTAATCTAACAGGTGTGAGGTGGTATCTCATTGTAGTTTTGATTTGCATTTCTCTAATAACTAATGAAGATGAGCATCTTTTCATATTATCTGTTGGCCATTTGTATTTCTTCCTGGGAGAACTGTCTGTTCATGTCCTCTTCCCCCTTTTTTTTATTGGATTGTTTGTTTGTTATTGAGTTTTATGAGTTCTTTGTATATTTTGGATATTAAGCCCTTATCTGAACTGTTGTTTGAAAATATCATCTCCCATTTAGTTGGCTGTCTATTTGTTTGGTGTCAGTTTCTCTTGCTGAGCAAAAACTTCTTAGTCTGATGTAGTCCCATCATTTATCTTTGCCTTCACTTCCCTTGCCTTTGAAGTCAAATTCATATAGTGCTATTGGTCAAATAAGTTTGTAAATATGATATATATGTTTGCTCACTTATAGTTTGCATTATGTGTAGGGGACAGACTATAAGCTGGCAAAGTTCTTATAGCCTAAGGATTAGTGTTTTTTTTTTTAATTTTATTTTTTATTTATTCATTTTAGAGAGGAGAGAGAGAGAGTCAGACAGACAGACAGAGGGGAGGAGCTGGAAGCATCAACTCCCACATGTGCCTTGACTAGGCAAGCCAGGGTTTCAAACCAGTGACCTCAGCATTTCCAGGTCGACACTCTATCCACTGCGCCATCACAGGTCAGGCAGGATTAGTTTTAAAACTAAGCTTTTGCCTACACCGTTTACTAATACATGATGTAGGGTGGTCCGCTCTCATGAGGAATCCTATTATGCCGCAGATAAGTGACTTTGTATTAGAGACTTCCCTAATGTATATTGAATTAAAGGTTTTGATTTCTTCACTAGAAAGTGGGGCAGACCGGGAGCTTGCTCTCTCGGTTCCTAAGATTAGCATTAGAGGAGAGCAGAGAAAGGCCATGTGGAGGAGAGAAGCAGCCAAGATGGCAGAGTGCTAAAGGAGAACCCAGTTTGTGCAGAGATGGGGATCAGAGATCAATAATGCTCATGAGCAACAAACCTTTGATTCTAGGAAACTCGGATAAGTCAGTAGCTTTGTGAGCACTGACTTATTGTGTGAATGAGTGAGTTTTGAAGCCCAGTGTATGTTTTTACTTGCTTGCCAGGTGGAAGCTAGGATTAAAGATGATGGCCCACCGGTTCTTGGCTCCATTTTTTCATTACCATCTGTCCGAATCCAATGTAAACCTGTGTTGGCCAGGTGGCTGTGATGGCGGCCGTGGCTACTGGCCTTACAAGTGCTCTATATAACCAAGGAACCTATGTTTTCTTCTATGTAATGTATTGTTTCAGATCTTATATTTAGGTCTTTGATCCATTTTGAATTAATTTTAGTACAAGGGGATAAACTGTAGTTGAGTTTCATTCTTTATAGGGGCCAACAACACACAATGGAGAAAAGAAAGCCTCTTCAACAAATGGTGCTGGGAAAACTGGAAAGCCTCAAGTAACTAATAGTAACTCTAGTTCTCTGGAAGAACTAAGGCCACTTGCTAGATAGCAAAGAAGACAAAGGTTATCTGAAAACTTCCTCTTTCCCTTCAATAAGATCTTTTAGGAGACAATGTTTACATATTCTACACTGATTCAGGCTCTTATTCTCCTCCTGGAGTCCTGAGATTGATGTATATACCTCTGGACAAAGGGATCACGAGGCCACTCCCCTTGCCTGAAAAACCTGCATTCTGGAACATTTTATATGCTTTCTAATAACCATCCCTTTTGAAATCCTTTATATGTATAAAACTTGTAAACTAAAACTAGCCTCAATACTTTTAGCAAAGGTAACTTCCTATTTCCTTATTCTAAGCCAGGGGTAGTCAACCTTTTTATACCAACCACCCTCTTTTGTATCTCTGTTAGTAGTAAAATTTTCTAACCGCCCACCGGTTCCACAGTAATGGTGATTTATAAACTAGGGAAGTAACTTTACTTTATAAAATTTATAAAGCAGAGTTACAGCAAGTTAAAACATAATAATAATTACTTACCAAGTACTTTAATGTCAGATTTTCACTAAGTTTGGCAGAATAAATCTTTATAAAACAACTTACTATAGTTAAATCTATCTTTTTATTTATACTTTGGTTGCTCCGCTACCACCCACCATGAAACCTGGAACACCCACTAGTGGGCGGTAGGGATCAGGTTGACTGCCACTGGTCTAAGCTAAAACTTTTCACTGTTGTGGCAAGGACCCTAGAAGATTTGAGAATGTCTTTGATTTGTAAAATAACATTATCACTATTGTGTTACCTTGTAAGTTTTGATATGTAAGAATGTTTTTTTCCTTTTAATAGGTCCTATAGATAAATGTTGTAAGCTTGTTAATAATTGACTATTATGTCATGCTTACCCTCCTTTTCTCCCAACCTGTACGTGATCAAGTCTATGTAACTAGCCTCAGAGCTGTATTCGAGGCTGTACAATTTGGGTTAGCTATACCCTGTGTAAGTCATATGTAGCCAGCTTATTAATAAAACTCCTAAAATTTCTTCTGTATCCTGTCTTGTTGTCTCTATGTAACCCATGGATTGCAGTACTTTACAACAATAAGTTAGAAATGATCCAGTGTTTTCTCTTAATGAAGACCTATGAGAACCGACTGCCTCCCATTTACTTGCTTTCCACTTTTGATAAAAACATCCCCATTGTTCCGTCGTTCAGCAAGACAAACACTGACATTAAGACTTCCTAAGAATGAGCCTTCCTAGCACTGTGAGACCACATTATTCAACCAAGGGTTAGTCATCAATGCATACTTTGGATTAATTTATGACAAAAAGGAGGAAGTGTGGACAAAAAAGT
Source organism: Saccopteryx leptura (assembly GCF_036850995.1). Classification (NCBI taxonomy): domain Eukaryota; kingdom Metazoa; phylum Chordata; class Mammalia; order Chiroptera; family Emballonuridae; genus Saccopteryx; species Saccopteryx leptura. The sequence continues at coordinate 26,176,716 of NC_089516.1, forward strand.
CACCACATCTGAAACCTGACAAGCTCAGGGAAAGTCTGCATGGTGGCCTTATAAACTCAGAGACCTAATGTAACTACATAGGATGGTTTCAAAATGAAACTATGTATAAAAGCAGTTCATGGGGGCAGTCATGTCCTAGAGCGGTATTTTTCTCTAATAAAGGTCAATGTTTACCTAACTGAGCCTGTCTGATGTCTTTTTGCATCTACAGTAGCATACCTGATAATATATCTAAACATTTACAAGTTACATGCCTTTGAAATGTAAGAGCAATCTTTTCCAGATTCCCCATAGCCCAACCACCACACCAGAGCAGAGGCACAAATCTCCTCTTTGTTATTATTATCATTGTTATTATCATATTAATTGTTAACTGTTAACTCTCCTATACCCACCTATGTAAAAGAAGTACATGTCTAGTTTACTCTTTTTTTTTTATTTAGTTTATTCTTTATCCAATCCCAGCACCGTGATTCACTCCCATGTTTACTTTCTATTGCCTCCCTAATCTATCACTAATTTCATGTAACCCCCTTTGATTCTAATGTATAAAATAAGTGGCAAAACTGCCATTTCTCCAGAGCATTTTCTCAATCCCTTGAAATTTTGCTTACCACCAGCTGTCAGTTTGGCTCAAATAAATGCATACAATTCTTAAAAAAAAACAAAGTTTACTCCTAACTTTTTTCATGTTGTAATGTTGGGGGGGGGCAAATGATACCTTTAACATTTTAACATTCTATATTGATCCATTCCTAATTTAACATTACATCATCAAAGGGAAAAATAGATAAGGGAAGTCTTTTAAACACACTTTTTGTAAAGATTTAGGAAATCGGGGGATCAAACAGCAAAGCGCGAATTCTGTCAAAAATACCATATTTCTCCATGTATACGATGCACCCTTTTTCAAAAAATTTGGGGTCTAAAAACTGGGTGCTTCTTATAAAGTGGCTGTAGATTTTTTTACTTGCCTTTCCCACTTTTTTGCACTTGTTTTTGTGCTCATTGTTGAAGACAGTGATTCATCATCAGACGCAGATGAAGACAAGCTAATGGACGGGAATTTTGAGAGTGATGAGGAGTTGTATGAATTTTATGATGAATAAAACTTCAGTTTAATAATTTTATGTAATACATTTTTCCCCCAAATTTCAGGTCTCAAGATTAAATTATGTATTATACATGTGAGTGTCTTATACATGGGGAAATATGGTAGTGTATGTAGAACATGGAACACACCAAAGGAGACAGATATTTGGGAAGACCTGTCCAGGACATAATTTTTCTCCCTGTTTAGAGAATAGTCACCCTCTCCACAATACAGTCCAGGGTGCTGTTTGTACTGCATGACACTGACTCTAAGTCAAGGCTGAAGGAATAAGCTTGACAGTTGACTCACATTAGTATACATACTTAGATGTTCTTTCTGTAGTACTGTACCTGAGATTCATTAAAGCCAGGGTTGTACCCTCAGTCATCCTCAAGAGCACACAACTAAGAGAAAGGTCTATGTTCCCAACTATTCCTAGAGCAATTATTCAGGTTTCTTCAGATTCTAATATTAGATAAACCATCACACACACACACACACACACACATCCCTTGAATTTTGAATTGTATTTGATTTGAGTTTCTGTTTTTTGCAAGAGAGACACATTATTAATATTCATAACATGGCTTGAAAACTCAAGTATATTTCAGAAAGAAAAGGTGATACTATTTGATATACTGAAGTAATAAAAGAACAAGGATATTTTCAACAACATGTTATCATGCTACAGATACATTTTTTAAAGAAGCCAGGGAGCATGTTAGCATTATATTTTACATATAACCCATGAAAAGGAATGTATAGGAAAGAACATTATAATTTTCTTCCAAATTATACTTTTATATCAATAAGACCTTTTATTTAAAAATGTGATCCTATATGACTATACCTTTTACATATAACAAAAATAATGTAAAAGTTATATCTCATTTTGTCTATCAATTTAAAAATAAATTGATAGAAAGCAAGTTTGATTTATTCAAAGGAAGGTAAAATTAGAGAAGCCCAAAGAATTAGAGAAGTATATACAGAAACATACTTAAGAAATTGTAGTTACTGATAACTGGTCCTAATTCAATGTTCATGATCTAGACACAAAAGAAAATACAGATATGTTTGAAGACAGTTTTGATTCCTTACCTCTAGGTCTATTCTACTGATCTCCTCTTCATAGCTGGCTACCATGTATGAATTTTATGTTCAGCACTTTAGTTTATATGTTCTATTTTTTTATACATATAAGGGGTCCTTGGGTTATGACACAGTTCCATTCCTATGACAGTGACGTAACCCAAATTTGGTGTAAGTCAAAACACTCTAGCCTAAGTCACTAAGCTATCCTAACTAACACAGTTGTAAAATCATAATCTAAAACATAAAAACACAAACATGCCACATTACTGCGTATTCTTCCACAGCACGCAGCCAAACTAGCTCTCCCACGTAGTCTGTAAGTACAATGCAAATGGTGTAAGCTGAAACACTCAGGTCTCAATTTCTAAAATTTTTATGGGAGTGAATGTCATAAACTTGAAACATTGTATGTCAAGACTGAGACTGTGGTAACCTGAGGACCCTCTGTATTTCTCTGTTCATAAACAATAGTGGTATTGTGTGAGTGTGCAGGTGCATGTATGTATATAATCTTTACCAGTTTACTTAAATTGACGTGTCCTTCACAGAGCAACCAGCTGTCCATGACAGTACTTGCCTCCTCACTCAGGCTGTGGTAGTGTTGCTGAGAGAGACACTGCTCTGTAATTCCATTTCAGAGTCCTTCTCACATCCACGTGTGGTTACTGTATGAGTTTCTCCCAGTGGATTATGAGTAGAAGTCATTTGTGTCAAATCTGAGTATGGAATTTTAAAAAGCTAAGGTGCATTTTCCACTCTTTCTTCCCCCATTCAATGCTGAATGTCGAGAATTTTGAGAGCCAAAAAATGGTGGAGCAACAAAATGAGATGGAAGAAGTCAGGATCCCTGCATCATTGTGTGTAGGGAAATCACATGGCACCGTGGATTGCTATGGCCTATGATAGGAGGAAACAATGAACATGTGTTGTATTAAGCCACTGAAATACTTGCTTTGCTTTGCTATAAGAACTAGCATTAAAATAACAAATACCCTGTCATCCTTTCCTACCATTCTAAACCTTATATTTTCATTCGACATTATGTATTTGGAATATATTATTGTTATACATAGACATAATAAAGGGTTCCTCAAAAATAGCACTGGATAATTCTTTGTGGGGCGTGGAGCTGTCCTTTGCATTGTAGGATGTTTAGTAGTATTCCTGGCCTCTACCCACTATATGCCAGTAGAACAACCCCTCCCAGTTATTACAATAAAAAAAATCCGAACATTGAAGAATGTCCCTTCATGGCAATAGCATGCCCCATTGAGAACTGCTGATCTGACACATCATTTTTAGTGGATCAATAGTATTTCATCACATACATTAAGGATATTTGTGGTATTTCACTATTAAAACAGTGCTATAATGAACATCTTTGCAACAGATTTTGAGCTATGTTTTACAACTCATATTAATTGCCTAAGAAGCACCACCTTTTCTTCCATATCAATAAAAAGTTAAGCATTAAATGATATATACTTCTAAAAAGTAAGGGATGGTTTAAAAGGGAGAATTTATAGTACAAAGCCAGTGTAAAAAGCAGATGAATTCTACACTGGCTACAATCAGTTCTTAGTTGTTAACTGATGAAATGAATGCTTCTGAGTTAAGAGTATCAACTAAATGGTCCCACCATCCACTATCTAGTGTTATAACTTTCTCCAAACATCTCTCTACTACCCAACTTCATAGTCTGTCAGTACTCACTGCAAAATATATGTCATGTAAGGCTATATTTTCTTCTATCATATCTACCATTACCCTTGTCCAAGCCTTATTTATTTATCTACTTACTTATTCATTTTTTTTATTAGAAAGAGAGAGAGAGAGAGAAGAAAAGAGAACAGGGGGAGGAGCAGGAAGCATATACTCCCATATGTGCCTTGACTAGGCAAGCCCAAGGTTTCAAACCGGTGATCTCAGCATTCCAGGTTGACGTTTTATCCACTGCACCACCACAGGTAAGCCCCCCCCCCCGCTTTTAAGTGAGAGGAAGGGAAACAGAGAAAGACTCCCAGATGTGTCCCCACAGAGATCCAATGGTAAGCCCCCTATGGGAGTGCTGCTTGGCTCATCTGGGGCATGGCTCTGTTTCTCAGCAGCCAAGCTATTCTTAGCACCTAGGCAGAGGCCATGGAGCCATCTTTAGGGCTCGAGGTCAACACGCTAGAATCAAGTAAGCCATGGCTGCAGGAGGAGAAGGGGGGTGGAGAAGCAGATGGTCACTTCTCCTGTGTTCCCTGACCAGGAATTGAATACAGGACATCTACACATGGGTCCAACACTTGACCACTGAGCCAACCGGCCAGAGCCTGTCCAAGTCTTTTGAGAAGAAGGCTTCTGGAACACTGGGTGAAGAAATAACTTTACAGACACTGATGATGATGTATCTTTCCTGATTCTTAGTTTAAAGACCAGGAAAACAAGATATTTATATAAATATTCCCAAAAATAGAAGTAAAAATTATTAGTTCAAGTTCCTCTGAAATGATGATGTAAGATCCAAGTTCAGCAGGGTAGAATCATAATAATTGAAATTCCTAGAAGTAGACAGACCCTACCTTGGGCCTTTAGTATCATGAGTATTTATGCCACTGAGAGCTCTGATGGAGAAGGAAATCTATATTGCTGAATAGCATAACCATTCATATCTATGTGATTGTCCAGATTTGGAAAGTACTTGACTAATTAATTGGAAACTTTAACCTGATTGCATAGGCAAGCACACTTTCTTCAAGACAAAGGATACGTGACTTAAAACTCTGTACCTCCCAAACTCTTGCCTTATTTCGGTTTTCTCCCCTTAAAAGTGAACATCTTATCCTTGCAGCTCTCAAATTCTTCAGTGGCTTCCTAATGACCTTAGAATAAAGTTAAAATCCTTTCTAGACTCAAAAAGACCCCTGTCAAACTCTCCTACTTCATTTTAAGGCACTTGGCTCAGGCTCCTCTGTCAGTTCCATAGATACTGGCTTCTTTCTGTTTCACAAGCTCACCAACTCATTCAAGCCTGAGGGCCTTGGTACATACTGTATCTCTGTAGTTAATATCCCCTCTTTTTCCTTCCAATTTTTCATAATTCAGAACTTCCCAACATAAATGTCACCTTTTCAATAGGTCATTACGTCACTGAGGACTGTAAGCCTTCAATAGTTTGTTGGTTTCATTATTTTATCCTTGGAGCAAATAGGAATTATCTTGTATAGTGCCTGGAGCCACAAAATGCTCAGTTACTGCAAACACAAGTAGGTACGCTAGGAGTTGTAAACAAAATTGCTCCCAAAGACTGAAAAGAAAAATGGGACTGTGAAGCTTCCAACTTTATGTACTGAAGGTCAAACAAGGAAGCCTTTAGGCTTGATTTTGTCTATTTTGACCAACCAAGTGATTATTTTTATCTTGCAACAGCAAAATATACTTACAGTTCTTTATTAAAAAGCCTTCATTGTTGAAATTGCTGCGGGAAAAGTAGCTTTGTACTGCAAGTATAAAAATATTTTTTCTCAGCCCCAGACTCTCATTTTTTCCCTTTAATACAACTGTTTTCATTACATGATTTTAAAAAATAATATATAAATATCCTTTAATAGAAGAGCCGGAAGTCAGGCTTCAATAAAGAGGCAGAGTATGTGGGCAGAATAGAGGATTTGAGTGATTTTTTTCAATCTTGGGAAAATTGAGTATAAGATACTGTTGGAGACATTTAATTTTTGTTTAGTTTCATACAAAAGGGCATGTTCTATAACATTTTTAATGCCAATTTACTTTAAAAAATTATTCTAATTTGGTAGATAATAGGGACATTTCTGAGATGGTTTCTCAAGAGGGAGCACACTTTTCAATATAAGACAAAGTTAAGATGAATTTATATCAAGACATTTTTATATCTGTCAACAAAGACTCTTATTGGAGAATAGTCATTCAAGGTCCGTATCCCTAAATATAGCATGCCAGATAGCTTTCTATTTCACACTTCAAAGAGTTTGTGTGCTATGACAATTATTAACAGAACAATAGTTCACATTAGGCAATTGTTTTCTGGTATGACAGATTTGGGATGTCATCATTTCAAGAATGAGTTCTTGGAAAACAACAACAACAACAAAAACAAAACACAAACAAAATCTGTTGACTTTCAGAGTCCGGCCACTTCTCTGCAGGATGAATAATGAGTTAAGAGGAAATGATTTTTAAATGAGCTCCAAAGACTCCAGGCACATATTTACTACTGGTTACTGAACAATTTCACCTCAAATTTGACATGAGCGGAATTTAGAAATATAAAACAAGAAATATAAAATATAAAAAAAAAATTAAAAATTCTTTTGGAAACCTGTATATCCTCAGGTGTAACTTACCTTAAAAAAACGGAAGAACACTTTACTAAACTTCTAGCAGATTCTTCAAGTCATCTGGGATTTCTCTCTCTCTTGCCTCATTATTTAATTGAGCCTCAACATACATAGATTCTACAACCACAAAGTTTTTCTTGAATGTTCAATACCGCTATTCTAGTTCAAATCACAATATTTTTCTTGTTTGAGAACTATTTTGACCTCCTTAACTGGTCTCTGTTTCCTCACTCAGCCTGTTGACTCTCTGGTCCTCACTCAAATATCCTTTGCTCCAAATAAAATCCCTTTTCTATGTGAGAGTCACAATGAGCTTTAAAAAGATAAAGATGATCATGTGATTCCATTTTAAAGATGATCATGTTATTCTATTTGATTAAAACTAATCATTGGTTCCCTATTTCTCTTTGGATAAAATCCAAAATAGTAACACAAGCTATAGGAGGCTGCATGATGTAGTCTCTGTTTACTCCACAAGACTAATGTCAATCCATTCCTCCATCAGCACTCCAGCCATGCCTGCCTCAAAGGCACTTGCTCCTCTACACCTCAGGTCTTCAATACATGCATGTTTATAAACCAGAGAACATCTTACCACCTCCAAAGGAATATAAACTAGCCTTCACTTCAAGACCAATTTTTTTTTTGTATTTTTCCGAAGTGAGAAGCAAGGGGGGGGGGGTCTGACAGACTCCCGCATGTACCCGACCAGGATCCATCTGGCATGCCCACCAGGGGGCAATGCTAGGCCCCTCTGGGGAGTTGCTCTGCTGGAATCGGAGGCATTCAAGTGCATGAGGTGGAGGCCATGGAGCCATTCTCAGAGCCTGGGCCAACTTTGCTCCAATGGAGCCTCGGCTGTGGGAGGGGAAGAGAGAGACAGAGAGAAAGGAGAGGGGGAGGGGTGGAGAAGTAGATGGGCACTTCTCCTGTGTGCTCTGGTTGGTAATTGAACCTGGGACTTCCACACGCCGGGCCGACACTGTACCACTGAGCCAACAGGCCAGGGCAAGACCAATTTTTATCTTCAAGTGAGTTCATGACCAACAGAAACTTTGCCACAGGTGAAAGCTTTTCTTTGCTCGGTTGATATGTTCAAAAATAAGGTAAAGCTGCCAAATGTTAAATTTGTTTTCTCTCATATTAAAAATACATCAAAGTCTCTTTCATCATTAAAAAGAGAACACCTGTCTCCACAAAAGTTACTTCCTTCCAATAGGAAAACGGTATTTTTCAGACAAGTAGTATATTTTCAATCCATTATTTTCCCATTCATTATTTCCCCATCAACCCCTATACTGCCATAGAAGAAAACTAATGTTCTTTGAGTTCATTAATTGTTTTGTCCCAAATTAGTATATTTATTCTAAAATGATATTTCACAAAAGAAAAGTAAAATATTAATAAAAAACAAAAATACTCATAACTATCAGATACACACTCAATTATTTAGAGACAATAATCCAAAAGATACTCATCTGTGACTGTCTCTATATCTAGCTTACATTCTGTCTAGTCTACATTCTTCTTCAATACATCTTATCCTAAAAATCATACTACAAATACTATTTTATAATCCACTTTCAAAAATTTTCAATAGTTCATTGACATTTTTCTACTTTTATATACATACACACTTCAATATTTGGATGGCTGCATGATTTCCTATTCTGTCACTCTATCAAAATTGCGTTAACTATACTTTTATTAGGAAATATTTAGGAGGTGACCCATGCATATATGTCTACAAACTTAACATCAATGCCCATTTTCAAATTTAATGTATATTGCCCACACAATCTCCAGTAAATTTCTAAGAATTAACATGTGCTTCCACCAATAGTGAATGAGTTTATAAATTTTCTTGTTTTCTTTTTTTTAGAGAGACAGATAGAGACATACAGAAAGAGAAATGAGAAGCATGAACTCATAGTTGTGGCATCTTAGTTGTTAATTGATTGCTTCTCATATGTGCCTTGACCTGGGGGCTGCAGCTGAGTCAGTGACCCCTTGCTCAAGCCAACAACCTTGGGGTTCAAGTCAGCAACCAGGCGGTCACATCTATGATCCCACGTTCAAGCCAGTGAGCCCGTGCTCAAGCTGGTGAGCCCGTATGCAAGTCAGCGACCTCAGGGTATCAAATCTGGGTCCTCAGTGTCCCAGGCCAATGCTCTATCCACTACGCTATTGCCTGGTCAGGCTGAGAGTTTCTATTTTTGCCAGTCTTGGTGTTGTCCACTGCAGGTTTGTTCTCATCTCCTTACCCAAACTTCTGTAACACACTTATGTATTTTTGTCAGCTCCCGCTTCACTCCTATATCACCTTTGAAACAACTGAATTCAGGACTCCATTAAAATTCTTTCATATAGAGCTCAAATTCAATTAAATGATATTCACTACCAATAGAAGATTATAGATTCCTCCCAGCTCCTTCTGGCTGTTAGAACCTCAAAATCATTTTAATGGAAAAACACAGACAAAGTTCTACACTGAAATAAAGATACTTCTCCTGAATATCATGTTCCATAATTAATAATGCCTCATCAACAAAAGATCATAAGTAATCACTTTGAAATGTATGTTATTTATAAACATATGGACATATTCAGAGCCTCCCCAAAATAATAAACTGCTTCTTACCCAAAAATTGATTTGAGAGTGATTGCTTTGAAATTTGAAATGCAAATTATGAATGAGGCAGTATCTTTTAGGCTATTCCTTCATCTATGATTGACTATTTAAAAGCTATAATTAAAACAGTAAAATAGAACTCTAGATTTGGGATTCTGGAAATGGTGAACCACATTGTACAGGTGACTGAAAGAAAAGAAAAAGAAAGGAGGAGAAAAAAGATGAAAAAAAGGGGGAATAAAAATAAAAGGGAGGAAGTAAGTAAGTAAAGAAATGACACCAGGACAAAATTCTGACGTATGTGTTTTTGATTTTTCCCTCTTCTACTGCCTATTAAATCCTGTCTGCTTTGCCTTGTACTCCATTCTCTAACATTATCTCTCACTGTTACTCTTTCCATTACCATCTCTACTCTAACTACACAAAGCCATTTTTCTTTTTGTTGAAGATGCCAAATTCATTCTTCCCTTTGTGCTTCCAGCTTCCTTATCTGGAGTTCTTTCATCTAGAATCATCCTATGTATTTGCCTATTAGTTCAGGCATCAGCTCAAATATACTGCTAACAAAAATTAGGGGATATTTCAAAATGAATATGAAGCTATAAAATATCCCCTAATTTTTGTAAGCAGTATATTACCGCTTCGCAGAGGCCTTTGTTCCTAATTGTGAAGCTCTAAAATCCAGAGTCACTGCAGTTTATACGATTATCACTCATAATCATACTCTTCCACAAACTTAATTCATGTCTATCTTCCCCAACTAGATGTTAAGATCTTAGAAGACAAGACATTTTGTCTTTTTTCACCTCAAATTCCCAGTGGCTAATATAGTATTTGGCCCATAGCAGGTTGACAGTGGTTCCTCCTAGCAGTCACGGGAATTAAAGTTTGGTTAAAAGGGACAGAAAGTCAAAAATTAAAGACGCTAAGGGCAATTGAATTTGTCTCTCAGATAAGAAGACAGTTGACATCCACTATAGCAACTCTATGATCATTAGGGACATAGTCATTTCAAATGACTAATTTGCCTTTTTCATCATGTGACTTCCCTTTTGGAGTCCAAATGACTACTCCAGCCATCACAGTCCCACTCCAAGCAGCGGTAAGAATGAAGGAGACAGGGGAAAAGCTCATACTTTGTCTTCCCAGAAGTTTCATACATAAATTTCAATTGTGTCCCAATTGTGAGAGCAAGGTTATATAGTCATAACTAGCTGCAATGGAGCATGAGAAATGTAAACTTAATGCTGGTAAACTAGGGGCTCGACTAAAAACTTTTTTAATTAAATTTTCAGGGTGACACTGGTTAACATAATTATACAGGTCTAAGGTGTCCAATTCTATAACACAACTCTGTACACTGTATTGTGTGTTCACAGCTCCCCAAGTCACGGGTTTGTTCACCACCATTTACCCCACCCCATACTCTTCTACATCACCTCCCCCCATCTCCCAGCTACTGCCACATTGTTGTCCATGTCCGTGAGGTTTTTCTTTTTTCCTTCTTTGCTTTATCCCTCTACCTTCTTTACCCAGCCTCCACAACCTCAACAGCTCTCATTCTGCACTCTATATACGAATCTGTCTCTATTTTGCTTGCTAGTTCATTTTGTCCTTTAGATTCTATACATGAGTAAAATCATATGGTACTTGTCTTTCTCTACCTGGCTCATTTCACTTAGCACAATGCTCTCCAGGTCCATCCATACTGGAAAAGATGTCCTGTTTATGGCAGCATAGTATTCCACTGTATAAATGTACCACAATTTTTTTTCCACTCATCTACAGATGGGCAATTGGGCTGTTTTCAAATCTTTTTTTTTTTTTTTTTGTATTTTTCTGAAGCTGGAAACGGGGAGAGACAGTCAGACAGACTCCCACATGTGCCCGACCGGGATCCACCCGGCACGCCCACCAGAGGCAACGCTCTGCCCACCAGGAGGCGATGCTCTGCCCCTCCGGGGTGTCGCTGTGCCGCGACCAGAGCCACTCTAGCGCCTGGGGCAGAGGCCAAGGAGCCATCCCCAGCGCCCGGGCCATCCCCGCTCCAATGGAGCCTTGGCTGCGGGAGGGGAAGAGAGAGACAGAGAGGAAGGGGGGGTGGAGAAGCAAATGGGCACTTCTCCTGTGTGCCCTGGCCGGGAATTGAACCCGGGTCCCCCGCACGCCAGGCCGACGCTCTAACGCTGAGCCAACCGGCCAGGGCCTGTTTTCAAATCTTGATTATTGTAAATAATGCTGCAATTATTCTCTTGAATTAATATTCTGAGATTCTTAGAAAATAATCCTAGAAGTGGGACTGCTGGGTAAAAAGGCAAATTTATTTTTAATTTTTTGAGAAAACTCTATATTGCTTTCCACAGTGGCTGCACCAGTCTGCATTGCCACCAGCAGTGCAGGAGGGTTTCCCTTTTCTCCACAGCCTCACCAGCCTTTGTAGTTGCTTTTATTTCTATAGATGAGTAGGATGAATCTTAGGATGAAACTGATAATATCTACTCCATTTATTCAGGTTTGAATAGACAAAAAATGTTTTATAACACTTTTCTCACAGTCAAGATGCTCCAGATGTCCGAGATCTGTAGGATGAACATTAAAGCCCTCTCCTGCTTTCTTTTTAAAAACTTATTTTTAAATTATAGTTGACATACAATATTATATAGTTTTTGTATACACACACATATGATGCCTAATCACTATACACACACAAATACACACATATACATCTTACAAAGTGATCACCATAAGTATAGTACCTATTTGGCATCATATATAGCTATTACAATACTATTAACTTTATTCCCTGTGCTGTATTTTACATCCCTGTGACTAATTATATAAATATAATTGGTAGTTTGTACTTCTTAATCTCATTAGAAGTAAGCAGGGGTCCAATTTCTCCATATACTCATCAACATTTATTATTATCTGCCATCATCATTAGAGCCATCCTAGGACAGCAAAGTGGTATCTCATCATTGTGCTGATTCATATTTCCCTAGTAGCTAATGATGTTGAACATCTTTTTATGTGCTTGCTTGCCAACTATAGACTTCCTTTGTCTGTCTAGGTCTTTTGTCTATTTTATTATTTTTAGCAAGAGAGCGACAGATAGACAGGGACAGACAGACAGGAAGGGAGAGAGATGAGAAGCATCAACTCAGAGTTGTAACACTTTAGTTGTTCATTGATAGCTTTCTCATATGTGCCTTGATGGGGATGAGGGGTGGTCCAGCAGAGTCAATAACCACTTACTCAAGCCACTGATCATGGCATCATGTCTATGATCCTACACTCAAGCCAGTAACCACACACTCAAGCTGGTGAGCCTGTGCTCAAGTCAGTGACCTTAGGGTTTCAAACCTAGAACCTCAGCATCCCATGCTGACGCTCTACCCACTGCACAACCACCTGGTCAGGCTCCTTTGCCTATTTTAAAAACTAGTTATGTATATTTTCATTATTGTGTTGCAAGTGTTCTTTATATATTTTGGATACTAGCTCCTTGTCATATATGTGCTCACAAATATTTTCCTCATTTTGCTCACTGTCTTTTACTTGATAGTATCAACTGTAATGCCAAAGTTGTTTATTTTGATGAAACCTACTTATCTAACTTTTGATGCCTATGCTTTTGGCATCATATCTAAAAAATAATTGCCTAATCATAGGTAAAGGATATTTACTCATGTTTCTTCTATGATGTTTATAGTTTTAGCTCTTATATTTAAGTCTATGATCCATTTTGAGTTAATTTTTGTACATGATGTGAGGTAGGGGTCCAATTTTAATCTTGTGTATATGGCTCTCTAGTTGTTCCATCACCACTTGCTGAAAATGTTTCTTTCCAATTTTTTATAATCTTTGCCTCTTTTTCCCCATTTATGAAAGGTAGCATCTTATAACTCTAGGAGTATTGGCTCAGGTGATTCAGAATTAGCTGAATCTCTATAGCTATGACCAAGTGCTGACAGCAGCCTCTGGTGGCACAGTAAAGAACAGTTTATCATGTAAGAGAAGTACCCAAACCCCAAACCCCTGTCTTATGGCCACATTCGATCAGAGAAATGCTTTTGTCACACTGAGCTAGAGAAAAAGGGGTGGAGGTTTAATAAAAAATGTCGGAGACTCTCACTGAGAGATTTAGTGAATTCTCTTGAATAAATGCTTTTTTACTTTTTGTGTGCCCAATTTTTAAAATTTTCAACAGGTATGATTATTTCACTATAGAGAGAGCCCTTGCACCATACAATTCAAGAAGTTCGTGTTTATATTTTACCATAGTGTTTTTTATTTTGTTGGTTTTTTTTGTGCATGTGTGTGTGAGAGAGAGAGAGAGATAGAGTGAGAGAGAAAGAGAGAAGGGTACAGGGACAGAAGGACAGGAAGGGAGAGAGATGAGAAGCATCAACTCATAGTTGCAGCACTTTAGTTGTTTATTGATTGCTTTCTCATATGTGCCTTGACTGGGGTGCTCCAGCTGAGCCAGTGACCTCTTGCTCAAGCCAGCAATCTTGGAATCAAGCCAGCAACCTTGGGATTCAAGCCAGTGACCATGTGGTCATGTCTATGATGCCACCACGCTCAAGCCTGCAACCTGGTGCTTAAGCTGGTGAGCCCACGCTCATGCCGGTGACCTCAGGGTTTCGAATCTGGGTCCTCTGTGTCCCAGGTCGATGCTCTGTCCGTTGTGCGACTGCCTGGTCAGGCTACCATAGTTCTTTATTCTGCACATTTATATAGATATGAGGATACTCACTCAGTCTCCATGACTGCAGTGGTGGGGCTATTAGGAGGGACAGAGAGGAAGAAGCAGGACTGGAGCATATGCTTGTGTAGGAGGAGATTTTTTTTGTACATTGAGTTAAATCTAATCATTTGCAAATTAAAGTTTGACATTTACACTTTGTATATATAGGCTCTGTTTTCTTATGTTTATTTTGAAAAATATATATTTAACACTAAATATTGAAATGTTTACTACCAGAGAAACATTTGAGATAATGTTTCAAAATCTTCCTTCTGCAGGTGACTGTCTTTTAGTTAACATACAATTTATCTTTGGTGAATATAATTATTTATTCTCATTGGAAAAAAAAAGAATCAAAGGGGAGTAAAGTGTTTTAGTAATTTGGAGATTAGCTCTTATGACAGTTGGCAATATATTACAGAAATCATTCAAGCAGTATATTTCAATTGCACAAGCAAAAGTCAATTTTTTAAACTGTTTGGTAAGTTTCTGCTTATAAATGTTTACTGTAGAATTACCAAACATCAAGAATTAAGAGGATATCAAGAATAGCCCCCCCAAAAGTTAAACTCATGATTGATTTTGGAAATGAGAAGGCAATAGGGACTTTGAAATTAAAGTGGTATGCTGGTACTAGCTTTTACTGCCTCATGAGATGTAAATATTAAATTTTAAGGAATTTTGCAAGACCACTGTTAAATGTAGCCCTTAAAATCAATTATCATTTAATAAAGTATATTAAAACCACTGTAGTCTGACCAGGCAGTGGTGCAGTGGATAGAGCACCAGACTGGGATGCAGAGGACCCAGGTTCAAAATATTAAGGTTGCCTGCTTGAGTGCAGGCTCATCTGGCTTGAGCACAGGCTCACCAACTTGAGCACGAGGTTGCTGGCTTGAAGTCCAAGTTTGCTGGCTTGAGCCCAAGGTCACTGTCTTGAGCAAGGGGTCACTCGCTCTGCTGTAGTACCCCAGTCAAGGCACATGAGAAATCTATAAATGAACAACTAAGGGGACTAAGGAGCCACAACAAAGAACTGATGCTTCTCATCTTTCTCCCTTCCTGTCTGTCTGTCCCTATCTGTCCCTCTCTCTGTCTCTCTATCTCTTTCACTAGAACAAATAGTGTAATAAATTTAAAAATAACATTTCTGAATGATTTTATGGCATTTTACTATTTTCCATGCTTGTGAGGTTATTTACCTTGTTGTATCTGTATACTGAAAATACTATATAATGGTATGCCACTACACATCTCTTCCCAACTCCATTCTCAGTAATACCATGTTGGTAGCTTGAATTAGATATCACTGAATTATTGATACATCAGAAATCAGCAACCACTACAGACCAGAGTTTGTCTTTTTTTCACTGTATTGTTTAAATTTACTAATACTCTACAAACAAAAATTTAGGTGCAAATATAAATTCAGAGAGGTAAATGTAAATATTGATACAAATATAGATACATACATTCATCTAGCAATACCAGCAAGATGAATAAAAATTTAAATTTTGTCAGCACTTTTAGTTTCAAGAAAGTGTGGTATATCATAAAAGGGAACATCGTTCAGCCATCAAAAGAAGGAAATGCTGACATACGTCACAACATGGAAAAACATGGAAAATATTATTTATGCTAAATGAAATAAGCCAATTGCAAAAGGCTATATGTACTGCATGGCTCCACTTCTATGAAACATCTGAACTCATAGAAGTAGAAAGTAGAATGGTGGTTGCCAGGGGCTGGGGAAGAGAGAAATGGCAAGATACTGTTCTATGATTCAGTTACACAAGATAAATAAGTTCTGGAGGGCTTCTGTACAACCATGTGCTTAGAGTTAACAATACCGTATTGTTCTTTTAAAATTATATGAAGAGGGATTCTACCCTTGTATGTTATCTGTTCTTTTTTTTTAATTTTTTTTTAATTCCTTTTAGAGAGGAGAGAGAAAGGGAGAGAGAGAGGAGAGAGAGACAGAGAGAGAAGGTGGGGAGGAGCTGGAAGCATCAACTCCCATATGGGCCTTGACCAGGCAAGCCCAGGGTTTCCAACCGGCGACCTCAGCATTTCCAGGTCGACACTTTATCCACTGCGCCACCACAGGTCAGGCCTGTTATCTGTTCTTACCACAGTAAATATAATAGTAAAATAAACAAAGTAAAGATAAAGATTCATTTTAAGCAAATTTACTGCCTGGCCAGGTGGTGGTGCAGTGGATAGAGCATCAGCCTGGCACACTGAGAACCCAGGTTCAAAACGCTGAGGTCACTGGCTTGAGTGCAGGCTCATGTGGCTTGAGCATGAACTCACCAGCTTGAGTGTGGGGTCACCGGCTTGAGGGTGGGATCACAGACATGACCCCATGGTCACTGGCTTGGGCCCAAAGGTCACTGGCTTGAAGCCTAAGGTTGCTGGCTTGAGCAAGGGGTCACTGGCTCAGCTAGAGCACCCCTCCCCGCCAAGGCACATATGAGGAAGCAATCAATGAACAACTAAGGTGCTATAACTAAGAGGTGATGTTTCTCATCTGTCTCCCTTCCCGTCTGTCCCTGTCTTTCCCTCTCTCTCTCTCTCTCTCTCTAAACAAACAAACAAACAAAACAAAACAAAAGGCAAATTTAGAAACAAGGATAGAGAATAGCAGTGAGAGCAACAGTGGTACCCAATGAACAGACCTATGTCTAGAGCTGTCCATACAGGGCTGTTGTGAAATCAATTCATTGTACAAACATTTCCTAAACTAGTGAATACTCTTTATCACTTTCTGTGCTAGATAGAACAATGAATAAAAAATAGGTACAACCATTAGGAGGTTCAAATTTCGTACAAATGGACATGGAATTCTATAAACCATATAAAAAGAGATATCCATGAAAGATGAACTACTATTTACTGACAATCTACTATGTAACACATGTGATACTAGATATATTTGCATTATCCCAAGGAAATTTTATATGAATTCTGATAGCCAAGTATGATTACCCCACTTTACATATTAGACACAGGGAAATTGTGAACATCACAATAATCATGATATTTATATTCCATTCCCATTCTTCTATTAACTTTTGTGCATGTCACTTATTCTCTTTGATAATTTGATTGCCTTCTCCTCTTAGTAATGACTTCTTCTATCAAATTAGTACATATAAGTTACATTAAAAGAAGGTTATTCTGAGTTAACCAGCACAGTTAGCTAAGAAAATATACATATCACAAAATAGGAAAATTTTACAAATGAAAAAGAAGAAAAATAATGCTGAAAGCCATATCTACTTGGATATTAACTAATGCATGTGGTAACGACTTCCACTTGAAATCACTGCCCAGTTGAAGCAAATTGAGAAAGCAAATAGGTAGCTTCTTACATTCAGAAAATACAGCAGACAGAGATCCTCAAAAGTGTAACAGTTTTAAGTATCTGCTAAATCTCATAATAACCTCTCTAGAATTATCCATATCATTGAGTTTATATCTTTCAGGGTACACTGGAGAATGTAGTTAATGACAAAAACAAAAAGGCTTTAAAACATAATATGAATTCTAGTTTTATTATCATAGGAGAACAAAGTATGACAAGTTTAAAAAGTACCAGATACTCTAATTTTTCAATTATCACTACATCTTAGAAAATAGATAATTTTTTATTTTTTGACAGTATTTCAGATGTAGCACTTTATCTGGCAAATAATTTACTTTACAAACAGATGATGTTAGACCCAATGACATTTCTCAAATGCATAAAATTGAAGAGATTTTATTATTCAGTTTTATATAACATATAAATACATATCCTATACTTCAAAGGAAGGCATGCAAATACTTTTAGTTCTTGTTTAAAATTTTTAGTAAAAAACTTAGTTGATCATTGAAAAAATAATTAAATCTGAATTTACATTTATATATAAGCTTATATTCACTTTGGCTTTTGATATTTAAAAAGACTTATACCAATTTTAGCTAGAAGGGAATGCTGAATAGTGTAATGTTTCGGAGTAACTGCTCTGAAGTAACACTTCCTGGCATCAAGCCACTTCCTGTTTTGGGTAATATCTCTATGCTTCTGCTTTCATCTTTATATATGGGTGGGATGCACTAATAATATCTTCTTGAGGAGCTTGACACATTTTAAGAATTTATTATTATGTGAGTTTTATTCAAAACACCTCTCCAAATCAGAATATATAACAAAATGTGAAATATACAAGGACATATGCCATTAGCATTGTTATCTTTTTCAAAAAGTGCCTTTAATAAGAGAACATAAGCTTAAAAGGAGAACAGACAGATTTTTTCTTGGGTGACCTGGTCATATTAATCACTATTCCATGCTTTTAAATGAAAATTTTAAGTCTCATTATACTTTTAAAAATGTATCTTGAAATAATATTAATAGTATGCCATCATAGCAGCTACAAAAGACGAATTGATAATTAGCAACAAGCATTTGATGAAAAATGATTGTCACTATTTTTCACTATTGGTAAGTTCCCTTTCTACTACTAGGAAATAAAATACTTCCCCCTAGTTTTATAATCCACTTTAACCTGAAACATAAAGATAAAATATTTACCATTCTTTGCCCCACATATCTCAGTGGTAAAAATCTTAAATATCCTCTACTTAAATATCTTCAATGATGAAAAACTATTTTCTTCCAGAAAGATGACCTTATTGTTGGGCATCTTCAATATCAAGAACCATTAACAAAATTCATTTATTTGAATTTTTGAGATTAAAAATTTTAGCACCATACCAGAATATGGGCTACAGTCTTGATGCGTCATTCTGAAAAAAGCATTTCCTAAACATGTGTGCTGTTTTAGTCATAAAACAATCATTGATACTGAGTGTATCAGTCACTTTAGGCAACTGCGCTGCAACAACAAATTTCAAAACCTCAGTATGTTAGTTCTTGCTTATGCTATGTACCCATCATACTATAGCAGGGGATGGCCACATACTGCAGTCACTGAGGAGGAAAGAGGAGCTACCATCTTGAATGTTGCTGGCAGCTTGGTCTGAGAGAAAGAACATGGTAAAGCATTCGGTGGCTCTTAGATCATCTGTTTAGAAGTGATACAAGTTACTTCCACTCACATTTAATTTTTCTTTTTTAAAATTTTATGTTTCTTTCTCTAAAATTTTATAATTTTATTTTATTTTTTGAGAGAGGAAGGTAGAGAGAGAGAGAAAGAGAGAAGTGAGAAGGGAGAGACAGAGACGGGGGGGAGAGAGAGAGAGAGAGAGAGAGAGAGAGAGAGAAAGGCATCAACTCATTGTTCCATTTAGTTTTGACACTGATTGCTTCTCATATGTGCCTTGACCCGGCTTGAACCAGTAACCTCAGGGGTCAGGCCGATGCCCTCGGGGTTGAGCCGGCAAGCCTGGGCTAGAATGGGTTACCTGGGTACTATGGGACAGCACTTTATCCATGCGCCAATGGCCAGGGCTAACATTTTATTTTTAAATTACAGTTTACATTCAATATTATTTTGTATTAATTTCAGATGTACAGCATAGTAGTTAGACAATCATATACTTTACAGAGTGTTCCCCCTATTTCCAGTACCCACGTGGCACCATACATAGTTAGTACAAAATTATTGACTATATTTCCTATGCTGAACTTGACATTCCGTGATTATTCTGTAACTACCCATTTGTACTTCTTATTCCTATTATGTTTTTCACCCAGTTGCCCAACCCTTTCCCCTATGATAACCATCAGTCTGTTCTCTGTATCTATGATTCTGTTTCTATTTTCTTTTTGTTCATTCATTTTGCCCTTTAGAATTTGTCTTTCTCTGTTTGACTTATTTCATTTATCATAATACCCTCTAGTTCCATCCATGCTGTTGCAAATGGTAAAGCTTCATTTGCTTTTATCACATTCCTTTTTTCAAGCATATCATATAGTTAGATCTACACTCAAGTGGGTGGGGACATGTAGCAAGAAGGAGAGAGAGGAAGAAGAGCTGCTAACAGCCCTTCTTGGCCTTATTTGTTTGATAGCTACAGTTCAAGACAATATGCTTCATAAGAGGCACAAAGAACATATTAATTTATATCAAATTTTGAACTTAATTAAAATATAGTTTCAAGATATTTTGTCTACTTATTTAAAGAATAAATTAGCTAAATATTTTTAAGCAAAATTTATAAACTGCGATTCTATTTTTTTTTCTTACAGTAAGGGATCATTACGTTACTCTACAACTAAAAACCAGAATGAGAGTAAAGAAAGTAATAAACTCAATGTTGGAGAGCTCTAGGCAAAAAGCCTAGGTTTTTTTCTTTGTACCTGTAGCACTTTGCATAAGAGTTTGCATCTGAACCCCTCCCCCTAAGTTTCCTCAGGAAGATGGATTGATACCATCTACCTTAACTAGGTTGTTGTAGTGATTAAATATATTAGTGTTTACATAGACAAATAGCCAACAAGAGGTGCTCTACAAAAAGTTATCTCCTACTCCTTTTCTATTTAGGTTCTTCTGGAAAAAAAATGGACAAGGATTTGTAGCTTTTCAAAGCAACCATGAATTTTATTCTGAGGACAGATTATGGAGAAAGCTGAGTGAGATAAAAGGGTGTAGGCAGTTGCTTTAATTTTCCAAGTTATGTGCCAGAGCCTCAGGAAGAAAGATCTAAGAAAGGTATAGCCTAGGGTGGACAGACAGAGAACAGGGAGAAATAAAGTTAAGAAAGTTTACATGAATAAGTGGAACATACTTTCGTAGCCATTTTGACAATTAGTAGATTGCTTGATACTGTTTTTTTCCCCCACACTGTTGGTATTTTTAACTTAACTTCTCCTTCATGTAATTTTTACACTTATATTTTCAATAACTGTAAAAGATATAAACTGTCTCTGCTTGGATTTTGGCTTTCTCCAGTTCCCCATTAACTGACGTTTCTGATGAGTGTTTAAATGTAATAGCAGTTGTAGCTACATAAAGCATCACACATCCTACAGTATGAGAGAGTTCTTTCACTTATGCTCAATTCTCAAACTGGACTAACTGCAGACAGCTAGGCAGAGACAGTGAATACTAATCAAAAGAGGAAGAATGGCGTGGTTGTGGCCATGCCTTAACAAAAAAAACTCATTTTCCAGAAGAGATATCTGTTTTATAGTCTACCTACATATTTTAAGAGGAAAGAGCCATTCCACAACAACTGTAGAATGTACTTGAATACAAGCTTTAAAATTTCCTTTTTTTCTGGTGCACAAACTAGATGTGAAGTCATCTAGTATGTTATTTTTATTGCAAAATGCATTTCAATTAGCACAACGTATAGACTCAGAACCCTTTCACTAGTTTGAAGCCATCATTGACAAAGGTTGGAGCTGTTTTCAATGAGGAAAAATGGAATTCACCTGAAGGCAAGAAATCATCAAGCATTCTATGCTAAAATTAGCCAGGAAAATTTTCTGTTTCTCTGTGACTCAAGTCTTCCTGGTTTGCTGATAAGGGAAATTTGAAACAAAGCTAATTGTAGAAAACAGGATATTTAAAACCATCAGTGATGTGTGGGTTCAGGGAGGATTTGGCAGTAATTACTGTCTCTTTTATTTATTTTGAACAGTGAAGACCTTTATAATCTAATGAAGGGAGGTTAAACATAATAGCTGTGTTGCAGACACAGTGTACAAAATCAAAGATTTCTAAGAGATAAGGCCAGTTATATTACTCCTGTGGTTTCAGAGACATCTTTCTTACAGGAAGAGACCAAACAACGAGATGCAATGAAATATACTGCTCACAAAACTTAGGGGATATTTTATCGCTTCATATTCATTTTGAAATATCCCCTAATTATTGTGAGCAGTATAGTATCTGTGTGCTTCTTCAGCTTAGGGAATTTGCATGACACCAAAGGCAGAATCTGCTGGAAGTAGAAAAGCAGGAGGCTAAATTAATCATTATCATCAGAACCCCAACATCATTCATGACTGGGCACATCTGATTTAGGGAGAAGGATGAGTTTCCCCACTAGTCATATTGCTTGTTGCAACCAGGTAACAAATTCATGTTACAGGTAAGGCCGTAGGAAACATATTCACTCATTATTCCATTTTGAATTTGTATGAAGCTTCTCAAAGCATTAACTGGGGACCCTGACAACCCCATCAGACAGGATTTAGTGCTTCTCTAAATAGCATTTAACAGGTATGTTTCTTGGTATAGTTTTTCTTCTAAAGAAGATATATCAAGCATAATGATACTAGGATGTTGTGAAATCTTTTTTTAAATTATAAACGAAACATTTCTCATTCCATTTAGATTTCATAAAATTAGGCTTTAAGGTTTATTCTTATTGCAAAAACTTTTGTAACAAATAATATATCAAATTTCACCACATCAGAGTGTTAATATATTCAACATTTTAATTTTACTATTAATTTCGCTACATAGACATTTAAAAATAAATATATTGGTTATAATACATATATTTTCAGATTGGTATTGTATGATCAGTATTTGTTCATATTACTGAGTATTCTTGAATACATTTTAATCATTGCATAATGGCCAATCACAGTTATATATCAAGATTTGCTTGACCCCTTATTGCCAACAACTGAGTTGTTGGCTGTTTCCTTTTTTATCCTATTAAAAAATAACACAGCAAAGAACAACCTTGTCCATATTATTTAATCATGTCCTTAGGGAAGAGCCTCAGAAGACAAATTACTGGGTCAAAGGGTCAAATATGCTCTTCATGCATATTGCCAAAGTGCTTTCAAAAACCACTAAACTGATTTATAATCCCACCAACAAGAAAGGGCATGTCTACCTCATTGACTACTCTGCCTGACTGACCACTTCCAATTTGATGAGCAAAAATACCAAACTAAAACAAACAATAAAACCTACTTGCTTTAGTTCTTCTACTAATTGTTTGAACATATAAACCAGGTATTTATAATTTTTGGTAAGTTATTTGTTCCCTTTACACTTATTAATTTTTCTATAATTCTAGTATTATATATTGAGCCAAAATAAAGCAAAGATGAAAGTACATTTCAAATAAGAATCATAGCTTTAACAATTTGCTAATTAAAAATGATACCACGGTGCCAACTTTCAAATAGGACATCTGGTTTAGCACCATCTCTTGGAGAATCTGAATATCGGATAAGAAGAATTACAAATCAATTACACAGATAAATAATACGGTTTTGTAGTATGTGAATATTTATAATTTTAAACTGATTTGATGTCCTTTGTTCCTTCTCTTTTCAATGCATCTTAAAAATTGTGTTAACTCTTTTTCCATTAAATCAGTGAATTCTTCCGTAATTATTTACTATAAATATTAATAAATGCCTTTGAACTTATTCATAAATTTTAGCGTAACATAATCCAAAATGACATAAAATATTATACTGTATGTTAGATCTGTTTATAAAGGGTACCCAAAATAGCCAGTAATATTGTCTCTCCAACCATTAGAGATATATACCTCATTCAATAGAAAAAAATCAGTGCAAGATCAGAAGTTCAACTGCTTACTTATCTAATTCTTTTATTTTTTCCTTCTTTTCCAATTGAGAGGAGGAGAGATAGAGACAGACCCCTGCATGTGCCCTGAACAGGATCCACTTGGCAACCCCTATCTAGGGCTGATGCTCTGCCCATCTGAGTCCATGCTCGCAACCAAGCTGACTTTAGCACCTGAGGTAGAGGCTCCACACAGCCATTCTCAGTGCCCAGGGCGATGTGCTTGAACTAATCAAGCCATGGCTGTGGGAGAGGGAGGAGAGAGGGGAAAGGGCGAGAGGGAGAGGGGAGGAGTGGAGAAGCAGACAGTCCCTTCTCTTGTGTGCCGTGATAGGGAATCGGACCCAGGATATCCACAGGGTGCCGGGTCAATGCTCTACCACTGAGCAAACTGTCCAGGGTCTACCTAATTTACTATAAGTATGTATTCAAGTTTTCTGCTTTTCTTTAATCCTATGTTATACAAAAATCTCAGTCTTGTAAGTGACATTACAGAATATCAGTTTCTTTCTCAGGGTGAACAGGATTAAATAATTAATTTAAGAATACACCTTATTCAACACCTCCGGGGGATAAACTGTTGCTGGAATGTTGTGCACAGAGGCGAGCTACAGAAGTCTCTACCCAAACATAGCATCTGAAGATTTGAAAAATATAAAAGGAAATTTAGTGAGGAAAAGAGACAGAGAGTAGCTCTTTTAAAACTACAATACAAATACATTTTCTAAGAACTAGGCCCTTGGGGATCATAATCTACTAGCCTGAGCCACACACAATGGATAGAAATTTCTGACGGGCACATTTTAGCCATGAGACATGACATGGAATTGGGATGAGAGAGCTAAAAAGGGCCTTAGAGACAAGTCTCCAGCTTAAACTTTCTCCCTATACAGGGATCTCCTTTACCGCAGCTGTGATGACTAGTCATTTGGCTCCTGCTTTAACATTTAGCACCACAAGAAACTCTTGCTTTATACTACATGTGTTCCACTCCTTTAGACAATTTTTAGATGCATATACATATCAAGGTCTGAGGGTATACAAATAAGGATGTAATTCTTGACATTGCAGCATTTCCTGTTTACAGCAGGAGACAGAGATGAAAATAATGTGCTGAGTGGTCATAATAATCTGAAAATTTAAAGTTTGGGCTAAAACAAGGAGGTGTGACTAAGTGAGACTTATATTTGCAGAAAGTTTTCTAGAGGCAGCATCATTTGATTGAGAAATAAATAAGGGAATTCCATAGAGAGAATTCTAGAAGCAGGGCTGTGGCAGAAGAAGGAGGCACAGAAGTGAGATGGCAAATGGCACATACTCTTGATCACTTCAGGCATGTTCAGTAGGAAGGTGACAGATTTCATGTGCCTGGATCAAAGGAACATAAATGTAATGTTGGAAAATAAAGCTAGAGAAGTTGGAGCAAACAACGAAAAGCCTTGAGCAGCTCTAAGACATGGGGATCCAGACTCCACTACTGAGTGCAGAGCAGTATAGAGTAGATATTTGGAGCCAGATCATGGTGCTGGACTGCCTAAGTCTGAATGTGCCATAAACTAGCTGGTGTCTTTGGATAAGTTGCATGGTCCTTCTATACCTCAGATTACTTAACTGAAAAATGAGTCACAATATTTAGCTTGCTGGATTGTTATGCAAATTATCTGATATAATTTTTCTAAAGTACTCAAGACATTATTTTTTAATGTTTATTTATTTAATTTTTTTTAGGTGAGAGGAGGGGAGACAGTGAGGCAGACTCCAGCATGCGCCCCAACCAGATCCACCTGGCAACCTCATGTGGGGCTAATGCTCGAGTACCGAGCTATTCTTAGCATCTGAGGCTGATGTGCTCCAATGGAGCTATCCTCAGTGCCTGGGGTGATAATCGAACTAATCAAGCCACTGGCTGCGTGGGGGGAAGAGGGAGAGAAGGGGGAGTGGGAGAGGGTAGAAGCAGATGGTTGTTTCTCCTGTGTGTCCTGACAGGGAATTGAACCCGGGATGTCCATATGCTGGGTCGACGCTCTATCCACTGAGCCACCAGCCAGGGCTAATATTATCTGTTTAATAATAGCATTCATTCAATAAATGCCAAGTGTAGACCAGAGAAGATTCCAGATGATAAGCTCTGAAATCAAGCAGTGATAAAAAGGAGTGAGGCATAATGCATATTCATTTCAACTGTAGAAACAATATATATTAGTTCTTTCTATGGCAAAACTAAATCTGGTAGCCTTTATGTAAAGAATTCAATTTCCACTTGCTGATTCCAGTTCTGCTTTATACCTAACAAACTTACATATATTAAAAATTCAGATGTTATAATGTCTTCTAGATATTACATATATACATATATATATATTTTTAATTTTGAAAAATATGGGAAGATAAAAGAGTTTGACATTTTACTTATGGGTAGTCTTTAGAAAAAGAACAAGATCATCGATTTCATTGAAAGTACTTATGGTTCAAACAGACAGCAGGCAGCACAGAAGGCAGAGCCTCTAATGTAGAGCAGAAAGCAGGGGTCATGGGCAAAAATTCAGGAAAGGCAATAACAAAAATCTTTTACTATTTATGAATCCCATTCACTTCAAAGTTCTTTCTGTCACATCTTTTCTAAACCCTGCGATATTCTGAACAACAAATTTTGAAATATAATTTTTAAAATGTGAGGCACAAACAAGACAAATACAAATGTTAGTCAATACTGAATACGGCTTGTCTGTTATTCACTAGAAAACACATGGGCAAAGTGTATGTTTAGACAGGCATGTTGGTGATGGCGATACCACCACCAATCAACAGCTGACATACACTGTCATTTACTCTGAATGTGCCACAAATAGCAAGCTACTTAAGCCATTCAGTAAATCATTATTTCTGGAAGTCCCGCTTATGCTAGGCATTGTTTTAAAGGCTCAGACTTGAACAGTGTCGATAGCACAATGCTTCCCTACATGGCCTTCCTACAGGTCCCTTTACTCTGGCCTAACTCCCTTGGCATTTTCCAGGTAAGGATCACATTTCAAGGTCGCAAACATATAAAACCTTTGGTAGTTAAAACTGTTTTGAAGTTTTTATTATTATTATTATTATTATTATTATTATTATTATTTACAGAGACAAAGAGTCAGAGAGAGGAATAGACAGGGACAGACAGACAGAAACGGAGAGAGATGAGAAACATCAATCATTCATTTTTTGTTGCGACACCTTAGTTGTTCATTGATTGCTTTCTCATATGTGCCTTGACCGTGGGGCTACAGCAGACTGAGAAACCCCTTTCTTGAGCCTGTGACCTTGGGTCCAAGCTGGTGAGCTTTCTGTTCAAACCAGATGAGCCCGAGCTCAAGCTGGAGACATCGGGGCCTCGAACCTGGGCCCTCCGCATCCCAGTCCGATGCTCTATCCACTGTGCCACCACATGGTCAGGCTGTTTTGAAATTTTTAAAGAAAATAATTCTTCTAAGAGTCAATTATGGACAGTTCTATTTTAAATAAAATAAAACTGAATTAAAAAGGAAAACAGAAATTAAAGTGTAGAATTCTGAGGCAAAGTCCTTGTTTATAAACCCATTTTCAATATTTCTACAAGTTGTTTCCCTCTTTTTCTTTCTTTTTCTTTTGTTTTTTATTAAGTGAGAGGCAAGGAGGCAAAGAGGCAGAGAGATAGACTCTGCATGTGCCCCTACAGCGATCCATACAGTAAACCTACTAGGGGGTGATGCTCTGCCCATCTGGGGCCAATGCTCTGTTACCAAGCTATTTCAGCACCTGAGGCAAGCCCATGGAGCCATCCTCAGAGCCTGTGGCCAAATTTCTCGAACCATTTGAAGCATGGCTGTGGGAGGGGTGGGGAGGGGAGAGAGAGAGAGAGAGAGAGAGAGAGAGAGAGAGAGAGAAGGAGAGAGAATGAGAAGGGGAAAGGGTAGGTGCAGAAGCAGATGGTCGCTTCATCTGTGTGGCCTGACAGGAAATGGAACCCAGGACTTCCACATACCAGGCTGGTGCTCTACTGTTGAGACAACTGGCCAGGGCTTATAAGTTGTTTTTTAAAGGAAAAAGCCAGTGTTTCTGGGAAGAAATTTTACAACTATTATCTAGAGAAGTAGATATTTGGGGCTCTTACCAACTGTGCATCTTCCAAAGTTCCAATTTGGAAATCCCTTTCTTGCTACTTTTTATTTTCATTATGTCCATACTACCAATGCTGAGTATATTTATAGGAATGAGTTATAACTACTCCATTAAATGCTCCACTGTTCCTTAGTACTGGGGGATGGTTCATAATGGAAATTTTGGAAATTCCAATATTTTATTAGATACTCTAACACTATTACATGTAGTTAGTTCCACAGCAGGGGTGTCCATCCAGTGTGCTATTGGTGAGTAGGACACCAGCCACCACAGACTAATGTTAGCTTAAAAGAGCTGATCTATCTCCGATATAAACAAACATGGGAAACCACACAGTCAGTAAACATTTTATAGACAAGAAGAGAAATCTAATGACATTCATTTGGCCTTTGGAGAAGATACATTTGGGGTATGTTTCATTTTATAAAGGAGAACTGAATCCAAACATTGTCCACAAGGGAACACTAAAGCTCTAAAAGTACACAAGAGAGCCAAGTCAGACTTTTTAATATTTATATGTTCTTTTAGGGAAATTGTTCTGGTTCCTGCAGATGATTAATAATACCTGCAGCATTTGCATAATGCATGGCTCTAAATAATTAACAGGATTATAATTATATTCATAATTCTTTATCAATTGAAGTTAATAACTTTGGTCTGCTGTAATGTGTGATGTTATTGAACTAAAATCTGTACTTCAAAACAATGATTCTAGTTAATATTAGCAATGTACATTACATATCTAACCCTTCCTTCATATGCCCTAGTCAATTCTGATAAATGAGTATATGGCTTAAATCCCTTAATATTCAATGAGAAGAACAAAGGTATTTCAAAATCTGAAAATCTGTCTATACAGGGTGGAGCAAAAGTAGTATTATAGTTGTTAGTATGTGAAACAGAGTTTATTCTTGTATAATTATTGTATTATTTTACATATGAAAAACTATGTACTTTTGGCTTATCCTGTATTTAAGTATAAATGTAAAGAAATATCTGTATCTTGCCTGACCAGACAGTGGTGCAGTGGATATAGCATCAGCCTGGGATGATGAGGACCCAGGTTCGAAACCCTGAGGTCGCCAGGTTGAGTGTGGGATCATAGACATGACCCTATGGTCACTGGCTTGAGCCCAAAGGTTGCTGGCTTGAGCCCTAGGTCACTGGCTTGAGCAAGAGGTCACTGACTCAGCTGGAGCATCCCTCCCATCAAGGTAAAAATATGAGAAAGCAATCAATGAACAACTAAGTTGCTTCAACTGCAAGTTGATGCTTCTCATCTCTCCCTTCCTGTCTGTCTGCACCTGTCTTTCTCTCTTGCTAAAAAAAAAAAAAAGAAAAGAAATATCTATATCTCTATAGATTTAGGTATACAGAGATATACACATGTAGATCTGCATTCACTTTTTTCCAAAAAGATGGCACACCTTTTTTTTTTTCCAGGATAAGTGGTGGAAACAAAACACCATTTTATTTGAAAAGAGTAAGAATGTGTCTGAGTTTTTTCTTTGCTTAATCTCTTTATCTTTTGCACCCAACCTCACCAAAGCCCTTCCCCACTGATAGCTGCCAGTCTGTTCTCTGTATCTATAAATCTGTTTCTATTTTGTTTGTTAGTTTATGTTGTTCATTACCTGAGGGGAAGGGGTGTTGGGGGAGGTATAAGATAAAGGGAAGATATTTGGTGAGGGAAGGAGACTTGATATGGGGTGGTGAACACACAATCCAACATACAGATGTTGTATTATATAATTGTACACCTGAAACCTAAGAAATTTCATCCCAATGTCATCTCAATAAATTCAATACAAATTCAAAAAATTATAAGAATGTACAAGGTACAACACTTTGTATAAAATCTATCATCTACTAGTAGATAGGTCAATCACTGATCTTTTGCAAAAAGGCATTATTTACTTTAAAAATTGGCCAATTTGTTCAATATAACTATTTTATTTACTATGCATGTTAGAATAAAAATACATGTGTTATAGTATTATATAAGAAGCCTTCAACTATCATTTTCCATTTCTACTTCCACCAACAATAAAGTCTGGAAGTATTTAGTGTGGTATTTTGTGTTTAGTCATACACTAGCTATATAGTCCTTATCCATGACTGAAACTGAAAAGCAAAATTCACTTTATATTTAGAGAAATACCTAATTAAATTCAATATGTGTTGTTCCTAGTGGAAACAAAACTAAAACTAAGGCATCTATTCATAAGATGTATGAGTTAAAATAACAACAATAAAAAGCTTCTACATAATTCAGTCTCACTTCAAGTAGCTTTTATTATAAAAATATCTTGGATTTTTCTTCAACACATCAATATTATTAAGATGGCATTTCCAATAGAAAAGTAACAGTTTTCCACAGTATAAACTGTATTTTAAAAATTCATGCAGCCTATTGTAGTTGCCTAATGGTTTTATAATATTTTTGTTAAAGTGATTTCATAAGTACAAAAGTCCTCTTTTTTATTTTTTAAAACTTATTTTTATTGAATTTATTGTGGTGACATTGATTAATAAAATACAGGTTTCAAGTATACAACTCTATAATACATCATTGTATAATCATTGTATATTGTATGTATAATCATTGATATTGAATTGTCTTATCATCACCCCAAGACAAGCCTCTTTCCTTCATCATTTATCTGCCCATTACCCTCTTTTACCTCCTCCTGCCCCCTTTACCTATTGTAATCACCATACTGTTGTCTGTGTCTATGAGTTTATTTTGCTTAAGCCCTTTAACTTTTTCTCCCAGACTCCAAAGCCCTCAACCCTCTGACAGCTGTCAATCTGTTCTGTGAACCTGAGTCTATTTGTTTGTTAGTGTATTTTGTTCCTTAGATTCTACATATAAGTGAAATCATATGGTACTTGTCTTTCTCTGTCTGGCTTATTTCACTTAGCATAATATACTCCAGGTCTACCTGAAATAGGTAAGATTTCTTTCTTTTTTACAACGAAGTAGTATTCCATTGTGTAAATATAGCACCTTGCTATTATATTTTCTATTCTCAGTTGGATTTTTATTCTCCATATTTTTCCTATATTCATTTTTCTTTAAAAAGAAAAAAAATAGTAATTTGCACCTAGGTACTACCGCTTTTTTATCCACTGATGGACACTTGGGCTGCTTCTAAATCTAGGCTATTATAAATAATGCACAACGAAAACAGAGTGCATATATATGCTCTTTCAAATTAGTGCTTTGAGAGTCTTCAAATATATTTCCAGAAGTGGAATCACTGAATCATAAGGCAGGTCTACTTTTAATATTTTGAGAAAACTCCAAACTGATTTTCAGTGGCTGCACCAAAGTGCATTTCCACCAATGGTGCTTTCCCACTCGCTTTGTGTTTTATTTGTTGTTCTTTTTCCAGCCTTTAAGTGTAAAGTTATATTGTTTGAGATTTTTCTTCTTTCTACAGGTGGGCCTATGAGGCTATTAATTTCCCCCTTAGGACTGCTTTCAGTGTGTCTCATAGATTTTTGGTTGCTATGCTCTCATTTTCATTTGTTTCAAAGTATCATTTGATTTCTTCCTTGATCTCAGTGTTAACTAACCCTTGTTTAGTAACATGTTATTTAGCCCGCCCTGTCTTTGTGTGATTCTCAGTTTCTTTCTTGTGGTTGATTTCTAGTTTCATACACTTATTGTAAGCAAAGATACCTGATATAATTTTCAATCTTCTTAATTTTTTTTTTAGATTTGTGTGCTAAAGTGGTCTATAGGAGAAAATCTGTACATGTACACTTGGAAAGAATGTATATTCTGCTGTTCTGAGATGAAATGCTCTGAAGATATCAATTAACTCCATCCAATCTAGTGTGTCATATAAGGCCCCTCTTTCCTTGTTGATTTTTTTTGTTTGGAAGATCTATCTGTTGATGACAATGATGTGTTCAAACACCCTACTATGGCTGCATTGCTCTCTATCTGTCCCTATATGTCCATCAAGATATGCTTTACATATTTAGGAGTTCCTTTTTGGATATATAAATGTTTACAAGTGTTATGGGATCTTGTTTGATTGTTCCTTTTATCATTATGTAATATCTTACTTTGTCTCTTAGGATAGCCTTTGTTTTAATGTCTATTTTGTCAGATATAAGTATTGCTACCTAGCTTTATTTTCATTTTCATGTGTATAAAATATGTTTTTCCATCCTTTTATATTTAGTCTGTGTATATTTTTAGTTTTGAGATGGGTCCCTTGTATATGGCATATATATGGGTCTTGCTTTTGTATCCATCCATTCAGCTACCCTATGTCTTTTGATTGGAGAGTTTAAGCCATTTACATTTACAGTGATTATGGATTAATACATATTTATTGCTATTTTATTCTTTTAACTACGTTCTTCCTCCTCTTCCTTTCCCTCCTTCTCTTCTATCTCTTCCTCATACTTCTTTTTCTTCTCCTCTTTCTTCTTCTTAATGAAGACTCTTTAACATTTTTTGTTATACTGGTTCGATTGTAACTCCTTAAATATTTCTTATGTGGGAAGATCTTTATTTCTCCTTCAATTTTAAATAATAGCACCGCTGGTAAATCAGTATTGATTGTATGTTCTTCCTTTTCATCACTTTCAATATTTGATGCCAGTTCCTTCTGGCCTGAAATGTTTCTGTTGAGAAATCAGCTGACAGTTTTATGGGAGCCACCTTGTAAGTAACACCTGCTTTCTCTTGCTGCTTTTAAGATTCTCTCTTTGTCTTTAACCTTTGCGATTTCAATTATGATGTGTTTGGGTTTGGACCTCTTTAGGCTCCTCTTGTTTGGCACTTTCTGCAGTTCTAGCACTTGTATGTCTTTTTCCTTCACTATATTAGGGAACTTTTCAGTCTTTTTTTTTCTCTCTTCAAATAGGTCTTGATCCCTTGCTCTCTCCTTTTTCCTTTTGGTACCTCTATAATATGGATGCTGTTATACTTCATGTTGTCCTAAACATCCCTTAAATTATCTTTATTTAAAAATTTTTTGCCCTGGTCGGTTGGCTCAGTGGTAGAGCATCGGCCTGGCGTGCGAAAGTTCCGGGTTCGATTTCCGGCCAGGGCACACAGGAGAAGTGCCCATCTGCTTCTCCACCCCTCCCCCTCTCCTTCCTCTCTGTCTCTCTCTTCCCCTCCTGCAGCCGAGGCTCCATTGGAGCAAAAGATGGCCCGGACACTGGGGATGGCTCCATGGCCTCTGCCTCAGGCGCTAGAGTGGCTCTGGTCGCGACAGAGCGATGCCCCGGATGGGCAGAGCATTGCCCCCGGGTGGGCGTGCCGGGTGGATCTTGGTCGGGTGCAGGCGGGAGTCTGTCTGACTGCCTCCCCGTTTCTAGCTTCAGAAAAATACAAAAAAAATTTTTTTTTTCTTTTTGCTGCTCTGATTGGGTATTTTCTGTGTCTTATCTTCCAAATTGCTGATTTGATCCTCTGCTCCATCCAACCTACTGTTTACTTTTCTCATTTAAATATGGTATTCTTCATTTATGAGTGGTTCCTTTTTATGATTTCTATGCCCATTTTCAAGTTGTTGTAGTTCTAAGTTCCTTGAGTATCCTTATAACCATTGCTTTTAACTCTATATCTGGTAAATTGCTTGCCTCCACTTCATTTAGTTCTTTTTCTGTAGATTACTCCCGTTCTGCCATTTGAGGCATGTTTCTTTGTCTTCCCAGTTTGGCTCCTCCTTTTTTGTGCGTATGTATTAGGTATATCTGCTATGAAATCTAGTTTTGGTAGGGTGGCCTTAGGTAGTAGGGGTCCTAGGAGACACAATAGCACAGTTTCTTTGATCACCTGACCTGAGTGCTTCAGGAGTGTCCCTTGTGTGGACAGTGTGGGCTTTCCTGCTGTAATTGAGTCTTAACAGCTATCGGCACATTTGTGCATAGGGTTACCCTCAGGTTGCTGACTTTGAAGATCCACCCTAACCATAGTATATGAACTGATGTGCAGGTGCTTACCACATGATGTGGCATTTGTCTTAGCAGGGTTTGGTGACTGCTGAGATCTTCCTTTTTATAGTTCACTTGTGAAGCTATTTGGATCTTGCTCTATTGTTGTACAAAGCTGGCCACTGGGTGTGGCTGTTCTGGGGCCCCTTGGGAGAGACTCTACTACAGGCCAATGTCAGATGCTGCCCATGACTGGCCCTGGGTAACCTGTTCAAACCTACAAAGTGATTTAAAATTTGTGACTGCTTCTGCTGGGCCTGTATGTGGGGGAAGGAATTAGCTGCATGCCAAGGATGGCTTTTACCAGCCTCAGGCCTGAGGGCAAGTCAGCAAGTGTCCTAAGGCATCCCGAGATCTGCCTCTACCTGCCTCTGCCTGCTAGCTGCCTATTAGGCTCAGTCACTGAAAGAGCTGGTGGTACTCAAGTTGTGTAAGGTAGGTTCTTGAAGCTGCATCATGTAAGAGCAAGTAGTGTTCAATAGATTATTGCAGGTCCACATGTAGTCCCAGTGGTGGGTTTGAGGGTACCCAGAAAATGTCCCAAGGTATACCAAGTCCAGGTGTACCCTTCCAGGTGCCCACAGACCTTTCTGGTGTGATGGGATCTCATGAATTTGTCAGAGTGAGGCTAGGAGAGTGGATAAAGTCCAAAGAGAAAAATATTTTTCTGTGTGAAGGGATAACTCTGCATCAATTTGGCACATGAGGGGGAAATGGCCCCCGTTTTATTGCCACAACTCAGTTTGTCCAGATTCTTCCAGGAGCCCATTCTCAGCTGGGCAGGGCCACTAGGAGTTGGGAGGAAAGGTTAGTGTATCTCTCATGATGGAGAAGTGCTGTTCAGGTTTTGGTAAAGGTGAGGGGAGTGGCGTCTGGCCCAGAGCCACAGAACTCAGTCTGTCCCACGTTCTGCCCAAACCTTGGCAGGACAGAGCCACCAGGAGTCAGGAGGGTGGGGATGCTTGAAGCCTGGAGAGTGAGGTTAGCATATTTCCCATGAAGGGGAGGAGCCAGTCTGGTTCATGCAAAAGTAGGGGTAATGACTCCTGTTCTAAAAGCACACAACTCAGTCACTGACACCCCTTTAAGTCTTACCAGACTTTTACACCCAGGCTCAGGCAGCTGACTCAGGCAGCAGGGTGCAAGCTCCACAGGGTGGGGCAAATGGGAGTCCAAATTGTGGGGTTATTGCATTTCCCTGGCTGATGCCATAAGGAGTGCTCCATCCAAGAAAAACAGCATTTGCTGTGTGAGAGAATGACTCAGCACCGGTATTCTGGTGACTACCCCTTCAACTTTCTTCCCAAAACCACAAACTCCAGTCTCTCCTCAGGAGACTCCCATCTACTCTTCTTTCCCTCTGCCCTCCCTCTGCTGGAGCCCAAGGTGAGTCACAACCAATGATATTTGATGCATTGGCCTTTTAAAAGGTCATTTGTTTCTCTAAAAAACTCTGGCCTCTCTCTGGTGGACAGAATCCTCGCTGATTTTCACAGCCAGATGTTATTGGGTTGTTTCCTCTCAGCTCTGGGCTGGAGAGCCCAGCATGGGGAATGAGACTACCATATTTCTCATGGGAAAACTTTGCAGCTGAGGTATCCCCACTGCCATGGGAGTGGGACCAGATTTTTGTGTCTCTGCCCTTTCTACCAGTCTTGATATGGCTTCTTCTATAAATCCTTGGTTATAAGACTTCTATTCAGCTAGTCTTCAGTTGGTTATTCAGGCTGATTGCTCTATATTTTAGTTTTGTTTCATGTTTGGTCCTGGGAGGAGGTGAATGTAACGTCCACCTACTCTGCTGCCATGCTGGATCAAGTACAAAATCTTAATTGCTTATTATAATAAGACTAAATATTTCTATCAATGCAGCTGTCAGCAAAAACAATAGGTACCTTAAAAGGAAAAGAAAATTACATTATCATAATACTTATTTGACAGAAATGCTTAGTGCAAGAAGAATATGAAGTAACATATTTAAGACTGCAAGGAAAGAAAGATGGTGATTGCTGGGAGGAGGTGTGGTGGAGAAAGGTGAAAGAGGGAATGGAGGGGATAAATGGTGATGGAAGGAGACTTGACGTGGGTGGTGAACACACAATACCATGTAGAGATGATGTGCTGTGGAATTGTGCACCTGAAATCTGTATAATTTTGTCAACCAGTATCACTCCAATAAATTCAATAGAAAGGAAAAAATAAAATAAAATAAATTGTGACATAACTATAATAGTACAGTAGATTGTAGGTAATCTGAGTTAAATTAACTCTCTTATCAAGTGATCCTATCTAGAAAATTACCATTATTATGTTCAAAAAGAATGCATAAGGTCTATAACGGGTCGGGAACCTATGGCTTGCGAGCCAGATGTGGCTCTTTTGATGGCTGCATCTGGCTCGCAGACAAATCTTTAATAAAAATAATAGTAACATTAAAAATATAAAACATTCTCATGTATTACAATCCATTCATTTCCTACCGCTCATGTTCATGGTTGCGGTGGCTGGAGCCAATCACAGCTGTCCTCCGGGACAACACCAAATTTTTATTGGATAATGCGTAATGTACACGGGTCATTGTATGGCTCTCACAGAATTACATTTTAAAATATGTGGCATTCATGGCTCTCTCAGCCAAAAAGTTTCCCGACCCCTGGTCTATAATAACATGGAACAGTGATTAAATAAATATTTCATTTTTCCCAGAGAAGCTCAATTCTTTAAAATTGGATTACAATATAGAAAATATCACCTAAATTATTCATTTTAATTAAGTCATTTTCTGATTTTTTTTCTTAGCAGATACAGTGAATTAAGAAATTATTCATATACATTTTGCATCCTAAGTATGCTCTAATTCTGTAAAAATAGATTATTCTTTCATTCTTTGCCTCCAAATTGGTTAACCACATAAAGTCAAATAAAGTTCATAAGCCTAGGTTTATAATTTTAATATAGTTGATATTTTAACTCAAAGATCTCAAGATGTTCTAAAAGCAGTATTTTAATAATAAAAATGCCATACTGAAATAGCAAATGGAATGATTACATTTCTAACTATTAAATTAAATATTGCATTGAAAAAAATATATGAATATTAAGTTAAAAAATATTTTTGAGCTTGTGTGTTTCAAATTTTGTGAACAATGCAAGGAATTTCTTCAAAGTATTTTTTGGGGGGTAGGAGATAGAAGGTTCTGAAATTACCTATTAATGACTGGGCACCCACTCCTATGCATAAGCTTGGCTTTAGATGTACATATAAAAGACATATTAATAATAAAAAAAGATAGTCTAGCCTGTGGTGGTGCGGTAGATAAAGCGTCAACCTAGAATGCTGAGGTCACTAGTTTGAAACCCCTGGTTTGCCTGGTCAAGGCACATATGGGAGTTGATGCTTCCTTCTCCTCCCCCCTTCTCTCTCTCTCTCTCTCTCTCTCTCTCTTTCTCTTTCTCCATAAAAATGAATAAATATAATCTAAAAAAAGAAAGATAAATTCAGAAACAGAGGCATTTGCCATTTGCCAAATGGTGCAGGGAGTTGGAAATTAGGGATTTTATTATTCTTTGTGGCTAGCATAATAAAAACAGAAAGAATAAAAATGAGATACAAAACAGATGGCCTAGAAAAATAAACAACAAAAAAGTGAAAAAAAACTGGTATGGAGAAAGATCATTTAAGATGAGAAATGAGAAGAGAAAATGAGAGGGGAAAAAATAACAAGATTTCCCAGCTAAAGAAACATTTATTGTTTTATTTAAGAAATGCAGAATTGTGTCATTTTAGCTTCATGACATTCCTGGTGCTGGTCATACAAGTTCTATATAACGAAATAAAAGAATAAATAATATATACTTGGGTGATTAACTGATGTATAAGTTTATTAACCACTTAGAAACCTGAATACAGCTAAATAATGAATCTGGGAAATTTGAATATGAGGATTCTCAGTACTGTTAAAAGTATAGACAGTACATTGTACAGGTGGCCTGTGAGGAAGAATAACAAGATACAGTTATTTCTTGTTATTTGCAGTATTTTGGTCCTATAAAGTCACTGTGGAAACTAAATTAGTGAATACTGAAACATTTATCCTAGGGGAAATATAGTGTTAGGCTTCTACAAGCCTCTAGTCACAACATTTCTGTGTATCGATCAATACATAATCTTGTTTTATATATGTTTCTGTTTATGGACACCTTATTTAATATACATTGATTCATTAACACTAAATTGACAGCCAACAGCACTATAATCCATGCCTGAACAAAGCTTATCCAACACGTTTTCTCTGTAAACCACATCACAGCCTTCTTGTGTTGAGGAAGATTGGACAGCAGCTCACCATCATGCTTGGAGGCCATTTTAAACAGCAAAATCAACAATAAAAAACACAAAAAAATGTGTCAAATGCGGCACTAAAGAGACCGCAGAAAGGACATGTATACAGCATGAGAGTTGAAACAGAAGGCAGGGCCACCTTATTTGACCTCAGGCAGGAGTTTGCACTTCAGGCAGCTCAAGGTTTTTCTGCCACACAGTGCCTACCTGCAAATGCCAGCGGGAGTTCCACAAGTGCTGATATTGGTTACTAATAAATATTCACAAGCCAGGGAATTTACAAGGATGACATCGGCAAGTAACAAAATGGCCTGTATAAGCTTTCCATCCGGGTACTGCTTGACTGGACCCTTTTTGCAAAACCCTACATTGTTTTTAGTTGCAAGTGGTTAAAGTTTTTCATTCCTCATAGTCATGGTAAATTTGTGCAGAAAACTAAATTATAGATTTATGTATGATGATAACGTTCTGTAGTTACCCTTTTGAATGACCTGGGCAGAGATCAACCACTGGGCCAAATTGGACATCGTGCCTGTAATATCCAGGCTTTTTCAAGCATTATAGTAAAGAAACATTGTTAGTTAAGGTATACTGCAATTTTAAGCAAAATGTTAAAAAAAAAACTTCTCAACCTACCAAGTAAGTAGAATAAGGAAAAAATAATTCCAAGAGCATCTCAGTAGCAACTGAAGAACTATATTATTAATTCAGTAGCAGACAAAACTACTTAAAATTTCAGTGTCTTCTTCTTAAGCAAGGTAGATATAAAGAAAAATGCAAAGGGACATAATATATGCAGCAAAAACAAAGTTGAATTTCTATAACGTGCAGTTTACAAGTAAACTGTAAGGTGCAATTTCTGTTTAAATAGGTATGAAACTCGGATTTTAATAGCAACTGTCACTTTGTATACCAAAACCTGTTCATCAATGAAATGACAAACCTAGATATCCATCTGCCTTGATGATGTTTACCATAAATTTCAAAATTCCCAATCAAACCCAGTATATTCTACTCACAAATATGTGAGCTGTCATCGAAGGCAGACAGATCGGAATGTGGTGTGTTATAGATGTGTGTGTATGTGCGCACTGGTGTGCGCTTGTGTGTCTGAGTGGGTTTTAGTTGTCTTTAGGGTAAGATGTGCAAGTAGTAAGATGACCATTTGAGAAGGTTTAATTTGAATTACCCAAAGTTATACATATGTATATAAACACACATGTCAAATACACACGTGTATATATTTTCATGAATACTTATATTTAACTGTATTATTTTCCTGTTGCTAATCTAAATTATTAGGAACTTAAGTGACTTTCCTATAGTTTTGAAAGTCAGAAATCTGACACTGGGCTAAAGAATCAAGGTGTCACCAGGGCTGTGTTCTTTATGGAAACGGTGGAAGAGAGTCTGTTTCCTGGCCGCTTCCAGCTCCTAGAGACTGCCTGCATACCTTTGTTTTATGGCCCCTTTTCTCCAACTTCAAAGCCAGTAGCTTGGCATCTTCCAATCTCTGTCACATGGCTGTGACACTCTGTTCTTCATTCTCACATCTCTTTCCCTGACTCTTTTGAGAACCTTTGTGATTTTATTGGGATTAGCCACATAATCCAGGATAATCTCT
This sequence comes from Saccopteryx leptura, assembly GCF_036850995.1. Taxonomy (NCBI): domain Eukaryota; kingdom Metazoa; phylum Chordata; class Mammalia; order Chiroptera; family Emballonuridae; genus Saccopteryx; species Saccopteryx leptura. Next base: position 26,216,232 of record NC_089516.1, read on the forward strand.
CCATTTCCAGGTTCTTTTTTTTGGGGGGGGGGCAGAGATAGAGAGAGTCAGAGAGAGGGACAGATAGGGACAGACAGGAAGGGAGAGAGATGAGGAGCATCAATTCTTCATTGAGGCTCCTTAGTTGTTCATTGATTGCTTTCTCATATATGCCTTGACCATGGGCCTTCAGCAGACCGAGTGACCCCTTGTTCGAACCAGTGACGTTGGGTCCAAGCTGGTGAGCTTTGCTCAAACCAGATGAGCCCACGCTCAAGCTGGCGACCTTGGGGTCTCGAACCTGGGTCCTCTGCATCCTAGTTTGATGCTCTATCCACTGCACCACAGCCTGGTCAAGCCATTTCCAGGTTCTTAATTTACGTCTACAAAGTCTCCTTGGCCATTATGCAGTAAAAGATGAACTCAGCAGGCATGGCTTGTCCAAACTATGCACATTCCAAAGAAACAATTGGCTCTTGACTGCTTTCTGAGAGAAATCCTCTACTCTGGAAATACCCTGACTGATACAAGTGCTTTGTTTATTTCAAACCCGGGATCACACTATAAATTACACTAACAATGTCATTTATAGTGTGGCCCTTGGGTCACACTGTGTTAATTTGAATTAAGGAGAGGCTGGAGAATTAAGGTACTAGGGTTCGCTACATGAGTGCTCCATGCCTACACTACCAACTCCAATAAAATAAAGAATCCAAGACTTAGGTGAACTCTTGTTGGCAATGCTTTGCGTGTATTGTCACACATCATCGCTGGGAAAATTAAATGTTGTCTATACCAGTGTCTCCAACCCCCGGGCCGCGGACCGATACCAGTCCATGGGCCATTTGGTACCGGTCTGCCAGCCATTTGGTACTGGTCTGCAAAGAAAGAATAAGTAACTTACATTATTTCCATTTTATTTATATTTAAGTCTGAACAATGTTTTATTTTTAAAAAATGACCAGATTCTCTCTGTTACATCCATCTAAGACTCACTCTTGATGCTTGTCTCGGTCACGTCATACATTTATCCATCCCACCCTAAAGGCCGGTCCATGAAAATATTTTCTGACATTAAACTGGTCCATGGCCCAAAAAAGGTTGGGGACCACTGGTCTATACGACTCCACTGGGAAGGAACAAACAGAAGCCAGCACCTGGTATCTCTTGAACTCTGTTTCACTCACCTTTTGTCTTGATTACTTTAATGCAGCAGTTCTCAACCTGTGGGTTGCGACGCACAGGTTGAGAACCGCTGCTTTAATATTTATCCTTGGCCCTGGCCAGTTAGCTCAGTGGTAAAGCGTCGGCCTGGCGTGCAGGAGTCCTGGGTTCGATTCCCGGCCAGGGCACACAGGAGAAGCGCCCATCTGCTTCTCCACCCCCCCTCTCCTTCCTCTCTGTCTCTCTCTTCCCCTCCCGCAGCCAAGGCTCCATTGGAGCAAAGTTGGCCCGAGCGCTGAGTATGGCTCTGTGGCCTCTGCCTCAGGCGCTAGAATGGCTCTGGTCGCGGCAGAGCGACGCCCCAGATAGGCAGAGCAACGCCCCCTGGTGGGCGTGCCAGGTGGATCCCGGTTGGGCGCATGCGGGAGTCTGTCTGACTGCATCCCCATTTCCAGCTTCGGAAAAATACAAAAAAAAAAAAAAAAAACCAAACAAACAAACAAAAAAAGAAATATTTATCCTTTTGCCTTAATAAACTGTAACCAGGAGTATAATAGTTTTTATGAATTATCTGCACCCTAGTTATTCATTGAATCTGAGGCAGTCCTGAAGACCCTCAATTATAGTCACTTAGGTAAGGCATTCATAGGTTCCCAGAATTAGGATGTGGACACCTTCGGGTGGCCATTATTATGGCTAACACATTACATAAGTGGATGACTATTCAGTACAAACTTCCTCAATTTCTTTGACTATAAGAGTTTTGGAAAAACTATTAAAAGAGTTTGGGAAAGTATGTTCCTTTATGCAGTCAAATTTATGTTTTCTATAGAGATACTCACCACCTGTTTTATAATGTGCTAACTTCTGGAAACTACTCTTTCCTCTACACAGAGTGAAAATAAAAAGCAAAGTTAAAAGCAAAACCAATGTCATTATTTTCATGTTAGCTATCCATAAATGACTATGTAATCAGTTTTTGCCTAGCAATAAACAATGGAAAACACACCCAGGTTTCATCTTTAAGAACAAGAGGTAACTAAGAGAATGAGAAAGCTCAATTAACCACCAGAGACAGCAAACCACCTACTTGGAAAACCAAATTCTCCCCCATAGCAATATCTTTAAAGGAGTAAAGAGTGTTAATGTAAACTGTAACTAAAAAAGATGAAATGCACTTCCTGAGGTATGTCTGTCTGTTTGTTGTTCAGGTACAAATACTTCTCTAAGGGAAAACTTTGGCATTTATATAAATCAAATCAAACCTCAACATTATATTTTCCTCTCTAAAAAGAGTAAATACTGCCTAAGTTTTAATAAATGGTAGCTGACTTCAGAGGCAAGGCTTAATTCTCAAGGAAGAGATGATTTATCAGCTTTGTCCTATAGTGGTGATTTCATGCTTACAATTCTCATCTTTTGAAACTTTCTAGTAGCTCCAAGACAAGCAGTAATAACTGGGCCAGAATATTTGAAAATAAATGACCAGCAGAGAAGCAAGAATAAGACGGCAAGAAACAACCACCATTGATGTCAGTGTTACTAAGAAGCCAAAAGGTTCCAGCAAAATATATCCTGTGTGAACTACACTGATCACAAAAATTAGAGGATATTTCAAAATGAATATTAAGCACTGGAATATCCCCTAATTTTTGAGAGCAGTATATATACATATAGAAAACTAACACCAAATGGCACACACTGCCAGGATGCTAGGAACACACACACACACTTTTTCTTTAATAACATTTTAGACAAAGAAGCCAACATGGTATCAATCAAAACAAATAACACACTTTCTTTACACTGTCTTCAATTATTTAGTCGTGAATAACTTCAGACAGAACTTCAGTCAGAAGTGTGCAAAGTAGGCTGATATGACACTCAATATGTATGCCATTTTAGACTTTCTATGTGAATTTCAACAGTGAAAATTCTTTTTTATTTAGTGGGAGGGGCTCAAACAAAGATAGTCATATAACCAAATAAAATTTCAGTCGCTACAAAAATCAAATCTATATACATGTTCACCTGCACAGACTCACACATGTATATAGTCTTATGTAAAAGAAAAAAACCCTACCATTGAGCTACTTAAACACTGCACTACTTTCAAAGAAGTAAATCTATGAAAGACCAGTAAGCTTCTATGGAAACCTCAAAATATTCTAAAAATTCAAATGAAGTCTATGTTAAAATGCAACCCAACCCAGTTTTCATTCATGGTTTTTGTCATTTATATATCCTCCAGCATCTTTCAAATTCTCAGAAAAATAAAACATTTCTCACAATGGAAACCTGGTCATGGTGCTACAGTGATGCTTTTTCAGGAGCTTTCTTATAGGTGTCTGACCTTTCAGCAATTCACTCATACAAATATAATACTAGTAATAGAAAAAAGGTAGCTTAAAATCATATCTAAGGCATATATATATGTGTGTGTGTGTGTGTGTGTGTGTGTGTGTGTGTGTGTATCCATTTTCCAATAAATAAAAGAAAGTTATGTTGTTTTTTAATGCAAGGTAACATTATTTGCTTTTGGTTTCATACGTGCATTGTCTAATATCTGTAACAGCAGTTTCAGCAGATGGTATCACTTGAATATGTCTAGGTATCCAGAGTCTTTAATTTATTTCCTTTTGGCTTTTAATTTAAAATTTTTTCTATTACACTTTACATTCAGCATTACTGTGTATTGGTTTCAAGTGTGTAGCACAGTGGCCAATCACATACCTCACAGTGTCCCCTCTGAGATTGCTCCATACATAGTCATCGCAACACTATAGACGAGACTCCCCCTGCTATATCCCACATCCCATGACTATTCTGTAACTCCCAGTCTGTACTTCTGAATCCCTTTAGCTCTTTCATCGAGTCCCCTAATCCCCTCCCTTCTGGCATCCACCAGTCTGCTCATTGTGTCTATGAGTCTGCTTCAATTTTGTTTGCTGGTTTATTCTGTTCTTTAGATGATGCCATATATAAGTGAAATCATATTGTGTTTGTCTTTCTCTGACTTACTTCACTGAGCATAATGCCCTTGGATAGATCTTAGCTGTTGCAAATGGTTAAGTTCTATACTGAAGTCTATTACATTCAACAAGGGAACCAAGTTGAGGATAAAGTTCCTTTCAATTGTCCTATTTTATACTTTTAACTAACACTGTATATTTATATTTTCTCTAATTCTTTCTCTCATTCTATATCTCTGCATTTTCTCTTCCTCTTCCTACTCTCATCCTTCCATTAAAACTTTTTATTTTGACATAATTGAAGCTTCACATGAAGGTATAAGAAATAGAGAGTTAGGCCCCGGCCGGTTGGCTCAGCGGTAGAGCGTCAGCCTGGCGTGCAGGGGGACCCGGGTTCGATTCCCAGACAGGGCACATAGGAGAAGCGCCCATTTGCTTCTCCACCTCCACCCCCCTCCTTCCTCTCTGTCTCTCTCTTCCCTTCCCGCAGCCAAGGCTCCATTGGAGCAAAGATGGCCCGGGCGCTGGGGATGGCTCCTTGGCCTCTGCCCCAGGCGCTAGAGTGGCGCTGGTCACCGCAGAGCAACGCCTCGGAGGGGCAGAGCATCGCCCCCTGGTGGGCAGTGTCGCCCCCTGGTGGGCAGAGCGTCGCCCCCTGGTGGGCGTGCCGGGTGGATCCCGGTCGGGCGCATGCGGGAGTCTGTCTGACTGTCTCCCCCGTTTCCAGCTTCAGAAAAATACAAAAATGAAAAAAAAAAAAAAAAAAGAAATAGAGAGTTATCATATACCCTTTACCCAGTTTCCCACAATAGCAACATCCGTATTACAATATCACAATAAGGAAAGTTACCATTGATATAATCCACTAGCCTTATTTAGCTCTCCCTATTTTTTTGTTTATTTGTTTGTTTGTGACAGAGACAGAGAGAGACACTTAGAGAGAGACAGATAGAGACAGACAGACAGGAAGGGAGAGAGATAAGAAGCATCAATTCGTTGTGGCACCTTAGTTGTTCATTGACTGCTTTCTCATATGTGCCTTGTCTGGCAGGTTACAGCAGAGTGAATGATCCCTAGCTCAAGCCAGTGACCTTGGGCTTCATGTCAGCGAACCCAGCGAGCCCACTCTCAGGCCAGACACCTCTGGTTTCAAACCTGGGTCCTCTGCGTCCCAATCCAACGCTTTATCCACTGCCCCACCACCTGGTCAGGCTAGATCTCACCAAATTTAGCTGTACCTTTCTTCATGTTTATGTGTTACTGTGTGTATTTAGTTCTATGAAATTTTATCATTTGTATAGATTGGTATGACTGACACTACAGTTGAGAAAAAACATATTTCCATCCCATAGACCCTCTACTACCCCTTTATAGCCACAGACACCTATCACTCATCCTCCATAACCCTGGCAGAAATAACTTTGTGTCTATATATCCATAGCTGTATCATTTTAAGAAAATCATATAAATGGAATAATGTGGTATGTGACCTTTTGAGACTGACTTTTTGTATTCAGCATAATTCCCTTGAGATCTATCCAAGTTGTTACATGTACTAGGAGTTCATTTCTTTTCATGCTGAGCAGGATTCCATGGTATGAATAACTTTTTTTTTCCAGTTTTAGGGTATTGCACATAAAGCTACTATACACATTAGTACAGGTTTTTATGTGAACACAAATTTTCATTTCTCAGAAATAAAAATGCCCAGGAGACTAATTTCTGGGTCATATGGTAACTATATGTATAGCTTTAGAAAACTACTACACTTGCCTGACCAGTGGTGGCACAGTGGATAGAGGGTCAACCTGAGACACTCAAGTCCCAGGTTTGAAACCCTGAGTTCAGCAGCTTGAGCATGGGCTCATCTGGCTTGAGCATGGGATCACTGGCTTGAGTGTGGGATCATAGGCATGACCCCATGATCACTGGTTTGAGCCCAAATGTCACTGGCTTAAGCAAGTGATCACTGCCTCGGCTAGAGCCCCTTGGTCAAGGCACATATGAGAAGCAATCAATGAACAATTAAGGTGCCGAAAGTACAAGCTGATGCTCTCATCTGTCTTCCTTCCTGTCTCTCTCTCTCTCTCTCTCTCCCTCTCGCTAAAACACACGGACACATACAAAATTGCTACACTCTTTTCTTGAGTGGTTGTAACCATTTTGTATTCCTACCAGCAATGCATACGTGATGTAGTTTTTCTGCATTCTCATGAGCTTTCCTTTCATCAGTATTTCTGATTTTAGACAATCTGATAGGTAGTTGTGTAGTGATGTCTCATTGTTATTTAGAAAACTGTGTCTTTAATGGCAGTGATATTGAAACAGGTGCCATATGCTTGTTTACCATTTGTTTATCTTCTTCGGTAAACTGTTCACATGTTTTGCCCATTTTCTAATTGGATTTTTTGTCGTTTTTACTGTTGAGTTTTGAGAGTTCTTTTTTTTTTTTTTTTTTTTTTTTTTCCATTTCTGAAGCTGGAAACGGGGAGAGACAATCAGACAGACTCCAGCATGCGCCCGACCGGGATCCACCCGGCACGCCCACCAGGGGCGATGCTCTGCCCACCAGGGGGCGATGCTCTGCCCATCCTGGGCGTCGCCATATTGAGAGTTCTTTTTATATTCTCAATTAAAATCTTTTCTCAGCTACATGGTTTGTATGTGTATTCTCCTATTTTGTAGCTTTATTTTTTGAACCTCTTAGTAGGTTCTTTCACATAGAAAAAGGTTTTAATTTTGTTGAGATCAATATTTACTTTTATGAATTATGCTTTCACTGTCAAGTTTACAAACTCTTCATCAAACCGTTCATTTCAAATATTCTACTGCATTTTTCCTATAAATTTTTTATTATTTACATGTGTTTGCATGATCCACTTGCATTAATGTTTGAATTAGGTGTGAGGTTTATTTTAGGTCAAGGTTCACTTTTCTGCTTCTGTATGTCTACGTGCTTCAGCACAATTTGTTAAAAATAATATCTTTCCTCCATTGAATTGCTTTTACACCTTTGTCAAAAATCAGTTGGGCATATCTATTTAGGTTTATTTCTGAGTTCTTTATTTGGTCCCATTGATCTGTGTGTTTATTATACCAATAAACTCACACTGTATTGATTACTGTACCTACAGAGTATGTCTTAATATTGAGTACAGTGATTCCTTTCTGTTTTTTTCAAGCATTAAATCTATAGATCAGCCTGACCAGTCAATGGTGCAGTGGTTAGAGCATCAACCCGGAATGCTGAGGTCCCTTGTTTGAAACCCCAAGGTTGCCAGCTTGAGCACAGAGCTCAACTTGAGTGTGGCATCAACAACATGATCTGACGGTCACTGGCTTCAGCCCACAGGTCACTGTTTTGAGCCCAAGGACAGCAGCTTGGGGAAGGAATCACTGGCTTAACTTGAGCCCTCTAGTCAAAGTATGACTTTTTTATTGAAGCAATCAATAAAAAAACAATTAAAGTGAAACAACCACGTGTTGATGCTTCTTATCCCTCTCCTCCCAATCTTTCTCTCTCTTCTTCTCTCTTGTGAAAAATAAAAAAAATAAATTTATAGACCAATTTGGGGAGAACTGACAAATCTTACCTAGGTTGTGTCTAATCCATGAATGTGGTATGTCTCTGGAATTATTTAAGTCCTGATTTCTTTCATCTGCATTTCCTCATTTTCAGGATGTACATCCCGTATATTTTGGGTGGAGTGCAGAGCACATTCCTAGCAGCTGTGGCTGACGCAATGCTGTGAGAATACTCCAGCTCCCAACCCTCCTGGGCACACCCAGGAAGGAAGCTCACCTGCTATAAGGAAGTGACTTAGCACCAACCACACAGCTCCCTGATCTTTTCAGCCATTGGCTATGAAGGACACGCTGTAACATCCTATTGGCTGAACCCATGTATATAAGCTAGCTTACTTCCTGAATAAAGAGGATCTGCATCACTGAACCTGGTCCCCGGAGTCGGGTCTTTGCATCTCCGTCTTCCTCACCCCCGCAGGACTTGTCCACAGTATATATTTTGTTAGATTTATGCCTAAATATTTCACTTTCTTAGGAACAAATGTAAACACAATTTAATTTTGTCTCTTTTAAAGGTATTTTAAGATTATCTAAAAATTAAAATGTCAAACTTCTTTTAGCAATGGAAAAAACTAATACATACATTTTGAGACATTTTCTTCTACAAGTGGTATTGAACCTCATTATTTAAAAAATATTGGTACTGATTTGAAAAGATTAAGTGCTTAATTGCTCTTAAAGTAGTTATATTACTCTTTTACCAGAATCCATACTCTAAAAGGTTGTCTAAAGTAGTGGTCTCCAACCTTTTTTGGGCCAAGGACTGTTTAATGTCAGAAAATATTTTCATGAACTGGCCCTTAGAGTGGGACGGATAATTGTATCATGTGACCAAGACAAGCGTCAAGAGTGAGTCTTAGACGGATGTAACAGGGAATCTGGTCATTTTTTAAAAATAAAACATCGTTCAGAGGCCCTAGCTGGTTGGCTCAGTGGTCAGCCTGGCGTGCAGGAGTCCTGGGTTCGATTCCCGGCCAGGGCACACAGGAGAAGCACCCATCTGCTTCTCCACCCCTCTCCCTCTCCTTCCTCTCTGTCTCCCCTTTTCCAACTTCAGAAAAAAGAAAAACAAAAACATCGTTCAGACTTAAATATAAATAAAACGGAAATAATGTAAGTTATTTATTCTTTCTCTACGGACGGGTACCAAATGGCCCATGGACCGCTACTGGTCCGTGGCCCAGGGGTTGGGGACCACTGGTCTAAAGGAAGTCTGTAGATTTTAGTTATTAAGTATATATTGTCATATATGAAAACCTTTCTACACTGCAAATACCATAAAATTTTTGTAACACAAAATAAATACTTTATTCTTATTTTATTTCTACTCTAGTATTTTAGAAATAGCACTATTTTAAGGTAACAAATTTCTTGACCAGTAATACTTCCCCTAAATACGGCATGGTAACCTAATCATTCTCTTTATTCAAATTCCCATACACTCTCAAAACTTACAGCTACAATTTAATAATATCTGTTCCGTTTAACTAAGAAATGGATGATTACAGCAAAAAGCTTTTACACTTCAAATTAAGAATTATACAGTAATGCCTCAGTTTTCGTTGACTTCAGTTATCGTCAGTTTTGGTTTTCATCAATTTTTTTCTGGGAAAAATTTGTCTTGGATTTTGGTGGCGTGCCCAGGTGACCTCGCTGCTCATTTTGTGAAAACAAAGGGCAACCCACGTGTTTTCTTTCTTAGTGTGGCATTCTTTCTTTTTTTTTTTTTTTTTTTTTTTTTTTTTTTTTTTTTTTTTTTTTTTCATTTTTCTGAAGCTGGAAACAGGGAGAGACAGTCAGACAGACTCCCGCATGCGCCCGACCGGGATCCACCCGGCACGCCCACCATGGGGCGACGCTCTGCCCACCAGGGGGCGATGCTCTGCCCATCCTGGGCGTCGCCATATTGCGACCAGAGCCACTCTAGCGCCTGAGGCAGAGGCCACAGAGCCATCCCCAGCGCCCGGGCAATCTTTGCTCCAATGGAGCCTTGGCTGCGGGAGGGGAAGAGAGAGACAGAGAGGAAAGCGCGGCGGAGGGGTGGAGAAGCAAATGGGCGCTTCTCCTATGTGCCCTGGCCGGGAATCGAACCCGGGTCCTCCGCACGCTAGGCCGACGCTCTACCGCTGAGCCAACCGGCCAGGGCTAGTGTGGCATTCTTTCTTGTTGTGTGAACATCACCCCGCACATCTAGCCTATCAATTCCATTACTTTCTAGTGTTTCTGTGCTTTTTTTTATTGATTGTGAGTGCTAATACTACAATTACATATAAGTAATTGATTCATATGGAAATAACTGCCTCGGTTTTCATTGGTTTGGATTTTGCTTATTGTTTTCAGACAGATTATCGATGAAAACCGAGATATCACTATATTTTATACCAATCCCTTTTCCATTAATCTGTTGGTTTAAAAGCATTATACTAAGTGGCATTTCAAAAACTAATTATAATGTTGTTTCACTAGTAAAGGAGTCTGCTTGATTATAGCCAAACTCACTTGATTTAAAGTTAGGTAAATTTGATAAAATATTGAAAAATTTATACCTATGGTTAACTCTCCAGTGGTGTATTTCATCATCCAATTCATTACTAATCATATAAATATCATGTGGGATTAATAAGGCTGCTGAAGATAATTTTTCCCTATTTCTGATTTCAAGAAAGGAGCATGTAGATTTTATATTATAAAACCATTAGTCAAGTGCCCAAATTTTCATTATGTTTCACGTATCTTGGGGTTACTGTGCTGAAAAGGTGGAGTGATATGGTCCTAGTGCAGTCAGAACTTCTCATCCCACTTAGCACACTAATAGTGAAACTATTCATTAGAACTCTAAAATACTGCCATTTTGGGGTCAAAAAGGTCACATATCAGCCATTTCATATAGTTCAACCTATAGGTTTATACTGGATATAAAGATTATGTATAAATGGAGGGATGGATGGATGAATGAATTGATTGGTGTACATGTAACTACATGAATTAAGAAAAATTGTGTCCAGGGAAGTAAAGTTTTCTGAACACATTTGCTCTTCTGAAACAATTATTTTATTTTGATATATATATATATAAATATATATATATATATATATAATTATATTATTTAAAAATTAAGTTTTAACAATATTTTATAAACTTAAAAATTAGATATGTACATGTTCACTTCCCAATCTTAATGATTACATTTCCTCAAGAATTAGAGAATTGGCCCTGGCCAGTTGGCTCAGCGGTAGAGCGTCGGCCTGGCATGTGGGGGACCTGGGTTCGATTCCCGGCCAGGGCACATAGGAGAAGCGCCCATTTGCTTCTCTACCCCCACTCCTTCCTCTCTGTCTCTCTCTTCCCCTCCCACAGCCAAGGCTCCATTGGAGCAAAGATGGCCCGGGCGCTGGGGATGGCTCCTTGGCCTCTGCCCCAGGCGCTAGAGTGGCTCTGGTAGCGGCAGAGTGACGCCCCGGAGGGGCAGAGCATTGCCCCTGGTGGGCGTGCCGGGTAGATCCCGGTCGGGCGCATGCGGGAGTCTGTCTGACTGTCTCTCCCTGTTTTTAGCTTCAGAAAAATACAAAAAAAAAAAAAAAGAATTAGAGAATTGGCTTTATTCTTATCCAATATTTAATGTTTCTCTCCTTAACATTATCCTGGTATCTACAGAACATTCTTAATACATTAATAGAGTTTAACCAATGATAGCTATTTTACACTGAGAAATATAAGTAAAAGCAATACAATATATCCATAATCAGAAAATGTGGAGGGAAATAATAATGAACAAAATCATAAGTATAACATATGCAGGAATATGAGACAAAATTCCATAACTTGAGTTGAGTTAAATATCCTCTCTCAAATGCACACACATACACAAGCAATTTATATGTGCCTGAAAATGCCTAGAGACAAAAAAAAAAAAAAAAAATTCAAGGCCATCTTTGCCTTGCTCTGAGCTCCCATGAGATTTATCTGTCATTTTTTTTAGTGTTTACTACATTCCATCTGTTATTCTAGTTATCAGTTATGAGGACTCATCATCACTATCATCTTCATTGTCAGCATCTTTACTAAGATCACTATAGACAGAAAAGATGGGAGTTGTATGGAAGACAAAATTTATAAGAAAATGGGACCTACACTCAGATAGTAAGAAAACTTTCAACCTTTTTTCTCTATCAAAATTTGACTACTTCACTTATATGCTAATAATGGTTTCTTTTTTCCTTTCAATTTCCCCAGCTAATTACATTGTAATATTCTCACTAATATAGAATGTAATATTAGTGAAGATATAGCACTGCTTGAGGTCAGTTATAAGCCCTACATAAATAATAATTAGAATGAGAAAGGTAACAAAATGTACATACACCTGTAGTGAATACTTTTTTTTTTATTTGTTTCCAAATTAGAGGTGGGGAGATAGAGAGAGAGACTCCCGCATGCACCCTGACCTGTATCCATCTGGCAGCCTCCATCTGGGGTCGATGTTCAAATCAACCGAGCTATCCTCAGCACCCAGGGCTGACACTCAAACCCATGGAGCCACTGACTGCATGAGAAGAAGAAGAAGAAAAGGGGGAGGAGGGGAGATGGAGAAGCAGATGGTCACTTCTCCTCTGTACCCTGACTGGGAATTGAACTCAAGAAATCTACACACCAGGCCAATGCTCTACCACTGAGCCAACCGGCCACGACCCGAATTTAACTTTTGGTGAATGGGTGAGAGATCAGTTCAAGCCTGTATGGAATTAAAAGCCATTCAACACTATATGCGGCAGCATCGGGAGCCTCTCTAGCAGCTCTCATGATAATGTATAGAAATATGAAAACCATCATGCAGGACAATAATAGGAGACATATTATTTGTTGCTTATAAAATTTCAGTGAAAGCTTGTCTTTAAGTCAGGCATGAACAAAGAAAGACATGACCGAATTGTGACATGATAGATATCATGTGCTGATAACATCATAAAATTATTTCCCTGATCAATTCCATATCTTTTCATACACTGATGTATTGTTTTACCATGATGTAATGAGCTATGACTACTACAGCAGGAGTAAGAGGGTTAGAGGGTGAATGGGTAGGGTGAAGATACCTCATAGTAGTCAATACATTCTCTGAGTGTTACTTTTCTCCCCAACCATTATTAGCTGCTACATATGGGGTGATGGCAGTTTTTTTACATTTCCTATTCATTTATTTCTTTTCTTTAACCATATGTGGTCTAATGTTTTAACTTTTCATATGAAAAGGCCCAATATGATAATGACTACTACCAAATCACAATGTGGTAAAACTGATGTCTGACTTCTAACAGTTTACCTAATTCCCAAACCAATGTACCTTTTGATAATTGGCCCTACTATCTCCCCAAATATACTTCTCTGATAAAAAGATAAAAAAAATTTAGAGACAAAAGATAAAAATTTAGAGAACATTTATAATAAAATGTTCTTTTGGGTTGGGTTTCCCCAGAAGTAGACCCTGGGTCTATTCAAATGCAAATAATTTATTTCAGAGCTGATCCTAGGAAGTACAGTAAAGAGGTGGGTAAGTGAGAATCAAGCCAGTTCAGTGTGGGTTAATGAGCATTTTGTCACTGTGATCAACTGAGGCTCAATACCACTTGGCCTCTAGGAGACTGAGTTGTCTCACCTCAGAGCCAAGGAAGAAGGACTATTTTACATCACCTCTCACCTGTAATTTGTTAAGAGCAATTCTCAATGATTTCACTTCTGGGACACTTTCAGCTAAGTCAAAATCAAATGTAAACCCTGAGGCAAAGACTCAAATTATAGTAAGAAGTTATAGGTCTATATGGGAAAGGTGATTTCCTAGAATAGAGGGGAGGGCACCAAGACCATCTTTTATAGGAAGCTAGTAATTTTTCATGAATTGGTAGAAAGCAATATGTCACTTTAGTATCTTTCAATTGAATGCAATAAACTTTCAATTTGGTTGACTTGATAGTGTACTCTGAATCAAAGTTTTTTGTTTGTTTGTTTGTTTGTTTTGTTTTCTTTTTGCATTTTTCCGAAGCTAGAAACAGAGAGGCAGTCAGACAGACTCCCACATGCGCCCGACCGGGATCCACCCGGCATGCCCACCAGGCGGCGATGCTCTGCCCATCTGGGGCGTCGCTCTGTTACATCCAGAGCCATCCTAGTGCCTGAGGCAGAGGCCACAGAGCCATCCTCAGTGCCTGGACCATCTTTGCTCCAATGGAGCCTTGGCTGCGGGAGGGGAAGAGAGGGACAGAGAGGAAGGAGAGGGGGAGGGATGTAGAAGCAGATGGGTGCTTCTCCTGTGTGCCCTGGCCAGGAATCAAACCCGGGACTCCTGCATGCCAGGCTGATGCTCTACCACTGAGCCAACCGGCCAGGGCTGAATCAAAGTTTTATAGCCTGCAATTACTATTAGGTTCAGTAATTTATTACTAATTACATTATCATTATATTAGAATGAGCCTTATTCCATACAACCTTTCTCAACCTTCAAAGCAGGTTCCATTTCACATTTAAAATATATTTCTGCTAGGCAGGCTCAGAAAGTGAGCCAAGATAGTGGCACCGGTGGATCTGGAGTTAAAGGCCTTGACAGTGCTTCAAGCCAAATTATTGACACTCAACAGAAGGTAACAGTTTTAGACATACAGCCTGAATAGCTGAACAGAATAAAAAAGCATGCACATCTTCAGAGGCGGACTAAGGTCGGTTGAGGCCCCAGGCACAGAAGAAAATATTGGGCCCCTTAAAAAAAGAGACAGGAAAATAAAAATACATGTTAACTATATTTTTAAATAAATAAAAAATATTCTGTACTATTAATGTCAAAATGGCACATATGAAACCAAACTTGGTGTCATTAGAAAAAAGTGTCGAGTTGGGGTTTTATGGGGCCCTTCAGAAGTCGCGGCCCAGGGCACACACCTGGTGCCACCACCATTAAATCCACCTCTGCACATCTTACAGATACAGAGATTATGATTTTGATAGATGAAACTAACAAGTATGAAGGTGTAGGAAGAATGTTTATTCTTCTGTCCAAGGACATAATTCACAATTAGCTGTTAGAGAAACGGAAAATAGCAAAACAAAAAAATTAAAGAATTGGAACAGAAAAAATCCTACCTCAATCGCAGCATGGAGGAAGCTGAGAACGACATTTGGGAGATGCTGATGGCACAAAGGGTACCATACAAAGCCTCTAGGGAAGTCTTTCCTCCTGAGCCCTCCCATTCCTGGCAAGGGCAAGGGGTCTGTGCAGGGAAATGGCCTCTGCTGTACGCTGATGGATGTCTTATCTGTATGGTCTGGTAACCCTATGTGTTCTACATCATTCTGAGTCCCTTTCAAATCCCAACCCTGTATTTTTTATCCTGGCTCTGCCTGCCAACCCTGGCTAAAACACTTCTCTCTCCTGGAGGTGAGTCATGAATCCTCAGGAGAGAAAAAATGGGAGCCTGGACAGATAGTGGAAGTCTGCCCACACCTCCTACTATCATGCTGGTCAGATAAGTAAAAGACATCTGTGCCCCCAACTCCAATAAAATAAAATAAAATAAAATAAAATAAAATAAAATGTTCCTGATAAAAATGGGGTACACCTTCAATTAATTAAAAGCATCAGCAGATCCATCTGCTTAAAAATGGTTGCTACCTGGATCCACTATTGATATCGCCCATATTGGTTGACACGCCATCACACTAGCTGACACAGTGAGGGAGGTCATCGATCTATAACATGATCAATTCTCTCACTTTCCCTGTGTAGTTTAGTCCAGCATTTATTCTCTACTTTTCCTACATTCAAAAATGTACATTTTTCTTCTTTTTTTTAAATTCATTGACTGATTTTAGAGAGACAGGATGAGAGAGAAAGAAAGAGAGAGAGCAGTATTCATTTGTTGTTCCACTTAGTTGTGTATTCATTGGTCGCTTCCTATATGTGCCCTGACTGGGGATCGAACCTACAATTTTGGTGTTTCCCGACTACTCTCACAGAGCTAATTGGCTAGGACCTAAAATTTTTTCCTTGATTCATTTGGGCACAAACAACTATCAAGATGGCATTATTTTCTCAAACCTGGAAAATAAAAACAAGCAATCATCTATAAAATGTTCCTTTAATATGCAATTACAGGTTTAAATGCATCCTTACTAGAGATTATGGTTATACCTCCCCCTTTCCTTGTACTCAACCAGTTGTTGTGTCCATGGTTAATATGTTTATTCATGAATTATGCTACAAGTGTCATCATATTTATGTTTTGTGAATGTAATCACAATATTTGATTTTATTGAATAATACAATATAATAAAAGGTATCACCTGCTTTGCTACTATAATCATAAATAATTGCTTTGTTCTTTAATCAATTAATACTGTAATGTGCACAACTGAATTCTGTAAGCCTCAATGTGCTCTTTAAACACAGTGCACTAAATTTTGCTATGCAGGAAAATGACTACTTATAAAGAATGAATAAAATTTCTATGAAAAGCATCAAAATAAATAATTAAATATGCATAGCTCCTGGCATGTGGCTTCCTATCATAGAAAACTGTGATTTTAAAAAAAGGAACCAATTTTCTATAAACTTACGCATCTTTGAGATTTTCCCTCTACAGAGATGATTTAGGAGATTATAAAAGAACTAAATGTGTTTACTTCTTTATTATTCCATCATATCACGAAGCTATGTATTAGAGCAAGCAGGATGTAAACAGCTCATCTCATTGGACACATCCATTGAATTCTTCCTCTCTTTGCAGCTGCAGGGAACCTGCGTTCTGGCAGACTGTCCAGATGTGGACCTGAAGTTAGGCGGTAAACCAATCACAGGTTAGCTCTGCTCTTCCACTGCTGGCATTGTATGTCCCTACTTTCCAACTTCATATTCCTTAGAAAGTAGTTCTCATTTTCTAATGAAAACTCAGTAGGAAAATGAAATTAGATATATGCTTTTAATTTCAGGTCTACTCTGCAATAACCATGATGCATACATGAATGCTTGGTGAAGTCCATCATTTTCTATTAGTGACGAAGGAAGGGAAATGGTTACAATTTCACTTTGTATTAATTTACCAATATGCCTAAATTTGTTAACCTAATAAACTTAACTGTCATGTTATTATTTTATGATTTTACTTGATCATTCTGTTAAATCACTTTTGTTGTTTTCTCAATGGATAATTTAAATGATTTAAACCTCAGTGGGAGGCAGTGTAAATCACAAAGGAAATCAAGCTTAAAGTACTGTGCTCTATCCATTTCTAATATGTAGGGTAACTTGTTCTTTTGTTTCTAATTATTCCAACTTCTACCAGCATAAAATACACCCAAACTGTAACTCAGCTCAACTTATTTCCATAGTCTATATCAGGGGTAGTCAACCTTTTTATACCTACAGCCCACTTTTGTATCTCTGTTAGTAGTAAAATTTCCTAACCACCCACTGGCTCCACAGTAATGGTGATTTATAAAGTAGGGAAGTCACTTTACTTTATAAAATTTATAAAGCAGAGTTACAGCAAATTAAAGCATATAATAATAATTAATTACCAAGTACTTTATGTCAGATTTTTGCTAAGTTTGGCAGAATAAATCTTTATAAAACAACTTACTATAGTTAAATCTATCTTTTTATTTATACTTTGGTTGCTCCACTACTGCCCACCATGAAAGCTGGAACGTCCACTAGTGGGCGGTAGGGACCAGGTTGACTACCACTGGTCTAAATAATTAGATATCATGAAAATCTATTATTCAGGTACTATGGTTAGTTATTTTGGAGGGAAAAGGATGCAATAGAAACAATGCTACCATAAGACTCGAACATTTTTTTTACCTGCAGCTGTGTAATTCATTACAACTTTAAGTGAAATCTGAGTCACTCTTTCCCTACGTGCTATGCAAAGGTTAGATGATAAAAGTAGAAACCACAGTTCCAAGGCACCAATAATCTACAAATAAATAACGTGAAAAGTATAGCACAGTGTTGGTCAAATAAATTTGTAAAAATGATATATATGTTTGCTCGCTTATAGTTTGCACTGGGTGTTGGAGACAGGCTATAAGCTGGCAAAGTCATTATAGCCTAAGGCTTAGTTTTAAGACTAAGCTTTTCCCCACACCCTTGACTGTTGCATGATGTGGGATGGTGCACTCTCATGAATGCATCCATTATGCCTCAGATAAGTGACTTTGTATCAGAGACTTCCTTGTTTGTATATTGATTAAAGGTTTTGATTTCTACACTGTAAAATGGGGGCAGAGGAACTCATGCTGGGGGAGAGCAGAGAAAGGCCACGTGGAGGAGAGGAGAAGCAGCCAAGACGCAGAATGCTGAAGGAGAAGCCAGTTTGTGCAGAGTTTGTGCAGAGAGAAGGAGATGGGAACACAGGTGAATAAGGCTGGTGAGGTAGAAACCTTTGATTCTGGGAAACTCGGATAAGTGAGTGGCTTTGGGAGCCCTGAATGGAAAGGGAAGTGTTTTCCCACTGTGTGTATTTCTTGCCCGCCGGGTGCAAGCTAGGATTAAAGGTAATGGCCCACCAGTTCTTGGCTCCATTGTTTCATTACCGTCTGTCTGAATAAAATGCAAACCTGCACGGGCCAGGTGGCTGTGATGGTGGCCGTGGCTACTGGCCATACACACAGAAAGATAAGTGCTGACATGTATGAGTAGGTTGTTAAGGGAATAATATTAAGGGTGCAAGATTCATCCAAAGATGAAAAAGAGGCACCATATACACTATCTTAAAGGGTTATAAGACATGTGACAAGTGGATATGTGGCAGTAAAAATTGTTTCAGAGTGCAGAGTGGGATCAGTATGACCAAAGGCATATGGCAGAGAACTGTATTACATTCAGAGAACTCTTTGTATGGTGAGTTCAAGGCCTTCCTATGGTGGGCAAAAAATTTGACCTGAAAACAAGACAGAGAAAATGTTATAAAGGGCTTACCACCTTGTACAAATTATTTGAATTATATCATAAGGACAATGGGGAGATAACTATGGATTTAAGCAGAGGAATAACATATTAACTTTGACTTTGGAGATATATAATCCTAGCAGCCCTGTGAAGAGGAAAGTGGAGTGAGGCAAGACCATGGCTAAGTTAGGAGGCTACTATTAAAAATGAGCTGAGGGGTCTGAACTAAGGTAGTGACTGGCCGCTGGTTCAGAAAGCAGATGGCAGAGCTGAAAAGAAATTTAAGATACAAACAGACATGGATCTGTATAAAGAGGAAATAATACTTCTTACTTCTAGGTTACCTCCCATGGTTTTTATATAAATAAAATAAAGAAGAAACTATTTTGTTACTTGTGAAGCTATCTACAGTTAAGTAAATCCTATTACCAAATGCCTATGAATTAGAGATCCTTAGTGTCATGCCATTCCTATTCTTTCAGGCACAATAAAACATCTGTAATTACAAACTTTTTGTTAAAATTGTGCTTCTCACAACTGAAGAGAAAAAGAACATTATAGGTAACTCATGTTGATTCAAATTTCTATATGGAGGTACCAATGTGTATCTGCTTTGCATGAAGCTAGGGTGGAGGTAGAGCGCAGAGCGCATTCCTAGCAGCTGTGGCTGATGCAGTGCTGTGAAAACACTCCAGCACCTGAAACCCTCCTAGGCACACCCAGGAGGGAGCTTGCCCGCTATAACGAAGTGACTCAGTGCCAACCAGGCAGCTCCCCGATCTTTTTAGCCATTGGCTTTGAAGGACACACTGTAACACCCTATAGGATGAACCTGTGTATATAAGCTAGCTTATTTCCTGAATAAAGCGAATCTGCATCACTGAACCTGGTCTCCGGAGTCGGGTCTTTGTGTCTCCCATCATCCTCACCCCCGGTGGGCCTTGTCCAAACTAGGGAGGTGTGGCAAGGGAACTCACTCAGGACTATACTAGAAGCTGAGAGCTAGAAGCACACTGATTCTCAGGCATCTGTGGAACAGTTCTTCCAGGAACAGGAAGGAAAAAATATTTGGAATTAAAATCTATGTGAGAAATAACCAGATCCTAGAATAAATTGCTAAACAGAATTGAAATAAAAAAAACTCTTATAATAGGTCTGGTCCCTTAATAAAAGAAAGTTAGCCACAGTCTAGTCCAGGGGTCCCCAAACTACGGCCTGCGGGCCACATGCGGCCCCCTGAGGCCATTTATCCGGCCCCCCGCCGCACACTCGGAAGGGGCACCTCTTTCATTGGTGGTCAGTGAGAGGAGCATAGTTCCCATTTAAATACTGGTCATTTTGTTGATTTAAATTTACTTGTTCTCTATTTTAAATATTGTATTCATTCCCATTTTGTTTTTTTACTTTAAAATAAGATATGTGTAGTGTGCATAGGGATTTGTTCATAGTTTTTTTATAGTCCGGCCCTCCAACGGTCTGAGGGACAGTGAACTGGCCCCCTGTGTAAAAAGTTTGGGGACCCTGGTCTAGTCTCTGGATGTGAACTCACCAGTATTAAGATGTATACTAATAAAGGCTTCATTAAGTCAATAAAGTCAATAAATCCAAAGCCAGAAAAGCAACTGCTCTGATTACCACTTCAGAAAAGAACACAAAATGGAATTATTAAATCATATCAGAACACATGAACATCACCAAGACCTACAGTAGAAGCACTAAAAGCAGGAAGTTACCCACATCTCTATTGCTAAATCTCTTTCTTCCCAAGCAGGTAAAGTGAAATCATACAGATATAATGTGCAAACTCTGATAAATCTGGTTCAATTTTCAGCTGTCTTACAAGTAACTCAAACTCGCTGAGACACAATTTTTAGATCAGTAAAATGAGGATGATAAAACATATTTTGGGATTGTTCAAATACCTAAAATAATGTGTGAAAAGTATGTAGTATTGCATCTATTGTAGAATGTAAAAAACCAAATAATAGTAGGTATTATTACATTAGCAATTATGTTTTGTAACCTAAATTTACTTCTGTTTGAAGAAAGAAAACTATGAGAAAATGAATATTCTTATTAATCCACTACAGAAAAAGTGGACTTCCTTGAATTTGAACCAAATGTAGATTGGGAAGATATAAGTAACAAGAATAAACTTGAGAAGCTGAATGTAATGTTAAAGTTACAGAAGAGGAAACGTAAAATATGATACTGAGAGAAAAATATAATCTTAAATTTTGCATGGCCATGCTATACAAAAGTTGGCTAGTTGAGGATAGTTTATTTTATTTTTATTATTTTCTATTTTTCCATGGTGAGAAGCAGTGGGAGGCAGGCAGACAGACTCCTACATGCACCCTACTGGGATCCACCCAGCATGTCCACCAGGGGGCGATGCTCTGCCCATCTGGGACATTGCTCCACTGCAACCGGAGCCATTCTAGCGCCTGAGGTGGGGGCCATGGAGTCATCCTCAGCGCCCGGGCCAACTTTGTTCCAATGGAGTTGGCTGTGGGAGGGGAAGAGAGAGACAGAGAGAAAGGAAAGGGGGAAGGGTGGAGAAGCAGATGGGCACTTCTGTGTGCCCTGGCTGGGAGGACAATTTTGTTCAGAGAATCAATGAGATTAATCATGCATCACTCTGTATTTTCTATTACAATAGCTATCCCATGAATTTCTTTGCATATCTAGATAAACATAGTTTGAGGCATCACATCAGAAGAGAATAGAAACTCAATTTGTGGTTTAATAAAAAAAGTCATCACTGTAGTGTTAAGGGACTTCTGTTTTACTTCTGGCCTTACTACTAAATACAATAGGTTGTAAGAGGAACACTACAAGAAGGGAGACTGATAGGACATTATGAGAGATAAGGAAGCAGATTTTGTAGAACCTTAAAAACCATTTTAAGGACTTTGACCTTTACTCTGAACATAATTTAAAGACCCCAGAAAATTCTAACAAGAGAAGTGTCATGATCTAACTTGGGCTTTCATGATTGCTTTGGCTGCCAAGTAGAAATAAACCATCAGAGGGCAGCAGTGAAGGCAGGGAGACCAGTTAAGTACTCCTTGCAGTAATCTGAGGGAGAAATACCAGTGATTTGGACCAAGCTGGTAACAGTGGAGAGAGTGAACAACAACAACAACAAAAGGTTAGATTACAAAATAACAGGATTTGTTGACGTATGGACATGAAGAATGATGAACAAAGCATATATTTTAAATGACTATTAGTGACTAATAACATTAATTAACAATTAATGGATTTGATCATTGCATTTGCTATAGCTAAAATTAATTATACTCTTGGATCTTCTGTATACTGATGAATGTGCTAAGAAGTAAACAAAGATCACCAACTGAATCTTCTAGACAAAGATTTTAATAAATTGACTAACATTCTGAAAAAAAAGAGGTCTTAAGCAAGTGACTATCTCTATAGGTTTCAGTTTACTCATCCCTCAAACTAAGAGATTGTACTAAGTATTCTTTAAGGGTGCCTGACTTTTAAATTATTGGCTTTTATATCTAAATAGATATTTAGATATATAGATATAACACAATGTGTATATCCAGAAAAAATAATGAACTCTTATACATCAATAAAAATATAGGTGACATCTCAATAGAAAAATAAGGGTGAGACTTACTAAGGATAATAATCATGGGACCAACACATATAAAAGGTTCTTCAATTCATAAGTCACTAGAAAAAAATGAAAATAAAAAACACAATAAAATACTACAGCTCAAAAGCCAGATGGCTAAATTAAACATTAATAATATTTAAATAATAAATATTAAAAATATTCAGGGCCCTGGCCGGTTGGCTCAGTGGTAGAGCTTCGGCCTAGCGTGCGGAGGACCCGGGTTCGATTCCCGGCCAGGGCACACAGGAGAAGCGCCCATTTGCTTCTCCACCCCTCCACCGTGCTTTCCTCTCTGTCTCTCTCTTCCCCTCCCGCAGCCAAGGCTCCATTGGAGCAAAGATGGCCCGGGCGCTGGGGATGGCTCTGTGGCCTCTGCCTCAGGCGCTAGAGTGGCTCTGGTCGCAATATGGCGACGCCCAGGATGGGCAGAGCATCGCCCCCTGGTGGGCAGAGCGTCGCCCCTGGTGGGCGTGCCGGGTGGATCCCAGTCGGGCGCATGCGGGAGTCTGTCTGACTGTCTCTCCCTGTTTCCAGCTTCAGAAAAATGAAAAAAAATATATATATAGGTGACATCTCAATAGGAAAATAAGGGTGAGACTTACTAAGGATAATAATCATGGGACCAACACATATAAAAGGTTCTTCAATTCATAAGTCATTAGAAAAAAATGAAAATAAAAAACACAATAAAATACTACAGCTCAAAAGCCAGATGGCTAAATTAAACATTAATAATATTTAAATAATAAATATTAAAAATATTCAGGGCCCTGGCCGGTTGGCTCAGCGGTAGAGCGTCGGCCTAGCGTGCGGAGGACCCGGGTTCGATTCCCGGCCAGGGCACACAGGAGAAGCGCCCATTTGCTTCTCCACCCTTCCCCCTCTCCTTCCTCTCTGTCTCTCTCTTCCCCTCCCGCAGCTAAGGCTCCATTGGAGCAAAGATGGCCCGGGCGCTGGGGATGGCTCTGTGGCCTCTGCCTCAGGCGCTAGAGTGGCTCTGGTCGCAACATGGCGACGCCCAGGATGGGCAGAGCATTGCCCCCTGGTGGGCAGAGCATCGCCCCATGGTGGGCGTGCCGGGTGGATCCCGGTCGGGCGCATGCGGGAGTCTGTCTGACTGTCTCTCCCTGTTTCCAGCTTCAGAAAAATGAAAAAAAAAAAATTCAGAACTTTCATATTTGTAGTGATGCCTGGTAAGTTTTTTACTTACCTTAAAAACTACTTGGTGTTATCAACTAAAAGTAGATATTTGGGTATTCTGTGACCTAGAAATTCTCCTTCTTGGTATTCACAAAACAGAAGTGCAATGTACATATGCCAAATGGACAAAAATGTTCAGAGCAGCATTATTTTTAGAAGTCCCAAATGAAATCAACCTACATGTCCATCAAGAGTAGATAGGGTAAGTAATTTGTGGTATAGTCATACAATGGCATACTACACAACACTGAAAATAATTGTACCACAACTGTAAGCAACAGAATAAATGGATCTCATAATATAATGTTGAGAAACAGAAGAAGTCAGACACAAAAGAATCTGTAGTATATATTATCTATAAAATAAAGCCCATAAATGCTCTATTCTAATCTGTGCTATGTTAGAAGTCAGTATAGTGCTTATCTTTGGGGAATTCTTATTTATTTATTTATTTTTAACAGAGACAAAGAGAGAGTCAGAGAGAGGGATAGAGAGGGACAGACAGACAGGAATGGAGAGATGAGAAGCATCAATCATTAGTTTTTCGTTGCGCATTGTGACACCTTAGTTGTTCATTGATTGCTTTCTCATATGTGCCTTGACCGTGGGCCTTCAGCAGACTGAGTAACCCCTTGCTCGAGCCAGCAACCTTGGGTCCAAGTTGGTGAGCTTTTGCTCAAACCAGATGAGCCCACGTTCAAGCTGGAAACCTCAGGGTCTCGAACCTGGGTCCTCGGCATCCCAGTCTGACGCTCTATCCACTGCGCCACCGCCTGGTCAGGCATCTTTGGGGAATTCTTGACTGAGAAGGGGTAATAGTAGAGTTTGGGGGTGCTGGTAATATTATTTTCTCATTTTGCATAATCTATGAATTGTGGTCGCTCCATTAAAATGAATTATGTTGTGTACTTACTGACGTGTGATCATTTATGTAATTGTGTTATATTTTTAAAAAATTAAACCAAGCCAGACAGAACAAAGGAAAATTATTCTAATAATGACTATAGAGAGGAAATTTTCCTTGCCTTAGCCTATATACCTAAATTACATCAGAGTCACAGATAGAGACAGAAATAGAGAGATATACATGCATGCATGCACACATTTATAAAAAAAGGGGAGGGGAAAAAGGAAAGGAAGGAGGTAAGAGGGAAAAAGAGAAAAAGAGACATAAAGGGACTTGTTCAGAAAATACCTTATCTTCTATTTCAAACGAAAATGTGATTCTATGTGTTTTTAGGTTCCTAGGAGTTAGAAGTGAAGCTGAAGATTAAATTGGATGTGGTTGAGGTTGGATGAAGTCTTCTTGCTTACTTAACAAAATTTCCTCATGTTACAGCTTTATGTAGTGATAGGCATAGTCTATATAAAATGTCCTTCTTTTATCCCTCCTTTGCAATTTCTGAGGTTTAATTCTGTTATTAATTTAAATATAAGTAAAACATTTTCATGTAGCTTCTATGCACTGAAATAAAACAATATGACAGTCTATCTAAAGATAGGATAGGAAAGAGATTCCAGGGATAGACATCCATAAACTATCAAGAGATATACTTGTGCCTGACCAGGTTGTGATGCAGTGGATAGAGTATTGGACTGGGACACGCAGGACCCAGGTTCAAGACCCCAAGGTCGCTGGCTTGAGTGTGGGCTCACCTGGTTTGAACAAGGCTCACCAGCTTGAGCCCAAGGTCGTTGGCTTGAGCAAGAGGTCACTCAGTCTGCTGTAGCCTCCAGTCCAGGCACATATGAAAAAGCAATCAATGAACCACTAAGGTGCTGCAATGAAGAATTGATGCTTCTTATCTCTCTCCCTGTCTCTATGTGTCCCTCTCTCTGTTTCTCTCTGTCTCTGTCACACTCACACAAAAAAGAGACATACTTGTTTGTTTCTTTCAGAATCCTCATAATAGAATATTTGTATGGTCACATTCACATAGGTTTAAAAATGTTTAATCTCATGGTCTGCAATCGACTTTTACAACAGTCTAAACCTCTTCATTCTAGATTTGATGTCAATGAAGATGAGCGATGGCCAGTAGGCATGCTCCTCCTTATTTCAAGCGAAAGTTCAAATATGCTCCTTCACACTTTACTTCAAATTTCTAACCATTTTTCACTGAATCTGTGTTCTTCCCCCTCGGCTATCATTTTGCTCTTTGATAGACTTGCCAGTTCTTCCACATCACTCAAACCAGGATCCCTGGAAGCCTCTAGCTCATTCCCAAGCTGGCTTTTCTATCTGGACTCACAGCTGTGTTGCCCTCTGGTAAGCTGTCATTGTAGATATTTCTCTGTCCTTATCCATGTAAAGCACATTTATCTCAAAATTCCTCAGGGATCATATCTTAGTCATCTTGCTTAGCACAGAGCCTAACATAACGTATCAATAAATATTGATTGAATGAATGGAAAGCAGTCGAAACAACCTGTCACTTCAGTTGGAGGGCTCCAATCCTCTTCTGGGTGACCTCATGGAGAAATGGGCACTGCCTCTGGTTACGATGGCCACCACAGCCAGTCCATAAAAGGGTCAGAGTTCAAAAAAATAGAAAGTTGAGATTTTTATTCACTATATTAACATTTCTATATTACAATCACAGGAAGCCATTTACTCAATCTCCTCCTTTTCTTTTTTAAAGTGAAATTTATTGAGGTGGCATTGGTTAACAAGATTATATGTTTTGTATATATTTCTATGACACATGACTCACCGTGGCCAACACCTGGCAACAACCAAAGTGTCCTTAGATAGAGGATTGGATAAAGAAGATGTGGTACATAAATACAATGGAATACTACTCAGCCATAAGAAAAGATGACATACTGCAATTTGCAACAACAGGGATGGACCTTGAGAATATTATGCTAATCCCTTTCATTTTACACTTGTCACAGAACATAAATAAGTCCCACAACTTGCCTAAAACCCATAAAATTCCAGATTAACTTTAGCATCACTTTTCATAATCTAGCTTCCTGTTTTTGTAGTGCAGAATTCCACCTATAATATGGAAAACAGAAATTTGTGCTAGTCAAATCAAAATATGATGGTCCTTAACATGTTTTATCCTGGGAGCATTATAGTCAATTATAACCATCCCATGAGCAGAGCAGATCAATGCCGGTAAATTTATTTTCTCTACTTGCTCTTCTTCACTTTTATCACTGGATTGCCAGCTAATGACAATATTTCTATAGGAATGTTGATAGGCACCATTTATCTCCAAATGTATTACAGATAGTGATTAATCTCTGTGCACCATCTGACCTTGCAGTTCAGCCATCCCCCACTTCCTGTAAAAACATTTGCCAGAAGCTTATCTCCTCATCTTTACTTTCCACAGTACTTTTGTCTACACCATCTTTTTACCCATTTGCTTCTTTCCTGCAGTGCACTTTGGACTGTATGAGCCCAAAACCCAAGAAAAGAAGAAGTTTTCTGGAGGCCAGTCATGCTAGACATATATTGGGAATGAATAACTTATTTATTTATTTATTTATTTATTTTTATTTACTGTTTTTAAGACTTTATTCATTTTAGAAAGGAGAAGAAGAAAGAGAAAGAGAAAAGGGGAGAGGAGCAGGAAGCATCAACTCTCATAAATGCCTTGACCAGGCAAGCCCAGGGTTTCAAACTGGTGACCTCAGCTCTCTAGGACGATGTTCTATCCATTGCGCCATCACAGATTAGGTAGGAATGTCTAACTTTTTAAACTGAAGTCAGCTTTCCAAAAGCAGTGCACATGTCTGATATTTAAAGTAGCTTTGCTGTATATATTGCAGTTTATAAAGTCAGAAACCTGACTTTATATTGCAGTTACTGTTTTGAAACATAGAGTTATAAACAAGATTTTCTTCCAAAAAAATTATTTCTTCAAATTGTCAAAGATGGTACTGCAACATTACAGCTAAGTCTATTTTGTTTTCATTTAATTTAGACAGTGTGAACAAGTCCTGAAGACATTGCTGTATCTTTTATTAATATCTACAAGAGGGGATTAAATCTGTGAAAAGTCATATCAACACAGAAAATTTATAAATTTATTGAGGTCAGAAAATAAACCATAAAAAGACAAATCCTTTAAAGCTTTTAGCACTATGCCTGTGCATAATAACTAAATATTTGTTAATTTGATCTTATAAAATATCATTTGAAACATTTATCTATGACCCCAAAATCTTAATTTTTCTCCACTGTTATACATTTTTGTTCAATTGCCATTGTTTTATTTTGTTTTCCTTTGACTTTACCATAAATTGTATAAAGACATCAGGATAAATAAAACACCAACACTGTGTTAATGTATGTATAAGTGCTTCACAGTAAGGAAGCCATATCTTTTCTCTATTATATTTTCCTGAAGGACGTATAAATTGTACATATTTTAAATACTATTGGCTATTTGATAACACTGAATATATCCTTAAAATCAAAGGGAAAGGAGAGTCATACTCCCTTCCTAAAACAATTCAAACATGGAGTGTTCTTATTTTGTGAACTTAAAGTAAAAGATATGAAACAAGTGAAATAAATGGAAAACCAAATAATTTTAAACAATTGGATTTTTTTGCTTAATCATTTTAATAAGAGAAACAAGTAAAACAAATAAAAAAACAAAATTTTGCCTAACACGCTCTAAACTTTTTCAATAATCAGTATGCTTGTCTAACATAACTAACTGTCTCTAGTATATATAAATACACCCAAAAAGTGTAGCTTGGAAGGACAGTGTACCTTTAGTAATTCCGTGAGAAACTCAGTTATTATGAGGAATGCCAGCCAGAGCTCAATATTCTTACCCTTGGAATCAAGAAAAGAAACTCCTCTAAAAGGTCAAGCTTTGAGAGCAGTAACAAGAACTACATTTTCCAGGGGTACAAGCTCTCTTCTTATCAATTACAGGCAATAAGCAATATTTTTCTGCAAAGTGAAAAGCAAGCCAAGCTTTATGGCTGCAATTACATAAGATTGGATGATGGAAAAACAAGACTTTTAAGAGTTTTTTTATTTAACTTTACTTATTATGTTGGTTTTATTTATTTATTTTTTTTATTTTTCGTATTTTTCGGAAGCTGGAAACGGGGAGAGACAGTCAGACAGACTCCCGCATGCGCCCGACCAGGATCCACCCGGCACGCCCACCAGGGGCGACACTCTGCCCACCAGGGGGCGATGCTCTGCCCCTCTGGGGCATCGCTCTGCTGTGACCAGAGCCACTCTAGCGCCTGGAGCAGAGGCCAAGGAGCCATCCCCAGTGCCCGGGCCATCTTTGCTCCAATGGAGCCTCGGCTGTGGGAGGGGAAGAGAGGAGACAGAGAGGAAGGGGGTGGCGTGGAGAAGCAAATGGGCGCTTCTCCTATGTGCCCTGGCCGGGAATCGAACCCGGGTCCCCCGCACGCCAGGCCGACGCTCTACCGCTGAGCCAACCGGCCAGGGCCATTATGTTGGTTTTTGTTTTATTTTGAGATAAATAACAAAATTTTTTCACACAGCAAACAGCTCCCTCGTGATAGTTTTTTCTCAATTGCCTCTTTTGCCCTCCCTCAGTTTTACCCTCTTCCTCAGTGAGTCTCCCTCATTGCTCCATATTCCTAAGTCAACAGGAAGAATTTCCTTCAGACCCTTAAGCCTTGTATCTGTTATCACAGAGACAGGCATCACAAGATAGCTGCTCAGTAACATCTTCATGGAAATAAAATAAGAATCCTATAGTTTTTATCGGAATGCCCAGTGTTACCAGTGAACGGAAATGACATCCTTCCCTAGAATAAAAAAACTTCAGGGATTTTAGTTTCACAATTTTAGAATTATGGAGAATGTTATATATGATAGTAAATCCAGAATTCCTTGATTTTATGCTTTGAATCTGAATATGGTTTTTCATATGATTTGAAAAAAGAAATTCCTTCTCATATCCATGTGTTCAGGTAAATATCTCAGAAACATCTCACTGCTAACTTATAAGTCTAGCCTCCTTATCAACCATGCACTAACAGTCTCAATTTTTCTATTACAGAGTATAGTGCATATATTTTTTCTTTTTGCTTTTCTCTGATCCTCCCTGGACCATACTTTATCAAGAACACCCTCACTTTTTTTTTAAGGTGAGCACCTCTCCAGAACTCTGCAATTCAAAAGCTGCTTAGAGAGTTCATAGATCTATGAAGGAGAAAAAGGTAGGTGTAAGAAATTATTTCCACTCACTTTACTTTGTTTTCCATTGACTTTTGTACTTTCTATCAGTCCACTGAAATGATAGAATAACTAAATAATAACAATAAACATATTGAATCTTGGCAAATAGATAAGTTCAGCAAACTCAGTGTGTTTTGGTAAAGCAGATATTAGAAGGTCTCAGGGATTACAGAGACCTCAAATTTTCTTTCAGTGATGTTTAAATAATAAACATTCCTCAGAAGTAAAATCTCTCAATATATTACAGCCAGGATATCTCCATGATTAACTCCTAAGTTGTATAGTTGAACCATTTTTTAAAGTCTGTAGTAGTGTTGATGGTCTTCAGGAATTTAATGGTGACCTAGCTTCCAGGGGTCCCCAGACTTTTTACACAGGGGCCCAGTTCACTGTCCCTCAGACCGTTGGAGGGCCGCCACATACAGTGCTCCTCTCACTGACCACCAATGAAAGAGGTGCCCCTTTCGGAATTGCGGCGGGGGGGGGGCAGATAAATGGCCTCAGGGGGCCGCATGCAGCCCCCGAGCCAAGCTGTAGTTTGGGGACACCTAGACACTTGATTCAATAAGAAAAAAGAAAAGTTTTCTTAAGAGTCTAGAGATGAGATCAGCATACTTTTACTAGCAAAGACCAGATAGTAAATACTTTTGGCTTTGTGGCCCATATGATCTCTGTCAGAACTACTTAACTGCTGTATTAGCATGAAAACAGACATATTTACAAATACATATGGTTATCGCCATAAAACTTTATTGAAATTTTTATGTGTCAAAAATTATTATCTGTGTTTTAAAAATATCATTTAGAAATATAAAAACCATTCTTATCTGGCTGGCCAAACATAACCAACAACGTCACATGAGCCATAATTTGCTGACTCCTAGCCTGGACGGTTCCAGTGGAGTAGTAGGGACACATGAAGAAATATATGAAAAGGGAAATACTTTTTTTAAGATTTTTATTCAGTTTTTAGAGAAGAGAGAGAGAAAGAGAGAAGGGGGAAGGAGCAGGAAGCATCAACTCCCACATGTTTCTTGATCAGGCAAGCCCAGGGTTTCGAACCTGTGACCTCAGCATTCCAAGTTGATGCTTTATTCACTGCACCACCACAGGTCAGTCTGGGGACTATTTTTCCATAAAATAATTAGACTCACAGATTATTAAAATTAGAAATGATCTCAGATATCTTCTTCAATTACTCCATTCCCAGCACTGAGCACAAGGAGTACAATATCCCACAAAGTAGTCAATTCTCTGCTTATTCAATTAATTGGAAGAATATATTTTCTTCACTACGAAAGAGGTACAAATGAGTCTAATCCCTCTTCTATATTATAGCTTGTTTAACATTTGAAATCAGTTTAATTATTTATTTTATCCCTTCAAACATTATTCAATTTTCCCCTTTTCTAGTACCTTCAATGCCTCTTATTGTAGTTTTTAAAACCTTTCACCATCCAGAGATTTTTCACTGAACACTCACCTAAATGTTCAAGTGCCTCTTATACCATAGTGTTCCTCTAAAAAAGTTTCTTCTAAAATTATTATCTTTTTTGTTTCCGTCCCGAAAGGATACATATCCAACAACATTACTTTTATTTTATTTTGTTTTGCTGTCATATGAGACTATGACTGATAATGAAATTATGGTGATTACGTTTTATTCAACATAATATTGTCAGGCACCCTGGCTGGTTGGCTCAGCGGTAGAGCGTCAGCCTGGCGTGCAGGGGACCCGGGTTCGATTCCCGGCCAGGGCACATAGGAGAGGCGCCCATTTGCTTCTTCACCCCCCCCCTCCTTCCTCTCTGTCTCTCTCTTCCCCTCCTGCAGCCAAGGCTCCATTGGAGCAAAGATGGCCTGGGCGCTGGGGATGGCTCCTTGGCCGCTGCCCCAGGTGCTAGAGTGGCTCTGGTCATGGCAGAGCGACGCCCCGGAGGGGCAGAGCATCACCCCCTGGTGGGCAGAGCATCGCCCCTGGTGGGTGTGTCGTGTGGATCCCGGTCGGGCGCATGCGGGAGTCTGTCTGACTGTCTCTCCCTGTTTCCAGCTTCAGAAAAATACAAAATATATATATATATATATATATATATATATATATATATATATATATATATATATATATATATATTGTGAGGCTTTAACTCTTTCACATATCATACTCATCGGACTGATTTTGAACCTTAGTGTAGGACTTTATTCCTATTAAAATTCATTTTCTGGTCTCACTGCATTTTCTAGGTGGTCATAATTCTTTAGTACACTAATAATTCAATGTATTTGTTTTCTTTTTCAGTTAGACACACAATTTTGATCTTTTTTTCATGTTTTGGGTATTAATATTTCACAAGCTTAAAAGGGCCAAAGTCAGAATTACAGGGCATACCATAAAAAGTCAGGTCCAAGTCACATAGAGCCAGTTGGACAGAACTACATCATAGTCCTCCTTCCTGGCTTACAACAATTCATTAAATAACACACCAAAGGCAGAATAATTTAGCGACTTAATCTACCAGACATACCAAATGGCAAACATTTCACCATCTTAACTACATTATAACATCTTCAACAAATTTCATGGTATAATCAAGCTCTATCATATACTGTTTCAAAGAACCTTAGAGGACTGTGGCCTATATTACCTTCCCCCACATTTTAAACCATTCCATCTTCCTCTGGAATTCTCACTTATTCTCAGAGAGGAAAAAATATTGCTTATTTTTCTCAGAAAAAAATTTTTTCCAAAAATGATCAGTCATTTAATTTCTCCCCCTTAATTAGGGGCTTTCCTTTTTCTTTTTCAGTTTAGTTTGTTAATTCCAGGTTCAATTTAAAATGTTGTGACTCTCCCTTTTTCTGTTAACAGTTTTGAGTCTTTGTTTTTTTTAGATGTGTGTGTGTGTACATGCTTGTAAGATTTGCCTTTATTTGCTTTTTCATTCTTAAAAGATAGATGAGATGGTAAGTGGAGAATAAGAGCAAGGAACAGGATTCTCAGGGAAAAAAAACAAGTCAAAAATTATTTCTTATCTGTGAGTATCTCCCTCTGCTCATTTTCCTGGATGGAGAGCAACACGTCTCAAGGTGAGCAACTCAGTCACAAGCGGGAATTTTCACTACACAGTATTCCCGTTAAAAGACAACTAAGGCACATTTTAAAATTAAAAGTAATAATGGTCAATAAGGGTTTTACCTAAAAAAGACAAGTAGTTGCTATAGTTGCTTTTGTAGTATAAATTCCTTATAAAAAATCTTGCTTTATAGAGAATTGTTTAAAACCCACAGAGATTTACACAAGTCAACAAGTTTCATTTTTAAAAAATATTTCTATCATTATAGTTTGTTTCATTCGCCCCATCTCTCATTCACACATTCTATTTTTATGTATTTCTTCTTCATTTTATTTTTCTGAATCTCTTCAGAAAACACAAAATTAAGCAACTGAGATTTAGAGGCTTCATATGGGCTCATCAGTTTGCATTCTAATTACATTCCGGAGCCAGCATGATGGGCAAGCATTTCTAAGTCTTACAAAATGCATTTACCAGTAAGAGTAAGCCTGCTCTTCAGGTGTGTGGCCCAAAGCCTTTAAGATTTCATTAATAATCAACAGCTGGTGCCACCTAGTGTCTGTCCTCTCCATTCATCAGTGGAATCAAGTACGGAGCACTTCTTAGTCACAAACGAAGCAGTTTAAACTACCAACAAAATATTCACGGTGTGGAATCCAACAAACAAGAGAAACTAACGGACAAAATAGAAACAGACTTATAGATACAGAGACCGACAGCTGTCAGAGCGGAGGCAGTAGGGGGGCTGGGTGAAAAGGTGAAGGGATTAAGCAACAACAAACAAACTCACAGACACAGACAATAGTATGGTGATTACCAGGGAAAGGGGGCTGGTGGCGGAAGTTGGAAGAGGGTAAATGAGAGATAAATGGTGATGAAAAGAGACTTGACTCTGGGTGGTGAACACACAGTACGATATACAGATGATGCATAAAGAGCCATGCACCTGAAACCTATATAATTTTATTAACCGATGTCACCCCCAATACATTCAATTAAAAAATGAAAATAAATCCTTTTCATTGTAAAAAACAAAACAAAAAAACAAAACAAAAGAAAACAAAAAAACAAACAAACATGGTTTGGGGAGCCCAGTGGCTAATTTAAATTACACTATCTTCATTGAAAAGAAAAGCCTTTTTAAAGTAACTATGGTAACAGGGAGTGTGAGGCTAACAGGAAGCTCACATTTTTTCTCACAGGAGACAATTCACAAAAGGAGAGTCCTACTAAAGATGGAATATAAAAGAGTTTTTCCAGACTTGCACTGTCACTTAAAATGATTATAAAGTTGAAAAACAAAATTAACCCAAGAGAACTGTATTTAAACAATAGTACAGATACAGACAATTTTTGTCAACCAATCAAGAAATAACCTGGTATCATTTGGATGCAAAATTCTCTGTCAGTCACTGAGCTTTCCGTAGATTAAAGAAGTATTGTAAGAGACTGTACATAAGTATAGACAGTGCTCAAAAGTGTTAACAGGAAAGACTTAAGTTACCCGAACTACATATATACTATTTAACATGTTTGCTGCTGAAACTATACATCTAGAAAACTATTTTGTTTCCTGCTGTATGTATGAATTATATATTCAACCATAATCATGTATGCTTCAAGGTTAAAAAAATACTCATCAAAATCTGTGACTATTTTTCAAAACATAAATTAGTAATTAATTTAGATGAATCCAAGTAATATAATAAGCCCATCAGGTTCTAATTGAGTCACTGATATTTAAATGCATGTTGTCTTAAGTCACTCTTTCTAAGAGGAATACGTAATTGAAAAACATGGACTAACATTCAGGGCAAAAAGTTACATAACAGCCAGTAGTGTTTCTTGCCCAGATTGACTGGGATATTCCAATTACTTCAGAAAAGGTACAGCACATATGAGCAATGTTGTGTACACCAAAAGGTCATATTAGATGTTCATACATGACAGTCTAGTAACTTGGATGATTTGGCTACTCAGACTGCTGGGGAGATGAGGAAGAGAGCTGAAAGATTCTGTATTTTACTGATAGTTATCAATAATGCTTTTCACTCAGAAAAATCTATGTCTATATTATTTGACATCTGTTTTAAGCAATCACTTGTTAAAAACAGCTTTGAATGTTTTATTTTCTTGTTACCCTAGTGGTGATAAAAATCATTTCAATACGTTTGGTCCAATATAGACTCACTGACAAATCCCTATGACAACATATGAAGACAGAATATAAAAGAAAAATGTATACTTTTTGCAAAAAGCCTAAATTGTTCTCCTTTTACCCCAAACTTTATTTTTGGAGCTAAATACAGTCCAGGCTCATGCTTCATTTGTTTAAAAGTACTTACAAGTATAATCCATTGGTCGAATGGGAAAGAAATATTGCAAAAACAGCAAAAGCGTTCTAAAAATTGCACGCAGGCAAGAAAGAACGTAAAACAAAACTCACAAAGGTTCCAAAGTAATTAAATAAATAAATGATCCAATTTTCAACAGTTTATCATGTTCTGTCATTTTCATTAATAGCTTTCAAAGCCCTATCTGAAACAAGCTGATACAGAGAAATTAAGAGCAGTAATCAAGTGAGAAATGATAGACCAGCTGGGTCGACATCAACTTGGCAAAACGTGAATACAGTTCAGTAGCTGAAACAGATGCTAGAGTTGTTGAAAAAGCCTGTAGGAGATATTGATGCGTTTTCTTCATATAATGCAGAATGACTGAATACATGTCAAAAGCTAGAAACTGATGAGAAGAGACTGACAGCCAAACTCCTTGTAAAATAAAAACCAAGTATAACAATTTTCATCCTATTCAAACATTCTATACATTTATTCCTCTCCATGCTTGAATATGCCAATATATCAATCACTCCTTGTAACTAAACTGCATGTAACCGAGCTGGGGTAGATTTCCCCATAGATTTTTTTCTCTCCCCCTTTCATCATCTACCTGGAGAAACCTAGACTCTTGAAAAATACTTTATTTTAAAATCTTCTAATACTGATTTCTATCCCAGAAGTGTTTCCCTGAGGTTGGAGGCAAACACAACCCCCCAAAATCTAACGCAACACAAGGAAAATTTCAAATCCATTTTGTAAAAGCAACACTGTTTGCAGAGTTTGAAGAGCTCGGCAACAAACCCCAGCCACCAACAGCTGCTTGTTTAAACATATGCTTTGTCATGGTCAGCTACTAATTGTATTCATAATGATGTAATAGCTTTAATAATCCTACCTTCCATGCCAGCTGTTTTTCCTGTCACTCCATCATGCCAATAAGTTGGCTGGTGTAACAAATCAAGATAGTGCAAAACAGCATCTTTCTCCTGATTCTGTCATCTTCCTGAAAGCATTCTATTACTGCCGACTGCTGGGAACCAGAAAGTCAATAGAATTCCAACAGCTCCCCTTTCGCATGATTCAAGTTAGGTTAGGTGGGCATGCCTAACATGATTCTTTCAGTCATTTATTATGCAGCTGCTACAACGTCGGTGTGGTAACCACTCTGACTATCTGATACGTCAGTCGAACAAAACCTACACCTCTGAGCAAACACAGGAGCCAGAGCAGCGTTCTGCATTTAACGAGCATTCTTCCTGCCTAAAAAACAGGGCATCTGCAAATCTCTTTCACTATCTACTCGGTCCTCTGGAAGAGGCAAAGCCGTTAGATCACATTCTTTTCCTAACTAGACCCAGAGTGGAGTCCCCCTGCCACACATCATCTTATTCTCACTGAAATTTTGGCTGATTTTCACTTATCGTCACAGCCTTTTAAGGGTAAAAACTGCCTCTTCTGCTCGTACTTTTGAAATAAAGCTGCTGTGTGCTCAGCTCCGCTCCGCGCCTCTGTCTTAGGATAAAATATAGCATGCACTTTTTCAGATGGACTTTGCCTCTTGTGCTTGTATGGAAAATGTTCTAATACAAGGGTATTTTTATTTAAGAAAACATTTATTTTGCACAATAGACACATTTAAAGTCGGGGACTCTGTGTTTCACCTAAGAGGAGAATTGTACTTGATATTTGGACTTAGGAAGAGTGCTTTCTTTAGAAAGGAAGGGATTAGATTAACTGATTCTCTTACACAACTTATTTACCAAATAAATAAGTGTCATTTTAGGAAAATACATTTTGGAACTTAAAAATAGCACACATAAACAAGTACTTTTAAAACTGCAACTGTTATTACCTCTACAGTATTAATTATATCTAAAACTTTTGAGCATGCCTCTTTCTTGGGGAATTCATAATTATGGCTTGAAATGATTAAACAGGAAAATTTAACTGTTTACATGAGGAAAATACTTAACAAGGGGGAATTAATAAAATATTATGTTTGCTTTCAAATCTATTAGATACTCAGCTTGGAAGGAGAGCTATTCCCCACCCCCACTACAAGTAAAAGCTTGTTGGGTAGCTTCAATATAAAACTATAAGCAATAATTTATTTAGCATGTGTGAAAAATGCCAATGTTGCTGTTCTGAAATATATACTTTTTCCTTAAGGGCTGTGCGTGTGTGTGTATGAATACATTTTGGCGATTCTACGTCCATTTTAACTTCTGAAGTAACAAACACCAATAATTCCTATATATATTAAGAAAGATATAATAATTAGTAACTTGTAGTTTATTACATTTAATTTATAAACACCAGAAAAAAAATCCCAGAAAGACAAATAAAGTCCATTTGAACTCACCAAAGTTTCAAAAATAATACACACATCATCCACATAACAATTCTGCAAATACTGGCTTATCAACCGTTATTTTCCTACAAAATAACTTTGTGGTGATCATGTCTATTGTAGGGGTTTGGAGAGGCACACATAAATACCATGCAGTTTTGTTTCTACCCTTAGCCTATGCTTACCTCTCCAGCTGCAACTCCTGCCACTCCTCCTTCCCTTCACACTTTATTCCAGCCACAAAGAACATGTTTTCCTCTAAATATTGTGCTCCTTACTGTCTCAGAGATATTGACTGTTTCACCTTCCCATAAGCCTCCCCTCAATTCTAATTGCCGACCTTCCATCCAATCTTGAGGTATCAGCTTGAAACATAATTTGCTATGTGAGGCATTTTTCATCCCCACGATAAAATTATATTTCCCTGCTATGCAATTTCAGAGTACCTTGTACTTCCTTTGACTTCATCATAATGGAAAATAGTTAAACAACAAAAGGTGGTAGGTACTATTCTCACACAAATAACACAAACCTATATATTTACCTATACATGTATGGTATGTATCTATTGCTTCTATATTAATATTCATTGAATTCTCATACTGAACCTATAACGATGATTACTATTATATGCATTTTATATATGAAGTGACTGAGGCTCTGAAAAGTTATAAACTTGGCCAAGGTCACATGATTTTACTTAATTGTTTGTATTTTCTGTTATACTATTCTTTTTTTTTTTTTTTTGGTATTTTTCTGAAGTTGGAAACGGGGAGGCAGTCAGACAGACTCCCGCATGCGCCCGACTGGGATCCACCCGGCATGCCCACCAGGGGGCGATGCTCTGCCCTTCTGGGGCGTTGCTCTGTTGCAACCAGAGCCATTCTAGCGCCTGAGGCAGAGGCCACAGGGCCATCCTCATCGCCCGGGCCAACTTTGCTCCAATGGAGCTTTGGCTGTGGGAGGGGAAGAGAGAGACAGAGAGGAAGGAGAGGGGGAGGGGTGGAGAAGCAGATGGGTGCTTCTCCTGTGTTCCCTGGCCGGGAATCGAACCCGGGACTTCTGCATGCCAGGCTGACGCTCTACCACTGAGCCAACTGGCCAGGGCCACTATTAGTTCTTGAGACTGGAGATTATGTTGCTAAATTCTAATATTCAGTTTAGTACTTGATAATTTTATTCCATTCACCATTCATGCAGCAGAACTTGTTTTATGCAATACACCATCATATGGCACTGATCAAAACACAAGAATCCTATTTCATGGAGCTTACGGGTGAGGACAAGAGCTACAAATCCAGGTCAAAGGGTCCATGGATAGAATTTAGACATCTGTTAACTTGAATGAAAAAAAATGACAACTTCCTTTGCATTAACCTCTAACAAAAGTACAGTAGTCCTGCCCTGGGCCGCTCTGCCCTGGCCCTGTGCATCCTATACCTGCTTCCTGCTGTGGTTCACCTCACTCCACCTTTCTCTGCCCCATGACTTGTGGACACCAGCTGCTATTGCCTTTTGTGGCCAGCAGTGCGATGGGCTTTGGGAATAGCACCACCACCAGCACAGGCATGGGTTGAGGCCCTGCATGATCAGCTAAAGATATAACAGAAGAATCAATAAAACAAAATAACAAGAGGAGAAACTAGGGAAGCATATATGTTGGTTCCCCACCTGAAGCTGTCAATGTGATAGCCAATCAAACTAAGACTGCTTGAAAAAATTAGAAGAAAATATCATGACTTAATAATACATCTGGTAAGAGGTTAATATCCAAAATTTATAAACTAAACACCAAAAACACAACCAATTCAATTAAGAAATGGACAAGGGACCTGAATAGACACTTCTCCAAAGAGGACATGCAGCTGGCCAAGAGACACGAAAAGATACTCAATGCCACTAATCATTATAGAAATACAAATTAAAACCACAATGAGATATCACCTCGTACCTGTCAGGAATGGCACTCATCAATAAACAAACAGCAAGTGCCGGCAAGGGTGTGGAGATATGGGAACCCTTGCGCACTGTTGTTGGGAACGCAGACTGGTGCAGCCATTGTGGGAAGCAATATCGAGGTTCCTCAAAAAATGAAAACTGAAACTGCCTAATGACCCAGGGTTTCCTCTTCTGGGAATAGATCCAAAAAACCCAAAACACTAATTAGAAAATATATATGCACCCCTCTGTTCACTGCAGTATTGTTTATTATTTTAAAAAATATTTATTGAATTTATTGGTATGACATTGGTTCCTAAAATTATGTAGGTTTCAGGTGTACAATTCTATAATACATAGACATGGAGAACAGACTGTCAGCTGTCAGAAGGGATGGTGACTTGGCTGCTGGGTGAAAAAGATGAAGGAATTAAAAAGAAACCCTCATAGACACAGACTACGGCGTATTTATAACAGATTAGGAAGCAGCCCAAGTGTTCATCAGTAGAGGAGTGGATAAAAAAGCTGTGATATATTTACACAATGGAATACTACTTGGCTGTAAAGAAGAAAGAAACCCTACCTTTTGTGACAGCACTGGATGGACCTGGAGAGTAATTACGCTAAATGAAATGACCCCGTCAGAGAAAGACAAGTACCATATGATTTCATTTATATGTGGAATCTAATAAAACAAACAAAATAGAAACAGTCTCATAGATACAGAGAACACACTGACAGCTGTCAGAGAGAGAGGGGGATTAGGGGTAGTAGAAGAGGGTAAAGGGGAAATAAATGGTGATGGAAGGAGACTTGACTTGGGGTGGTGAACACACGTACAATATACAGATGATGTATTATTGAATTCTGCACCTGCAACCTATATAATTTTATTAACCAATAACACCTCAATAAATTTAATTAAAAAAGAGTTTGCTTGTCCAGATTTAGAAGATATTTTGCTCCATGAGATGGATATTATAATGTGCGTAGACATTTACAAGAAAATTCTAAGCAGTCGACAGCCCTCCACAACCTCCACCAAATTCCTAAGTCTATAGTTAAAACCATGGGTGCATACTGAATGATGTGGTACTAGAAAGGACTTGGTTCAACACCACACTCATATATGGAACATTCTGTGGTGTAGCTACAAAAGATAAGCTAACTGCTGTTGCTTCATCAGCTCGCTCTGCTCCAGAAGAACTGACATCTGGCCATCAACATAAATTCATGAAGATGATATATTTTCACTGATACTTTTGATAGTTTTTATATAATGAAATCTTTTTTCTATATGTTTTTGTTTGTTTGTTTTGTGACAGAAAGAGAGAGACAGAGAGAGGGACAGATAGGGATGGATAGACAGACAGGAAGGGAGAGAGATGAGAAGCATCAAGTCTTTGTTGCGATACCTTAATTCAGGGATCCCCAAACTATGGCCCGCGGGCCGCATGCAGCCCCCTGAGGCCATTTATCCAGCCTCTGCTGCACTTTCGGAAGGGGCACCTCTTTCATTGGTGGTCAGGTGTACAATTATATAATACATAGACATGGAGAACAGACTGTCATCTGTCAGAGGGGATGGTGGCTTGGCTGCTGGGTGAAAAAGGTGAAGGAATTTAAAAAAAGCCGCAAAGCGCGGCGTCGCTCATGTACAGTACTACTTTCACTGACGTGGGACACACGTGTCACGGCTCCGGAAGCGCGTCATATCACTTGTTACAGCTAGCAGTGACAAATATGGAACTGCACATTGACCATCTCATTAGCCAAAAGCCAGCCCATAGTTCCCATTGAAATACTGGTCAATTTGTTGATTTAAATTTACTTGTTCTTTATTTTAAATATTGTATTTCTTCCCATTTTGTTTTTTTACTTTAAAATAAGATATGTGCAGTGTGCATAGGGATTTGTTCATAGTTTTTTTTTTTATAGTCCGGCCCTCCAACGGTCTGAGGGACAGTGAACTGGCCCCCTGTATAAAAAGTTTGGGGACCCCTGCCTTAATTGTTCATTGATTGCTTTCTCATATGTCCCTTGACCGGGGCTGGGTGGGGGTGGGGCTACAGCTGGCCTTGCTCAAGCCAGCGACTTTGGACTCAAGCCAGCAACTCTGGGCTTCAAGCAAGTGACCTTTGGGCTCAAGTCAGCAACCATGGGATCATGTCTATGATCTCACTCTCCAAGCCACTGACCCCACGCTCAAACTGGTGAACCCATGCTCAGGCTGACAACCTCAAGGTTTCAAACCTGGGTCTTCTCCATCCCAGTTCTACACTCTTTCCACTGTGCCACTGCCTGGTCAGGCCCCTTTTTCTATTTGTAACTGAAGATAATAAGATGCTATAAATGAATTACCTAAAGTAATATATTTGTTGGTTTCACTGTTTTTACTTCACAAAATTTTAGCTATAGAATTGTTAGATTCTTACTATTATCTGTTCCTTTTTTTTTACTATTTGATTTTCAGCTTTATATAAATGTCAGAGAATTTTCTTTATTAAGAACAATGTATAATATTATAATATTTAAAAATTAACCACTGAAATGTGCATGTCATGTGACATTTTAATTAACTTCCTATTTTCTTTAGTCTAAGGCTGTGTAACTAAAAACATTTTTACAAACTATAGTCATTTAGTCTCC
The DNA here is from genome assembly GCF_036850995.1 of Saccopteryx leptura. Lineage (NCBI taxonomy): Eukaryota > Metazoa > Chordata > Mammalia > Chiroptera > Emballonuridae > Saccopteryx > Saccopteryx leptura. The sequence goes on from NC_089516.1 coordinate 26,258,266, forward strand.
CATTCAACCTCTGAGTGATCATATCTCATGTTAATTCTATATTATTTCAAGGATTTGTGACTGATGGTTAATGGGATATTTGGAAAGTGTTTAATTTCGTCATGCCCATGTGTGTCTGCAAATATTGCTCTGTAAATTACTCAATTTACTAATGTAGTTCAATAATTTTTATACCTCTTTTAAAAAACTATTATTTTCATTTATATTTGTAGTCTATAAACTATAGTAGCATTAGCAGTATCTGTGGTTCTGTCACAAATACAAAAGTTTTTCAGATTGTTTTATAGATAGTGCATATATCTCACAATATTTTTTCAACATTCATCATCATTACTTAAACATTGTTTGTTATTAAGCCCACCGCTACTATATCATGTTATTTCATGTGTTAATAAGGAAGTATGTATGTATTATTATATCACAGTTTTTAAAATATTTAGAAAACTGTTTTCAATATAACTGGTTTCTGTTGTAATTCTAAATATGTGATTTTGTGTATTTATAATCATCACCAGCTGGCAAAGGTCTTAAGCTGTTAGGACTTTAAGCTTCACCAGGTGTTCAAAGGGGATCATGCTAGAACCTTTGGTAGAGGATGGGAGAATATACCTATTAGTAAATATCACTGTTTTCCAAGTCTGACAATCTGTGTTCATATCACAGATATATGGCTTAAAATTGACGTTGCCTGTACTGTTACTGTGGTTGCACAATGGATAAGACGTTGACCTGGAGTGCTGAGGTCACTGATTCAGGGCCCTGGGCTTCCCTGGTCAAGGCACATACAGGAGTTGATGCTACCTACCCCTCCCTCCTTTCTCTCTCTCTAAAATGAATAAATAAAGTCTTTAAAAAAGTTAATCATTAACATTGATGTTTTGTAGGGTAACTTATTCTATCTACTCTTCTGTAAAATAGAAATAATTGATCTTTTGTATTCTTGCTGTGAGGATTAAATAAAAGAATGATTATAAAATACTTAGTACAATGCCTGACATCTGTTAAACTTGTAATGAGTGTTGGGTATCATTAGTGAGAGGGACAGATATGAAATTATTATGACAAATAAAAACTGTGAGATACAAAGGGATTTAAAAGACCTTTAGAAAAGGAACTGAAAATCACATACACTACCAATGGAAATGTAAAATGGTAAAAAACATTTTGAAAAACAGTCTGGCAGTTTCTCAAAAGGTAATCGTATAATAAGAGCCACCCACCTTTTCCACTCTGAGAGAAATGAAAGCATATGTCTGTCAAAAAGCCTTGTACATGAATATTCATAGCAATTATATTTGTAATAGCCCCAAACTGGAAACAGTCCATGTGTTCATCATTGTGTGAATGGATAAACAAACTGTTCTCTATATAACAGAATAATATCCTGCCATGGAAAGGACTGGACTATTAATATATGCAACACCATGAATGAAGTGCAAAAGAATTATGCTGATTGAGAGAAGTCAAACCAAAAAACTACCTAGGATATGATTTCGCTCATATAAAACTAGAAATGCAAAACCGCAAATTAATCTGTGGTGACAGTAAGCAGAAAAGAAGTTGCGCAGGGAAGGTAAGAAGTAGGAATAAGGAGGAGGGGATACAAAGAGTCATGAGGAAACTTTTGAGATGATGAATATATCTACTATCTTGACAGTGCTGACGGTTTCATGGACGATGGATGGATTGGAGGATATGAAGATATCAAAACATCAAGTCTTAAAAAAACCCCAACATATCAGCTCTTACATTTTAAATGTGTAAGTCTATTACATATTAATTATATCTCAATAACACTTTTTAAAAATTTATTTTTATCAGACTTTAGATCAATCATATTAGTTTCATTAAAAAGTTAAACTAACATACTATCATTTCCTTAAAATAAAAGTTAATCTACAAAACTTTATAATAAAAAAATGTATGCTCTAAATAATTCTATCAACTGCATATAATAACCATGAGCATCCCAAGAAAATAATTTTCCCCACCATCTGCTATTTATGGCTCTTCATGCCTGGAAGCTAATTTTTGTCCAATTCCAGGGAAGAATTTTGTCCTGTCCAACACATACAATTTTGTTTATTTATTGTGAGCATATAAGCCAGCAAAATGGAAACTATTAGACTCGTTACAAAACAATCATCTGCCTAAAATCTAAGATACTGGTCAATATTAGCTTGTTGTCATATAATTCCTCATTACAGACACCTAAGGATGAGCTTCCTTTGTTAAGTAATGGAAACATATTAAAGAATTAGTTTTCTAAGGTGACTTCATTTCCCAGCAAAGGAGATCATATCAAACTGTGAACATTTTGAGAGGAACATGGCTGAGTAAGAGCCAACTGAATTCACATGACAATAACACTGAAAATATTAATGCACATTCCTATATAAAATTTTCTCATGTGCCATATCAAAAATGTTTACGCGGTAAAAAAAAATTAGCCAAATCACTAAACTTTTAAAAATTATTACCACAGTGAAGTTAGAATTGGATCAATGAGAAGTAGAAAATCTTGGCTTTAAAAAAATTTGAATTCAACAGTTCTCTCGCCAGTCTAGATCAAAAGATATTAAGACGTTTCTCTCTCTCTCTCTCTCTCTCTCTCTCTCTCTCTCTCTCTCTCTCACACACACACACACACATATATACCAGATCATAACACTGTTTCAGATCTCTCCACTGGCTTTTCAGCATCCTTAGAACAAAAACCCTTACTACAGCCTGAAAAATACATAGTAACATGTTCTATCCTTCTCTTCTGCCATACTATCTCCTATACCTTTACTTATTTTTCTCTAATTACAAAGATTGGCATATTTCCCTTCAAACATACAAAGCTAATTCCCACCTAGGGAAATTCTATTTTTATTTTTATTCTTTAAAATATTGTATTGAATTTATTGGGGTGATATTGGTTAATAAAATTATATAGGTTTCAAGTGTACAATTCTATAATACATCATGTGTATATTGCATTGTATGCTCACCACCTAGTCAAATTTCCTTCCATAACAATTATCCTTCTTTACTTTCTTCTACCTCCCCCAACCCTCCTTTCGCTCTTGCAATCTCTATCCTGTTATCTATGAATCTTTCTTTTTGCTTAACCTCTTCACCTTTTTTATTTAGCCTCCCAACCCCATTCTCTCTGACAGTTGTCAAACTGTTCTCTGTAACTATGAGTCTATTTCTATATCGTTAGCATATTTTGCTCATTATATTTCACATATAAGTGAAATCATATGGTATTTGTCCTTCTTCGACTGGCTTTTTTTCACTTGGCGTAATACTATCCAGGTTGAAACTGTTGCAAAAGGGAATATTTCCTTATTTTTACAGCCAAGTAATATTTTGTTGTGTAAATGTACAACAGCTTTTTTATCTACTCATCTGTTGATGGTCATTCAGGCTGCTGCTTCCAAATCTTCGCTATTGTAAACAATACTGCAACGAACATAGGGAAGATAATTTGACTAGCTAGCTAGCTAGAAAGAAGCAGTGGTATTACAGATATATATATGAGCAGATAGAACATGGTGGCCAATTGGAAATTGATGAGAGTTCAGGGATATGAAGAAGAAAACATTATAACCACATTTCCTTCTTTCCTTCCCTCCTTCCTTCCCTTTCTCCCTCCCTTCTAAGTAAAAGGAGGGGAGAGAGTAAGACAGACTCCCTCATGTACACCTTCTGGGATCCACCAGGCTATCCCATCTGGGGCCCATGCTCAAATCAACTGATCTATTTTTAGAACCTGAGGCTGAGGTGATTGGACCAACCTCAGTGCCAGGGCTGATGCCTGAAACAATCAAGCCACTGGCTGTAGGAGGAAAGGAAGGCGGGAAGGGGAAGAAGGTGGGGTAAAAGAAGCAGATGGTTACTTCTCCTGTGTGCGTTGATCAGGAATCGAACCCAGGACTTTTATACCCCAGGCCAACACTCTCTCTACTGAGCCACCAAGCCAGGGCTTCCTTTATTTCTTTACCCCACCTTTTTTGTTATTGTTAATTATTGTACTTCTACATAGTGTAGATACCACACAATTCATTGTTAATATTGTAGCTTTAAACATTCATTGTCCTATATTTATCCATTTTTTTTACCATTACATGAGTTTATTCATTATTACATATCTTTTTTTTCTGTCTAGAATAATCTTTCTTCAGTCTCCAGAATGTCCTTTTGAATTAACACTGGTATATAATGGCTGGTCAAAAATATTTCAGCTTTTAGATGACAGAGACCATCATTATTTTGCCTTCATTTTTTTTTTTACACTTTTATGTTTTAGATCATAGTAGATTCTCATGCATTGTAAGAAATTATACAAACGATCCTGCACACTCTTTACCCAACTTTTCCCAATGGTATCATTTTGCATATCTATAGTACAATGTCACTAACAGGAAACTGACCACAAGACAATCTTATTTAGATTTCACCAGCTTTACATGCACTCATCACTCCCAATCCTTCTTTTTCTCCTTGTCCCTCTCACTCTCTGTGTGGGTTTTGTTCGAGGAAAGGGTATCATATGTGTATTTCATGTGACCACCACCACACAAAAGAATCAAAATAGTTTTATCATAGAAACCCCTTGTGCCAGTCTTTTATCACCACAGCCACCTCTCTCCTAGTTTCTGGCTTCTAAGTAAGCTAGAAAAAAAAGAGAACATAAACTCAAAGAAAGAAAATGTAAGGAAATAATAAATATAAGGGTAGAAATAAATGATAATTAAGAACTGAAAACCACAGAGTAAACAATTAATGTAGCAAAAAAACCGAATCTTTGAAAAAAACAATTAAATTTATAAATTTCTACCAATAGTGACAAATATAAAATGACAAAGGACAGAAATCATGAGAAATAGGAATATAACAGGAGATATCACCATAGATTTTGAAGCAATTAAGAGGAAGAGAATACTAAGAAAATTTTTCTGCTTATAAATTTTAAAAATGAAAAGAAATGGAACAATTCTTTGACAATCATAAGTTACCAAAGCTCAACCAAGATGAAAGGGATAACATAAATAGTCCTGTGGACATAAATGAAATCAAATGCCTAATTTAAGAGCCAAATAAAAAGTAATCTCCAGGCCCAGTTAGTTTCACTGAAGAAATCTACCATCTATGTAAAGATTTAACAACAATTTTACACACTCTTCTCAAGGAAATAGAAGTGAGGTTATTCCCCAACTCATTTTATTAGACCAATATTACCCTGACATTCAAAACTAGAAAAAGGAAAAAAAGAAAAAGATAAACTACTACCAATATCCCTCATAAATATGGATGCAAAAAATTCTTAACAAAATGTAGCAAATAGAATTCAGCAATGTGTAAAATAATTATATACCATTATCATTGAAATAATTATAAATTCATAAGAAATTTTAAAAATAATTCAGAACTTCCCTGTACTAACTACCCAGTTTCCCATATGAGTTACTTAGGGGAATTTTATCACACATTGTGGATATGTGTAATCACCACTGCAATCCAGATACAAAATTCTCATTATCACAGAGATCTCCTCATCACTCCTTTGTAGCTGAACCCACCCTACCTCCACAAAATCCCTAATTTCTGACAAATTGTTTTTCATATCTATAATTTTGTCACTTCTACAGTGCTATATAAATGGAATTACTGTTTTTTACAATGACTTTTTTCTCTCACTTAGCATAATGTGCTAGATCTGTCCAAGTTGTACCGATCAGTAGTTTATTTTTTCATCACTCAGCAGAATTCCATTGTTTACCTTTTAACATTTTGTTTAAAAGTTCAACTATTGTAGCACATACTATTTTTTTCAGGTTTTTTCAAAAATTGAATTTATTATGGTGACAATAGTTAACATAATTATATGTGTTGCAGGTGCCCAATTCTACAACACATCTCTGTACACCATATTTTGTGTTCACCCCCCCAAGTCAAGTCTTTGTCCATTACAATTTATGTTCCATACCCTCTTCCACTTCCCCTCTCCCAGCAATCACTACCCTGTTGTCTGTGTCCATGAGTTCTTTTGTCCCTTTTTGCTCTAGCTCTCCATCTTCTTTACCCAGCTCATGTGTATGACTCAGGCTAGTGTCCATCTTGGTATATGTTTTATGGGCACTTAAAAAAAAATATATATATATATATATATATATTTTTTTTTTTTTTTGTATTTTTTTCTGAAGCTGGAAACGGGGAGAGACAGTCAGACAGACTCCCGCATGCGCCCCACCGGGATTCACCCAGCACACCCACCAGGGGCGACGCTCTGCCCACCAGGGGGCGATGCTCTGCCCCTCCGGGGCGTTGCTCTGTCGCGACCAGAGCCACTGTAGTGCCTGGGGCAGAGGCCAAGGAGCCATCCCCAGCGCCCGGGCCATCTTTGCTCCAGTGGAGCCTTGGCTGCGGGAGTGGAAGAGAGAGACAGAGAGGAAGGAGGGGTGGGGTGGAGAAGCAAATGGGCGCTTCTCCTGTGTGCCCTGGCCGGGAATTGAACCCGGGTCCCCCGCACGCCAGGCCGACGCTCTACCACTGAGCCAACCGGCCAGGGCGAAAAATATTTTTTATTCTGCAGTTTTTTTGTGTTCTAGAAACGCTGAATAGATCCTTCTGGTTAATTGTGTTAAGTTCTTCTATATCCTTGATAATTTCCTGTCTAGTTGTTCTATTATTGAAAGAGGCATTTGAAGTCTGCAATATAATAGTAGATGTGGTGTGCCTATTATTCTTTTCACTTCTATCATTTTTTACCTCCCATATTTTGCACCTCTGTTGTTTGGTGCATACACATATAGGATTGATGTCTCTTCATGGTGTTCTGAACCTTTTGTCATCATAAAAATCTCATATCTAGCTCTTATAATTTTTTTGGTTATTAAGTCAAATTTATCTGATATTAATTTAGCCACTTCTTTCTTTTAATTAATGTATACATGTATAACTTTTTTGTTTGTTTGCCCATGTTCTGCTCCTCTGTTTCTTTGTTCTTGCCTTTCTTTGGGTTACCTGAATAATTTTGAAGATTCAATTTATTTTTCAGAGAGGTATGGAGAGAGAGAGAGAGAGACAGGAACACTGAGCTGCTCCTGTATGTGCCCTGGCTGAGGAATTGAACCAGTCACGTTCTGAAATGACGCTCCAAACAATTGAGCTATCAGGCCAAGGCTTAATTTTTATTGATTTTTAGAGAGATGGAGAGAAGAATTGAGAGAGGTGGGAAGGGAAGCATTTATTGTTCCACTCAGTTGCACATTTTTTGGTTGCTTCCCATGTGTGCCCTGACCAGGGATGGGACTCGCAACCTTGTAGTTTTGAAGCAGTGATCTTATTAAGCAACTGAGCTAACTGGCCAGGGACACCAATTATTTTTTATTAATTTTAATTTATTGTGTTAACATAGATTCAAGTGTCTCTCTCAATATCACTCCCTCACTCCCATCTCCTTGTCCACCATTACACCTCCTTTGCCTCCCTCCTCCTAGCTCCCTACCCCCTGCCCTTTGAAATTTACTGGTCTGTATTCTGTATCTATGTGTTATATATACATAATTCCATTAATCCATTCTCAATTTGATTTTTATAATATTTTTAGTCCATTGCTTTGTATAATATATTTAGTGGCTGCTTTAGATAATACAACACACACACACACACACACACAAACTTTTCACAATCTATTGGATTTAATCTTCTACTACTTCAAATAAAGTATAGATATTTTACTTCCATTTAGGTCCCTTTACCCACCACGTGGTGAAAATATAATTGTCTTATCCGTGTCTTCTACACCTATGAAGCACCACATCAGGTAATGTTACAACTTGTGCTTCAACCATAAACTGTGAGTTAAGAAACTAATGAGACAGCTAGTCTATGATGCTTATTCTTACTCATTCCATTATTTTTCCTTCCATTCTAAATTTCAAAGCCTTTTTGTCACTTCCTTTTTGTTTAGACAACTTTCTTTACTCACCCTTTAAGATTAGAATTGCTAACAAATTATATTAGTTTTTCTTCATCTAAGAATGTTTTCATGCCCCCTTAACTCCTTAAGGAATTTCTTCCTTGTCACAAGAATACAGTCCACAATCTCTTCTATTTGAATCATGTTTCAGGTCCTGTTTATAATTTTTTGTACCTGTCAAATATGTAGTGCTAAATAAGTGTTACTTGTATGAATTAAATTTCTTTCATTGTACCCATATAATGACTATTTTAATCAAATCTCTGATAATCTTTGCTCTACGTAAATTGTTCCTCCCTGGTTTGTTCAAATTAAGCACTAGAAATCTATTATTCAATTTATCTGTAAAAAATGGTGTTTATGCATTAATCAAATAAGTATCTGTTAAAGATGCATACTATACTTTGGTACTTAGAGAATTAATTTTAAAGTAAAAGAAAACAAAACAAAACAAAAAACCTTGTGTACTTTATTATATTACACTGTAGCTAGGAAGAATGTAAAGAAACACAAGAAACAGTTAATTAATAACTAACCGAATCAATTATTTCCACTAAGGGGGAGATTCTTGAGCCACAGAAAACATCAGTCCCTGGTAACATCAGCCAACATATTTGTAGGCATCCTTCTATTGTAGATATGAAATCACCCTTCTTTCTTCAAACCTGTGAAATAGTTCCAAAACTGAAAATTCAAATTTTGTGAAATTAATGTCATTGTAGGCCAGGTAGTTGTTACAAATGGGTCTTTTAAGTATTTCTCAAAAAACACAATGCATGTAACTCCAATTTTGTCAATATTTTGGGCTGCACTGCCTAAAAAAAGGCAATTCATTTTCACTAACAATCCTTTTCAAGCTTGAAATCTCTTAAGAAATCATCCAATAAATCCTTGTAAATGTTTGATTGCTTTATGTCTCAAGTGTTGGCTTACTCATTAAGTCTGAATAAAAATGCCATATTAAATAAATGTATTTTTCAAAAATGCTTAACAGAATTTTACTAAATGTTACACTTTCTATAACATACAACAACATACTAATCTATCCTCAGTTCACAGTAAGTATTGTACTTTGATATTGTAGGAGTTGAACCTGTATATTCAAATGTTATCCGGGAACAAACAGCAGCTGGAAACCACAATCATATGCATCACATGAAAACAATATACTTTTTCTTAATTTTTTAATATTTCAAAGAAGCTCAAAATAGTAACCTGAAAAGACATGGATATATTTTGGTAGAAGCAAACTTTCAGTATTTCAGACTTTCTTGGAATTTGTGGAGAGCCCTTCTGTGATAAGAGAATGGCAATTCTGGTCAAAGAAATAATAATAAGCTCAAAGGAAGGAATAAATTTACCACTAGCCATATGTGCTTAACAGTTCACCTGATCTTTCCTTTAATAGATATAATTTATAAATGGCAAAAAGTACCCTATTCTTCAAACCACTGATAAAAATTAAAGTCATTTTAAATACATCAACAATTTTCACTAAGAGGGAATTCCTTTCCTATACACAGTCCAGAGATATAGCAACTTTAAACTCTATTATTCTGTTTTTAATGCTAAATAAAATTATCAGATACCCAAAAATCTCTTTTTTCTTTTTGTTTTTTTTTTAATTCATAGCTATTAGTTTATTGTAACTGGGTCATTTACGTGCAGACAATTTACTTTTTGGCTTCACTGTTGCTTCTCTTTGTCCCTTTTCTACTTCTTTTAAGCTTAGTTATTAATGAATCATGGAAAAAAAAGTAAAAATTCACAGGGAAATAAGTTAATGCAATAACACTTGCCTTTTGTTCCAGAGGTTTAAGGGGACAAACTGTCTGTATATGGTTTCTGAAATCTAAAGCAGCACCTCACAAGGCCCTGGCCAGTGGCTCAGTGGATAGTGTCGGCCCAGAGTATGGATATCATGGGTTCAATTCCCAGTCAAGGCACACAGGAAAAGCAACCATCTGCTTCTTTCCTCTCCCTCCCCTATCCTTCCCTCTTCCTTTTCTGCAGTCAGTAGCTTGATTGCTTCGAGCATGGCCCCAGGTGCTGAGGATGCTTAGTTGGTATGAGTGCATCAGTCTCAGGTGCTAAAAATAGCTTGGTACTCAAGCATTGGCTCAAGATTGGGTTGCTAGGTGGACCCTGCTCAGGGCACATGCAGGAGCCTTGCCTCACTATCTCCCTTCCTTATTTCTAAAATAAATAAATAAATAAATAAATAAATAAATAAATAAAGCAGTATCTCACAAATGAGACACTTATAAACCCTTTTTGCAAACAATGAATCTCCCCCTTTGCTTTTAAATAATCAAAACATAACACATTTTGTATAATAAGCTAAAAGAAGAGCAGATAAACTGAAAGTGAAATATAGGAAAATATAAAACAAAAAATAATAAATAAAACAAATAAGCAATCTCATAGACACAGACAGTAGTATAGTGGTTACCAGAGGGAAGGGGAGGTAGTAAAGGGGGTAAAATAGATGGTAATGTAAGATGATCTGACTGTGGGTGGTGGGCACACAGTGCAGTATACAGATCATGTATCATAGACATGTACACTTGAAACCTATATAATTTTATTAACCAATGTCACCCTAGTAAATTCAATAAAAAGAAAAAATAAAATAAAATAAATGAAGGAACACTAAGGGTTAAATATTCCTAGCATATAAATTAAAATTAACACACTGAAATATAAAAAAAAAAATGTTTGTATGGCCTATGTCCTTTTGTTAAAATTAAACCGAATTCAAAAGATCACATTTCATTTTGCTTTCTAAATATGCTGAGCATCTGAATTCATAAGATTTCCCCCTTGTGTGATATTGTGGACATTATTCCCTTGCAAAAGTAAAAGTGTTACTTCTATGAGAGGCAGACAATTTGTTTTTCATAACCGTGATGTATGTGACAAATCAGAATTTGTTTTCATTTTGAAAATCAGAATCTAGCTGCTCAGCTTCAATGGTTTTTGTAGGAACCACAAAATATGTGCTTCTTATTGTATTTTTGCAAAGATGGGCATAGTGATGGCTCAGTAAGTCCATGCATGGTTCAGTTATCCACAAGTGCAGAGGATCCATCTAGTGATTGGGTAACAGATCACTTGTTTGAATACCAAATCAACCAATGTTACAAAAAATGAAGAGCTCAGCTTTTAGATCATTTTCCTACATAAAGGTAAAATCAGAGGATATTAGAAAATGAAAGAACTGACATTTCAGATCATCTCTTTCAACCCTTTCTGCTCGCAAAAATTAGGGGATCAGGGAACATGGAGACACTCCAGTACTTTCAGCCTTTTGTACAGTGCATTTTCACCAATGAAATAAAAGTTGGGTTTGCATCTCATTTGCATAATTGAACAACTTTCTTTTACTTGTCATTTGCTTTTCTGATGTTCTTGCTTAATTAAAAAAATCAAATGTTTCTTTTTTTATTGTTTCATATTGATTTTTAAATATCATCGAATTTTTGTGAGCAGTAAACTTATGGAGGAGAAAACTAAGTCCTATAAAGAAAAGTATAGCCCACAATGGAGCTAGGAACTGTGCTGAGACAAAAACACTGAATGCCAGTCCATTGCTCCATACCCTCAAGGAGCTCCTAAAGGCCATAAACGTTTAAGGACCAGAGGTGTTAACAATTCTTTTATTATTATCATTTTATTTTATTGATTTTAGTGAGAGAGGAAGAAAAGGGGAAAGAGAGAGAGAGAGAGAGGAAAGAGAGAGAGAGAGAGAAACATCAATGTGTCCTGACCAGGGTTTGAAGCAGCAACTCCTGCACTTCCAGATGATGCTATCTAGCCAGGGTGGTGTTCACAATTCTAATGGCTTTGAGTTTCTGTGTACCTTTTTAAATAATCCCTGTGTAAATAAACTCTCCTCAAATTGTACTATTTTGAGTGTACTCTCTTTTTATTATCATCTTATGGGTATACTAACTTAGTCATAATATACACTTTCTTGGATTCATTTTTACCATCTGTAAAAGAAAGGTGATAAAAATACAGATCTCAAAGAAATAAAATGAAAATTCAATGAGATAATGTATGCCAAACATTTGAAGTGTCTAACACAGTAGACGACTGATGTTCAATTAATGTTAATTATCCCTAGTGCGTATATAATGTCTTATTCTCCATAAGTAATGTGGTATAGGTATTTAATATATAGCATGTTTAGGGGATATAATATTGTGGAAATCTTTGCAGCTGATTGAGAAAATTATCTTATTAAGTATTTACCATTTTTGACAGATAATTATAGATGATCTAATTTTAATATATCCTCATCTCCTATATCCAAACCTTTTCTAAATGAAAGCTATTAATTACTCCAAAATGTCAAAATATTATCATTTTCTATCTTGTATTATAAGTGAGATCCTAAGAAAAAGCCCATATCTCACATTCAATAAGTATATGCAGAAAGTATAAAATAACTTAGGTGAGATAACAAGCATCACATAATTTTGAAGCTAACCAGTATCATCAACCAGATAGCTGTTCATAATCTAATTGATATATACAAGGGGAGTGGAAATATTTTAATTAGAACGTCAAAGAAAGTTTCTTTGATATTGAATAGAGGTTAACATAGACCCTGTCTGTACCTACGAAATTCAGTTCTTTCAGGAGATTCAGATGTCTATTTAAGATTCAGATGTCTATTTAGCTCTTTTCTTTCCATCAAAGGTTATCATAAAATCTAGCAGACTTGGTTTATATTTTGTTCAACCAGAAATGTTTAATGATGATTTAAAACATGTAAACTTGTTACCTATATGTTAAGTGTACCTTTAAATTTAGAAATAAATTTAGGTCCAAAAGAGCATAGTGGTTCCCTTAGGGTGAGCCAAAGCTAAAATATGAATTTTAAATAACTTCCAGTTAGGGGAGACAGACATGAAAATAATGTGATTGAATTAATTTAGCTTATATCAGCATTTCTGGCAGACTCTGCTTACAGGATACCCAGGGATGAAATGACATGGGTATCTGTTGGACATATGATACTATCTTGGCATAAAGTAATGGCGGTGCTTATATAAAGTTCAAGAGTACATAGTGCTTACTCCTTTCCTCATTTTCTTAAGCATTAGTTGTTTTCTCTTTGTCTAATTAGAAGATAATTATTAAGTCCTGATAAATTCTTTTAAAAAAGTTTTCCGCAGATCTTGATCCTTGCCAAGTCTGCACTAAGTAGTTGTAAAAATTTAAGAATTTAATTTAATTTTTATTTTTATAAAGTGAGAGGAGGGGAGGCAGAGAGAGACTCCCACTAGCTCCCCAACCAGAATTCACCCGGCAAACCCCCTACTGGGCAATGCTCTGCCCATCTGCAGCGTTGCTCAGTTGCTCACCATTCTTAGCCTGAGGCAGAGGCCACAGAGCCATCCTCAGCACCCATGGCCATCTCACTCCAACAGAGCCATGGCTGTGGGAGAGGAAGACAGAGAGAGAGAAAAAAAGAGAGAGAGAAAAAGAGAGAAAGAGAGAGATAAGGGGGGGTAGAAAAGAGGATGGTTGCTTCTCCTGTGTGCCCTGACCTGGAATCAAATTCAAGACGTTCACACGCAGGGCCGACGCTGTACCACTGAGCCAACTGGCCATGGCCCAACAATTTAATTTTAATTCCTTAATCTTAAGGAAAACCAGCAAGGAATTTTGAGCAAGTATCACTTTGTTTAAGAATTAAAGAAAAAGCTACTCTGGAAATCCAAATAAATGTCAAAGCCATTAATATTAGACCCCATGACAATTTAATTCACTTTAGTGAAGAGACATCTGGAATATTTTAGGGAAATGTCAGAACAAAGTTAGACAAGTTCAGGGTTAAGCAAGAGAAGTCACAGGGTGAAAGGTAGTGCTCAGAGTTTCCATAACAACGTTGTTAACCTGGAGATGCAGAGCTGTCTAAACACATCTAAATGATTAAGACGGAAACAGCAACATTAGCAAAGGCATGTATGTTTGGAGATCTATAAAAAGGTTAAGCAGGTCTTGGGGTAAGATGAAATTGAAAAAGTAACCTGGGAAATATCTTTAATAATATAAATACTAGGATAATGACTTTGGACTTCAACCTACATTCCCTGTTTATGGTATGCCAAGCAGAACTTAAAATCACAGAACAGAGTATGGCATTTCTTCCAAGACCTTTCATTATACTAGAAAGAGGTATATAAAAATTAACAGACCCATTGTGTCTATAACATGCTATTCACATGACTTATAAGAAAAAAGTGAGGCGAATAAACATTTGACTGCTGGTAAAAACTTCAGCATCCAAATTTATTCACCTATATAATTAAGATATTAACAGAAGCTCATTTACTGGCAGGGAGGTACTGAAAATTTTAGCCAAGTAATGCCACGCTTATGTTACCTAGCAAGACTGCAGATGATTAATCTAAACAAGTCAGCTTCCTAGCAACTATTCTTAGGAAATATTTAGATTTCTTAAATATTTGTTTTCTAGCTAAGGCATTACTTTCTTTTAGTCTCACTCCATGTATATGTGATTCTCTCAGGGAAATAATATATACAAAAAAGAAAAATCTATTTTTAGTTGATTTTAATTTATTGTGTTTACATAGATTCCAGTGTTGCCCCAAATGCATCCCCCCTCCCTCGTATTCCCCTCAACATCCCCTTGCCCCCCTCCCTACAGCGCCCTCCCCCCCTTCCCTTCAGGTTTATCCCATCCTATCATCCCCTTTCCCTCTGTTCTCTTTTCCTCTGGTCCCTTTGATCCATCCTTTGTCTCAATTCCACTCCTCAGTTCACATTGTTCATTGAATTCCTCAAATGAGTGAGGTCATATTATATTTTTCTTTTTCTGCCTGGCTTATTTCACTTAACATAATAGTTTCCAGGTCCATCTATGTTGTCGCAAAAAGTAAGATTTCCTTCTTTTTCATGGCCCCATAGTATTCCATTGTATATATATACCACCACTTTTTAATTCACTCATCCAATGACAGACACTTGGGCTGTTTCTAGAGCTTCAGTATTGTAAACAATGAGGCCATAAACATGGGGGTGCATTTCTCCTTTTGAATCAGTGATATGGTATACTTGGGATATATTCCTAAAAGTGGGGTGGCTGGGTCAAAAGGCAGTTCCATTTTTAACTTTTTGAGGAATCTCCATTCTGTTTTCCACAGTGGCTGAACCAATCTGCATTACCACAAGCAGTGCAGGAGGGTTCCCTTTTCTCCATATCCTTGCCAGGACATATTCTGTGGGGGTTTTTTTTAAGCAAGAGGAGGGGAGATAGTGAGTCAGACTTCCCCATGTGGTCTGACCAGGATCCACACAGTAACCCCTTCTGTGGCCAATACTCAAGTCAACCAAGCTATCTTCAGGGCCCAGGGCTGATGCTCAGACCAACAGAGCTATCCTCAGTGCCTGAGGGACAACACTTGAACCAACCGAGCCACTGGCTATAGGAGGGGATGAGGGAAAGAAAGGGAGAGGGAGAGGCAGAAGCAGATAATCACTTCTGTATGCCCTGACCGGGAATCAAATCTAATACGTCCATATGCAGGGCTGATGCTCTATCCACTGAGCCAACCAGCCAGGGCTGAAAAATCTATATTTTAGTAGTGGTACCTGGAAGCATTTTTGGCATTCAGATGTCTGCTAGGGAATAATGGGTCAGTTCATCAGCACATGGCTACATTTCTAGAGAGGAATTCTGTATTCTGGGCTTTGAATGAAAAGATACTCTGCTACCTAATAAGGAATATTTAAGTTAAATCCAAGGCAATAATAGATTGATAGATTGATCAGTCGATGGATAGATAGAACTATACATACATAGGAAAACAAGGTAGATAAATTAAAAATATAGTACAATAAAAGTTTTTCAGTAATTCAGTTCCATAAATCAAAGGACTACTTTTCTGAAAATAACAGAGAATGTTTAGAATGGTAAATCTAATGCATGCAAGTGCCCTTTGAACGGTCTTATTTCTTCAGACATCCAGGAGATGCCAAGGAGAAGGTACAAGGTCAGCCTGTGACAGGATACTTCTCCAGATATCTAAGTAAAGCCAAGAAATTCAGGAGCGCATCCTTCATCCTGCTTTACTAGAATCCAAAATGCTATATAAGTATTCAAGGGCTAGATACAGCTTCACTTTAGAAGACACCGAGTTGGACATAACTTGGGTAGTACTGCTAAAAAGGTTTTCACATATATTCCATCTAGACTTGTTTTAACCACAATTATATGAATTTATCTTTCATTATTTTGCTGTAAAGTTAAAATAAATAAGTCCTGAAGTGAAAGAAAATGCGCTTTTCCAATCAAAATCAATTATTTGTGATCTAAGTAGAACCAATAAATATAATGAATATACTTAAATAAATAATCACCATTTTGACTTTTGGAGATAACATAATTATTTTACTGCCATTTCATAGGAATATTGTTTCCATGAAATAAAGGTATGTTTGTAGTTACAAAGAAGTGATCTATGTCTGTAGGAAAACAAATTTTGCTATGAATGCTAATAGTGCATATGCGCATACATGGGACAGAACATATTTTGCAAATAGTCAATTGTTTTTTTCCTGATTTCTTTGTTCTACACATAAATTTCTCTTACTTATTGAACTAGTGTCATTCTTCAAAACAAATTTGGCCTCTCAGTTACAAGTCTTTTCAACTGCGAGGCAGAGAAAAGCTTGAGAATCAAGTCATTTTATTTTCAAGAGCCAGGTATTTTGCTACACAAAAAGCTAAACCTGGCAGAAACTGGGCAGAAAATGTGTACACTAAACGATAGATTCGAAACAGATAAAAGAAGATTCAAACTACCTTATCCTCACAGACAAGATAGAAGTAGTGAGAGCCGAGTAAAGTGTTCCTGAGAGGGGGGCCAGGGGTCATTTCCATCCAGAAAGCTGAAAATCTCAGACAGGTTTAGGGTGATTCAAGAACAGAGAATTGTTATTCATTCTCTGGGTAAAGTCTAGGATAGAAACAGGTTTACAGTGATTTTCTTCATTCCTACGTGGCATGGTATTTGTGGAGTATAATATTAGGAAACATATAAAGAAAGGGTGTTTGAATTGGCCCCAGATGGGGGTTGCCAGGTGGATCTCAGTTGGGGTACATGCAGGAGTCTGCTCTCCACCTGCCCTCCTCTCACTTAAAAAAAAGAAAGAAAAAGAAAAGAAAGAATACTTGGGAGCAAAGAGTGTGTATGGCCACAGAGATCATCTCCAAATTTCTTGTGCCATCTAAGAGGGATGCAGAAATGTCTAAGAGGTGAAGACATTTCCTCATCAACAAAGTGTCATTATAGCAAGGTCCCTACCACTCCCCACCTCTCCTGCTACCAACCAACCACCCACCTCAACCTGCCCCACCACTCCATAACCCATAGCCTACCCCGAGGAGAAGGGAGGAGGGAGAAATCACTAAAATGGTTGAGTAGAAATCTGAAATGCTTGAGGAGGAATAAAACCAATCAACCAAACAAATTAAAAAAAAAAAGAAATCGCCCTGGCTGGTTGGCTCAGTGGTAGAGCGTCGGCCTGGCGTGCAGAAGTCCCAGGTTCGATTCCCGGCCAGGGCACACAGGAGAGGCGCCCATTTGCTTCTCCACCCCTCCCCCTCTCCTTCCTCTCTGTCTCTCTCTTCCCCTCCCGCAGCCAAGGCTCCATTGGAGCAAAGATGGCCAGGGCGCTGGGGATGGCTCCTTGGCCTCTGCCCCAGGTGCTAGAGTGGCTCTGGTCGCAGCAGAGCGACGTCCCGGAGGGGCAGAGCATCGCCCCCTGGTGGGCAGAGCGTAGCCCCTGGTGGGCGTGCCAGGTGGATCCCGGTCGGGCGCATGCGGGAGTCTGTCTGACTGTCTCTCCCCGTTTCCAGCTTCAGAAAAATACAAAAAAAAAAAAAAAAAGAATTAGTGCAATTCACACAGAAGTAACTAGATTAAATTTTCTGTCAGGTGGAAGAAAAGGACCTTGAGGTAGAGATTGTTATAAAATAGAAATAATATTTAACATAAATTATTTGGTTGCTTTAGAAAATTTTGCTGTACAGACACGGTCCCTGATTTAAGATGGTTTCACTTACATTTTTTTTTATTTTGTGATGGTGTAAAAGTAATAGGCATAATAAATTACAAACCTTTATTCAACATTTTATTATAAAATAGGATTTGTGTTACATGAATTTGCCCAACTGTAGGCTAATGTAAGTGTTCTGACCACAATTACATAAGCTAGGCAAAGCTATGATAGTTGGCAAGTGAAGTACATTAAATGCATTTTTGACTTATATTTTCAACTTACAATAGATTTATAGAATATAACCCCATGGTAAGTCAAGAAGAATCTTTATCTAGAGACTTGAAAATATACAATGGTTATTCCAATCTTCCCTTTGCTCCTGCAATTAATTGCTTCAGCTATGTCTCTTTATAAAAACCTCTTAACTTCTTGCTTGATTTTAACAAAATTCTCATTCACCCCTGCTCAGGAGAATCTACTTTGAATTGACCATAATAATAAGGTGAAAGTAATTCACACCAACTTATGATAAGGCTGAATCTGAAGTGAAAGATAGAGACTAGTGGATTTCAAAACAGGGGTTCTATGTACTTTGGATGTCCAAAAGGAAACATATATAACTAATACTGTGGTTTATTTTCCACTTCATTTGCCATGTCCATCTCCACACTGAAAGGAGATAAAGGAAGAATCAAGCTGCCTTCAACATTGCAAATGTCCCTCACCTCACACAAAACAGGGAGTTATTGCTTGGTAAACCTGAATTAGAATCATGCATGGTGAACTGTATAACATTATACGAGTACCTGTCAAATACACAGTTATTCTCTTTTATTAAAAAAATAAATTACACCAACTATCTTAAAATCTTTCCTCAGATATAGGTGAATGATTATAATATATAAATATCTGAGATGTCCTCCTCTTATCTTTAAAGAACTACTAACTAGGAGAATAAAAATACCATTTTAAGTAGATATTTTTTGAGAAATACAGGAGATAAACTTACAAAAATAAACTAAAAACCTAGACTCTATACCCATAGACATGGCTCTTTCATGTTCAGAATGTCAAATATATGTATTCCCCCCCCCCCCCCGAAGCTGGAAACGGGGAGGCAGTCAGACAAACTCCCGCATGCGCCCGACCGGGATCCACCCGGCATGCCCACCAGGGGGCGATGCTCTGCCCCTCTGGGGCGTCGCTCTGTTGCATCCAGAGCCATTCTAGTGCCTGAGGCAGAGGCCACAGAGCCATCCTCAGCGCCCAGGCCATCTTTACTCCAATGGAGCCTCGGCTGTGGGAGGGGAAGAGAGAGACAGAGAGGAAGGAGAGAGGAAGGGGTGGAGAAGCAGATGGGCGCTTCTCCTGTGTGCCCTGGCCAGGAATCGAACCTTGGACTTCCACACGCCAGGCCAACACTCTACCACTGAGCCAACTGGCCAGGGCCAAATCTATATTTTTAATGGAACTGGATATAAAAATAGGATGAAGTAGGAGAACTAAAGGGCTGTATAGTCTTGATACTTTGTGAGAAACTAGTTATGAGTTATGATATTGGTGATTTTTTAAAAAAATGATTGTTTGATTTCAGAAAGAGAGTGAGAGAAACAGCAATTTTTTGTTCCACTTATTTATGCATTTATTGGTTGATTCTTGTATTTGTCCTGACTGGAGATTGAACCCACACTCTTGGTGAATCGGGGCAATGCTCTAACCAACTGAGTTATTAGGCCAGGGCAACATTGGTGATTTTGATGATGTAAAGTACTATATGAGAAAAGGTAGACTGTTAAAATATATTCAAGAGCAATTTTAAAAAGTAACAAGATCATTCAGAGGCTCTTAAAAAGAATAAGTAGAAATAAATAAAAACCTTTTGGACTTTCAAGATATATATTTATATTTATTTTTTTCTCACAGAAAATCTATATCATCATACTATGCAATTTATTATGATTAGAGATTGTAGGAAAATGACTGGGATTAGACTGTTGTGTTGAGACAAGTGTTTGGTGCAGACTTTGGAACGCCAGGTCCCGTGGGGGCAGAACGCTGCCCTTGCAAGCACTGATAAGATTGTTTAAAGGAAACAGCTGACCCCTATGGCCTTTTCCTTATATACCTGAAAGGTATTAGTTAATTACCCGTCTCTATACCTGAACCCAGGCTCTACTAATTTGCTTGATGAGCAAAGAGACCAATAAATACGATGAGGCTGCAGTGATTTGGGCTCTCACTCCTGCACTCATTTTTTTCTGTATGTTGTGTCTTGTGTGTGTGTGTGTGTGGGGGGGTTGTTTGTTTGTTTGTTTTACAGAGACAGAGAGTCACAGAGAAAAATAGATAGGGAGAGACACACAGGAACGCAGAGAGATGAGAAGCATCAATCATCAGTTTTTCGTTGCGACACTTTAGTTGTTCATTGATTGCTTTTTCATATGTGCCTTGACCTTGGGGCTACAACAGACTGAGTAACCTCTTGCTCAAGCCAGCGACCTTGTGTCCAAGCTGGTGAGCTTTTTGCTCAAACCAGATGAGCTGGTGCTCAAGCTGGCTACCTCGGGGTCTCGAACTTGGGTCCTCCGCATCGCAGTCCGACACTCTATCCACTGTGCCACCGCCTGGTCAGGCTGTGTTTTTTCTTAAGTCCAGCAGTGCCTTCCTTTCCTGCACACCCATTGCTGAGCTGGTCGCAGCAAAAAATCATTCCTTATTTTGATTCTGTGAAGCATTGTTGGGCTGACCAAGCTCCTTTCTATCCAGAGTCCTGTGAGTGGTGAGCCATTGCTTTGGGACCTCATTCAGAATTTTTACAGAAATCAGTCAGGGACTGGTTGAATAAAGTAATTGTTAGTCAAAGCCCTGAACACAAATGTATTTTAAGAATAAATGTAACCCGACATTCATGAATTGCTCTCCCATCTTCTACTTCATCTTGTCTCACAATCACAGGGGTTAGGGATACTTCAAAGTTCACAAACACTGTGTGGTACTGGAAAAACACAGTGACGTGGAAAATTTCTAGCTCTAGCATTCTGTAGCTTTATGATCCTGGTCAGTTATTTTGCCACTTTTACTGTCAATTTCCTAAATTGTAAAATGGGAAATATAATATTTCATATGGTTGTCGTGAAAATAAATAAAGCTTTTAATCTACAATATTACCGGGAATGGAATGCATAATCAGGTTTTTTTTAATGGATGTGTTGAAAAAATAAATTGTATTACCTAAATTATGCTTAGGGGTTTGTCACCATTATAGGACTCAAATGGGAACGAAAGACATAGAAAATGAACAAATAAATAAAATAAACAAACATGGAGGACTGTTAATAATGATAAATCAAGGAGATCCCTCTTTGGCCAATTCTTGCTCTTACCCTAATTGCTTAGTCAGAACAGAAGCCACACGCAATCTATGGGCTTTCGCTCTCTTCTTTGTAACCTTATATGCAGCTTTTAAATTGCTGAAGTTTACTAAACACATCTTAGATTCTTTTGATCATCACTGTTTTAAAATGTCTTTCGATTGAGATTATAAAATATACCACTACACTTTATTTACTATTTTATATGTACTCAAGTATGAGGCTGACTACTATTAAAATTAAGGAGAAGTCCCAATAAAAATTACGATTTACTCAAGATTAACAAATTTTACTATGTCTACAAATACTCAGCATTTACAAGTGCTCTATATAATTAACTCTTGTCTCATACATAAGACAAAAATTATAGACATTTTTATTATAAATATGAGATGTGCATATAGGTGACACCCATGTCATAATATTACTTTTAAGGCAAGTCTTAATGTCTGTTCCACTATGCACATGAAATTTGCTATGGTAAAATGTGCATAATATTAAGAAAGGATGTAGCTGTGGAGTATAGATTTTTTTTTACAGCTACCATGAGATCAATATATCTATAGGAAGATTAGAGAAGAGATATTTTATCATAGTCATTCTATAGCGTCCATGTAGGCAAAGAACATATACTAATCATAATAAGCATTGCATTGTCACAAAAAATACAAGTTTACTTAATTAAAAATTCCCTAAAGTGCATATATTCTTTAAAAAGTAGTTCTAATATTAAATCTGCAGTCACTTTCACATTGGATCTCTTCTTAATGCTGTGCCTGAGGCAGCTGCCAAAAGTCACACAGAGGTAACAGCTGTCACAGAAAGCTGAGGTTTTAGGGACCCCACCGCACCAGCAATTCTCCCTTTCAGATGGAATGCCAAGTCGCACCAGAGAATGTGACTTAAATATTGGTGGGTCAGAGAGGAAAGTCCGTTTGTGAGTGGGTAGGAGTGTGAGTGTGTGTGCGTGTGTGCCTGTACACTTTGCTAGTCAGAAAGCATTCAATTTTCTACATTCATAGCATTGAGATCTGCGAGTAGCTTTGGTGCTTATCCCCTGTATATGCTATATCCTCTCTTCCTGTGCTCATTTATGCCTTTCCTCTTTGTCAGAGGAGTGAAGCAACTGTTCTCTTCTTTTCTAAAATTTATGGCAATAATTCAAGTCAGGATTCAATAAGTCAAAATTTCATGACACACCTTTCTTTTTTCTAAAGCCTTTTGAAATAACAATACTTTCCTGATGTTCAGAAATTGCATTTTTTTCTAAAGATTTTATATATTCATTTTAGAGAGAGAGAGAGAAAGAGAGAGAGAAGGAGGAGGACCAGGAAGCATCAATTCCCATATGTGCCTTGACCAGGAAAGACCAGGGTTTTGAACCTGGGACCTCAGTGTTCCAGGTCGGTGCTTTATCAACTGCACCACCACAGGTAAGGCCTGGAAATTACAATTTTAAAAAATCTAATAATTCCCTTATCATAGGGTTGTGATGTATAAATCTGATATAGTAGGTGGCATGCAGGAAATAGCAAAAACTTGATATTTGTTGTTGTTCATTGTGACTATTACTTAAAATTTCTTATTTTACATATATAAATAGAAAATAGAGAAATTCAGTGATATATCCATGGCGATGACACTAAACAAGCAAAGTTAGAATCAGAACCAAGATATCCTGGCTCTTGACCCTGTGCTCCTTCTAAAACCCAGTAAGTATAATACCTTCAGAGATAAGGCTATCTAACCTAAAATTAACAAAATCACAAAGTTATTGTAGTTATATTATTTAAAAGTATCTAATTCATGTCATGATATCTGAAGACATTAAATTTAAGATTTATAAAGCAATAATAGTATATTATATAGTAAGTGGTAACATCTATGAATAATAATGCATACTTGTCATTAACAAACACCAGAATTTCAAAGTAACCTCCACAAATGGACATTGAAAAAGCAGAGAACCTTGTGCTGGGGCATAATAATCAGTGGGTCTTCATTTCCCTCCAAACGTAATAGTGTCCTCCTCTCCTAAATGGATTTAAGTCAGATATCCCCTCCACTGATGCCAGTGTCCAATTTGCATAGTTGTTTAACAACTGATGGAAAGTAGGAAAAAAAAGAGAAAATGTGGAAGGAAAGAAAAACAGCCATGTCAGACTAATTCGTTTTCAGTGGTCCCACAGAGTGGTAATGACCAGATCATCCCAACAATTAAAACAAAAACATTTTACCTTTCTTTTCTCCCCATCAAAATGGGTTCTGCTATATCCATACAACTTTCAAAAATAAATCATTTGAGACACATGAGAGACCTGTGTCTTATATGCAGAATAAGACAAAAAGATGTCAAAATACAGAAGAAATCAGAATGACATTTTTAGTGGGTTTTGAGGGTATCTTCCCAATTAGGTTTGGTAATTCCCAAGGTATCCTTCCAATGCTTTTCCCATCCCCATTCCCCACACCATCCAGATCACCTGGGAAGCAGAGAGCAAATTAGGCTCTCTGCACTAGAGAGCAACTGTATTATGGCTACACAGTCATTTGTGAGATGACCCAGGACCTTAACTGCCGTAAGTTCCAAACAACTGATTTAGACTTGGAAGCTGCGTGCATGCTGGCTCAAGAAGGAATCCCCCATGTAAACGGGAGGGAGAGAAACATGACTGCTGGGCCTGCTATGTCAGCCAGATTGGCCTCGGCAATCAACCAGGTGGTACATGCTGCATCCAGAGTGTCTCCATAGCTGCATTGTTTTCTTTTAGATATGAGCATACAAAATTTAGGTACTGAAATCATAAGAAAACAGAAAAATAAGGGCCTACAAGTCATCTCTGTCCTAAGTGACAGAGTAATGTGCACTGAAATGATGTCACAAATAGAGGCCCCACCATCACCAAGTTATGTAGCAACATAGCTAAATGGCACAAATTATAAGCGCAGATATTTTATCCAATATTCAAACATAGATACCATGTATGATAGAGCCCGATACTAGGTATAACAAAGTTATCTTGACAAGACAATGAGAGTAGTCAAGAACAAACATGCCCAAACATAAGTATTCTTTATAGACATAAGCTCCTATTTTAGCCTCTATATTTGAATAATTTATGACACATCGTAAGAGGGCTAGTGTCCAAAGAAATGTGCATTCTGAGCCAATCATAAGTTAATCTCGGAAAAACAACATACTATCTTTTATTAGGACCCAGAATTTATGAGTGAAAGTTATTCTTTTCATATTTATGACATTAGGTTAGGCCTCTAAATTTGAAGGTTTCTCTCACCGTGTACAACAGAGTAACAGGGCTGTAATGAGCTTTAGATCTAGTCTGGGGAATCCTGTTATTTTTGTCCTGGGCATCTCCTGAAAAACGTTGTGCCAAGATCGTAGTCATTTTGGATGAAACATTTACAATTGGAGAAAGATCAAAGTCAACACCTTGAATGGAGCCCAGAATCTGATTGGTAACTGATCTGGATATAATTCACAGGTGTTACGTGCTCCATGCTTTTGGCCCTTCCATCTGTTCTGCATCATCCTGATTTTGAACAGTTAGCACTTCAGTCACTTCATGCTCATCCAATATTCCAAAATAGACACTGGGATCACAGAACCAAATTATTTGGCTTAAATGAACAAGACCAACAGGTCTGGGGAATACATGACTGAGTGGCTATGTATGCATGGCAATGGGCAGAAATTATCTTAGTCTTTTGATTTTTTACAATGAAAAATTCAGGTTATCATCTATGCAACATTAATTTGCAATCATGGCCTGACAGAACCCTGCATAGAGATACCGTCTGTGTCCAACAAATGGTAATTCACACTGTGTTTAAACCTAGGCCTAATTCCAAACATCATGTTTCAGGAAATAACGGTAAAAATGATATTGTCACTGTTTTTAAAGGCCTAGGGTCTAGTGTAGGATAAGAATGTGGAAAATGATAGCATATATGCTCACGCCTATATAATGCACACAAGATAAAAGATAATTGCTAATGTAGACTATCAGAGAGTCATGGTGGTTCAAAGGAATGAAATGAGATGCCAATCACATCAGTTAGAGCAAAGTGAGATGAAGAATAGATTGCGTGTAAGGTTGCATTTAGCAGGGTCTTGAATGAGGAATGATCATTTTAAAGAGGTGATAATTTTTAAAAGTAGAAATCTAAAAATGACAATCTACACTGAGGGAAGAACACAAAACACTAAAATATTCACTTATTATAGTGATCCGAGGGGCATAGGTATTGTTCATTTCAAGTAGAACAGAGATGAAGTGTCAGGAAGAGTCCAGAGGCATGAATATGGAAGCTCATTTTGATGTCAAAGCAGTCAATACTAAAGAAAACTATTTTTATTTAACACTATGGGCAATAGCGAGGCACTGAAGGTTGCAGAGCAGAAGGCTGACACTATCAGATCTACTCTTTCAAAAGATAGCTTTAATTCCACTGAATATAATTAATAGGAATGTGAGATAATACAGAAAATTATCTCTGTGACCATGTAAGACGCTTTGAAAGATTTTGAGAATATAATATGGATTGATAACACTGGTTATATAAGGGAGGAGAAAGATAGGACAATATTAAGGCAGATTCTATGGACCTGGGCCATTGAATTGGAGGCTGAAAGCAACGGTGTGGGGAAATTAAGATATATAGGGACATGGGGCTCTGGCTGGTTGGCTCCATGGCAGAATGGTGGGCAGGCATGTGGATGTCCCCGGTTCGATTCCCGATCAGGGCACACAGAAGAAGTGACCATCTGCTTCTCCATCCTCTCCCCCATTTTTTCTCTCTTTTTTCCTCTCTCTCTCCCCCTCTCCAGCAGCCATGGTTCAACTGGTTTGAATGCATTGGCCCCAGGTACTGAGAATGGCTCAGTGGAGCCTCAGCCTTCAGGTGCTGGAACTGGCTTGGTTGCAACCATGGCCCCAGATGGGCAGAGCATCAGCCTTAGACCAAGGTTGTCAGGTGGATCCTGATCAAGATGCATCTGGGAGTCTGCCTCTCTGTTTCCCCTCCTCTCACTTGGAAAAGAAGGAAAAAAAAGATATATAGGGACATGGGTCACCATCTATAGTACTGATACATCATTGACTACTTCTGACTACAGTAATGATTAATTTTGTCATATACTTTCCAGAAAATCTGACCTAGATGAGGCCCTTGTGAAAAGGAAAGGAGGGAGGAAAAAGGTACTGCTCATCACCTCCCTCCCACCAAACATACATTGCTTTCTAGGCTGTTGGAGAGACATGGATACTGAGAAATCGCAAGGGACCAAATAACGAAAGGCCTAATGATATAATACAAATTTCAAGTACTTATGATGGATGCAAAAAATTTTACAACCAAAAACATCTAGAAATATATATAAATACTGGAAATGTAAAAGAGATTATGATATTTATATTCCCAATAATATACTGTTGTACACATGTCAATGTGAATAAAAATGTTAGATGAAGATGACTTTCATGAGTGGTCATAATTATCTGAGTTATACCAAAATGCTTATAGTTTTCTTTTTGATATTTGTAAAAATTATATGACTTTGATTATGCTAAAGGAGCTACTTAGTATTATGTCATAAATTACATTTACTCCTTAAATACACTTTTTATTTATTATTTATTTTTATTTTTTAATTAATTAATTAATTTTTTAGAGAGGAGAGAGAGAGGGAGAGAGAGAGCAAGGAGAGAGAGAGACAGAGAGAGAGAAAGGGGGAGGAGCTGGAAGCATCAACTCCCATATGTGCCTTGACCAGGCAAGCCCAGGGTTTCGAACCAGCAACCTCAGCATTTCCAGGTCAACGCTTTATCCACTGTGCCACCACAGGTCAGGCTATTTTTCTTCTTTTTGAAGTGAGAGGAGGGGAGATAGAGACAGACTCCCAAATGCACCCCAACTGGGATCCACTCAGCAATCCCCATTTGGTGCCGATGCTTTGCCCATCTGGGGTCTTGTTTGCAACTGAGCTATTTTTAGCTCCTGAGGTGCGGGCTCCACAGAGCCATCCTCAGCACCCAGGGCCAATGCACTCAAATCAATTGAGCCATGGCTGTGAGAGGGGAAGGCAGAGAGAAAGAAGGGGAAGGGGCAGCGGTAGAGAAGCAGATGGTCACTTCTCCTGTGTGCCCTGATTGGGAATCGAACACGGAATAGCCACACACCAGGTTGACACTCTACCACTGAGACAATCAGCCAGGCCTTAAATGCACTTTAATGTGTTTTAGGATTTGTAAGCATATGCTTCTCTATATTTTCTTAATGTTATATTTATGAATTAAAAGTAATTTTGCCCTTGCCAGAAACAGGGTCATGAATATGGGCATATTTTGGTGAAAGATGCTAAATTTAGTTTTGACTAAAGTTTGACAAACTTTTTGGGTATTTTAGGGGGAACAACCACTAGGAAATATGAGGCTTTAGTTGTGAGAGACTTTAATTAATTTATAGAGAAAAGTAAATTCAATCACTGTATAAAATTAGAGAGTAAAGGAAGAAAAGTCCACAGGCCAGAACATTTGGTTGAGATGAAATGCTCTTGGAAATCAAAAGGAAATAATTTTAAATCTTGATTCTATAATTCTTGTTATCAAATGTGCTTGATTCTGCCTTATGGAATTTGTTGCAAAAACATAATTTCAAGTAGCTTCTGATGGACGTGTCCTAATATAGTCTGGCTGTTCAGAATTCACTCCTTGATCAAAGCAGTGATTAAGAGGAAATCATGCAAAAGAGGCCATGCCCTGACCGAACAGTTGCAGGGTAACATTTACTGGCATCTTTCTAGCTCTGGAACTAAATTATTCTCACACAAAAAAACCAAACTTCAGTCTGGCAATTAATGTTCTATGTATATCAGCAGTTCACAGCTAACAATCTAATGAGCAGATGATCCAGTTGGAATTCTACATTACTTAACATGTGTGAGCCACAAATAAGAAAGGGATGCAGGATTTAAGAAGTGATCCTAAAATAAAAGCTAAAGATCCTCAACTGTGTCTGTTTGTGTTGTAGACTCCTTTTTTAAAATCAGCAAAGAGTATCCCTGAAAGGACTAGAATTGGAAATAAGGTACATATGGGAAAACTGACTGAGAGAACTTCTGCGTAAGTGGAGACTAGCAGAGGGTGTGATGGCAACAGTAATATGAGAAAATTAATTGTCTAGATTATGAGGAAATGGAAGCAGTACTAGTGACATTTCTCCATTCATTTACTCATTTACAGACAGTCCCCAGGTTACGAATGAGATATGTTCTGTAGGTTTGTTCTTAAATTGAATTTGTACGTAAGTTGGAACAAGTACCTTTACCTATTAAATGCAACTTAGACAGATGTTTGTCTTAACACAGCATTTAATTTTACCTTTCTGTGCATAGAAATATTTAAACATTTTCAAATTTACAGAACCTATCTCGGTAACCCGAGGACTGCTTGTGTTCACTCAATATATGCTAATTAGTGAATGAACAATTTCACACACTCAAGATGCTTGCATTTTTGGATGGGGAGCCATAGTACAAATAAAAGCACAAGAACCAAGCAGAGAGCATTATGTTTGGGTAGTTAGAGAAAGTCTGTATGATCACAATGAAATGAAAGAGGAAGCTATGGAAAATATCTATGGGGAGAGAAAGGTGATTATCCTCAACAACAACAAAAAATTCAGTTCAAAAGCCCTGAAGGTGAAACATGCTTGGATTAGAATGATGGTCAAGAAAAGTCAAGAAGACCAGTGAACTTGGAGGAGAGTGTGTCAGGATAGAAAATGAGGTAGAGAGTAGGGAACCAGATAAGATTCATAGGCCAAGGTTAACAATTTAAATATTTTTAAAGACTAACAAGAAACCAAAAGATAGATATAATTTGATGTACACTTTAAAATAATTTCTCTAGCTACAATGTTGATAACAGGCCAAGGAGAGGTGAAACTAGAAGCAACAAAACAAGTTAGGAGGCTACTGCAGTTACCCAAGTGAGAGTAATAAGCATCAGACTAGGACGAGACAAGAGGGGATATCTTAGAAGAATCGTTTTCAAAGTGTGGTCCCAGACCCACTGGCATCAGCAGCATCTGGAAACTGGTTACAAATGGAGATTCTCGAGTCCTGCACCAACTACTGACTCAGAGACTCTGGGAGTGAATCACAGTCAACGTGTGTTAACGAGCCCTGCAGGCGACACAAATGCACGCTACAGTTTGAAGATTTCTGCCTTAGATGAAATGGCTCACCTAGTTATGTTATAGATTCTGAACAATTTCATCCCTTTTATGTCACTTAGTCAATTAAATCATATACACAGTACATTGGTTAACTGTCAAAAATTGTTCCTTACAAATCAGAGATTTGTTCATCCAATGAGAACATGTAAAGCTATGTGAAATAGGGAAAAAAAAAATTAAACACGAGCTATCTCAACCCAAGCACACATAGTTGCAGTACTCAAATATTGAATTTCTTGCTCTAAATTCAGGCCACTTTCTAATTCATTTATAATACATATAATACAGTATGTATCAGGCTACTTAGTACAAGCTTTAATTTAAATTGCCAACAGTCTTCAAAGCAAAATATATATATAGCTGAATTGAATGATTTCATTAGCAGTGGTAAAAAATTACTTTGCAAATTTTCAGAGAAGTCATGTCTTCAATTTTTTAAAGACACGATTTTATCAGTGGTGGGCATCCCAATTACCATATTTCCCCAAGGTTAAAACACACTCTTTTTCGAAAATTTTGGGGTCTAAAAACTGGGTGTGTCTTATACAGTGGTTGTAGATTTTTACTTGCATTTCCCGCTTTTTCGCACTTGTTTTAGTGCTCATTGTTGAAGACAGTGATTCGTCATCAGACACAGCTGAGGACAAGCTAATGGATGGGAGTTTTGACGGTGATGAGGAGTTGTATGAATTTTATGATGAATAAAACTTGAGTTTAATAACTTGATGTAATACATTTTTTTTTCAAATTTCAGGCCCCTCAAATTAAGGTGTGTCTTATCCGTGGGAATGTCTTATACATGGGGAAATATGGTAACAAAAACTGAAAGCCCCAAATCAACAGGAGTTGCCTTAAATTAATGAATGGGTGCCACAGACTACAATGATTCATTGAGACATGCCTAAAAACCTGAATATTTTGAGTGCTATTTTGGGTTCAAAGCATAGTGAGTCACCATAGTGAATTGAAAAGCAAACACAAACAAATAAAGAAAAAAATCAAACCAAAACAAAATAAAACCCTCCAGAAAGCTAACTCCTCAAAAGAAATTCATTGGGGAAAGCCTCTCTAATTTGGTCTGAATTAATTTGTTATTCCATTGAAAATGTTTCAGAATCACCTTGCTGGAAGCAGAAATTTGAAGAAACAGAATGAAAAGTGACTATTCTTAAAACAAAAATTTCTTTAAAACATGTACACATATGTATGTGTGTATGTCTCTCTACATATGTATGGGTGTGTGTGTGAGTATATACATAATTATATATATAATTATATATATCTATATAATTTGTGTCTATATGCATGAAAAGTGACAAAATGACTATAGATATATATGAGAAAGAAATGATCTAACCTTTAAGCCTAGTTCACTAGGTATTTTTTGATTAAAAGAAAACCATAATTTAATAACTAAAGACTATTTTAAAATTTGTCAAATATACTGAGAACTGAGCCCAAGTGTTTTAGATGTCCACTGGAGACAGAATAAAACAGACTGATGTCATCAGAGGCATACATTTAAAATCATGGAGAATCCAAGATAACCAAATGGCAACTTATATAAAAACTTCAGTGAACATTCTAGGCAAGAATGGCAGACCATGTAGCATGTTCAGAGCTGAGGACACATGCCAAAGGGTTTAAGCTGTAGGGTGGTTTTGCTCCACAATTATATCACACAAAATACAGTAATAAGTTCTAGAGACCCAATGTATAGCATGGTAAATATAGTTAGTAATACTGTACATAATACTATTGTATACCTAAATTTGCTAAGACAGTTGATGTTATGTGTTCTCACAAAAAAAAAAAGTCTTAAGACTATGTCAGGTGATGGATATATATTTTTCAAAGTATATAATCTTTAAGGGAGGGAGGAAGGGAGAAGAAAGAAGGGAGGAAGAGAAAGAGAGAGAGATTAGTTTCTTGTTCCACTTATCCATGCATTCACTGGTTGATTCTTTTTTTAAATTTTCAGATTTTATTTATTCATTTTTATAGAGAGAAGAGAGAGAGAAAGAGAGAAAGAGAGAGAGAGAGAGAGAGAGAGAGAGAGAGAAAGGAGGAGCAGGAAACATTAGCTCCCATATGTGCCTTGACCAAGCAAGCCCAGGGTTTTAAACTAGTGACATCACCATTCCAGGTTGATGCTTTATCTACTGCGCCACCACAGGTCAGGCTCACTGGTTGATTCTTGTATGCTCCTCTGACTGGGGATCAAACCCACAACCTTGGCATATTGGGCGATGCTCTAACCAGCTGAGCTACCTGGCCAGGCCTGAGATGATGGGTATATTAATTAGTTTGTTTGTGGTAATCATTTCACAATATATACATATTTCAAAACATCCTGTTGAACACCTTTAATATATATATATATATATATATATATATATATATATATATATATAATTTTTGTCTGTTAAATCTCAATAAAGATGAGAAAAATAAACATTTATATCACCTACAAAATACAACAATGCTTTTCACTGGAGTTGAATACCCTGGCATTCAATTTCAACCCCAGTGAATAGGGGGCATATTTCTGTGTACCCCAGTCCCACTAGCTTTATACTGTGGATACTGAAAACCTCATGGTACAAGAAGCTCACAGAAACAGGAAGCCTGTCTTTGCATTATGATTATCTGGCAGAAGACGGTGTTCAAAAGGTAAGATGTACTACCTTGATCATCATGGAAACGCATAGTCAGTGTACCCAAAAGACAGTCTCAACGACAAAGAAGTTTCTGTCTACATATATAAACTTCCCCAGAAAGAACAAAAAAGTCAGACAAAACACAATTGATATATAAATTCCCCAGCCTGATCTTCCTTTTTTGTTCTATTACTACTTCCTTTCACTGCTACTATTTGTCATTACTACTTCCTTTCACTGCTGCTATGTCATTCTTTCATCTAAACTTTCAAGTCTCCCATATGATCCACTTGCAAACATGGTCTCAAGACAGGTTCTCAACACAGTAGAGGGTCCAGAGCAAGGAGGGAAAGAGCGGGGACAAGCAGCTATGTTCAAGCTGTCTATCGTCACCAGCAATTGCCCATCAAAATGTGGGCTCCCTTATTGCATGTCCACTTCTTATACTGTTTTCAAGCAGAAAAAAAAATGTTGGAGAATCTCTAGGACCCAAATGGTCTAACACCTTAATTTCTCTTTTTTTTTTTTTCCTCATAGAGACTCCCACATGCACCCTGACCGGGATCCACCCAGCTACCCTTATTTGAGGCTGATGCTTGCTGGAATCAACTGAGTTACCTTCAGTGCCTGGGGCAATGCTTGAACAAATGAAGCAAATGGCTTTGGGAGGGAAAAAGGGAGAGAAGGGGTGGGGAAGGGGAGGGAGCGGGGAAGAGAAGCAGATGGTCACTTCTCCTGTGTGCCCTGACCAGAGGTGGAACCTAGGATGTCCACAGGCTGGACTGACACTCCATCCACTGAGCCAACTGGCCAGGGCTAGTTTCTCAGGGAAGTTACCATAGTTCATCATGGTTTTGGATTGCTTTTCTGAAAGGATTTTGGAAACTCTCTGTAATATACAGAATTACATATAAACAAGTCTGCTCTGGAATTTTACATTTATTTCAGCTTATCTTAAAATTTTAAGGGTCTAAGTTAATATTGATATTTATATTTTATTAACTATTTAAACTTTATCAATCACTATTTACTGAACATGTTCAGAGCTATATCCTTCCTCTGTTTCTCCACTTGTGCTAAATAATGGCATTGTGAATATATATTGTGCAAAGCCTTGTGCTCAATATTTAAAGACATTTAAAGGGAAGAAAATAATATTGATTGAACAACTTCTAAGGATCACATGGGAGATTACAAAAATATTGTTAAAAAGGATTAAAATATGTATTTAACAGAGACAGAGTCAGAGAGAGGGACAGATAGGGACAGATAGACAGGAAGGGAGAGAGATGAGAAGCATCAATTCTTTATTGAGGTTCCTTAGTTGTTCATTGATTGCTTTCTCATATATACCTTGACTGGGGAGGTCACAACAGAGTGAGTGACCCCTTGCTCAATGCCAGCGACCTTGGGGTCATGTCTATAATCCTATGCTCAAGCCAGCTACCCCATGCTCAAGCCATAGACCTTAGGATTTCAAACCTGGATCCTCCATGTCCCAGTCTGATGCTCTATCCACTGCGGCACCGCCTGGTCAGGCAAAGGATTAAAATATTTATTTTAGAAATGCAGAAACTGACATTTAAACAGATTACTTGCCAATATGTTGCTAGGTTACTTGTCTGTGGTCATACAATTACAAAGTATTAGAATCAAGATTTTAAAAATTAAGTTTTTATTGAGGTAACATTGGTTAATAACATTATATAAGTTTCAGGTATACAAAATTATAATTTGATATCTGAGTACACTATCATGCACCCACCACTAACAGCCTGGTTTCCACCCATTGCCATATATTTGACCCCCCTTTTCCATTGTGTCCCCCTCCTAGTCCCTTCCCCTTTCGTAGCCGCCAGTCTGTTGCATGTATCGATGAGTTTGATTTTATTTCTTTTTTCATTTTGTGCTTCACACATGATTGAAATCATATGGTTTTTGTGTTTTCCTGACTTATTTCATTTAGAATAATACCTACAAGGCTCACCTATGTTGTCTCAAATGGTAATATTTTATTTTTTATCACCTCACATCTGTTAGAATGCCTATTATCAGAAAAACATTTTAACAAGAAATAACAAGTGTTGCAGAAGCTATGTAGAAGAAGATACCCTTGTAGATTTTTGGTAGGAATGTAAATTGTAGTCACAATAGAAAACAGTACGGAGGCTTCTCAAAGAATTAAGAAGAGAAGTATCATATTATCCAGCAATTCCCATTCTGGGTATTTATAAAAAAAATGAAAGCACTAAGTCGAAAAGACATGTGCCTCCCTATGTTCGCTACAATATTATATACTATAGCCAAGAAATGGAAATGACATAAGTGATCACTGATGGATGATTGGACATAGAATCAAGTTTTGATACTAGGTCTGAGTCTGGAGACTCGGGATTCTTTCTCTTCACTATGCTGCCTATCCAATTCATTTCAATCTGTTGACAGTTATATACTGCAGCGTTTCAAGAGCAGCAAGCACCCCTACTGCCTTTGATCTGCCTATCCCCCTAGCATAATACCTACTACAAAACATAAACAAGTATTTACTGTTAATTATATGAAAATAAAATCTGCTCAAGGGATTTAGTATCTTGTACAGAACCTATGAGGTGAAAAATAATATAAAACAGCACATATTAAATGTCAAGAGAAATACACTCAGTATATTAAAGGAACAAAAACAAAGATTAAAATTAATTCTGAGAAAATAGGTCAGATAGGTAGGGGATGCTGTTGATCCCCTGTTCTGTTGGCCTTTTAACAGCTTTGTACATCCTTGTCCCAGTTTCTACACACAGTGCTGCTAAAGGCTCCCTTATGCTACATTTTTAGGATTGTTCTTGGGCACTGGAAGGAGGAGAACTAGAAGTGCCTGCCAGTTTTACATCCCCTACCACCATGGGAGGTCCCTAACCAATGAATGAATGTGAGAATCAAAGTCCAGTTCCTTTACTTTGAGAAGAGACAGACTCTCAAGTGTAAATTGTACTCCCCAGGTCTTTGTGGCACCAGGCTGAGTCTGGGACTTGACCCGAAATTACACTTTCCTTGGTTTCATTTCTTTTTCTATCCTGATTGGCCGGCTTTGTTATTGAAGACAGATCAGCAACTGTAGAAAAGAAATTCAGGTTATTTTTGGTAGGAAAGCAGAAGTCTGATGTGTAGGATGCCTAGTTTGTAGTGGTAAATTAGGTCATTGAGAAGGTTAAAGAGATGGCAGTTTGATCCTGAAGCATTTTGAGTGAGGCAATAAAGTCTTTATTTAATAACTAAAGGGAAGTCATTGAAGGTCCCCACTCCACCCTGCCAATGAATAAAGTAAGCAGCTCTCTATATTTCTGCCTTTCTACCCTCTGTCCACAACCTTCTAACTGTTCATCATGATCATTTGCCAGGTTTCTGTATGACACTTGACATTTCTCTGGATTCCACAAACCTAAAGGCATTTTCCTTTCTCTTCTCACTCATTTGTATATACTCTTTCCATATAGAGAACTTTTGTCTTTTCTTAGAATTCTTTCTATATTTCTGCCCTCTCTCACTGGAGATGTAAGTTTCTTTACTGCAGAGTCAATTTCCAGTGACTACATCCCTGAAACATTTGCCACAGACTCCTCCACAGAGTATTTAGTATTTGTTGAAGTCGATGAAAAACTAAACATCAAACCCTAGAATTTTATCACACTTCACCTTCCCCCTCTCAGCATTGCTTTTGAAAGGAGCGGGAGAGCAGGTACTCAGAGATCATTAGTTTCTCCATGGTCTCAATACCAGGTCAGCATCTATTTTGACATTCATTGGACTGTCAAGGTCATTCAGCCAATGGTTATCTGAATATCCTCTAAAATCTCAATTCCTCTGTGGACAGGGAGAAGCAGGAAGAGAGGGCAGATTATTTCACTGTTCTTTCCACTGTTATAAAAATTATCCGATGTGGGTTCTTCTCTAGTTAAAGCACTGATTAATAAAAAAATAAGAGTAAAATAAATCAAATATGACTAGTTTTTAATTATTCTGTACTATAAATGGTCCTATTATTTGCAAAGGCTATAAAAATTGGTCAGTAAATTAGCTGATAAATTCTATAAAAAATTTCATTTAACTGCCTTTAGATGACAAGTTAACTCAATGTTGAAATGACTTCTGAGGGGTGTTACAGCATACTTTCCTAACATTATGCCACCAGCAAACTATATTCCACTATGGTTCTTTTCCATAGGAAAATATTCTTCATACTCACCTTGGTAGTGACTATTACAAGAAACATGCAGCAGCTTAAAATGACACCTCATATATTTAATTTAGTATTTTTAATTTTTTTCTCTTTTCTTGATTACTTTTCTGACCTGCTATATTATTTTTATGCAAGGAAATTTAACTGTCATCTATAAAATTTTAAGAGGATACACTTTAGAAACAAATTTATCCATCTCTATTACAAGGCACATAACATATGAATTTGAAATTGGTAGAAGTTTTGCTTTTGTGAAAAAGTCCGATAAAATATAGAATGTTGATGATTGACCCTAAAGGGCCTTAAAATTTTGTTTTTAAATGATTTCGTGTGAAAATATAGATGAAAAATTATTTTTGTCTCAGCACAAATATTTTCTTCAGAAAGCCATCTCTGGGAGAGACAAACTGGCGTGATAAAATAGTCCATGTGTTCAGATACATTTCCAGCTTCCTGCAGTTATTCTGGGGTCATGTGACTAGTTGTGTCCAAGGGTCTGTGATGATTTGGAGACTAAGTGTCACAAATTGCGTAACTAGAAGGTGAAGGAGAAGCACTCAAACTACAATCAGACAAATAATACTTGATTGTACTAACTCACTGAGTTTCGAGACTTTGTCTGTTTTGGCAATTTGCATTATATATCTCAAATAATACCCATTCCGTAACTGTTTTATATAGAATGGACCTCCTCATTTTTCAGGCCATTCTATCCCTCTCTTCTGCTTGATTCTCTCCATAGCACTCACCATCATCTAACATCTAACATACTATAAATATCACTTCCTTTAATTCAAATAACCTTCAACTATATAGATGCAAAGCTCTATAAAACAGGAATGTATTTTTATTTCAGTTTAATTGACTGATGTATCCTTCGTAACTTAAACTGTACCTGGAACACAGTAGACATTCCACACTTTTGCCACTTGATAAAAAGTTACATAATTTCTCAACCCTCAGTTATGCTTCTCACCCTACAGCCGTAAAGATAAAATAAGAACATATACAAAATATCTGGTCTCACCGTTAGTATAGATTCAACAGAATTATTCAATTCTAGATCCTATCAAAATCACAATGGAATTTTTCACAGAATCAGAAAAAATATCTTAAATCTCATATGAAAGTTAAAAGACCTCAAATCGCCAAAGCAATTCTGACACAAAGGAACAAAGCTAGAGGAATCAGAATCACACATACATTTATTTATTTATGTATTTATTTCTTTTAGAGAGAGTCAGAGAGAGTGAGGCAGGGAGACAGGAACATGGAGCTGCTCCTGTATGTGTCCAGCCAGGGGTCCCCAAACTTTTTACACAGGGGGCCAGTTCACTGTCCCTTAGACCATTGGAGGGCCGCAACATACAGTGCTGCTCTCACTGACCACCAATGAAAGAGGTGCCCCTTCCGGAAGTGCGGCGGGGTGGGGGGTGGGCTGGATAAATGGCCTCAGGGAGCCGCATGCGGCTCGTGGGCCGTACGTAGTTTGGGGATGCCTGGTCGTGACTGAGAAATGGAACCAGCAACCTCTGCACTCCAAAAATAAGCACTAACCAACTCAACTATTGGCCAGGGCTTAATTTTCTTAGAGACAGAGACAGAAAGGAGAGAGGGGAGGGGAAAGGAAAGCTTTCATCTGTTGTTCTACTCAGTTGTGCATTCATTGATTGCTTCCCATGTGTGCCCTGACTGGGGATCAAACCTGTAATCTTGTCCTTTCAGGATGATGCTCTTAACTGACTGAGCTAACCGGCCAGGGGAAATCACATTTCTTGATTTGAAATTATACTACAAAGCTGTAGTAATCAACTGAGCATGGTACTCGCAGAAAAAATAAACACACAGACCAATGGAACAGAACTGAGAGCACAGAAATAAACACAAGCACTTACAGTTAATAATATTTAACAATAATAATTGAGGGGAAAGGATATTCTCTTCAATAAATGGTTTCAGGAAAACTGGGACCAGGAAACTGGACCCCACTCACAAAAAATAAACTCAAAATAAATTAAAGACTTAAATGTAAGACCATGAACCACAGAATTATTACAAGAAAACATGGAGGATCCCTGGCACTGGTCTTGGCAATGACTATCTAGACACCAAAAGCACAACTACAAAAGCAAAAAATCAACAAGTGGGACCACATCAGACCTAAAAGATTCTGCACAGCAAAAAAGGATCAACAAATGAAAAAGCAACCTAGAGCATGGGATAAAATATATGCAAACCATATATATGGTAAGTAGTAAATATCCAGAATATATAAGGAACCCATACAACATAACAGAAAAATAAAGTGACTTGATTAAATAATGGGCAAAGGACCTGAACAGATACTTCCCAAAAATATTGAAATAGCCAACAGGTACATGAAAAGGTGCTTGATATCATGTCATCAGGTAAATATCAATCAAAACATCAAACATCACCTCACAGCTATTAGAATAACATTATTAAAAATATAAAAGTATGGGTGATAAAATGTGGAGAAAGGAAACCCTTGCGTACTGTTGGTGGAAATGGAAATTGGCACAACCGCTCTGGAAAACAGTATGGAAATCTGTCAGAAAATTCAAAAGAGAACTACCATATGATCCAGTAATTCCCACTTCTGGGTATATATCTGAAAGAAATAAAATCACTATCTCAAAGAGACATCTGTACCCTCATGTTCACTGCAGCACTGTAGCATGATTGACCATAGTTAAGACATGGAAGCAATCTTCTGTAGATAGAAGAATGGATAGAGAAAACACTATATTTTTTTCAGCCACAGGAAAAAAGAAAATCCTGCCATTTGTGACAACACGGATTAACCTTGAAGGCATTATTCTAAGTGAAATAAGTCAGACAGAGAAAGACAAATACAGTATGATCTCACACGTGGAATCTAAAAACATCCAACTCATAGAAACAGAGAGTACACTGCAGGTTGCTAGGGGTAGAGTGCAGGAGGGGGCAAAGGGTGAAGGTTCTTCCAGTATACAAATTTCCACTTACACAATGGATAAGTTCTGGGGAGGAATATATAGCATGTTGACTATAGTTAACAATACTGTATTGTATGTATATTTGAAGGCCGCTAAGAGAGTATCTCTTAAAAGTTCTCACCACACACACATAAATGTAACTATGTGAGGCTATGGATGAGTTAACTAACCTTATTGCACTAATCATTTTGCAATATACACACATATCAAATAATCAAATATATACCTTAAAAATACACAATGTTATATGTCGATTATATCGCAATGAAGCTGGGAAAAAAGAGATAAGGAATTCCTCCTTTAAGGGAACCTCTTCCCTAGCTATGAAATAAGTTCTATCACAAATTCTCTCAAGATTATCTGAGCAGAATATTTGATCTATATATCATGGCAACTTAAGTCTGCTCAATAAGTAGCACTTACCACTTTCTATTTGTAGCACTGTCTTTTACATTTTTATCAAGATGCATATGCTCCTATACACACCCATATATATGCACACATACATTCAAACATATACATACATATATATACATATATAATATATACATACATAAGACATTAAAACATATAAACATAATAGGTATTTAAGACTAAGAAAAGGGTGAAATTGCATCCATGGAGATATTATATACACTTTCCTTTTTTCCTTCAGTTCTTCAATTTATTTTTGAATTTTTTATTTTTTCAATTACAGTTTATATTCTATATTATTTTGTATTAGTTTTAGGTGTGGAGCATAGCAGTTATACAATCATATACTTCACAAAATGTTCCCCCTGATATTTCCAGTACCCACCTGGCCCCATACATAGTTATTACAATATTATTGACTATATTCCCTATGCTGCACTTGACATCCCTGTGACTACTTTGTAACTACTAATCTGTATTTCTGAATCCCTTCACCTTTTCCACCCAGTTCCCCCAAAGCCCCTCATCTTTGGCAACCACCAATCTGTTCTATCTATGACTCCGTTTCTGTTTTGTTTGTTCCTTTATGTTGTTCTTTAGATTCCACATATAAGTAAAATCATTTGGCATTTGTCTTTCTCTGACTGACTTATATCACTGAGCATAATACCCTCAAAGTACATCCATGCTGTTGCAAATGGTAATATTTCATTCTTTTTTATGGTTGAGTAATATTTCAGTGCATATATTATATGTAGCACCACTATTTTATCCACTTGTCTCTTGATGGGCACTTGAACTGCTTCTATAGCTTAGCTTTTGTAAATGATGCCCCAGTAAACATAGGTACCTATCTTCTTTCAAATTAGTGTTTTGTGTTTCTTCAGACATATATACCCAGAAGTGTAATTGCTGGGTCATAAGGCAGTTCCATTTTTAATATTTTGAGCAAACTCCATACTGTTTTCTATAGTGGCTGCAGCAATCTGCATTCCCGCTAACAGTGCATGACGGTTCCCTTTTCTCTACAACCTTACCAGCACCCACTGTTTGTGGATTTATTGATAATAGCCACTCTAAGAGGTATGAGGTGATATTTCATTGTCATTTTTAATTGCATTTCTCTGATGATGAGTGACTTTCAGCATCTTTTCATACAGCCATGTTTATGTCCTTTTTGGAGAAGTGTGTATTTAGTTCCTTTGCCCATTTAATTTTAATTGGATTGTTTTTTTGTGGTGTTGAGTTATATGAGTTGTTGTTGTTTTTTTATAAATTGTGAATGTTGCCCTCTCATTAGATGTATCATTGGTGAATATGTCCTCTCATTCAATGGGTTATCTTTTCATTTGGCTGCTGGTTTCCTTTGCTGTGGGTAAACTCTTGCTGTTACCCACAATGAAGGTCAAAGAGAAAGAGATTTTACTATTCTTTTACCTATGGAATCCCAAATAACAACCTTTCCCAAACAATTCCTTACTACGAAGGGAAAGGAAATTGAGAACCAAAAAGCCTCATATAGTGATTTCTTAATTGAGATGTAATTGACCTATATTAGTTTCATGTATACAACATAATGATTCAATATTTGTAAAATATATGGCTGATATATATATATATTTTTTTCATTTTTCTGAAGCTGGAAACAGGGAGAGACAGTCAGACAGACTCCCGCATGTGCCCGACCGGGATCCACCCGGCACGCCCACCAGGGGCGACGCTCTGCCCACCAGGGGGCGATGCTCTGCCCATCCTGGGCGTCGCCATGTTGCGACCAGAGCCACTCTAGCGCCTGGGGCAGAGGCCACAGAGCCATCCCCAGCGCCCGGGCCATCTTTGCTCCAATGGAGCCTCGGCTGCGGGAGGGGAAGAGAGAGACAGAGAGGGAAAGCGCGGCGGAGGGGTGGAGAAGCAAATGGGCGCTTCTCCTGTGTGCCCTGGCCGGGAATCGAACCCGGGTCCTCCGCACGCTAGGCCGACGCTCTACCGCTGAGCCAACCGGCCAGGGCTTATGGCTGATATTTTTAAAAGGCCATTGCCTTATTTTGTTTTACTTGCCAAGTGTTTTCAAAGGCAATGGAACACCAGAAATTGAGCTAGTATAAAGCATTCACGTGCTGTAGATTTTCTGTAATTATAATGTCTGATTCCTGGTTTAGACATTATTCCCTTCCTTGACATAAATGCTAAAACTTCAGACACAAAATGCCAAAATTCACAAATTTTAGTCCTCATAAAAATAGAGATGGGGGCCTGACCTGTGGTGGTGCAGTGGATCAAATGTTCACCTGTAACGCTGAGGTCGCCAGTTCAAAACCCTAGGCTTGCCTGGTCAAGGCACATATGGGAGTTGACGCTTTCTGCTCCTCCCTACACCCTTCTCTGTATCTCTCTCTCTCTCTCTCTCTCTCTCTCTCTCTCTCTCTCTGCTGTCTTCTCTAAAACAATGAAATAAAAATACTTAAAAAAAATAGAGATGGGGGACAAATATTGGCATTAAACTTACGTAAACTTAATTTTTAATGTGATTTTAAAATTCAGTCAGTTGAATAAAAAAATAAAAATGACCTTTTGTTGTGCCTTTTTCAATATTTACGTCAATGGCAATATTTTTTTGGTTTTCTGGGGTTTTTTTTGCAAGAGAG
Source organism: Saccopteryx leptura (assembly GCF_036850995.1). Classification (NCBI taxonomy): domain Eukaryota; kingdom Metazoa; phylum Chordata; class Mammalia; order Chiroptera; family Emballonuridae; genus Saccopteryx; species Saccopteryx leptura. The sequence goes on from NC_089516.1 coordinate 26,300,864, forward strand.
CAAGAGAGAGAGAGAGAGAAACAGACACACAGGAAGGGAGAGAGATGAGAAGCATCAACTCATGGTTGTGGCACCTTAGTTGTTCACTGATTGCATTCTCATATATGCCTTAACTGGGGGGCTCCATCCAAGTCAGTGACCCTTTGCTCAAGCCAGTAACCTTGGACTTCAAGCCAGCGACCATAGGATCATATCTATAATCTCATGCCCAAGCCAGTGAACTTGGGGTTTCGAACCTGAGACCTCAGTGTCCCAGGCCAATATTCTATCCACTGCACCATCACCTGGTTAGGCTTCTTCTTTTTTACTGTATGCATTAAGAATCCAAAGTGCTTCTATACCTCCATTTTGAGCATGGTTATTAAAATGTAAAATAATTTCTTCTAAACACATTTTTCTTCTTATCAAGTTGACAGTTTTTACCCCAATTTCATCTCCTACTTATTTCTCACACATTGAGTGGACACACCCACTGCCATTTCACAAATTCTTGCAGATTTATATACATTAAAATGATTACATCAACAACTGATACAAAATAATAGTGTTGGGCTGCACAAGAGTAAGAAAAGGAGGCATTAAGTTCCATTGCTTTTTGTGATATACAAAATGATACAGTGACGATTTTTTCTTTTGCTACTCTGATGACTTGCTATTAAGGTAGACTCAGTTTGAAATTTATGCAGTTAAAAATAGTTTACAGAAGTTGATTTGGGGTATTCTGTGATTTTTACTATATGTGCGTGCGCGCACGCATGTATGTGTGTGTGTGTGTGTGTGTGTGAGAGAGAGAGAGAGAGAGAGAGAGAGAGAGAGAGAGAGAGAACACAAAGATAGAGAAATTCCCACTAGATAATGTCTTTTTCCCCAAAGGAACCAGGAGAAAAGATCTGTAGTTTCTTTGGGGACTTTGCCCCTTAGCCTCCCTCTTGCCTAATGTGAATATGAGTGTGAACCTTCTTATAATGCTGTAACTGAAGGTAGCTTAAGGATTTTGAAGCATAATTTTTGCTGTCCTAGTTTTCCACATTACTTTCTAACATTAGAATCTAATTCCCACCTAAGATCTTACTCCAGTGTCCTTTCCACTCTTAAAGAATATAATTAATCACTTTAGCAATAAAATAGATGTGTACAATTTCACTGTCTACTTGGTACTGCACATAGTATTGCAATTTTCTACTCAGTAAATCAGACAAATAAAACCAGCCGCAAATTATTCTTCTGGGGACAGAATGAGATAATATATGTTCTGGACCTGGTACAGTGCCTGACTGACAAAACAACAACAATAACAAAAAACAATTTTGGAGCTACTGATATTATTATTATTTGTAAGTTTTATATAATTTTCCTCTTGTGTAGAATAGCATTATATCTTTATATAAGTAGAGGAAGTTTGCCTGTTATGAAGGAACTACCTAAGCAGGTTGTATGTTTCAAGTTTACTTGCCACAAACTTGCATAAATGCCAAAGTATTATTTTCCATAATATATGATCAGCTGTCATGATTCACATTTAGTGGTGAATATTTAACCTCTCTAATAAGAGCTTCATATGTCATTTTGTTTAATCTTCATAGTAACTGTGCAAACAACTCAGTTATTTTATAGATACAGCTTCTGAGATGTGGAAAGCTTTAGGATCACAACTAAAGTCAGAAGTGTCAAGCAGCAACTGGAGTATGCCTGACTTTAAAACCAGCGCATCAGGCTCTGGCCGGTTGGCTCAGCGGTTGAGCGTCGGCCTGGCGTGCAGGGGACCCGGGTTCGATTCCTGGCCAGGGCACATAGGAGAAGCGCCCATTTGCTTCTCCACCCCCCCCTCCTTCCTCTCTGTCTCTCTCTTCCCCTCCCGCAGCCAGGGCTCCATTGGAGCAGGGGTGGCCCGGGCCCTGGGGATGGCTCCTTGGCCTCTGCCCCAGGCGCTGGAGTGGCTCTGGTCGCGGCAGAGCGACGCCCCGGAGGGGCAGAGCATCGCCCCCTGGTGGGCAGAGCGTCACCCCTGGTGGGCGTGCCGAGCCGATCCCGATCGGGCGCATGCGGGAGTCTGTCCGACTGTCTCTCCCCGTTTCCAGCTTCAGAAAAATACAAAAAAATAAATAAATAAAATAAAACCAGCACATCATAGGTCCTGGCCAGTTGGCTCTGTAGTCAAGTGTTAGTCTAGCATATGGATGTCCCAGGTTTGATTCCTGCTCAGGGTACACAGGAGAAGCAAATATCTGCTTCTCTACTCTTCACCCTGCCCACTTCTCTCTCTGTCTTCCCCTCCTGCAGCCATAGCTCAACTGATTCGAGCGCATAATCCCAGGTACTGAGGATGGCTCCATGGAGCCTCCACCTCAGGAGCTAAAAATAGCTCAGTTGCGAGCATGGCCCCAGATGGGCAGGAGTATTGTCCCCAGATGGGGGTTGCCGAGTGGATCCCAGTCAGGGTGCATGTGGGAGTCTGTCTCTCTGTGTCCATGCCTTTCACTTAGAAAAGAAGGCAAAAAACAAAACAAAACAGCAGATTGCTTACAGTTAGTCTACAACAGCTGATTAAACACTCAACAACATATACAGTGATTATATATCATCTTTGGGTTCCTGTCAGTTCTTTCTCATAACCTCTATCCACATTATTGTTTGTAACAAAGAATGCATTTATGTTGGCAATGAAATATGGCAGTGCTACTAAAACATGGCTTTCATTTTTGTATTTTCAAGATTGACTCATTTGAGATTTAATAGGTGTTTCCCCATGAAGAACAAAGTAAGCCATGCCATGTAAAAAAACAAACAAACAAAGACAACTTTGTTAATGATAGTTGTGTCCCTTTCAAAGAGCCTATGTGCACTTAGTTCTGCATTATCACTTCAACAAAAGCTGGTCAAACAGCATTAGAGAAGTGACCATGAATGTTATCTTGTACCTTCATCAAATAGCACATTGCTAAAATAATCATAAAATTAATATCCATTTTCCTGGAAATCACTATGTGTTCCACTGAAACAAAGACGTCTGATAGGAGAGACAGTAGTGATTTCATCATCTCCAGCTTTCCTCCCGATAAGACCAGAGCATATACAACTTTCCCACTCAAAGTTAGGTGAGATGGCATAATCTGCTTTTAGCAACAAAATGCAAGCAGAATTTCTATATGCTATCTCAACCTTGTCCTTTCTCTGCCATACTCCTCGTGGAAGCACATGTCAATTCTGAGGTGTATCCCAGAGCCTCAACTTGGATAACTACCCTCTAGTGCTGCTAATAGCCACACAGATTTGATGTGAGGAAGAACAAAAGAGTTGTCTTGATGTACTAAAATTTGTTTGTAATTTTCACATATCTAACTGAACCATTGACATAACAGGATACCATATCAGCACTAAAAACATGGTATTCTGTTATGTCTCATAGGAAATAAAATTTTTCAAGAAAATATTCAGCAATGAGAAAAACTGGGATGTACAATCATATGCTTTCAAATAGGTATTGACTGATTACCATCTTTTTTTCATAAGTCATACTCTAAATCTGTGGTAGTCAACCTGGTCTCTACTGCCCACTAGTGGGCATTCCAGCTTTCATGGTGGGTGGTAGTGGAGCAACCAAAGTATAAATAAAAAGAAAGATTTAATGATAGTAAGTTGTTTTATAAAGATTTATTCTGCCAAACATAGCGAAAATCTGACATAAAGTACTTGGTAATTAATTATTATTATATGCCTTAACTTGCTGTAACTCTGCTGTATAAATTTTATAAAGTTACTTCCCTATTTTATAAATCACCATTATTGTGGAACTGGTGGGCAGTTATAAAATTTTACTACTAACAGAGATACAACAGTGGGCAGTAGGTATAAAAAGGTTGACTACTCCTGCTCTGAATCATGGTAAAAATACTGGTACTAGGTTAAATATTATATCTATCAATATTGTAACTATGAGAATCATGTGATCTCCTAGTTCCTGCTACATTGTTAAAGTATTTACTCATTTACTGCAATTTAAAATTTGTTACAACAAATTCCCTCAGGTGTGTGATAAAGATTTAAAGTCAAGAGAGAAAGGACTCTGAGAGAAATATTATAATTACTCATATATGTGTCTGTTTGTTTATATATAGAGGAATTATTCAGCAAGGGGAAACACCTTGATAATGATTTTCATAATAATTTACTACAGTGAAAAATAACACTAACAAATTAAACAAACAAGTATGTGTCCAAGATAAACAGTTAACCATTAGCTATTTCTGCATAAACTTCAACACCTTAACTAACAAAAATTAAATCAAAACAGACTATAGTAAAACAAACCACAGCACATATTGAGTTCTGAATGCTCACAATATTTTTGTTTGTTTGTTTTACATGATAGAAGGGGAGATAGTGAGGCAGACATCCGCATGTTTAGTGACTGGAATCCACCCAGCAATCCCATCTTGGACTGATGCTTGAGTACCAAGCCATTTTTAGCACCTGAGACCAATGTGCTTGGACCAACTGAGCTATCCTTCAGCACCTGGGGCCATGCTCAAACCAACTGAGCAACTGGTTGTGGTAGAGGAAGAGGGAGAGAAGGGGAAGAAGGAGGGAAGGAGAAGCAGATGGTCGCATCTCCTATGTGCCCTGACCAGGAATTGAACCCAAGATGTCCATACACTGGGCCAATGCTCTATCCACTGATCCATCAGCCAAGGCCTCACAATCTTAAATATTGAAGTTATTTTATGGTAGCAAATGACTTACTGATGCTTTCATTTATAAGGATCACTATCATTATATAAATTCTTTAAAAATCTTTTGGGGTCAACACTCAAACTACAAATGGACTCAAATCCTAACTCATCCCCAATGGAGTAGAAAATAAACATATTCATGATAAAATACAGCTAGTATCTGCTAGGTAACCCTGTAATGAATTCCTGATGATTATTTTCTTCACACTGATGATATTATGACCTTTCTTAATACATTCTACAAAAAATTTATTTGCTATAGAAATGAATCACTGACTTGATTCAACTGTGTCTTTATAAGAATTAATTACATTATAATTACCCTACTATACAGACCAAAGGAAACAACCCATTTTTTGCCACACAGTTGATTTCACTGCTTAAGAAAACTTCAATCAAATAATTATCTCAGCCTTCAAAAATCCTTCACAACTGCATTATCAAATTAAAGTATTTCATTTCAAATGTCAAAATACATGTTAACATGCAACATTTAGTTAGTAAAGTTTCTTTTTTTATACATTAAAAATTTTCCACCAATTTGGGAGTTTAAGTTAATTAAGAAACAAAATTTCATTAAAAATCACTGAACAAAATTAAGATTTAACCATATTTTTCTTACATGTTACATGACATTGGGTTGATGTATTTAAAAAAAATCTTTTATTGATTTTATAGAAAGAGGAGAAAGAACAGAGAAGGGGGTGGGGAGGAGTGGGGAGTGTCAACTTATAGTAGTTGCATCTCATATATGACTTTACTGAGAAAGCCTAGGGTTTCAAACTGGCAATCTCAGCATCTCAGGTTGATGCTTTATCCACTGCACCACCACAGGTCAGACTGGGTTGATGTTTTTATCTGGTGGCAAAGAATAAATACTTTTGTTCAATTCTTACGGTCACTCCTTTTTTTTGGTACAGTTTACTTGGAAAATAGATAAAACCATGAATATCAGAAAGTAGTATAAAACCCTAAGACAAGCTCTTTTTTTTTTTTTTTTTTTTTTTTTTTTTTTTTTTTTTTTTTTTTTGCCATATGACTGATCCCAGGAACACCTATTAAGAATTACTGTGAGACTGAAGAATTATTTCCCTATTTTCTACTTTTCACTCCTAGCAAACAGGCTTTTAACATGGCAAGAATTCCTCGGGTCAGTACCCTTTCTTTAACCCCAATTTGGTTTATTTTCTAGATGAGAAGCACTTAGCTACCAAGGCAACAAGCTTTATATAAGTAGGTCTATGGAGAACCTCACTTAGTCTACCATTTGCTAATAATCACTGAACGAATAACAAAAGGAACATTTGGGCAGTCATATTTAAAAGAGGAAAACATGTATTTCATAATATAGTGCACAACACTACACAAATGCAGGATATCATTCTAAAGCAAATCAACACAAAACATTCAATTGATTAATTCTAAGTAAATCAAAGCCTTGTTATTTTGTCTATGATTATTTTTAGGTATCTGTAAATAAAAAGAATGAGGCTATATATCCTTGGAGGACATATAGGGATAGACTTAAAATCACGAATGTCAATATTTGTTTATATCATGAAGTCAATAAAATATTAAAGGTAACTAAAACAGTATTTTATAATAAAACATAGCTCTATTTCTAAACTAAGGAATACTTGGTTTTTAATTGCAAAAGCAAAAGACAATAGTTTGCAAAATATCTTTGAAACAAATCAACTGGAGCTACTTCAAGTCAGCCCATATTTTGATGTGTTGAATTTTCAGAGTATTACTTATGTGATAAATGCAATGAACCACTGAGATCCTTCTTCAAGGAAGGACATTTTGCCCCAGCTTTCATCGATCATCCACTTCAGGGATTGCCTCTACAGTAAGAGAGACATTTTTCAAGGTTACACCCTTCCCAGGTCAGCCCAAATCCAATGACTTATGGAAGCAATTGTGTAAAGCACTAGCCTTTTAGGCCCAGTGTGCATTGATCCTGACTCTCCAGAACTCCCCCGTGGTGACAGTTAAGTCCCAGTATCACCAACAACTGGACTTCTGTTTTGCTCTCTTCCTTACACAAGGTCTGATCACTAACTAATAATTATTCTGCAAACTAAAATTCACATCAGCTTCCTAAAGAACTAAGAAAATTAGGAGAAGCATAATCAGGCAGATGCAGTAACAATGCCATTATTGGCAATGACTATTTAAAAAGGCCAAATACAGTATTTGAATCCTTGAGTAGCTGGCTTTGCCAAATACTAGGATGTGACCATACAGGATAACCCCATTCATTCAGTCACACTGAAGTAGGAGTCTTATCTAAGTTTGAAAGCTTAAAAATGATAACAAAACAGCAAGGAGCTCACATGATCATGGTCATGGGACTAGACAAAGCTCTCTGTGCCACCTGAGTCTCTTTCTCAATCTGCAGGGCTTGAGTAACTGGGGCCAAGTAGGCAGGGTGCATCTCAAATTTGCTGGCATATATCCTTCCCTGCCAATTCTAAGCTCGGGATTACTGGTCTTTTTGCATATTGTCTATCTTCCAAATATAGACAGATACATCAGAGATGTTGTCAGATGGCAGAGGTGCAGGTAAATCCATCTGGGCCTCCTGCCCTACCGCTTATGTGCCCAATATTCCTGGATGGTGTTTGGAAGTGGCAATGTTCCTGCTGCTGCTTACAGGACTGATGCATAGAACATTCACAGTGCTTATGGTGACAACTGGATACAAAGCAGCTTGCACAATGGACGACTTCTCAAGCTGCCCTCTTCAGGAACTATCACCCAAAATTGGTGATAAAAATGTGACCTTGAATTTACCATCTAATGCAGAAGAGATGAATACCAGCTTCTGTAGTAATGTGAATGCTGGTACAGTGATTGCTTTGGGGGCTGTTGACCCCCAATTTCATAAGGACTGCAGTGACTTACAGTGTCCAACTCTTACATTTTGTTCATAACTTGTCCACACAGATGCTTCTCCTAATGTAAGCACTAAAGGAGTCAAGATGGAATCCATACCTAATATCAAGGCAAACATACATGAAATATACAGATGTGTCAGAGCCAACCAAATAAATATACACATAATGCAACTATTAAACTCTGTGAGGTTACTATCCTCAAATACATTTCAAATAACATCAAGAAACAAACACTCTGCGAGCATGAACAGGGTTTCCCAACAACACCTCCAAGACTAAAACCTAACAGTTCTCCAGAAAGTCCATCTGCTTATAAATACAATATGTGTGTTGCAAATGGAACCGGTCTGCTTGTAGTATGGGGTGACAACTAATTATAAGCTACAAGAAAAGCTATAAGGCTATTGTGACAAGAGCATTCAATATCAACCCAAATAAGACCACTGCACTATAATTCTCATCTAGCCACACTGAACTCTGCAGCAAAAATGTCACTCTTCTTATCTTCAGTTTGGAGTGGATGCAAGTTCCAGCCTGTTTTTCCTACATGAATCCAGTTAAATACAATTCCCTGTGACACCAGGCATCCCACTTTAGAAACTCCCAGTGACTCAGAGAGACTTTCATGCCACCATTGAAAAATTCCTGTAAGTGTAATCCTGAAGAAAATATTCAAGTCACAAATGCCTCTTTAGTCAACATAGTCAAAGCTTAGATGAGTCCAGCTTTTTTCAAGTTTGAAAGTAACAAATTTGCATTTGTGGAAGGATAACAATTGGATGAAAATAACGTGCTGAGTACTCTTGCCATTGGGGGGACCCTTTCTAGATTATTTCCATTGTGTTAATTGCTTATCTTATTGGCAGGAACAGAAGTCATGCTGGGCATCAGATAAGTTAGTATTTGAAATTATTCTCTATCACTGTATATCTACAGCAACTGTAAGAGTTTATGTTCATTTTCTATGAATTAAGTTTGGTATTGAAATAGAGGTATACTTCCTTATAAACTTTTTTTCAAGTTCACTTTATCATATGTGAAGTTCATCTTGAAACATTTACTATACACAAAAGAGTAACTATTAAAATGGTTGCTGTGGCCCTGCCGGTTGGCTCAGTGGTAGAGCGTCGGCCTGGCGTGCGGAAGTCCTGGGTTCCATTCCCGGCCAGGGCACACAGGAGAGGCGCCCATCTGCTTCTCCACCCCTCCCCCTCTCCTTCTTCTCTGTCTCTTTCTTCCCCTACCGCAGCCGAGGCTCCATTGGAGCAAAAGATGGCCCGGGCGCTGAGGATGGCTCCTTGGCCTCTGCCCCAGGCGCTAGAGTGGCTCTGGTCCTGACAGAGCGATGCCCCGGATGGGCAGAGCATCACCCTCTGGTGGGTGTGCCGGGTGGATCCCGGTCGGGCGCATGCGGGAGTCTGTCTGACTGCCTCCCCGTTTCCAGCTTCAGAAAAATACAAAAAAAAAAAAAATGGTTGCTGTAAGTGTTACTAACAGGTTAAATGTTAATATTTACCAAAGTAGAATTATAAGGTAACAGTTTTTATTTAAATTGGCACTGATTCCTCTATCATTTTTTTAAGATTCTGTTGTTAAATTTATTTATTCTTTATTTGGATTTAAGTGTTAGAAAGGGAAAGTCTTGGGTGCTAGCACTTACAACTAATGAGTAGCACATGTTTAAGTGATTCAAAATAATATAGGAAAGAAAAATCAAGGCCCTGGCCAGAGGCTCAATGGATAGAGTGTTGGCCTGGCATGTGGACATCCTGGGTTCGATTCCCAGACAGGGCAGGCACACAGAAGTGACCATCTGCTTCTCCACCCCTCTCTCTCCTCTTCTCTCCCTCCTCTCCTTCTATAGCCTATGGCTCAATTGGTTCAAATGTGGCTCCGGATGCAAAGAATAGATTGGATGGTCCAAGGGCATAGGCTTCAGGCTCTAAAAATAGCTCAGTACTTGAGCACCGGCTCCAGAAAGGTTTGCTTGGTGGATCCCGGTCGGGGCACATGTGGGAGTCTGCCTCACTATCATCCCTCCTGTCACCTAAAAAAAAAAAAAAAAGGAAATGATGAAAATTTAAAATGCTTAAATTAAGTTCCAAAAAACCAGGGCAGCCACAAACCATATAAGGATGAACAGCACAAATTTAAACATTTCATAGTCAACTGGACCTAACCTTTGCCATTTGAATATTCTGCCACTTAAAAACTGGCACTTTAAAAAATATTTAGGTTAACTTTCAGTCTTCTGTTTGAACTTCAGGGTGATGCTGTTTCTATATTGGTATACAATAAAAATTACAATGTACTGATTTGTCCACTTAAAACTTGGTTGTGATTATATACTTAAAAGGTCAGTTCATATGCAATTCACTGTTTGTAACAATGGTGACAAACTCCTCTTGTTTGTTTGTTTGGCAACAACAACGAATATCAATTATCTTTGATTTATGGGCCAGGGCACTATTCAGCTACATTTGCATCTCTTATCTTGTATTACTACTTTGGACTCTAAATATACTTCTTACCTTTTTACAGATTTTTTTAAAAAAATAACTTATGTGCAGTTATATGGCCAGGGAATAGGATGTCTAGAGTTTGAATCCCTATCTTACTGACCTTCATGTTCAACATCTAGGGCAGGGGTCCCCAAACTTTCTACACAGGGGGCCAGTTCACTGTTCCTCAGACCGTTGGAGGGCCAGACTATAAAAAAAAACTATGAACAAATCCCTATGTACACTGCAAATATCTTATTTTAAAGTGAAAAAACAAAACGGAAACAAATACAATATTTAAAATAAAGAACAAGTAAATTTAAATCAACAAACTGACCAGTATTTCAATGGGAACTATGGGCCTGCTTTTGGCTAATGAGATGGTGGTGCCCCTTCCAGAAGTGCAGCGGGGGCCTGATAAATGGCTTCAGGGGGCCGCATGCAGCCCGCGGGCCGTAGTTTGGGGACCCCTGATCTAGGGTTTGCCACTTTGTGCACCATCTCCTTTGGCATTGGAAAATAATTTTAAATCATTTCAAAATATATACCTAACTGTTCCTGGGTTAATATAATAGTTCCTGTTCTCTTGGATTGCCACAGGTCTGTTCTCTCGAAGTATACAAAGCAACTGCTAAGACAAAGTCTACAATTGCCACCTCCCCAGATCCCTCATTATCCACTGGACCGTTTCAGCTTACCTCCAGAAACTTTCCTCTTTGCCACGTGCCTTGGGCCTAATGTTCACTGTGCCCTTACTTCAGTAGCATTTTCCTAGGCATTCGGAATTTTGCATGTCCTAATGTCCTACTGACTGAACTCTGGCTCGCTGACTGTTTCACCTCCTTACCCTCCCTCAAATACGTGCTCCTAGAGGGAGCAGAGGTGGTATGAGAACAAAGCAAAGAGTCCTTGACTTCACACATGCCCCCAAATGTTAGAGTAGCTTCTGTGTGACAGTTTGCAAGTAATGCAAAGAAATGATTCTTTTGGTTCAAAAAAGGAGGCATTTTAAAAATGAAAAATGCCGTTTTACATTTATTTATTTATATTACTTACCCAGGTTCATTCTTCAGACTGTGTAGGCTAAAAAATTATGTGGTTTAGGCATCTTCACTAATACAGTGGTACCTTGAGATATGAACAGACCAACATACGGATTTTTTTTTTTTTAAGATACGAGCTGAGACTTGCTCTCTATTTTTGTTCAAGATCCAAGCGAAATTCCAAGATATGAGTCATGTTTCAGGAAGCTGCCGCTAGTTGGCACGTTGGCGCACGGGTTCAGTATCGGCAGTTTGATATATGAGTTGACTGACTTACGAGCTCGGTTACAGAACAAATTAAATTTGTATCTCAAGGTACCATTGTATATGGTGAAGGTCATTCTAATCATGAACAGAAGTGCCTCTCTCAGCCTGCCTACCTGCTTACCTATCAACCCATACATAATATCTTTCTCTCTTTCCTTCAACACTGTACTCCACTGTTGGCGTAATGGTGACAAACAGAATTGAGAGATCAGAGTAGCACTTGTGACAAAAATTGGTTGTGCCACTGAAGGATAGCTTAGTCCATGCCTAAAATTTACTACTACCCAATTGAGTTCTTTATCTCTAAAGCTGTTTTAAGTTCTAAAAAACAAATAAATAGAAATTACTGTATAAGGGGATGAATTTTTTCACCCACAGTGCTTTAAAGGATAGGACTTGAAAACATACATGAAGATAAGCATAAGTCCTTCTTTTTTATTATTAATTTTAATTTATTATGTTAACATGGATTCAAGTGTCCCATTCAATATAACACCCTCACCCCCAACAACGTGCCCCTCATTACACCCACTTTGTCCCCCTCCCCGTAACTTCCTTCCCCACTTTCCCTCTGGGATTTGCTGTCCTGTTATCTATATCTCTGTGTTATGTATATATAATATCACTAATCCCTTCACCTTCTTTGATTCCATCCCTTCATCCCCCTTCATTCGGACAGCTGTCCCTCTGCTCTCTGTAACCCTGCCTCTGTCTCTATTCTGTTCCTCAGTTTACTTTGTTCATTAGATTCCACATATAAGTGAGATCATATGATATTTGTCTTTCTTTGCCTGGCTTATTTCACTTAGCATAATAATATCCAGGTCCATCCATAAGCATAAGCCTTTTCAACAAATCATGTTGGAAAACAATATTCACATGCAAAAGAATGAAGCTGGACCTTTACCGTGCATTATATATAAAAAATAAGTCAGGATGGGTCAAAGGCAAAAATATAAGAGCTAAAATTCCAAAAACTATTAGAAAACACAGTAGAAAAGCTTTATGACATTAGATTTTGTACTGATTTTTAGAAATGACACCAAACATAAGCAACAACAAAAACAGATCAATTGGACTATACCAAATTAAAATTTTATACATCAGACACTATCAACAGAATGAAAGGTAACCCACACAAAGACAAAAAATATTTTTAAGTCATATACTGAATATGAGGTTAATTTCTAGAATATAAAAAGGACTTGACTAACTCAACAGCAATGAAAATAAGCAACCCAAAAGGCTTAAACAGACATGTCTCTAATTCAGAACTAGCCAATAAGCACATGAAAAGATATTCAATATCACTAATTATTAGGAAAGTAAAAATCAAAACCACAATGAGAGGCCACTACGTACCATTTAGGATGGTGATTAGGCTATTACATATACCTATATGTTTAAAAACCCATAAAAAGTAACAAGTGTTGTCAAGGATTGTAGAGACACAGGAACCCTTGTACACTGCTAGTGAGAATGTAAGATGCAGCCACCATAAAAAACAAACAAACAGTATGGTGGCTCCTCAAAAACTTAAACATGGAATTAGCATATGAATCATGAATTTCAATTCTATATATATTTACTCTAATAACTAAAAGGAAACATTTGATCACATATTTGTACACCCTTGTTCATAGCAGCATTGTTCACAACAGCCAAAAGGTGGAACAAACTAAGTGTCTATTGGTGAACAAATAAACAAAATGTAATACATAGAAACATTGGAATATTATTTAGCCCTAAAAGAAAGAAAATTATGACACATGTTATAACACGGATGAGTCTCAAAGCCTTAGGCTTAATGTAATAAGCCAGACACAAAAAAGAAAAATAGTGTAGGATTTCACTTGTATGAAGCACATAGTATCCTCAAATTCCCAGGAACAGAAAGCAGATGGGTGACTGTCAGGGTCTAGCGGGAGGAGGTACTGGGAAATCACTGCTTTAAAATGCATATAGAATTTCAGTTTGGGAAGAAGAAAAAATTCTGGAGATGGATGGTGATGGTGGTTACATAACTATGTGAATAGATTTAATGTCATTAACTGTATAATTAGAAATGATTGAAAATGGTGTTTTATATTATGCATATTTTAGCACAATATAAGCATAAGATTGACATTTAAATATTAAAAATTATATTTTAAAATACTTGACCATTAGTGAAGAAGTGAAACATTGCACTCTACAACATTTAAGTTGACTTCAAAGCCAAGATTAGCATAAATCAACTGACATTGAAAATAAGTTATAATTTACCTATATTCAGACTTGCATTAAGATATAAATCTTTTCTCTGACCTGTGTTGGCGCATTGGATAGAGTGTCAACATGAAATACTGAGAGGTTGCCAGTTTAAACCCTGGGCTTGCTCGGTCAAAGCACATACGGGAAGCACCTACTATGAGTTGATGCTCCCTGCTTCACCCTCCCCACCCTTACTTTCTCTCTCTCTCTCAAAAAAAAGAGACAAGTTTGTATATATCACTAATAGCATATAGCAAACATGATCTTTAAGAAGTGAGTCAAAATTGTTAATTTGCACGGTAATGAGATGTATGATAGGGGGGCACTCTCATCTTACTGCTCTGACATACAACTGGAAAATTAAAGAATTTAATTTCTAGGCCCTGGCCGGTCGGCTCAGTGGTAGAGCGTCGGCCTGGCGTGAGGGGGACCAGGGTTCGATTCCTGGACAGGGCACATAGGAGAAGTGCCCATTTGCTTCTCTACCCCCACCTCCTTCCTCTCTGTCTCTCTCTTCCCCTCCCGCAGCCAAGGCTCCATTGGAGCAAAGATGGCCCAGGCGCTGGGGATGGCTCCTTGGCCTCTGCCCCAGGCCCTGAAGTGGCTCTGGTCGCGGCAGAGCGATGCCCCGGAGGGGAAGAGCATCGCCCCCTGGTGGGTGTGCCGGGTGGATCCCGGTCGGGTGCATGTGGAAGTCTGTCTGACTGTCTATCCCCGTTTCCAGCTTCAGAAAAATACAAAAATAAATAAATAAATAAATAATAAAAAATAAAAGAATTTAATTTCTAAAATCAGAATAATCAGCATATGACAGTTGAAGTAGAAAATTATGACAAAATGCTAGAGAAAAAAGGGGAAGAGGTGGAAGTAAGGTGGAGAAAAAAAGAAAGTTGTGGGGGAAAGGACAGAGACAGAGAGGAGGCTTTGGCAGGCACAGTGTCAAGTTGTTATCATATATTTTTGTATCACAACTTCAGTCCTTTGCCTCGTTACTGGAGGTGTTGTAGCTTCATCAATCTAAAATTGCAATAATGCTCACAAATCAATTCTGATGATACCAATATTTTGTGACACTTTAATTTAATCAGATCACCATAATTAAATTTTCCAAGTCATTAAATCACCTTTTACAAAGTATATTACTTTTATTTCAATTATTCATTCAACTTAATGAACATTTCAAGCTCTCTTTCCTGTATCTTTCCCTAAGCTATCATATGTACTTCCTTAGAGCCCAGCAGTTCTTGTCAATTTTCAAAGAGCAATAGATTGAGGACATAAATGCAGTAAGCAAATACGTGGAGCTCAGCATACCTTGAAACTTGTCCATGAAGAATGATCATACTAATAGAATAAATCTTAGAAAATATTTAAGACTACAATCTGTATGGATATTATATGCCAAAAATATATAATAAAAGTGTTATTTCCGCCTGACCTGTGGTGGCACAGGATAAAGCATCGACCTGGAATGCTGAGGTCAACAGTTTGAAACCCTGGGTTGCCAGTCAAGGCACATATAGGAGCTGATGCTTCTTGCTCCTCCCCCTTTCTCTCTCTCCCTTTCTCTCTCTCTCTCTCTCTCTCTCTCGCTCTCTATCTATCTCACTATCTTTTCTCTCTAAACTGAATAAAATCTTTAAAAAAATGTTATTTTCAATGCCATGTATTTTGACTAATAATGAAACCAACAATTTATTATAAATTTCAAATGTCAAAAGAGGAAGAACAAGACAGGTGAGAGGAGGTAGAAACAGCAGGCATTGCTGCCACCATTCATATAATATTTCCTAGAAGAAATGATAGAAGATGTTCAAATTATAGTCACAACGAAAATGGTACTTTGAAAGGTGGCACTAAATCCAAAAGCCATAAAAAATTATAAATTCAGATATATCCATAAACTACCATTTTTGCAAGATACACTCTCCAGTAAGCAAAGGCAAGAGGAATAACTGGAACAATTAAATGCTTAACTAACTTGTGGCAAACTGATGATGAGTGTCCCCCACAGAAAGTGTTCCTTCATCCCTGCCCCCCTACATTTCAGTACACTTCTTTTAAGGCTTCTGAGAGTTTCAAAGGGAATGTCATGTACAAAACTGACGGCTGTTTGGAGTCTGCTGGAAAGGACCCCTCCCAGCACGGCCGTCCACAGGCAGCTCTAGGCAGCCTCTGACCCTGCCCCACAGTCTCCCTTACTGCAGAGGACCATGTCTGCCAGGGACCTGGACCGGTCTAGCCCCACACGGGGAGGCCGGACCCACTAGTGCTCCGGTACTGCCATGCTAAGAAGTCCTGGTCCATGCTGCAACCCAGTGCCTCCACGTTGATGCTGCTGATGTCTGAGATCATGCAGTCACATTGTCCCAGTTGGAAGATACCAACTGGTCATTGGAGCTGCCTGCTGCCCTGTTTTTGTTGAACGGAGAGGTGGAACTCATGGCCCACCAGTATGGGCTAGAGAGGTCAGGGATGATGTCGCACCTGCTACCCTGATGGTCTCCAGGAAGTTCTTGAAGTGCTGGCTGTCCTTCTCAAAGATGAAGGGCCGCAGAGACAGCAGCAGGAACCTATAACTGTTCTCCTGGAGCCCCCACATGTTGATGCAGAACTCGTGCACCAAGGCCCCATCACAGGACTCCTGCCACGCTGCAAACTGCCAGATCTTCTGTGGCGACAGCTTGCTGCGCAACGTAAGGTGTGCCGAGGCAGTTACACTCTCACAGACTGCCTTGGCATAGGGCTCTGCAGGCATGCAAGACAAGGGCAAGAGGCCATGTGCATGCTCATACTCAGGGAAGGAGAAGGTGTTGGCATCTCTCTTATATGGCTCCTACATGCCCAGCATGGTGGAAGAGTCATCATCACTGTGGAGCAACAAGTGGTGGGTATTTGTCAAATATGGATCTATCTGGAAAGTCAATGGTGGACTCTGTGTACATGATCTGGAAGACCTCCCTGAGCAGGGAGTACAGTGCCCAGCACTTCACCCTACCACCTTGCTCTCCATGGCCATGATCACCAGGCCCCAGGCCTCCACAGACCCCTGCTCTCTGACAGGAAGTCTGGAACTCCCCCCAAAACACACACACACACACACACACACACACACACACACACACACACACACACACAGGCTCAGAGAGATACTGGGGTCCTGCGCTGTTTCGGGACCATCAGGTGTGAGGTGTCATCCCACAGTAAGGACATGGCATGATGTCATGGATGAGGACTCTAAAGATGTTTTCCCTATTCCTCCAGACCAGCCAGACATTGTAGGCAGATAGGCTGATGACCTTGTTGTGCTCCTGAGTCAAGTGTCCGGGAAGCTGGTGGGCTGTCTTTGAATTATCTATGAAAAGTAGGATCTTGGTCCTATTGGATAGGTTTAGGTATCCTGGTATGGACGATAATGGACCTAAATACTTTTCCATTTCCATGTAGTCAATTAGAAGTCTATTGGGCTCCATTCGTTTAGGCAGGGACAGACAGCACCACAATGTGCAGAGGGTCTGTCACAGTCTCCTGAGCTACTTATGTCTGTTCTTTTCACCATTGAGGAAGACTCACTTTAATTAGCAACATGATTCCAGGCTTCTTACACTTCTTGCCTTCCACCTACATGTCTCTGCGAATGGTCCCCACATCCTGGCCAATTCAGGGAGCCCAAGGACCAGTTGTGGGACTCTAATAATTTAACAACCAGTTCTCTGTCCTCATGACCATTTTAAGTATAAAAAAATGATATACTGAAAGGTAGTTTATTATTTCATGCATTTAATACTTAAATAATAAAAGTGGTACATAAAACTAGATTATGTTATAAGAAGGACTTTTAAAATATTAGTGAAAAAATATTAAACAATATCTGACAGAAAGCAATAAAACTTATTTAATACATTTCCATATTGCTTCTTGATTGGCATCCTCACTTGCAATTTTCATCGCTTTTATCCGAGCATCATCAGCTGTGTGATTTATCTTTTCACTGTAGGAGTAGGATCCCACTCCTTTACAGGTAGGCCAATTAGACTAATAGTCATTGTTTGGTATGTTAGAAACAGGTGACTTCTCTGAACATATTATGTTCATCTTTGAAAAACTCCTTTCTCTGCTTCTGCTGAATTTATAGCAATTGATCTGACAATATTTTTTGTTCTTTGAACACTTTCAGGAATTGCATAGTTCTGGGAATTTTTAAAAATGTTTCCAACAAAATCTCGATAATCAATATCAATTTGGTAATTAAAATGTCATTAAATATGAGCAATTGTTCTTTAGCTGCTTTCCATGGAACTAGTACGTCTTCAATATTCCAGTAATCTGGCTCCAAAAAATGAAGAAACTATAATTTATTCCTATTTTGAAACTGGCTACAACTGGCTTTTAAATGTTCACAGTCCATTAGTCTTTTTTTCAAATTCCTTATGATGTTTTCTAAAAGTGTTTCTTGAGGAATTTCAACAAATCAATGATTTTCTACAAATTTTATATTTTTGAAGATTTCTGAAGTAATTTTTTATCAACATTTTTGTATGGATGGAATAAACATTACTACAGGTGCTTAGAATACACTGTTTTGCAGATGAACATTAAAAAAGAGTAAGGAATGTAACTTTGTAATTTCCACATTGGGCCACTGGTCAGGCACCCACCTTAGAGAGAACTCTGATTACAAGTGCCATTTTTACAACCTGTACACCATTCTCAACAAAAAATTAGGTATTAGTTCTGCCCAAGTGGTGCGAGCCGGCTGAATCCTACCACTACATGTCCAATCCTGCCCTGTAGCCAAGCTCCCTGCCACCCTGCTTCCCTCTCTGCCTGCAGATGCCTGGGCCAATTCCTATAGTATTAGTTTCACTGTACACAGGGCTGCCAACCTAATATATTTATATTTCCCAGACTGCTGAGCTTCTAGATAGGGCCTTAATGAAAGTTCTGGACAACAGGGTTTGAGTGAGTGTGAGGCATACTACCTCTGATTCTTGCCCTTAAAAATATTGTGAGCAGACTCCTCTGGGTCTCTCCAATCTTCTTGATCTCTTAGAATAGTAAGAATCAGAGGTGTTCCCTTGGACCCATAATTAGAAGCCATATATTGATTCATGGACTCTGTGTTTAATAAAATCAAAAGAGGAAAAATTATATGTTTGATATAACAATGTAAGATATCCCCTAATAACACATAATTTCACAAAGTGATAATTTCCATATTAAATAAATATCTACAATAAAATAATTATAAGATTAGCTATGTAATAGAAAATTAGCAAAGGAAACAGTTCCCCAAAATGGAAATAAAAACAAATCTTAAACATATGAAGAGTAGCTAAATCTCTAACCAAAGAATGAAAATTGAAATTCTATTGAAAGGACATTTTCAACTATTATATTTACAAAGAACTGAAAAACGTGGTGAAATGCTATATTCATGAACACAAGGATGAAAAGGTACACTTATGTATTATTAATTGGAGTGAAAAATAAAACATTCATACACACACATACTATTGATACTTGACCTAGCAAATTCACTTCAATAAATTTACCATATTGATATACATGCACAAATGTGAAATGACATAAATAAAAGGTAATTTATTTCACTATTGCTATATTAACAGAAAATCATAAGTGATCTAAATATCCATTGGTAATAGATTGGTTAAATAAATATGATATGTCTAGAAAATGAAATACTATACTATCCTAAACATAAAAAATAAAAAAGGAATTACTAATGCAATGATATGGAAAGAGCTCCAAGATATATTGTTATTTTGTTTTGTTTTTTTTATTAATTGAAATTACTGGGGTGACATTGGATAATAACATTATATAGGTTTTAGGAGTACAGTTCTATAATACATCATCTGTATATTGTACTGTGTGTTCACAACCTCAAATCAAGTCCCCTTCCATCAGTATTTATCCACTCTTTACCTTCTTCTGCCTCCCCTTAACACTCTCTCCTAGTAATCACCATACTGTTGTCTATATTTATGAGGGCTGTGTTTGTGTGTGTGCATGCATGTGTGCTTAAACCCTTCACCTTTCTCACCGAGCCCTCAACATCCACCCTTCTGATAGCTGTCAGCCTATTTTCTGTTTCTATGAGTCTGTTTCTATTTTGCTTGTTAGTTTATTTTGTTCCTTAGATTACATATAAAAGTAGAATTATATAGTATTTGTATTTTTTTGGTTGCATTTTTTTAAATTTAGCATAATATTCTCAAGGTTCATCCATGATGTAAGAAAAGGTAACATTTTACTTTTTACAGCCAAGTAGTATTTCATTGTGGAAATATACTACTGCTTTTCTATCCACTCATCTACTGATGAGCACTTTTGCTGGTTCCAAATCTTGGTTATTGGAAATAACACTGAAATAAAAACAGGGTGACATATATTCTTTAAACTCCATGTTTCAGAGCCACACCCTTATTATACAGAGACAGAATGGGAAGGCAGAGAAATGCAACCCAAATGAATCAAGAGAAATCCCCAGAAAAGGACTTGAGTGAGTCAGATATAAACAAACTACCAGATGCAGAGTTTAAAATAATGATTGTTAGAATGCTCAAAGATCTTAGAACAGCAATAGATGAACAGTGAGCACATACCTAAAGAGATAACAAATATAAAAAAAGGAAATTGAAATAATAAAAAAGAATCAGTCAGAAATGACAAACAGAATATCAGAAATGAAGAACACAATGGAAAGAATTAGAAGCAGGATGGATGAAACTGAGGATTTAATCAGCAAGTTAGAAAACAAGATAAACAAAGGCATGGAAGCATAGCAGCAAAAAAAAAAAAGGAAGCTCAAAAAGTCTGAGGAAATTCTAAGAGAGCACTGTGACAACATGAAGAGAAGTAACATCCACATCATAGGGGTTCCGAAGAAGAAGAGAAAGAACAAGGGATAGAAACCTTGTTCAATCAAATCATAGCTGAAAACTTCCCAAAATTGATGCAGGAAAAAGTCACACAAGTTCATGAAGCACAAAGAATTCCATTAAAGAGAAACCCAAAGAAATTCACATCAAGACACTTCATAATTAAAATACCAAAGCTAAGAGATAAAGAGAAAATATTAAAAGCTGCTATAGAAAAAAAGACTACCACCTACAAAGGAGCCCCCATAAGGATGACATCTGACTTCTCAACAGAAACACTTGAGGCCAAAAGGGAATGGCAAGAAATATTCAAAGTAATGCAGAACAAGAGCCCACAACCAAGACTACTTTATCCAGCAAGACTATCATTTAAAATTGAAGGAGACATGAAAAGCTTCCCAGACAAAAAAAAAAAAAAAATCTCAAAGAATTCATTACAACTAAACCAATGCTGCAAGAAATGTTAAGGGGCCTGTTATAAACAGAAGAGAGAGAAAAAATATAGTAAAAGAGGAAGATAGCAGATCAGGACCAGGTGGCAAAGAAGTAGGTGGACATATCAATTTCTACCTCCCAGAACCAAAGTGGATTACAACTTAATTATAAGAACATCATCTGGAAAAACCAACTTTAGACTAACCTAAGAGGATTCTTCAACTAAGGAACACTGAAGAAGCCACACTGAGACTGGTAGGAAATATGGAGAGGGCAGCCCAGCTCCCTAGAGTGAATGGCAGCCTGGAGAAACTCAGTGGGAAATGAGTTTAACAGAGAGGGGAGGGTCCTGAGCCCCAGGAACAAAGCCCCAGTCTGCAGCCCACGAGCCTAGAAGAGGTGTATGGACAGTATTTAGCCGGAAACAAGTCAGGATACTGTTTGTGAGGAAGAGACTGATTTCACAGACCCAGGATTCTTCTTAAAGGGACCACACAAAAAAACCTCTCTCACAACCACTCACCCGGGGCTCTGAAAGACGGGTAGAGAGGAGAGGACAAGAGCAGCAGAAATAAGTGTAATCTACGAGGCACAGGGAGAAACACTTTGAGGAACAGCCACCCTAACCCCTGGGCTGAGTCACTCCCCAAATCTGAAGTGAATATTTCCCCTGGAAACATCAATACGAGCAAAAGGAAGCAGGACACCAACCAAAGAAGCTCGATTGCAGCACTCAGAGCAGAGTCACTTAGAAGGAGGGAGCTTTCAGGACCTCCACCCACACAGCTGAGGGATTGCTGGAGGGCAGGCGGCAGTGGAACGCAGAAGTGCAGTTCCATCGGCAAGGGCGGAAGCTGGATGGCTACAACTGAGGCCCATGTGTAAGCTCAGTCTTGCGAGGCTGGGGTGGAGGGGACACGTGAAAGTGGTCAAACCCAGCTGCAGGCTGCCTGCAATCCAGTATGCGGGGGAAGGGCAGGAGCCGCAGAAAAGGTGGAGTCCTGCCCTTGAGCAAGGGCACAGGAGTGCAGCCTCGCCCGGCCCACGGGAACCGAGGCTTGTGGCCTGATGCATGAGCCGGCTCCTCCCGCAGGGGTGGAGCGAAAGCCCAGAACAGGCAGAGTCCTGCAATTGAGCGATGGCATGCAGTCCCACCCAGCCTGTGGAGCCAAAGCTTGCAGCCCTCCCGTGAGCTGGCTCCTCCTGCAGGGGCTTGGCGAAATCCAGGAATCAGGCAGAGACCCGCAGCTGAGCAAAGGTGCTCACCCCTGCCCTCAGTGACAATGCTTATATCTGGGTGTGATGCATAACCCCACCCGTGGGGGTGGGGCAAAGGCTGAGGCCACTGCAGCCCGCGAGCCCAGAAGAGCTTCTACACCCGAGCACGTGATCACAGCCCCTCCCATGAAGGAAAGGAGAGGCAGAAACCATGGCAACAGCCCTAGTGGGCTGGCACCAGCAACTCCCTTACCCAAACACCCTAGGCAGCAGCAGCAGAGGGGGTGGCGGGCCTGCAGACAGACCACAACTAGGGAACACAGACGCCACACCAAGTGGACTCCAGTGGCCAAAACCTTCTTTTACACAACAAAATGGGAAGGCAGAGAAATGCAACACAAATAAATCAAGAGAAATCCCCAGAAAAGGACCTGAATGAGTCAGATATAACCAAATTACCAGATGCAGAGTTTAAAATAACGATGGTTAGGATGCTGAAAGATCTCAGAACAACAATAGATGGTCATTATGAACACCTAAATAAAGAGATAGCAAATATAAAAAAGGACATTGAAATAATAAAAAAGAATCAGTCAGAAATGACAAATACAGTATCAGAATAAAAGACAATAGAAAGAATTAAAAGCAGGATGGGTAAAGCTGAGAATCGAATTAGCAAAATAGAGGACAAGATAAATAAAGGCAGGAAAGCAGAGCAGAAAAAAGAAAAGAGACTCAAAAAGTCTGAGGAAATTCTAAGAGAGCTCTGTGACAACATGAAGAGAAATAACATCCACATCATAGGGGTTCCTGAAGAAAAAGAGAAAGAACAAGGGATAGAGACTTTGTTCAAACATATCATAACTGACAACTTCTCAAAATTGATGCAGGAAAAAGTTACACAAGTTCAAAAAGCATAGAGAACTCCATTAAAGAGAAACCCAAGGAAATCTACACCAGGACACATCATAATTAAAATACCAAAGCTAAGTGATAAAGAGAAATTATTAAAGCTGCTAGAGAAAAAAAGGCTATCACCTATAAAGAGCCCCCATAAGGATGAAAACCGACTTCTGAACAGAAACACTTGAGGCCAGAAGAGAATGGCAAGAAATATTAAAAGTAATGCAGAACAAGAGCCTACAACCAAGACTACTTTATCCAGCAAGGCTATTGTTTAAAATTGAAGGAGAAATAAAAAGCTTTCCAGACAAAAAAACCCTCAAGGAATGCACTACAACCAAGCCAAGGCTGCAAGAAATGCTAAGGGGACTGTTGTAAACAGATCAAAGGGGAAAAAGAATATAGCAAAAGAGGAATGCAGTTTTAAAGAATAAAATGGCAATAAATAAGTACATATCAACAATAACCTTAAATGTAAATGGATTAAATGATCTGGTTAAAAGACACAGGGTAGCTGTATAGATAAGAAAACAGGACCCATACGTATACTGTCTACAAGAGACACACCTTAAAACAAAAGATGCACATAGACTGAAGATAAAAGGATGGAAAAAATATTTCATGCAAATGGAAATGAAAAAAAAGCTGGGGTAGCAATACTTATATCAGACAAAATGGACTTTAAAACAAAGGCTCTAGTAAGAGATAAAGAAGGTCATTACATGATGAGAAAGGGAGCAATCCAAAAGGAAGATATAACCATTATAAATATCTATGCACCTAATATAGGAGCACCTAAATATATAAAACAGACTTTGATGAATTTAAAGGGCGAGATCAACAGCAATACTATAATAGTAGAGGATTTCAATATCCCATTACATCACTAGATATATCCTCAAGAAAGAAAATTAACAAAGAAATAGCAGACTTAAAGGACACACTAGATCAACTCGATTTAATAGATATCTTCAGAACCTTTCACCCCAAAGCAGCAGAATATACATTCTTTTCAAGTGCTCATGGTACATTCTCTAAGATAGACCACATGTAAGGGCACAAAAGCAGTCTTAACAAATTTAAGAAGATTGAAATCATATTGAGCACTGTCTCTGATCACAATTGCATGAAACTAGAAATCAACCTCAATAGAAAAACTGAAAAATACTCAAACACTTGGAAACTAAATAGCATGTTATTAAATAATGAATGGGTTAACAATGAGATCAAAGAAGAAATAAAAAAATTCCTAGAAACAGATGATAATGAACATACATCAACTCAAAATTTATGTGACACAGCAAAAACAGTACAGAGAGGGAAGTTTATAGCACTACAGGCATACCTTAAAAGGTTAGAAAAAGCTCAAATAAACAACCTTACCCTGTATCTATAAGAACTAGAAAAAGATAGCAAATAAAGCCCAGATGTAGTAGAAGGAAGAAAATAATAAAGATCAGAGCGGAAATAAATGACGTAGAGGTAAAGAAACAATACAGAGGGTCAATGAAACCAGGAGCTGGTTCTTTGAAAAGATAAACAATATCGATGAACCTTTAACCAGACTCACCAAGAGAAAAAGAAAAAGGACTCAAATAAATAAATTTAGAAATGAGAGTGAAGAAATAACAACTGACACAACAGAAATACAAAATATTATAAGAAAATACTATGAAGAACTGTATTCCAAAAAAATTAAACAACCTAGGTGAAATGGACAAATTCCTTGAAACATATAATCGTTCAAAAATCAATCTGGAAGAATCAGAAAACCTAAACAGACAGAATACAAGGAATGAGATCGAAACAGTTATCAAAAAACTCCACACAAACAAAAGTCCTGGGCCAGATGGCTTCACAAGTGAATTCTACCAAAGATTCAAAGAAGAACTAACTCCTGTCCTTCTCAAACTATTTTAAACTTTCAATAGAGAAAAAGACTTCCAAGTTCCTTTTATGAGGAGAGCATAATTCTGATACCAAAACCAGGCAAAGACAACACAAAGAAAGAAAATTATAGGTCAATTTCCCTGATGAATTTAGATGCTAAAATCCTCAACAAAATATTAGCCAACCAGATCCAGCAATACATGAAAAAAATTATACATCATGATCAAGTGGGGTTTATTTTGGGGAGGCAAGGATGGTATAATATTCGTAAATCAATCAATGTGGTTCATCACATAAACAAAAGGAAGGAGAAAAACCACATGATAATTTCAATAGATGCAGAAAAAGCATTTGATAAAATCCAGCACCCATTCATGATCAAAACTCTCAGCAAAGTGGGAACACAGGGAACATACCTCAACATGTTAAAGGCCATCTATGAGAAACCCACAGCCAACATCATAATTAATGGTCAAAAATTAAAAGCAATCCCCCTAAGATAAAAAAAAGACAGGGGTACCCCCTTTCACCACTTTTATTCACCATAGTACTGGAAGTCCTAGCTACAGAGAAGAGGAAGAAATAAAAGGCATCCAAATTGGAAAAGAAGAAGTAAAACTATCATTATTTGCAGATGATATGATACTGTATATAGAAAATCCTAAAGTCTCAGTCAAAAAACTACTGGACCTGATAAATGAATTCAGCGAAGTGGCAGGGTATAAAATTAATACACAGAAATAAAAGGCATTTTTATACACCAACAATGAACTGTCAGAATGAAAATAGAGGAAACAATCCCCTTCACTACTGCAACAACAACAAAAAAAAATTTCCTAGGAGTAAAGTTAACCAAGGAGGTTTAAGACTTGTACTCGGAAAATTACAAAACATTGATAAAAGAAATCAAGGAAGATACAAAGAAGTGGAAGCATATACCATGCTCATGGTTAGGAAGAATAAACATCATTAAAATGTCTATACTACCCAAAGCAATTTATAAGTTCAATGCTATACCAATTAAAATACAAATGATATACTTCAAAGATATAGAACACATATTCCAAAAATTTATATGGAACGAAAAGTGAACATGAATAGCTTCAGCAATCTTGAAAAAGAAGAATAAAGTGGGAAGTATCACACTTCCTGATATCAAGTTATAGTACTAGGCCATTGTACTCAAAACAGCTTGGTACTGGCATAAAAACAGACATATAGATCAATGGAACAGAACAGAGAACCCAGAAATAAACCCCCACCTTTATGGACAATTGATATTTAACAAAGGAGGTAAGAGCATACAATAGAGTAAGGACAGTCTAACAAATGGTGTTGGGAAAATTTTACAGTTACCTGCAAAGAAATGAAACTAGAGCACCAACTTACACCAGTCTCAAAAATAAATTCAAAATGGATAGACTTAAATGTAAGTTGTGAAATCATAAACATCTTAGAAGAAAACATAGGCAGTAAGCTCTCCGACATCTCTCGCAGCAATATACATATTTGCTGGTTTATCTCCACGGGCAAGTAAAATAAAAGACAGGATAAACAAATAAGACTATATCAAACTAAAAAGGTTTTGTACAGCTAAAGACAATAAACAGAATAAAAAGACAAACTACACAATGGCAGAACATAATCGACAATACAACTGATAAGGGGTTAACCAAAATTTATAAAGAACTTGTAAAACTCAACACCAGTTAAGACAAAGAATCCAATCAAAAAATGGGCAAAAGAAATGAAGACACTTCTCTAAAGAGGATATACAGATGGCCAATAGACAGATGAAAAGATGTTCAACATCGCTAATCGTTAGAGAAGTGCAATTTAAAACCACAATGAGATACTACCTCACACCAGTCAGATTGGCGCTCATTAATAAAACAACACACGATAGGTGCTGGTGAGGATGTGGAGAAAGGGGAACCCTCCTACACTGCTGGGTGGGAATGCAGACTGGTGCAGCCACTGTGGAAAACAGTATGGAGATTCCTCAAAAAATTAGAAATCAAACTGCCTTTTGACCCAGCCATCCCACTTTTAGGATATATCCTAAGAGAACCATATCACTGACTCAGAAAAAGAAATGCATCCCCATGTTTATGGCAGCATTGTTCAGAACAGCGAAGATCTGGAAACAGCCGTAGTGTTTTTCAGTGGGCGAGTGGATTAAAAAACTGGTAGATATATACAATGGAATACTATGGGGCCATGAAAAAGAGAAGGAAATATTACCTTTTGCAACAACATGGATGGACCTGAAAACTATTATGTTAAGTGAAATAAGCCAGGTAGAGAAAGAAAAATATCATATGACCTCACTCATTTGAGGAATCCAAGGAACAATGTGAACTGAGGAATGGAATTAAACCTGAAGGGAAGGGGGGAGGAAGCTGTTGGGAGGGGGGAAAGAGATATGGTGAGGGGAATACGGGGGAGGGGGGATGCAATTGGGGCAAAATTAGAATCTATATAAACACAATAAATTTAATAAAATAAAATAAAATAAAGAACACTTTTACTTTCATAAAAACTCTTTTTTCCCTCAGATGGAAAGAGCTCTTTTTGGTTTGAGAAGAGGACAGTGTCAAAAAAAAAATCCATGTTTCAGAATTTGGGGGAAATATTTCTAAGAGTGGAATCACTGGG
Source organism: Saccopteryx leptura (assembly GCF_036850995.1). Taxonomy (NCBI): domain Eukaryota; kingdom Metazoa; phylum Chordata; class Mammalia; order Chiroptera; family Emballonuridae; genus Saccopteryx; species Saccopteryx leptura. The sequence continues at coordinate 26,328,570 of NC_089516.1, forward strand.
TCATAAGGCAGCTCCATTTCTCATTATTAAGTAAATTCCATGCAGTTTTCCACAGTGGCTGCATCAATCCGCATTCTCATCAACAGTTTCTGAGGATTCCCTCCACATCATCGTCAACACTTCTTTTTTGATTTATTGATGATACCCATTCTGACAGGTGAGGTTATAAGACATTGTGGGATTTCTTGGGGTTTTTTGTTTTGTTTTGTTTTAGCGACAGAGAGATAAGGACACAGAGGAACAGATAAGGACAGACAGGCAGGAAAGAAGATGAGAAACATCAATTCTTTTTTGTGGCAACTTAGTTGTTCATTGATTGCTTTCTCATATGTGCCTTGACTGTGGTCTATAGTAGACCGAGTGACCCCTTGCTCAAGCCGGTGACCTTGGGCTCAAGCTGATGAGCCTTACTTGAACCAGATGAGCCCACGCTTAAGCTGATGACCTTAGGGTTTCGAACCTTGGCCCTCTGTGTCCCAGTCTGATGCTCTATCTACTGCGCCACCACCTGTTCAGACCCTTTGTTGTTCACTGATTTCTTTCTCATATGTGCCTTGATTGGGGGTCTACAGCAGTTCAAGTGACCCCTTGCTCAAGCCAGCCACCTTGGATCAAGACAGAGATCATGTGGTAATGTCTGATTCCAAGCTCAAGCAAGCGACCCCATGCTCAAGCCAGATGAGCCCACGCTTAAGCCAGCAACCTCAGGGGTTCAAACCTGGGTCCTCCGCATCCCAGTCAGATGCTCTATCCACTGTGCCACCACCTGCTCAGGCCACATTGTGGTTTTAATTTGCATTTTTCTGATGATTTGTGATGTTGAGCATCTCTTCATATATGTATTGGTCATCAGTATGTACTATTTGGAGAAGCGTCTATTTAGGGCCTTTGCTCATTGTTAAATTGGACTGTTTGTGTATTTGGTGTTGAGTTTTATAAGTTCTTTATAAATTTTGGATATTAACCCCTTACTAGATGTACGATTGGCAAATATGTTTTCCCATGCAGTGAGCTGTTTTTTCATTTTGTTGATGGTTCCCTTTGCTGTGCAAAAACTTTTTAGTTTGATGTAGTCCCATTTATTTTTTCTTTTGTTTCACTTGTCAGAGATATACCAGGAAAGATATTGCTATGAGAAATGTCTCAGATTTTACTGACTATGTCTTCCTCTAGGAATTTTTTGGTTTTTAGTCTTAGATTTAAATCTTTAATCCATTTTGAGTTTACTCTAGTATATGGTACATGAAGGTTGTCTAATTTCAATTTTTTGCACATACCTGTGTAAATTTTCAAATACCATTTGGTAAATCAACTATCTTTACCCCATTGTATGTTTCTGTCTTCTTTATCAAATACTAACTGACAATAAAGGCTGGGGTTTCAATTCTTTCCATTGATCTATATGTCTTTTTTGATTATTATGGTCTTGTAGTGCAGTCTATCAGGTAGTGTAATTCCTCCAAGTTTGTTCTTTCTCAAGAATGCTTTGGCTACTCAGGGTCTTTTGTGGTTCCATATAAATTTTTGAAATATTTTCTCCAGTTCCTTAAAATAGACCATTGGTATCTAGATAGGAATTGCACTGAATCAACAGATTGTTTTGGGAAGCAGGACCATTTTAATTATGTTAATTATTTCTAGCCATGAACATGGTATGTGCTTCCATTCATTTGTATCCTATACAATTTTTTTCTTCAGTGTCTTATAAATTTTGAGTATAGGTTTTTTTTTTACATTCTTGGTTAAATTTGTGCTGTTTTTTGTTTTGTTTTGTTTTGTTTTTGATGCTATTGTAAATGGTGTAGTTTTCTTAGTTTCTATTTCAGATATATAATTTTTGGTGTATAAAAATTTAACAAATTTCTGAATCTTTATTTTGTATTCTGCTACTTTACTAAATTCATCTATCAGTTCTAGTAGGTTTTGGTGGAATCTTCAGGGTCCTCTATATGCACTATCATGTCATCAGCAAATAATGACAATTGTACTTTTTACTTTTCAATTATGATGTCTTTATTTCTTCTTTTTGTCTGACTGCTGTGGCTAAGACTTCCAGTACTATATTGAAAAAGAGTGGTAACAGCAGACATCATGTCTTGTTCCTAATCTTAAAGGAAATGCTTTTAGTTTTTTCCCATTGAGTATGATGTTGGCCTTCGGCTTGTCACCTATGGCCCTTTTATGTGGAGGTGTGTTCCCTTGATTCCTACTTTCATGAAAACTTTTATCATAAATGGGTGAATTTTATCAAATGTTTTTTTTCTGCATCCATTTATATGATCATGTGATTTCTGTCTTTCCTTTTATTTATATGGTGTATCATGTTTATTGGTTTGCAGATATTGTACCAACCTTGCATCCCTAGAATAAGTCTCACTAGATCATGGTGTGTAATAATTTTAATGTATTGCTGGATCCAGTTTGCTAATATTTTGTTGAGAATTTTAGCATTTATGTTCATCAGCAATACTGCCCTATAGTTTTGTTTCTTTGTAGTGTCTTTATATGATTTTGGAATTAAGATAATGCTGACATCATAAAATGAGGTGAGGTATCTTCCCTCCTCTTGAATTTTTTGAAATAGTTTAATATAGGTGCTCATTGAATGTTTGTTAAAATTAACCTCTGAAGTTATCCAGTTCAAGACTTCTGTTTGTTGGAAAATTTTTGATTACTTCTTCAATTTCATTAGTTGTACTCTGTCTCTTCAGATTTTCTGACCCTTTCCTTTTTCACTTTTGTAAGACTGTATGTTTATAAAAACTTATCCATTTTATCTGGATTGTCCAAATTTATGGAATATCATTGTTTGTAATATTTTCTTACAATTCTTTTTATCTCTTTGGTGCCAGTTATTTCTCCTCTTTCATCTCTGATTTTATTTATTTGGGTGTTCTCTGTTTTTTTCTAGATGAGTCTGGTTATAGGTTAGTAAAGCTTGTTTAACTTTGTAAAGAACCAGCTCTTGGTTTTATTGACTTTTTGTATTTGTTTTTTTAGATTCTATTTTTCATTTATTTCAGCTGTGATCTATAACATTTTCTTTCTTGTACTCACTTTGGGTTTTCACTGTTTTCCTTTCTCTAGTTCCTTTAAGTGTAAAGTTAGATTATTTAAGTCTTTTCTTGTTTGTTTCAGTAGGCTTGTAACACTTTCCCTCTTAGGGCTGATGAATTTCCCTCTTAGGGCTGATTTTGCCATGTCCCATAGATTTTGGGTTGTTGTGTTTTCATTTTCATTTGTTTCCAGGTAATTTCTGACTTCTTCCTTGATCACCTTGTTAACTCATTCATTGTTTAGTAACATGTTATTTAGCCTCCATTTCTTTGTGTGATTATCAGTTTCTTTCCTGTGATTGAATTCTAGTTTAAAATCCTTATGATCAGAGAAGATGTTTGATATGATTTCAGTCTTCTTAAATTCTAACACTTGTTCTGTGTCTTAACATTGGTCTATCCTGGAAAACGTTACATGTGCACCTCTAAAGAATTTATATTCTAATGCCTTGGGTTGCTATGCTCTGAAGATAGCAGTTAAATTCATCTGATTTTTGTGTTATTTAACCTGCTGTTTCCTTGTTGATATTCTTTCTAAAAGCTCTTATCCATTGATATTAATGGGATATTAAAATTCTCTAGTATGAATAACTACATTACTGTATTACTGTTGATCTCTCCCTTTATGTTTATCAGGATTTGCTTTACATATTTAGATGCTCCTAGATTGGGTATGTGAATGCTTAAAAGGGTTATAGCCTTTTGTTGTACTGTCCCCTTTATCATTATGTAGTGCTTTTGTCTCTTACTATAATATTTGTTTTAAAGTCTATTATAGTTGATATAAATATTGCTACCCCAGCTCTTTTTGCATTTCCATTTGCATGAAATATCTTTGTTCATCCCTTTAATTTTAGACTATGTGTATCTTTCATTCTGAGGTGGGCCTCTTATAGTCACCATATATATGGGTCTTGTTTTCTTTTCCATTCAGCTACCTTCTATTTTGATAGCAGCCGGTAAGCCATTTAAAGTAATTATCTGTGGATACATATTTATGGCCATTTCATTATTTATAATTATGTTCCTCTGTTTTATTTCTTCTTCCTCTGAAAGAGACCATTTGACATTTCTTGTAATACTGGTTTGGTGGTAAATAAACTCCTTTAGCTTTTACTTGTCTGGGAAACTTTTTACTTCTCCTTCAATTTAAACTGATACCCTTGCTGAGTAAAACAGTTCTTGATTTTCAACACCTTGAATATTTCATGCCAATTCCTTCTGGCCTGAAATGTTTCTGTTGAGAAATCAGCTGAGAGTCTTATGGGAGCTTTCTTATAGGTAACTAATTGTCTTTCACCTATTGATTTAAAATTTTTCTCTCTTTGTTTTTAGTTTTTCCCATTTTTATTATGATGTATCTTGGTGTGGTACCCCTTGGTGAGGAAGTACTAAAGGGTAAATGGGGTCAAATATATGATGATAAAAGAAGATTTGACTTTGGGTGACAGACTGCATATACAGATTACATATCATAGAAACATACGCTTGAAACCTATATAATCTTGCTAACTATTGTTAACCCAATACATGTAATAAAAATTTTCCAAAAAGTATAGGACAGTGTATATAATGTAGTCTAGCATTCATGTAAGATTAGAAAAATACAGGGGTGAGTGAAAGTGGGTTTACAGTTATGAGTATCCAAAACACAGAATTTATTCTTATATTTTTATTTATTGTATTTTTCATAATAACAGTTGTAATCTAGTTTTCCTAAACCTTGTAGATTTTATTATAGGGACAGAATACTTCTATGTTTGTGAAAGGATAGGTAATAAGCTGGTAACTTGGTTTACCTCTGAAGAAGAAAACTAGGTGTTTGGTTGATAGGAGTAAAAGGGGACATAGCACCCATTTGTAACTTTCAAATTTTAAATCATGTGGCTATATTATTTATTCAAAAATAAATACAAAAACCATAGGATTACTATATTTTATTTAAATATTTTCTATTTTTAAATTTAATTTATTGATATGACATTGGTTTGCAAATCCAAACAAGTTTCATGTGTACAACTCAATAAAACACCAATCAAAACATTATTCCGTGATGCTTTATTCCACTGATGCTTTCTATATTCCAAATACTAAACAGAAAGTATACAAAATACATAATCAGAATGTTGATTGTTTTCCTTTATAAAGTAAGCTTATTACTGGTGCAATATGCAACAAAAAGGCAATTAGAGTAAATGGTATATTTAATACATTGCTTTAAGCACATTAAAATGGAAAAGACTTCATTTATGAATTCAAGAAACTAAGAACTTTTCCAAGTGAGAAAAAATTAAATTAAATACATTAAAATACATGTCACCTGTTTGTCCTCTGAGCTTGCTCATCTTTATGTTACAATCTTGGCCTGTAGTCTCATTTTCAGTATTTACAATTAAAATTGTGTCTACTTATATTATGCTCTAGTATAGGTAAATACTATGTGTTAAAAGTTCAATTTAATCTATTTTATCTATAAATAATCAACAAAGTCCCATAGAGCATACTTAGGAATTTAAATATCCAGATAACAAATGACGTAACTTTGTCTTTAGGTGATCTAGAATGTTCTGCAAATTACACGGTTTTTTCTATGTCTAATGCCTGGAAAATATACAATACTAACAGAATATTCTACATCTCCATGAGGGGGCACGGTAGGGATGAGTACACTCTACAACATAGTAAGGCAAAATTATTACCTTTCAATTATATCATGTTATTAAACAATGTTATCCCAATACAGAATTTTTAAAATATTTTTCTCCATGTGAATGTCATCAGTGGCCAACGTCAGTAAAAAAACTCTTCCCAACAATACAAATTAACAGGCTTTACCTTTGACCTACTGAATCAGACACTCTGAGAGTGCTACCCAGAAATCTACATTTGAAAAATTCCAGCGATTGTGGCTTGAGAACTGTTTTAACAGTAGAAATAAAAATTAAGTATTACCATGTTAATATTACTTTTTGGCTTTCTACCAAAAAAAGTCAGTATCTATTATAAAATTATTGTCAAAGTTTTAAATTTGAGGTATGAACTTAGACATTATATCCATATGTATTACATAGATGAATCCTACTATGTTTTTAAAATATTTTTATATTTATCTTTTATTTTATGCTAATTTATTTTATCCCATCACACTAATAGGAAATATTAATGAAGACACATTGAAAACTCATGAAAAATATTCAGCAAGCCTATATGCATTTATACTAGTATTTCTAACTACGTCATTTTTATCAGTCAGAAACACTCCACATAAGTTACCCATTTTTGCATTTATGGTCAAACTCTTGTGGAGAGTAATGATCATGGAAATGGCAATGAGGCATTCAAAACATTGAAACTTTCAAACATACCTCAGTGTTTAAAACCCACACAGCTATATCCCACCTGTCTTCTCAATAATAATAATAATTTGAATATACCATCTCTTCCATTATGGAGAAATAATTTACTTTTAACATGCTTTTTACCAAAAAAGCATTAACAGTTTTTTTTAAGTTTAAATCAGTAAGAAAAATAAATACCAAGACATTTTAGTGTGATGTTTAAAATGAGCAGGAACATTTTAAAAAGAGGTATTTATCAGATCCTACTTAACAAAATTCCTAGTGCAATTCAACCACTTAGTGTTGAGAGGAAGCATCCCAGCACTCCGTCCCCTACTCTCACCATACAGTAACATCTTAAATTTGAATTCAAGACCTTAAAATTGCAGATTTCAACCTGAACCATACCTTCCCATATTATCTTCATGAACATCATACATGGATTTATGGAATTATTTACTATTGCATATATACACTCCAGCCTTACCTGCCTAAAACTCATGCTCATTTCTGCTTAGAAATATCTTGTTTTGTTCCTTTTAATTAAAAACAAATTATCCCTAGTATTAAAGACCTCACTCAGGTGTTGCCTTCACCATTAAAGCATTCAGGATCCCCCTCAGTGGTAAGTGGTCACTTTATTCAGAGCTCTCATTACTCTAAAGTAAATGCTATGATGTTTCCTATCTTGTATAAGATTATTTTATGTGCATATATGCCATTCCCCTATATGATTATTCTTGAAGGAATTTTCTGACTCTGGTTCATATTTATATCCAACTCTGAGACTAGTATAATGTGTTAAACATAGTAGTAAATGTTACATGATGATAGAAATTAATGAATCAAAGTAACCTCTATAATTTTAATTAGAATAATTGACATAGTATAGGTATATTGTTCAAAACTAAGAGGTTCTTACATACTTCTGTGAACTACTAGACAGTACAATGAACAATAGTTCTAGCACAATGATTCTCTGGAACATCTGGAAATCTCTTCTCAAATAATGTTCTATCCAAAAGCTCTTCTCAAATAATGTTCTATCCAAAAGCTCTTCTTATTTAAACATTATTAAATAATCTCAAATAAGCACCATGTCAAAGTATTAAAAATCTTCAAGGCTTAAGGCCAACTCACTTTTTAGTATATTTAATCCTATTGTTGCAGATGTATGAATTGGTTTGCCTTTAAAATTACTACTTTTCATTTAAGTATATCTGGTATACAATATGATATATTAGTTGTGCTAGTTTTAGGTGTACAATATAGTGATCTGATCTGTTTTGTTGTATGGAGAGAGGGAAAATGGACACCAGTACAAAACAAAAGGTCATTGATGGCAAGAATAGTTCTTTATTCTATCAACTAAATTGGCTAAAGAATTAATTAACATTTGCTGTAATGCAAAGATGGTGCCTAAATGAATGAATATACAGAACAAAGAACTAGCTCAGCCTCAACAAAATGTAGTTTGAATTCATTACCTCAAAAAGCCCAGCTCTGACTTAACATGATGGGGCAGAAACAGGGGGAGAGGAAAAACTTCTGGCAAATTTTAACACCTACCATAAGCTCTTTCTCCCATATAAACAACTTATTCCCATAATATTTGTAGAGTTTTGTTTTTCTGACCACATATAGATGTTTAAAATAAAAAAGTCAACAGTTGGCCCTGGCCGGTTGGCTTGGCGGTGGAGCGTCAGCCTGGCGTGCGGGGGACCCGGGCTCAGTTCCCGGGCCGGGGCACATAGGGGAGGCGCCCATTTGCTTCTCCACCCCACCCCTCCTTCCTCTCTGTCTCTCTCTTCCCCTCCCGCAGCCTGGGCTCCATTGGAGCAAAGATGGCCCGGGCGCTGGGGATGGCTCCTTGGCCTCTGCCCCAGGCGCTAGAGTGGCTCTAGTTGAGGCAGAGCAGCGTCCCGGAGGGGCAGGGCATCGCCCCCTGGTGGGCGGGCGTGCCGGGTGGATCCCGGTCGGGCGCATGCGGGAGTCTGTCTGGCTGTCTCTCCCCATTTCCAGCTTCAAAAAATGAAAAAAAGAAAAAAAAAGAGAAAAAGTCAGCAGTTGAATTAAGACACGCTTGCTCAAAAGTATTTTTCTATTTTGCATCTTTTTATATTGTTCACTATATCATTTTTTCTATTTCACATCTATATCTTTCATTTACATGTTCACTAGTGATATTACCCATTTATCTTCACCCCCAGTAAAACCAAATTAACAGAAAATAGAACTAGTATATTATATATAAAATGAAGAATAAAAATCACACGATCATCTAACTAGATGCACAAAAATTATTCAACAAGATTCAACATGTTCTCATCAGGAAAAAACACAAAAAATAAATAATAAGGAAAGGAAATTATCTGAATATTAAAAAGTTCATATATGGCCTGACCAAGTGGTGGCAAAGTGGATAGGGCACTAGTCTGAGATACTGAGAACCCAGGTTCAAAACCCCGAGGTTGCCAGATTGAGCACAAGGTCATCTAAATTGAGCGCAGGTCACTGGCTTGAGCATGGGATCACAGATATGACCCCACGGTTGCTGGCTTGAGCTCAAAGGTTGCTGGCTTGAAGCACAAAGTCAGTGTCTTGAACCTAGGGTCACTGGCTTGAGCAAGGGGTCACTGACTAAGCTGGAGCGTCCCAGTCAAGACACATATGAGAAAGCAATCAATGAACAACTAAGGTGGCGCAACTATGAGTTGATGCTTCTCACTTCTCTCTCTTCCTCTCTGTTCCTGTCTGTCCCTCTCTCTCTCTCACTTAAAAAAAGTGTCCAGCCTGACCACGCGGTAGCGCAGTGGATAGAGAGTCAGACTGGGATGCGAGGGATCTAGGTTCAAGACCCTGAGGATGCCAGCTTGAGCGTGGGGTCATCTGGTTTGAGCAAAGCTCACCAGCTTGGACCCACGGTCACTGGCTTGAGCAAGAGGTTACTCGGTCCACTGAAGGCCCATGGTCAAGGCACATATGAGAAAGCAATCATTGAACAACTAAGGTGTCGCAACAAAAAAACTGATGATTGATGCTCTCGTCTCTCTCCGTTCCTGTCTGTCTGTCCCTATCTATCCCTCTCTCTGACTATCTCTGTAAAAAAAAATGTCCATATATGAAAAACTGACAGCTGACATCACACTCAATGGTGAAAACCTGAAAGATTTTCTTCAGGTATAAGGCAAGGATACCCACTCTCATAATTTCTTTTTTTTTCTTAATTTTTATTTATTGTGTTTACATGGATTCAAGTGTCCCACCAAATATAAGTCCCACACCCCTACCCGTGTCCCTTTGTATATTCCCTTTGTTCCCCTCCCCCTAACTCCCTCCCCCCTTCCCTCTAGGATTTGCTGTCCTGTTATCTATATCTTTGTTATATATATAGTCTCATCATTTCTATTCAACATAGTACCGAAGTCCTATCCAGAGTAGTTAAGAAAATGAGATACAATTCATACTGTGACCAAAACAGTTCCCAATGACTCTTTAGGGTTTTTGGGGTTTTTTTCGTTCCTTGTGACATTCCTGAGAGTGGACATCTGGATGATACCACCAAAGTTATCTTTGCTGTAGACTTTGAAATTGGAAACTTTTTACGTGAGTATGTAATCCCAAGATCAATGTTATACTTTATTGGATGGAGAACATATTGAAGAAGATGGTAATGATTATAATAAAGAAGGTGAAGAAATGGATGAGGAAGGGGAAAAAAGATGAAAATGCATCAGACTGTGATTCAAAGAAGGATCAAAACCCAGCAGAGTGCAAGAAGCAGTGGAACAAGACGTATGAGTAGTCTAACAAGACGTATGACAAGTCTAACCTGAACTGGCCTATCTTCTGCCTTCTTGGAAAGAGTACATTTTCACCCTTTGGCAAGCACAACTCAAATTTTTTCTTGTTTGTTTGCTTGCTTGCTCAGACTAAAATAAAAATGTCAAATATAAAAAAAGAAAAAGAAATAAAAGACATCTAAACTGGAAAGGAAGAATTAAAAATTATCCCTGTTTGTAAATGATACTATCTTATAATTTAGAAAACCCTAAAGATCCCATAAAAATGTTAAAACTAATTCCATAAAATTGCAAGATACAAAACCAACATATGAAAATTGCATTTCTATACACTAACATGAGTTTTTGTAAAGGAAATTAAAAAAAAACGCCATTTATACTAGCATAAAAAAATAAAACACTTAAGCATAAACTTAATAAAGTAGGTAAAATACCTGTACACTGAACACTGAAAAACTTGCTGAAATTTAAAAATATACCAAATAAGACATTACATGTTCAAGTATTTGAAGACTTTACATTTTAAAATGCCAAAACTAACTAAAGCAATCTACAGATTTATTGTAATCCCTATCAAAATCCCAATGGTATTTTTAATAGACATAGTAAAAAAACTCTAAAATTTATGTGGCCCTACAATGAATAGCTGAAATAATCTTGAGAAAGAACAAAGCTGGAGGACTCATACTTGCTAATTTCAAAACATATTATAAAGCCGCAGTAAACAAAACATTTAGTACAGACATATAGACCAACTGATCAAAAGACAGAGCCCAGAAACAAACCCACAGATGCACATTAAACTGATCTGTAGCAAGACTGCCAAGAATACACAATGGGGAAATATATTCTCATCAACAGATGGTACTGAGAAAACTGGGTAGCCATGTGTAAAAGAATAATATTGAACCCATATCTTGGACCATAGACAAAAAATTAACTCAAAATTGAATAAAGGCATACACATAAGATCTGAACCTATAACACTCCATGAACAAACGGGGGAAATGCTTTATGATTTTAGTTTTGGCAATGACTTCTTGGAGATGACACGGAAAGCACAGACAGCCAAAGCAAAAACACAGTGGGAGTATATCAAATTAAAAAGATTTTGCACAGCAAGTAAATCAACAGAGTGAATAGGAAACCTTTGCAATGGGAGAAAATATTCAGAAACAATATATATGAATGAGGATTCATTTATACAAAATAAAAGGAACTCCTACAACACAATAGCAGAAAATATATAACTTAATTAAAAAATGGACTAAGGGGCTCTGGCCGGTTGGCTCAGCAGTAGAGCATCAACCCGGTGTATAGTAAGTCCCAGGTTCAATTCCCAGCCAGGGCACACAGAAGAAGCGCCCATCTGCTTCTCCACTCCTCCTCCTCCCCTTTTTCTCTCTCTCTTCCCCTCCCACAGCCAAGGCTCCATTGGAGCAAAGTTGTCCTGGGTGCTATGGATGGCTCCATGGCCTCCACCTCAGGCGCTGAGGATGGCTCGAATGGCAGCGGAGCAATGCCCCAGATGGGCAGAGCATCGCCCCCTGGTGGGCATGAGGGATGGATCCGGTTGAGGCATGCAGGAGTCTGTATGTCTGCCTCCCTGCTTCTCAATTTGGAAAAATACAAAAAAAAAAAATGGGTTAAGGAGTTAGACATTCCTCCAAAGACATATGTGTGGCCAATAATGTGAAATATTTCTCAGTATCAGTAATTATCAGGGAAATGCAAATCAGAACCACAACAAGACATCACTTCTGTTACAAAGGTCAGTGCTATGAAACAGAAAAGTGTTGGCAAGGTTTTGGAGAAAAGGGAACCCCTGTACACTTTACATGTGTATGGAAAATGGGCAGCCGCTAGGGAAAACAATATGGATGTTCCTCAAAAAATTAACAATAGAATAGAGGTACAATCCAGCAATTACATTTCTAGGGATTTCTCCTAAATAAGTGATAGCAGGATCTTGAAGAGATAGATACCTGCACTCCCATGTTTATAGTAATATTGTTCATAATAGCCAAGAGACAGAAAAAAATATAAATGTCTATTGAGAGATGAGTAAAGAATCTGTTATAATCACATACATTAGAATATTTAGCCATAAAAAAAAAAAAAGGAAAATCTTTCCCATGCCACAGCATGAACCTTGAGGACATTATCCTAACTGAAATAAGCCAATTAAGAAGTATAATTATGGCATGAAATCAATTATATGAGGCATCTATCTAGCCAAACTCATTGATGTAGAAAGAATGGCGAACTGGGAGTAGGGCAGGTTAGTGGTGGGATTCAGCCAGTTCGCACCAGTTCAGCAGAACTAGTACCTAATTTTTTGTTGAGTTGGGCAAACCGGTTGTTAAAATGGCATTTGTGATCAGGGTTCTAAGGTGGGTGCCCAATGTAGGAATTAAAAATTTACATTCCTTACTCTTTTTTAATGTTTATCTGTGCAACAGCCTATTCTAAGCACCCATAGTAACGTTCATTTCGTCCACAGGTGAAAAATATTGCAAGTGGGGACACCAATCAGGAAGCAATATAAATATCTTTTTTTAAATTTATTTTTCATTTTTCTGAAGTTGGAAACGGGGAGGCAGTCAGACAGACTCCCGCATGTGCCTGACCGGGATCCACCCAGCACGCCCACCAGGGGACGATGCTCTGCCCATCAGGGGCGTCACTTCTGTTCTGACCAGAGCCACTCTAGAGCCTGAGGCAGAGGCCATAGAGCCATCCTCAGTGCCTGGGCCATCCCTGCTCCAATGGAGCCTCGGCTGCGGGAGGGGAAGAAAGAGACAGAGAGGAAGGAGAGGGGGAGGGGTGGAGAAGCAGATGGGCGCTTCTCCTGTGTGCCCTGGCCGGGAATCGAACCCGGGACTTCTGCATGTCAGGCTGACGCTCTACCACTGAGCCAACCAGCCAGGGCCTAGAAATATCTTAAACAACAGTTTTATTGTTTTTGTCAGGTATTAGTTAATATATTTTATTAATATTTTAAAGCTCTTTCTTGTAACATAGTCTAGTGTTGTGTACCTCTTTTTTTATTCTTATTTAAGTATTAAATGCACGAAATACTAAACTATCTTTCAGTATATCATTTTTTTATACTTAAAACAGTTATTAGGGAAGAGAATTGGTTGTTAAATTATTTGAATCCCACAACTGGGGCAGGGGAAATGAGGACTGCTATTCAATGGGTATAAAGTTTCAGTCATGAAAGCTGAAAAATGTATAGATACCTGCTGTTCAAAACTGTATTAACAGTTAACAATACTGTTCTCTATACTCCAAAATTGAATAGTATGGATCTCATGATATGTGTTTCTATCCACAATAAAAAAAATGTGAAAAATATTACAGGAACGAAAATCTAGTAATAGCCTTACTACTAAAGATAACGTGTGCATGCTGTACCTGCTATTGTAACATTTTGGTTAGTACAACCTCTTTTAGCCTCTGTGGCAATAGCTTTTTTTACTGAAATGAGAGTTAAGCTATTTCCTCACAAATCCCACAAAAGTATTCTCTCCAGTTCACTGACACTTCAGTGAAGATGGCAAACAGATAAAATCCAGCACTTAAAATATCAGACGGGCGGGGGAAACACAATATAAAGTGATACTCAGTGGCTACAATAATAAAGGATGTGAAGGACCAGAACTTCACCTAAAACCAAGTGTGTGTTCCCACTGTTGTTTAAAAGGTTTAATATAAATGTTGGTCTTTCTCCTTTTTTCTTGAGGGGCTCTTCAAGTTACAGCAGTATCATTGGCTATGTTCTTTTCTTCCTGTCTAAATGGCTGGCAGGATTGGATGCTCATTCCAGAACAGTGCTCATTCTCAAAACAAGGAAAACTCAGATGTTACAATTCATACTAAAGGGAACGCTCTGGGATATGAATGGTTTTGCAAGTAAAACTAGAACAAAGCCAGTAAGTATATGGTGAGCATAAATGACTAATTTTTACTTTAACCTTTCTATTCTTCTCTTTTATTGTAGTAGCATGTTTTATATTATAACTGACATATAAGTGGTAATACAATTGCCCAAACAAAACACACTGGAATCCATTTGAAGTTTCAAAGAATAAAATGAAGAAAAAAACAATAAAGACAATACCATACAGCAGCAAAAATTGAACAGTAATCTTTGAAGGTGCATGTATTTTCAATATACCGTATTTCCCTATGTATAAGACACACCTTTTTTTGAAAAATTTGGGGTCTAAGAGCTGGGCTGATCTTACACAGTGGTTGTAGATTTTTTACTTGCATTTCCAGCTTTTTCGCGCTTATTTTTGTGCTCATTTTTGAGGACAGTGATTCATCATCAGACATAGATGAGGAAAAGCTAATGGATGAGAATTTTGACAGCGATGAAGAGTTGTATGAATCTTATGATGAATAAAACTTGAGTTCAATAACTTTATGTAATACTTTTTTTTTCTAATTTCGGGTCCCAAAATTAAGGTGCTTCTTATACATGGGAGTGACTTATACATAGGAAAATATGGTATTTTTCAAAATGTGCTTAACCTTATTTGGGGAGACTGGTATAAAGAAAGAAAGAATACTGAAGTATCTTGCTATTTGCTATCTTTGAGGTCTTAGACAATTCAAATAATCTTCAGATCTGCCCTTTCTGTAGCTGCAAAATAGGAATATTATCAGATAAGTTATTAGCTTGCTGTAAGGATTAGAAATTTTGTGTACTGCCACTCCTGGGGATATGTATTTGTACAGGATATATAGAATTGAAAATGTATTATTTTTCACTTAATAATAACTAATAGTACAGCCATAATCATCAATTTTTCTTAACCCCTTTAAAAAATATTTCTCTTTTTTTGAGAAGCTAAAATGTGCCCACATTAAAAACAAAAACAAAAAAGTGTGCCGCTTCTTGTGGGTGGGGCACAGAGCACATTCCTAGCAGCTGTGGCTGATGCAATGCTGTGAGAATACTCCAGCTCCCAGAAGCCTCCTGGGCACACCCAGGAAGGAAACTCGCCCACTACAAGGAAGTGACTTAGCGCCAACCACGCAGCTCCCTGATCTTTTCAGCCATTGACTATGAAGGACATGCTGTACCACCCTATAGGCTGAACCTGTATATTAAGCTAGTTTACTTCCTGGGTAAAGTGGATCTGCGTCACTGAACCTGGTCCACAGAGCCGGGTCTTTGAGTCTCAGTTGTCCTCAACCCTGGCAGGACCTATCCACAGCTTCTGTTGGCTCTCTTATCACATAACACTTAGTCTTGTTTTGTAGCTATACATAGTACATTCAAGTAATCCTGTCTGACTCTAATATTCCCCAACTGGTCTTTCTTCCTTGACTCCCAGGGTTAGGCAATAACTTAGTAGTGTCTGAAGTAAAGTTTTGTGGTCTTGTTTACAAAGGGGTATACAGAATTTTGAATACAGCTACTAAGGAAAGCAATATGGAGATTCTTCAAAAAAACTAAAAATAGAGCTTTCATATAACCCACAATTTCCACTTCTGGGTACTGACATGAAGAAAATAATAACACTAATTCAAAAATCATGTTAAAAATATGTCTCATGTTTATTGCAGAATTATTTACAATAGCCAAGATATGGAAGCAGTCTAGATGTCTATTGTTAGATGAAAACAAAAAGAAAATGTGGCAGGCATATACAACGAAATATGACTCAGCAATAAAAAAAAAATGAAATCCTGCTACAACATGGTTGGACCTAGAGAGTGTAGGCTAAGTGAAACAAGTCAGACAGAGAAAGACAAATACCGCATGATTTCATTTATATGTGGAATCTAAAACAAGCAAAAGAAATGAGTACACAAAACTGAAGCAGACTCTCATAGATACAGAGAACAAGCTGATGTTTCAAAGGGGAGGCAGCTAGGGAATGTGTGTAAAATAAACAAATTTAAAATATATAAATAAAAGCAAAAAACATTTCTCATTGTATAGAGTATGAAGCAAAATTTAAAAAGTGGTTGATTAATTACTGAACAACTGGGGACAACACAAAAAAGAATGAGAATAAAAATAAGTGACTTTGGCTTCTTACAGCAGAAGACACTTTATCTGTGAATGAGAGGCAGTAACTGAGCAAAAATAAAACAAAAAATAAAGGGGAGAAATAGATCATATTTAACAAAGGAAAGCTGACAATTTTATATGGCTAATATACAACCTTGGCTCCAGAACTCTTTAAGGATATTAAAAGAAAATAAAATTACGGGCTTACTTTACTCATAAACATAGAGATCACATCTGTGATAAGCAAATTCAATGACAATATTTTAGAAACAGAGTCTCAGGCAGCATTTTTCTCAGGAATGTATCACTGTATAGTTTCAACACTAGGGAATTTATATTTCATATTAAACTTGACAGGAGAAATATCATAACTATCTCAATAGTAGAATTCTCATAATAATTTGAATCAAAGAAAACTTACTGAATTTATTAAGTGATTATATTCAAAAGTTATAGCAAAAGTCATGTTCCTTTTAAAATTAGGAACTACTCAAAGATAATACTTATTATTCTTTAACACAAACACAAATTATTCTTTAACTTGTGTTTCTGACCATTGATATAAGACAAGACAATAAGAATCTGTGAGTGTTGTACATGTTATGTTAATCTTAGGTGGTTAGACTCCAAAGGATCTATTATTAAGATTTATGCTATTCTGAGATTAAAAATAAAATTAATTTATAAGATCTATTTGAAGAGTATCTGAAATTAGTAAAAAGTCGGGGAAGAGCTGAAGGAAGGAAGAAGAATTTTTGTTTTTGTCTTATGGTTCCTTTGTATGAGTATGGGAATTATTTGGGATGGGAGGGTGGAAAGACAGAAAAAGGGGGAGGGGGAGGGATGGAGGGAAAGAGAGAGAGAGAGAGAGAGAGAGAGAGAAAGAGAGAGAGAGAGAGAGAGAGAGAGGAGGGAAATTGGTATACAAATCACTGTTATAAAAAGCTCCCCCAAAAATACAGAGGCAAAGTGTAGTCTTATGGCTAACAGCCTCACAACTGTGTTTCCAGCTGACAGATGGCATTAGCTGCCAGCTATATACAAATCACTATGTTATAAAAAGCCCCCCCCCCCCAAATACATAGGCAAAGTGTAGTCTTATGGCTAACAGCCTCACAACTGTGTTTCCAGCTGACAGATGGCATTAGCTGCCAGCTACGTGACTAGACCATTTTGGACATTCAGTTTAGTCCAGCCTTCCTATGTCTCTAACCCATGTTATGTCTCTAACCCCTTCTATGTCTCTAGTCAATGTTTTTGTATGTTTGTTTAACTTCTCTTCTTTTATTATTTTTAAACTGCTATATGGATTACGAAACCACCACAGCTCTTGTCAAGTTTGGAAACAAATTAGAAATGGGAGGAAGGTAAAGGAGAAATCTCATGATAAAAGACATGTTTCAGGTTTTAGATTCTAATCCAGTTTTACAATTCACTCAGAAAACTGAAAGCTGGTCTCACTGTGGAAAGGCCAATTCTGTCAAATGCTGAATGGTCCAGTTGGAGGGTATTCTGCTATCCTTTCCTGATGCCTATCTCCTTTTGGTCCTCAAAAGCACAGGTCTTCCTTGACAGCAATGAAGGCATCTTAGTACCTTCTTGGATCAGCACACAAATCTGCTAAAGTAGATTTGCAGAATCACTGAGTCATTTAAAAAAAGCAGTTGGGCCAAAAACAGTCAATTGTCACAGCTCAAACACCAGCAGCCAGGGAATGAGAGCCATACCGAATTCAGTATTTGAAACAGCAGATCCAGTTATAGCATCTTATGTAGTGTTTTCTCTTCTGGTATTACATTTAAAAAACAGATTTAATGAGATCTAATTCACAAACCATAAAACACCCATTTAAGCTGCACAATTCAATGATTTTTAGTATAGTCACGGAGTTGTGCAACAATCACCACAGTCTAATTTTAGAATATTTTCATCACCCTGTAAAGAAACCTCATGCCCATCAGCATTTACTCCCCATTCCTCCCTCAATTCAGCTTTCAGGAAACCACAAATCTATTTTCTATCTCTGTATATTTTCCTATTGTGGGCATTTCATATAAAAGGCATCAAACATGTGGTATTTATTGATTAGCTTGTTTCACATAATGTTTACAATGTTCATCCGTGTTGTAGCATATATCAATATTCCATTTCTTATGACTGAATGGTATTTCATTGCATTCCACTTATCAGATGATGGACATGCAAGTCATTTCGGACCTTTTGGCTATTGTGAATATGCTATGAACATTTGTGTACAAGGTTTGGGTTGAACACTTGTTTTCAATTATTTTTGATATATCCCTAGGTGTCGAATGGTAAATCTGTATAATCTTTTGAGGAACTGACAAACTGTTTTTCCAAAGCAGCTGAACTATTTTACATTTCCACAAGCAATCCCTTCTCATCTCTAATAACACTTGTTATTGCCTGTCTTTTTCATTATAGATAAGTCTAGAAGGTATTAAATAACATTTCATGGTTTCCAATGCATTTCCCTAATTAAGATTGATGTTAAGCATAATTTCATATAATTATGTTTTTGGATATCTTCTTGGAAAGATATCTATTCATATCATTTGTCATTTTAAATAGGATTTTTTGTTCCTTTATCTGTAGAGTTGTAAAAGTATTTTATATGGTCTGGATACAAGTCCGCTATCAGATACATAATTTACAAATCTATTATTCTCATTCTTTGGGTGGTCTTCTAACTTACTTGATGGTGATGTTGTTAAGCGCAAAAGTTTTAGATATTGACGAAGACTGATTTACCTATTCTCTTTTTTTTGTCATTTTGCATTTGTTGTCCTATCAAGGAAACCATTCCCTAATCCAAGGTCACCAAGACTTATTGTCATGTTTTCTTGTAAGTTTCATAGTTTTAGTACCTGTATTTTGTTCTATGATCTTTTTAGAGTTAAAAGTTGCATCACGTGTGAATTAGGGATGAAATTTTATTATTTTGCATGTGGCCATCCAGTTGTCCCAGCAGCATTAAATGAAAATAAAAAATTTTCACAATTAGATTGTCCTGGCACCTGTGTCTAATCAATTGACCAAAATCTGAGGAATTATTTTTGGATTCTGAATTCAATTTGAATAGCATAAATATCTACACTAGAGTTGTTCCTTGCCATATTGCAGTTCATGTTTTGTGGTCTCACTTTATCGCTGATTTTTAAATTGTATATATTTAATTTTGTATCGTGAATTTTTTGCTGTATCATGGGATTTTGTGGTATATACCATATTTCCCCATGTATAAGACGTTCACATGTATAAGACGCACCTTAATTTTGGGGCCTGAAATTTGAAAAAAAAATGTATTATATAAAGTTATTGAACTCAAATTTTAAACATCATAAAATTCATACAATTTCTCATCATTGTCAAAAATCCCATCCATTAGCTTGTCCTCATCTGTGTCTGATGACGAATCACTGTCTTCAACAATGAGCACAAAAAAGCAAGTGCAAAAAAGCGAGAAATGGCCCTGGCCAGTTGGCTCAGCGGTAGAACGTCGGCCTGGCGTGCGGAGGACCCGGATTCGATTCCCGGCCAGGGCACATAGGAGAAGCGCCCATTTGCTTCTCCACCCCCTCTCCTTCCTCTCTGTCTCTCTCTTCCCCTCCCGCAGCCAAGGCTCCATTGGAGCAAAGATGGCCCGGGCGCTGGGGATGGCTCCTTGGCCTCTGCCCCAGGCGCTAGAGTGGCTCTGGTCCTGGCAGAGCGACACCCTGGAGGGGTAGAGCATCGCCCCCTGGTGGGCAGAGCGTCGCCCCTGGTGGGCGTGCCGGGTGGATCCCGGTTGGGCGAATGCGGGAGTCTGTCTGACTGTCTCTTCCGGTTTCCAGCTTCAGAAAAATACAAAAAAAAAAAAAAAGAGAGAGAGAGAAATGCAAGCAAAAAAAATCTACAACCACTGTATATGGCGCATCCAGTTTTTAGACCCCAAATTTTTCCAAAAAGGTGAGTCTTATACATGTGGAAATACGGTAGGTATTTTTATATATTTATTATTTTAATTATTTTTGCAATAAAATAAGCAAAATAAGTATGGGAAAGGTTAATAACAGTGGGAAAGGTTTATAAGAGTGTGGGGAGGGTTTAAAAAGCCTTAAAATATATAAATAATAAAATAAATATAAGGTTGCTACATCGCAGATTTTCGCCTATTGCGGGGGATTCTGTAACTGTTTAACCCCCATGATAGATGAGGGACCACTGTACACCAATGCTGCCCTCTCTTGATAACTACAGCAATGAATATGTTTTAATATCGGGGCATGTAAGTGTTCCAAATTTGTTATTTTTCTTATTTATGTATGTATGTATGTATGTATGTATGTATGTATGTATGTATGTATGTATGTATGTATTTAGTGAGAGGAGAGGAGATGGTGAGAAAGACCCCGCATGTGCCTCAACCAGGATCTACCTGACAGCTCCTGTCTGGGGCTGAAGCTCAGACCAACCAAGCTGTCCTCAGCGCTCACTGGCCAATCCTTGAACCAATCAAGCCACTAGCTGCAGGAAGTGAAGAAAGAGGGGGGAGAGAAAGGGGAAGAGAAGCAGATGGTGGTTTCTCTTATGTGCGCTGAATGGGAATCAAACCTTGGACATGCATATGCTGGGTCAATGCTCTATACACTGAGGCAACTGGTCAGGGCCAAAGTTTGTTCTTTTTCTAAGATTATTTTGATTACTCTGGATCTCATGCAATCCCATGTTAATTTTACAATTAGCTTGTCAATTCCTGATAAATAATGAGGCTGATATTTTTATAAGAAACTGCAGTGAATCAGAAGATTGCTTTGGGGGGTGTTGCCATCCTAACCATAAGAAGTATTCCAATCAGTGAACATGGAATGTCTGTACATTTAGCTAGATTTTCTTTGTTTTCGCAGCAACATTTTGTATTATTTCATGTACAAGTCTTCCATCCATGTTTAAACTCATTCCTAAATATCAAGATAATATAAACAGAGCAATTTTTGTTCATTGCTAGTGTTTAGAAGTACAATTTGTTTTTGTTTTCATATGTAAATGCATCTTTAAATTTATTTTTCAGAGTGGCTGTACCACTTTATATTTCAGTCATCAATATACGAGTAAGCCAGTTTCTTCACATTCTCACCAGCGTTTGGTATTGTCACTAATTTTTTATTTTATTTTAGCCATTCTGGTTGATAGTTGTGTGATAATTCTCATTGTGTTTTTTTTTTAATTTAGAAATTTAATGGGGTGACATTTGACATTGATCAATAAGAGTTCATAGGTTTCAGGTGAACATCTCTATAGCATTTGAACTGTTTACTGTGTCGTGTACCTATCACTCAAAGTCAGATCGTCTCTGTCACCACATACTTGTCCGTCTTTACTCCCCTCCACCTCCTTTCACCCAACCCCCTCACCCTGGTAACCACTTCACTTTTATCTATGTCCATGATTCTCAGTTTTATACCCCAACTATGTGTACAATCATAGAGCTTTTAGATTTTCCGATTTACTTATTTCACTCGGTATAATGTTCTCAAGGTCCATCCATGTTGCCATAAATGTCAATATGTCATCATTTATTAAGGCTGAGTGATATTCCATTGTATATATGTACCGCATTTTCTTTATCCAATCTTCTATCGAAGGACACTTTGGTTGTTTCCATGCCCTAGCACTGTGAATAATGCTGCAATGAACATAGGGGTATAACCATCTTTACAAATAAGTATTTTTAATTTTGGGAGGTAGATACCTGGAAGAGGGATTTCTGGATCATATAATAACTCTACCTTAACTTTTTGAAGAGTCTCAATACTGTTTTCCACATTAGCTGTATCAGTTTATATTCCCACCAGCAGTGAAAGAGGGTCCCTTTTCTGCACAAGCTCTCCAACATGTTATTACCTGTCTTGTTGATAATAGACATTCTAACAGGTGTGAGGTGGTATGTCATTGCAATTTTGATTTGTATTTCCCTAATAGCTGGTAAGTTAAGCATCTTTTCATGTATCTGTTGGCCATTTGGATGTTCTCTTGGGAGAACTGCTTGTTCAGATTCTCAGATCATTTAACATTTTTTAAAATTACATTTATTGGGGTTACATTGATTAATAAAATTATATAGGTTTAAGTGTATAATTTTATAATACATCATCTCAGCCTGTTTTTTAATTGAATTGTTTGTGGTTGAGCTGTATGAATTCCTTATACATTATTGATATCAATTCCTTGTTGGAGCTGTTGTTTGAAAATATCTTCTATGTGATTGGTTGTCTTTTTGTTTTGTTGGCAGTTTCTTCTGCTATCCAGAAGTTCATTAGTTTGAAATAGTCCCACTCTTTTTTGTTTAATGTAGTTACTGCAAATTTTTTCTTATTTTGCTCAATCCTTCCACCCCACTCACACAGCACCCCTCCACCCTGACAGCTGTCAGGAAGAAAATAATTTGATTCATTTACTTTTCCCTTTCTTTCCCTTACCTTTGGAGTAAAATTTATAAACTTTTCTCTAAGACCAAGGTCCATAATATTAATAGCTATGTTTTCTTCTACGTTAATTATTGTTTTGTGACTTATACTTAGGTCTTTGTTCCATTTTGAATTAATTCTTGTACGTGGGGACAAACTGTACTCTAATTTCATTCTTTTGCATGTGGCTTTCCAATTTTCCCAGCATCATTTTTTTTCTAATTTCCCTTTCGATTTCTTGCTTGACCTATTGGTTATTTATGTGTGTTTTTAATTTCCACACACCTTTTACTTTCCTAAATCTTTTGTTATTAATTTTTAATTTTATCCTATCGTTGTCAGAACATTTTTTTATGATTTCAATCTTTTTGACATCATTGCCGCTTGCATTATTTTTTTAAAATGTGTATTATGCAGATGAGCATAGTCTTTTATAAATGTATTTTAAGTGGAGTTGCTTTATACTACTCTTTATTTTTATTGAGGCTCAGTTTATGTTTAAACTTCAAATTTTATTTTTGAAAGAGAATTTTATTGGATATAAGAGCCTTGCATGAAAGATTTTTTCCTATCAGTTCTTTGGTTACATCATGCCACTGAATTTTGGTCACCATAACTTTTTTTTTTTAAGTGAGAGGAGGGGAGCTAGAGAGACCGACTCTCACATGCACCCTGACCAGGATTCACTTGGCAACACCCATCTGGTACCAATGCTCAAACCAATGGAGCTATCCTCAGCACGTGAGGCTGACACTCAAACCAATCGAGCCACTGGCTGCAGGAGGGGAAGAGGGAGAGAAAAGTTGGAGGGAAAGAAGGAGAGAAGAGGAAGAGGGGGAGAAGCAGATGGTCGCTTCTCTTGTGTGCTCTGACTTAGGAATAGAACCCAGGACGTACAAATACCAGGCCAACACTCTATCCACTGGGCCAACCAGCTAGGGCCACCATTACTTTTATAAGTCCCCTATTAATCTTTTTTTTTTTTTTTTTTTTTTTTTTTTCATTTTTCTGAAGCTGGAAACAGGGAGAGACAGTCAGACAGACTCCCGCATGCGCCCGACCGGGATCCACCCGGCACGCCCACCAGGGGCGACGCTCTGCCCACCAGGGGGCGATGCTCTGCCCATCCTGGGCGTCGCCATGTTGCGACCAGAGCCACTCTAGCGCCTGAGGCAGAGGCCACAGAGCCATCCCCAGTGCCCGGGCCATCTTTGCTCCAATGGAGCCTCAGCTGCGGGAGGGGAAGAGAGAGACAGAGAGGAAAGCGCGGCGGAGGGGTGGAGAAGCAAATGGGCGCTTCTCCTGTGTGCCCTGGCCGGGAATCGAACCCGGGTCCTCCGCACGCTAGGCCGACGCTCTACCGCTGAGCCAACCGGCCAGGGCAAGTCCCCTATTAATCTTATTGTAATTTCCTTGCATGTTATGAGCTTTTTGGGATTGGGGGCGGGGCTGCTGCTTACAAGATTTTTTTGTTGTATAATATTTGGAATAGGATGTCTTTTAGTGTGAACCATGTGTTTATTTTGATTTTGTAGAGTTTCTTGACTATATAATTTAATGTTCATCAAATTGGGAGAATTTAAGTCATTTTACTTTTATTACAGAATTTTAATTTTTTACTAGGGTGACAATAGTCAACCTAATTAATTATACAGGTTGGAGGTTCCCCATTCTACAACACATGTCTGTATATCATACTGTGCGTTCACCAACCCTAGTCAAGTCCTTATCTATCACCATTTATCCCCCGCCCCATAGCTTCCGTCACTTTCCCCATTCCTGGCAATCACCACATGTTGTCCATGTCTAGGAGGTTTTTTTTTTTTGTCTTTTATTGCTCAATCTTTTCACCTCCCTCATGTACTCCCCTTCAACAGCTGTCAGCCTGTTCTGTATGTATGAGTCTGTCTCTATTTTGCTTGTTAGTACAGTGTGTTCATTAGATTACACATGAGGGAAATTTCTTTACATACTTTTTTTCTATTACTTTCTGTCTTTTTTTTCATTCTGATACTCACATTAATAGTATGTTAGTATGTTTAACAGTGTTCAGGCTCTGGCAATTTATTTCCTATCTTTTGTCTCTGTGCAGATTGTATAATATCTATCAATCTCGCTTCAATTTCATTGATTCTTTTTCTATCAGTTCATATCTACTGTTGACCCTCACTACATTTTTTTTCATTGCGATTATACTTTTTAACTCAAGAATTTTCTTTTGCATATTGTAAAATAATTTCTCTTTATTGATATTAAACTGATGTGACATTTCCATACTATCACGTGTTAATTTTTAACATGAAGTTTTCTTATTTGAATATATTTCTAATTTTTAAAGTCATTGTCTGCTAAGCCCAACATCTGGTCATCCTCAAAGGTAGTTTCTATTACCCATTTTTCATTTTCTGTATGGATCACATTTTCATATTTCTATAAGTATCTCATAATATGTACTGACAATGGACATTTTTGATAATATAGTGCAGCAACTGTCAGTACTAGTCCCCACAGGCTTCTTGTAGTTGGTGTTTGTTTTTATATTCCATTATTCATTTGCCTGGACTTGCTCTTGAAAGTGTATTTCTCCTATCTTGGTATTTACCTCAGAGGCCCACACTAAAGCCTACATACTGTCTTCCGGACAGCCAAAGATGAATCTGTTTTTAGTTTTTAGCTGTGCTCTCTTTGAACCTCTCATTCCTTGATCTTCCCATTAAGTTCCTGGCTGGTTATCCAACTAAGATATTAGCCCCCACTAGTTTCCAGCTGATTGCTCCACTGTTTTAAAGAATTTTGTCAGGCGTAAATTGTTTCACATTGAATTCCTGCTCTCAAAAACTATTGCCAGTGTTTGAGGCTTGTTCCAGCCCTCACCTGGGCATATCTCTCTGCTATGAAGCAGAGAGGCTGGGTATGAGAAAACCTGTTTTTTCCAAGCTTCCACACCAGGATTCTCTTTATGGCTCACTCTCCGTCTCTCAGTGTGGTGCGCATGCATGGACATGGGAAGGAGGAACTGGTGTTGCTCTCTGATTGCTGCCACCACACATTATTAATATTCCACACCCCAGAGTCACGGAGAATGAAAATCTGCCAGTGCTGGCTAGCTGCTAAATCTACCTGGAACTGTACTTTAATCCTAGGGAGCTGGAGCTGATGAAACTACCACTTGCCTGTCAAGTCCTCTGGAACGGCCTTCTGAAACACACAGAGCAGAGTGAGAAATGGTTTATTTCATTTCGCCTGCTTCCTGGCCCAGTTCCATTCCGGCTAGCAAGAGTTTCAGGTGGGGGAACTGGAAGCAACACAGCCACTGCTAGCCACATGATATAACTTTCTATAGCTCAGAGAAGTAAAAATGACATCTGCTAATGTTTGCTGGCTACCGACATCACTCTAAATAGCTCTTCCATCTCAGGAGGCTGAGAGAGATTAGAACTGCTACTTCGCCACTGAACTTACTGGAACAGCAATTCTGCAAGGCAGAGCTGTGGGTACATCATTGAAATCACTAAGTCAAATGCCAGGGCCTTCCATTGTTTTTCCCCATCTCCATGGATTTTATTTAATAATCGTCTTTCTCATCTTACTGTCAGCTCTTTAATGAATCTCCAGAAACTTTGAGTGATTGACTTTGTTACTTGTTACCAGCTTCATAGATGTCTATCTAGAGGAGAGTGCTCTCTGGGCGCCTCTCACAGCCATTACAGAAGATCTACCCAGCTACTATTGAGTGCAGCTAAATAAGGTGTGACAGTTAGAACCAACCAGGAGAGCAACCCACACAACTGTTAGAGATAATAATATACTGTTGTTTTAAGCAACTAATTTTGGGGAGGTTTTTTATGCAGTGAAACATAAGCAGGATATATTGTTGAGTTTACTCCTATTTCTCTATAGTCTACTGCTACTATTGCTTGAGTCAAGGCTTTAAATCTATATGAAGAAAAGCAAATCAAAAATAATTTTGTATGCATAAATATATTTTGAAGACAGCCATATTCACATATTTTTGAAAATTACCTTTCATCACTGGATTTTTTAAAAAATATGTTTTCTAGGGAAAAAAAATGTCAAGCCAAAAGATATTCGTAACATTTTAAACAACACACGCTGGATTGCCTATGGGATCAATCATATGAAATGCCAGGTTCTTCAGAATAGTTGTCATTCTTTATTCTCTCTCCATCTTGTGTCATCTGTTACAACAAAGGACACAGTGACAGTCCTTCTCCCTCAAAAATAGGAAGTTCTTCTTGACATGAGTCTTATATATTTCCTTCTCCTTTATTACATTCTATTTTTCATGGTCTGCAAACAGAATTTTCTATGTGGACTTGCCCACCAGTTTAAAGGGGCAATTGTGTGTTTTAACTATGTATTAAATGTGAATGAACTCCATTCCTGGCTGAGAATAACTAATACATTTAACTTTAATAATGTATTTTTCTAACACTTTCAAATTCCTGTAGACCTCAATTTAAAGCAGGTACTATAAAATCAAAATACTACTCTTAATTATGAAACTAATAATACTTGGAATTATATAAAATGTTAGGCAAATATTTTCTCTAATGAAATTTTTCAAACTTATATTTGTGTGGGTTTTTTTTCTGAGATTACATCTCTCTGTTGAGGTAAATCAAGAGCTGGAAGGTGGGCTGTTACTAGGTTGGCAAGCAGATAGCTACTTTTTTTTTTTTTTTTTAAAGAATTGAGAGTTTAGACCATTATTTGCAGTATGGTTTCCAGTCTACTGTGTTGTTTCTTTGCCTATATAGTTCTAATACTGAGGAAAAAAAACTGATTTGGGATATCTATGCTAAGGTAGCTATATCTAACTTTGATAAATAGTGAAAATTACTTTTTAAAAAATTTTTTTTTCTATTTTTTTATTTATTCATTTTAGAGAGGAGAGAGACACAGAGAGAGAGAGAGAGAGAGAGAGAGAGAGAGAGAGAGAGAGAGAGGAAAGACAGAGAGAGAGAAGGGGGGAGGAGCTAGAAGCATCAACTCCCATATGTGCCTTGACCAGGAAAGCCCAGGGTTTCGAACCGGCGACCTCAGCATTTCCAGGTCGACGCTTTATCCACTGCACCACCACAGGTCAGGCTGAAAATTACTTTTAAAAAATGGATGAAATACAATCAAATTATGTGGCTCAGGGGATAGAAAAATAGAATTATTATGAGTTCCTGAAAAATAAGTTTTCAAAATTCTTTTTAATACCATTATTAAGAATCTATTTAAAATGATAAAGAAAAGCACAATTTATGACTGTCAACATAAGACACACTGAGCAGGAAGAGAAAAACTATGAAAATGGTTGCCTACTAGCAATCTGCATCTCCCTTATTTCCCAGTTCTGTACTTTTCCATATTCCGTTTCCATAGCCCTAAGAATGAGTGTATACGTAAACTTAAATATGTTTCACCTAAAAGGAAAAGTGTAAAGTTATAAAAAGATGACCCTCCTAGAAGAAATATGATTTCTGTTGGTTTGTAATGTCAATATTGATTTGAGGAAATCTGTAATTGAGAAGGTAATATTACCTATCAGTAGGGTTAGGTAACAATCCTTAACTATTCTATACAATATCTGTCAGGTTGTGGTTTTTAAACCTTACATTTCAGGCATCAAAACACCTCAAAGTTCCCACCAAATCTGTGATGTGGGCCTACAACACAAATACTCCTAAAAACCCACTGAAAGCCAGACAGTGCCCTTAGAATATTTTGTGCAACTTAACTAATAATAAATTTTGTTTGTAGTTTTATAACTCTGAAGTATAGTTTATTTCTTCAAAGTAGATATAAATTTTAAAGGCAACTTATTTTTGTAATAGAGTATGTTTTAAAAAGACTACAAAGTTCAACTATAAAATTATATACTTTTTAAAATCACAATAAAAATTCCCTAAGAACTAAAACACTCAATAGAACACACATACTCATTCCCATATTTTAAAGTTTTCACTTTGGAAGTCTACATTCTAAAATCTGGATTATGCTCAGCAAGGAATACATAGCAATTTGCAAAGAAACATGAAATCACAAAAATAATGTTTTTCCCCATATCTATATTCCATAAAATGAGTTTTCTTTTTTATTCAGTGAGAGGTGAGGAGGCAAAGACAGACTTCCACATGCACCTTGACTGAGATCCATCCAGAAAGCCTACTGGGGGCATGCTCTCCCCATCTAGGGCCTTGCTCCATTGCTCAGCAACTGAGGTCTTCTTAGTGCCTGATGTGGGGCCAACTCACTACAATCGAGCTATGGCTGCAGGAGAAGAAAAGAGAGAAACAGAGAGAGAGAAGTGGGAGGGGGAGGGGTGGAGAAGCAGATGGTTGTTTCTCCTGTGTGTCCTGACTGGGAATCAAACCCGGGACATCCACAGGACAGGCCAATCAATGTTCTACCACTGAGCCAACTGGCTGGGGCCAAAATGAGTTTATAAATACATGTATTTAGAAAGTGATACTGGATAATTTGCTAATATAATATTTGAAGTCTTAAAAACTTGATATGTATAAAGTTGATCAAATCTTCTTGCCTAGTTTATATACATAGAAATAGAAAAAGAAGGCCCTTCTGCCAGCCTACATCTTTGAGTTTCTCAAAAACAAAGAAAACAATAAAGTCATAATGTAAAGAGTAATTTTAATCATTCTCATATATGTACGAATATGTTCTAACTTGAAACAGAATAATTTTTTTTTAATTTAAGAAAGAGGAGGGTAGATAGGCTTCCACATGAACCCCAATCGGGATCCACCTGGTGACCCCCATCTGGGGCCGATTATCTGCCCATCTGGGGCTAAGCTTACATCAAACTATTTTCAGGGCCTGAGGTGGAAGCTCCACAGAGCCATCCTAAGTGCCTAGGGTCAATGCAATCAATTCAATTGTGCCATGGCTGCGCGGGAGGGGGGAGATAGAAGGGGAAGGGGGCGCTGAGGAGGAGAAGCAGACGGTCGCCTCTGCTGTATGCCCTGACTAGAATTGATCCCAGAATTTCAATATGCCAGGTCGATGCTCTACCACTGAACAAACCAGCCAGGGCCTTATAGAATAAATTGAAAAATACATATGATTTTTAAAAACCAAACACACAGCTTCATTGGAGTTTCATTTGAGTTTAGGTGCTTGTACAAAAAGAGAGTATGTTCACTTCTAAATTCCATAAGAAGTGCTTGTGTTGAAGCAAAGAAAGATCAAACATTGACAAATTTAAACTCTTTTGCTCTAAAATAACTTTAAAAATAATTTAATTAGACCTGTGCTTTTTAAATAAATGGGCCCAAACTTTGAACCCATTAAAGCTGCATTTGAATTGGAAAAGAGAAAAACCAATCAGTTAAAGGTTACTGAAGATCATGAATGATCAAGTGATGAGTGATATAGTCAGTGTAATTCATGGTTAAATGCTTGTTTTTTTTTTTAAATGTGGATCAAAGTTACACCAAAAATAGTTTCAGTGAAGGAATTCCAGAAATATTAAATAACTGTCATGTCAGTGAAAGCAGTGCATAACATTTTAAATATTCTGAAAAAGAATGTTTCAAAGACTTAAGCTGAACTGGCTTAGTAAACGGTCACTGATTTACTGTTTTAATTTCATATTTATTATGATGATAATAATGAAATTTATTCTCATTGCTGTTCTATTAGAATATGTAATGCATATGTGTGTATGCTATAAAACTCACAGCCATTTAGAGTTTTTTGAGAAAACTTAAATTTCACCCACGTCACCCAACCTGTTGCTGTATTGTCATCTGAGCAATCTATTCCTAAATGTCACTCACTCCTCTTGCTGGCCTATTGCAATCCATAGTGAATATAACTCTTCTCCTGTACTACAATCTGCTAACAAATATCTCAAGTATAATGCACACTTTTATGTTCATTTTAATGTAAGCTAGTGTAATTTGCACAGAAGACAGATAAAACATCAAATACTAGAAAGTTTCCAGTCATTTTGTCAGAATTCCATGTTCTTTGTGTCTCTAGGTACATACATAAATTATTTGATCTTCTTGAGTGTATAGTCACACCTAATAACTTGTTTTCAATTTTCTTTGATCTTTCTCACTGTGAATATTTGAAAACCTAAATTGTATCAAAGTGGCCCTGGCCGGTTGGCTCAGCGGTAGAGTGTTGGCCTAGCGTGCGGAGGACCCGGGTTCGACCCGGGTTCGATTCCCGGCCAGGGCACACAGGAGAAGCGCCCATTTGCTTCTCCACCCCTCCGCCGCGCTTTTCTCTCTGTCTCTCTCTTCCCCTCCCGCAGCCAAGGCTCCATTGGAGCAAAGATGGCCCGGGCGCTGGGGATGGCTCTGTGGCCTCTGCCTCAGGCGCTAGAGTGGCTCTGGTCGCAACATGGCGACACCCCGGAGGGGCAGAGCATCGCCCCCTGGTGGGCAGAACATCGCCCCATGGTGGGCGTGCCGGGTGGATCCCGGTCGGGCGCATGCGGGAGTCTGTCTGACTGTCTCTCCCTGTTTCCAGCTTCAGAAAAATGAAAATAAAAAAAATTGTATCAAAGTGTTTAGCTATGTCTTCCTCTCACTTTTGCAAATGTAGGCTTTACCCCAAATATATAAGGAGAGATGGTCTCAGATTTTATCAATTGAAGAGTTCATTTCAGCTCAACATGTTATTATCCTCACCATAAAACCATCACCCCTAAAATTCATTGTACCAAGGCACCTTAAAATATTAGCTTGGAATCACTATTTTGTCCTTTTTCTTGTTCTGATACGAATATATGGATTAATTAATGCATTTATTAATATTGTCTTCCTTGGTTCAATCAACTTGATAGTCAAAAGCAATATAATTCTACTTCAAATGTTCCTGTTGGAAACAGAAATAATAATATAGTAATACAATGATACATCTTGATGAGTGCTATTATAGAAGTGTAATGTCAATCCTATTCCAGAATATAAAGTATTATTATTTTTTTTTTTTGTATTTTTCTGAAGCTGGAAACGGGGAGGCAGTCAGACAGACTCCCACATGCGCCCGACCAGGATCCACCCGGCACGCCCACCAGGGGGTGATGCTCTGCCCATCAGGGGCGTCACTCTGTCGCAACGAGAGCCACTCTAGCGCCTGAGGCAGAGGCCATGGAGCCATTCCCAGTGCCCGGGCCATCTTTGCTCCAATGGAGCCTTGGCTGCGGGAGGGGAAGAGAGAGACAGAGAGGAAGGAGAGGGGGAGGGGTAGAGAAGCAGATGGGCACCTCTCCTGTGTGCCCTGGCCGGGAATCGAACCCGGGACTTCTGCACGCCAGGCTGACGCTCTACCACTGAGCCAACCGGCCAGGGCCAAGTATTATTATTTTTTAAATCAAAGATGTCCATTCTTGGCCAAAACAGAGTAACAGGAACTAGATTGATCGTCTCATCTAGAAAAATTAAAATTGGACATAATATATAAAATAAGTTCTAAGGGCACTAAACATCAGGCAATACAGTTTAGTCATTCCTGAGAATAGGAAAGCTAACAAAGTGAGCCCTGTGACATGCCCTGGCTTAGTGTCTGAAAGTTTGCAGGATGCAGTTCAAGGCTGGGGACTCTAAGAGGAGTCTGTAAATCTTACCAACAGGAGAAAACAGAGCTATGACTGTGAAGCAGGCCAAGCTGATTAGAACTGGCAGGTCATCATACTAGAAAAGAGAGAGTCAGCACAGAGAGAATCCTCTGGAGATGTGCAGTGTCCTCTTTAAATATTCAGCTGAGTATTGAATCAGCACAGTATGAAAAATAATGAAGGCTTGGGGAAGGATAACCCAAATCATTAGAGGAAATAGTAACCCAAACTCACATAGGGCTAGTGACAGTTAATGTTTTCACTGGACAGAGTAAGGACCTCATAAATCATGGGATATCAAGCATAGTACTCAACAGGACTTTGCATCCATAGTGAGGCACAATTAACAACAAACAAAAGGCTGCTCTAGTATTACAAAGTTCAAGAATATTTATATGAACATATGAATTTATAAGAGTATATTATTATTTATATAAATATAAAAATCCTCATGCTTGAGAACACATCAAAAAATTATCAGGCTTTTGCAAAACAAATATATAATGAGAAGAAAAAGTAAAAATCTGAACCAGAAATTATACAAGTTATCAAATTAATAGCTAAAGTTTATAAAAAGCTAAAGATAATGTTAGAGACATAAAAATATTTTAAAAAACAAAATTTATCAACAAAATCTACCATGAATGGGCCCTGGCCCATTCATTCAGTGGACAGAACATCCTCTGGGCTTATGGATGTCTCTGGTTCGATTCCCAGTCAGGGAACACAAGAAAAGCTACCACCTGCTTTTCTCCCTTTCCCTCTCCCCCCTTCTCTCCCTTTCCCCTCCTGTAGCCAGAGGCTCAATTTGGTTAAACATTGGCCCCAGGCACTGAGGTAGCTCCATTGGTTAAAGCATCAGCGTCAGCCTCAGGTGCTAAAAATAGCTTGATTGATTCAAGCATCAGCCAGAGATGGGGGTTGCTGGGTGTATCCTGGTCAGAGTGCATGCTAGAGTTTGTCTCGTTCTCTCCTCCTCTCATTTTAAAAAACAAAAACAAAAAATGAACTTCAATGAATGAAATAAAATATATATTTTGATTAAAGTTGGAACAGAAGGTTAATGCACTTCCAGACATATCTAAAAAGAATAAAATGAAACACAGAGAAATAAAAGATTTTAAAAACCTACAAAATGAGTGTACCACTTAGTTCTGAGACAACTTAAAACAAATATACATGTATTTGAAATTCCCAAAGGAAAGGGTAAAGAAAGCAAAATATTGGAAACAATAATAACCAAACTTTCAAAAAACGGTAAATATTATAAACCCAAACATTCAACAAAAGTCAACACAAGAAACTTAATGAACAAGGGGATATAAAGTATAGCATAGGATTCAAAGTCAATGATACTGCAATAACTATGTATGGTGCCAGGTGAGTACTAGACTTATTGAGGAGATCACTTTGTAAATTACATAAATGTCTTACCACTAGGCTATATACTTGAAACTAATATAAAATAATAATAAATGTCAACTGTAGAAACAATAAACAACTCTCAGGCCAGGTGACAACTTGCATATCATTTAAAAAAACTTGAAAACTAACACAAGGAGCCTCATGATTAGTGATAAACATTTAAAAGAGCCAGAAGGCCCTGATCAGTTGGCTCATTGGATAGAGCATAGACTGGCATATGGATGTTCCAGGTTCAAATCCCAGTCAGGGCACACAAGAGAAGCAACTGTCTGCTTTTCTCCACCCCTCTCTCCCCCTCCCTTTCCCCTTTCTCTCTCACTTCCCCTCCTGCAGACAGTGACTTGATTGGTTTGAGCGTCCTCCTGGATAGCTTAGTTGGTCAAGTGTGTCAGTCTCTGGTGCTAAAAAATAGCTCCACTGATTGAGCATTGGCCCGAGATGGGGTGTACTGGGAGGACCCTGGGCAGGGCACATGCAGGTATCTGCTTTTTTTAGCTCCCCTTCTTTCACTTAAAAAAATGAAAAAGAAAAGGAAAGAAATAAAGAGAGAGAGAAAAAAAAGAAAAGAAAAGAAGAGCCAGAAAATAAAAGGCACCTTATAAGTAAAGGAACTAAGTATGAGAGCCCCCCCTTTTTTTGTCAGAAACAATTCAAAAAAGAAGAAAATGGAGCAATATCTTTAAAAAACTAAAATAAAATGCTGTTATCATGTAATTCTGTGAACAGTGAACATATTTTTCAAAAATAAAGGTGCAATAAAGGCAGCTTTACTAATTGACAATTGGTAGATTTTCACTATAAGAAAACTTAAAGGAAGTACTTTGGGCAAAAGGAAAATATTATGAGAAGACAATCATGACCTCAAAAAATGAGTAACACTGGAAATGGTTACTATGTGGGTAAATATAAAATAAGTATTTGTTATTATTTAAATATATTTAAAGTATAACTGGTGATGGAAGAATACTTGACTTGTGGTGGTGAACACACAGTGCATGTATAGATGATATACAGCAGGGGTCCCCAAACTACGGCCCGCGGGCCGCATGTGGCCCCCTGAGGCCATTTATCTGGCCCCCACCGCACTTCTGGAAGGGGCACCTCTTTCATTGGTGGTCAGTGAGAGGAGCATAGTTTCCATTGAAATACTGGTCAGTTTGTTGATTCAAATTTACTAGTTTTTTATTTTAAATATTGTATTTGTTCCCGCTTTGTTTTGTTTTGTTTTTTACTTTAAAATAAGATATGTGCAGTGTGCATAGGGATTTGTTCCTAGTTTTTTTTATAGTCCGGCCCTCCAACGGTCTGAGGGACAGTGAACTGGTCCCCTGTGTAAAAAGCTTGGGACCCCTGATATACAGTGTGTCCGTATAGTCATGGTGCACTTTTGACCGGTCACAGGAAGCAACAAAACATGATAGAAATGTGAAATCTGCACCAAATAAAAGGAAAACCCTCCCAGTTTCTGTAGGATGATGTGGCAGCATGTGCGCATGCGCAGATGATGATGTAACACCATGTATATAGCGGAGCAGCCCATGGCCATGCCAGTCGAGATGTGGACAGTACAGAGGAAAGTTCAGTGTGTTCTGTGGCTCGCTAAATTCGAATCCGTGACCAAAGTGGAATGTGAATATCGGCGCGTTTATAACGAAGTGCCACCATATAGGAATAACATTACTTGGTGGGATAAAGCAGTTGAAGGAAACCGGCAGTTTGGTGGAGAAACCCCGTTCTGGTAGGCCATCAGTCAGTGACGAGTCTGTAGAGGCTATACAGGATAGCTACCTAAGGAGCCCTAAAAAATCTGTGCATGAGCCCACATCGAACTGCACTGAAGAGGTATGAAACTGGGAGAGTTTTCCTTTTATTTGGTGCAGATTTCACATTTCTATCGTGTTTTGTTGCTTTCCTGTGACCAGTCAAAAGTGCACCATGACTTTACGGACACACTGTATTATAGAACTGTACACTGGAAGCCAATATAATTCTATTAAGAATGTCACTCCAATAAAACCAAATAAAAAATAAAATATAAACTGATTCTTTAAAGCAAAATAATGAATTGATTTTATCATACACATAGAAATGTATGCAATGACAGCACAAAGACTGGGAATAAAACAAGAAAAGGATAGTGTTTGAAACTTTTTTTCTGTTTCTTATACTATATACATGAAGTGGTATAATATCTCCTGAAAGTAACTTATAATTTAAAGACAGGCACTATAAACTATAAAGCAAGCACAAAAGTGCTAAAATAATACCAGAAATAATTACAGTTAGTAGCAAAGTGAATGAAATTAATTCAAAAAAATAATCAAATAATCAAAAACAAGAAATAAAAGGTTGAAAACAATAAATGTTTAGTTTTTGGCAAAGTGGCAAATAGAAGTTCCACAATTATACATTTAACTCAATCCTATTAATAATTACATTAAGTATAAATGGTCTAAACAACCCAATAAAAAGAAAAATACCATCAAATTGGACAAAATAATAAGACTTTTATTTTGCCAAAAAATCTATTTGAAATATAAAAATACAAACAGGTTAAAAGTAAAAGGATGGAAATGATTCAACATCCTAACACTAACCATAAGAAAGCTGTATCAATAACAGAGAAAATAAATTTTGTAGCAAATACTGTTACTAGGGATAAAAAGGGTCATTTCTCAATGATATACAGGCTAATTCAGCAAGAAGGTATAATACTCTTAAAACATTTATGCAACTTACAACAGAGTTAAAAAAAAACAGTACAAAAAGTTTTTGAATTGCAAGGAGAAACAAACAAATTAACAGGGAATCAGAAATGATACAAACTGCCCTGGCCAGTTGGCTCAGCGGTAGAGCGTCGGCCTGGTGTGCGGGGGAACCAGGTTCGATTCCCGGCTAGGGCACATAGGAGAAGCGCCCATTTGCTTCTCCACCCCCCCTCCTTCCTCTCTGTCTCTCTCTTCCCCTCCCGCAGCCAAGGCTCCATTGGAGCAAAGATGGCCCGGGAACTGGGGATGGCTCCTTGGCCTCTGCCCCAGGCGCTAGAGTGGCTCTGGTTGTGGCAGAGCAACGCCCCAGAGGGGCAGAGCATCGCCCCCTGTTGGGCAGAGCGTCGCCCATGGTGGGCGTGCCGGGTGGATCCCGGTCGGGCGCATGCGGGAGTCTGTCTGACTGTTTCTCCCCGTTTCCAGCTTCAGAAAAATACAAAAAAAAAAAAAAAAACAAATAAAAAAAACCCCAAAAAACAAACAAACAAAAAAAGAAATGATACAAACTTTTGTCGAACACAATAATCAAATCAATCTAATTGACGTTTATAAAATATTTCATCTTTTGACTAAATAATGCGCATTATTTTCAAATGAATATAGAAAATGCACTGAAAAAGAATCTATTCTGAGCCACAGAAAGGTATCTTCAAATTTGAAAGGATTTAAAGGATTTAAATCACACCAAGTATATTTACTAGCCACAATGGAATTCAATTAGAAGTCAATTACAGAAAAATATCTGGAAATTTTCCAAAATCATTACACATTTAAATAACCTATGGAATAAATAAGAAGTCAGAAAGTTAAATAAAATTATTTTTATCTCTACAAAAATCAAAATAAAACATCAACATATGTGAGATGCAGCTAAGGAAATGACTAGAGGGTATGTTTTTTTTCTTTTTCTTTTTCTCCTTTTAACATATAATGCCTATACACAATGAAGATAGGAGCCAAACAACATTGTCACTTTTGACCTATTAAACAAACAAGAGACCAGATTAGATCCACTGTGCAGAAGAACTGAATTAATAATAACAGAGTGGAAATCAATGCAATATTTTACAGAAAAAAGAAAAAACTCATAATAAAAATTTGTCTTTGAAAACATATATGAACAGCATGTAAGTACAAGAAATATGGTCTACAAATCAAACTAAATCATATCGAGGTACCTTTCAGAATAGCTAAAGCTGGGGAAAACAGAACAAAACTGCCTATATTACGAGTTGGCAAGAATGTGAAATCACTTGAATCCTAATCAGCTGTTGGTGGGAATTCAAAATGGTACAAACACAATCAAAATAACTTCAAAACATACACACCTATAATACAACCAGCCCTCACGCTACTCTTTATGTGCCCAGGAGCAGTAAACTCATATATGTATGCAAAGCATTGAATACAAAGGTTCATTGCAGCTCTCTTTGGAAGAGCAAATATACAACTTAACAACCCAAAACTCAAATGTGTCCATCAACAGGTGAATGATAAAGTAATTTTGGTGTCTTTATTATATGCGGCTTAAGTGTCTGTTTGTCGCCGACAGCTTATTGGTTGCTTGCGTAACTGTACTAGCCAATGGGGTGAAGTTGCCACGGCATTCAAATAGTCCCGCCTTCTGGCATGTCACCTCACAAATTGAGGTTAAAGATTGGAGCAATTATTATGCTGTTAAGAAATCTTAACACCAGAAGGGGTCTTTGCAATGGTACAAAACTAGAGGTTCTCCAATTGAAAAATAATGTCATAATAGCTAAGTCTTTGACTGGCTCCTCTAAAGGTGAAATACATGTCATTCCAAGAAGTGATTTGGCTCCATCTCAAACAGGGTTGCCGTTTCAATTGAGACAGACAATTTCCTATAAAACTTGCCTTTGCTATGACCATCAATAAGTCTCAGGGCCAAACGCTTAATTTAAGCGTGTTGGCATTTTTTTACCTGAGCCTGCATTTGGACACGGTCAACTTTATGTTGCCTGTTCAAGAGTTCGTGAAAGGATGGACGTAAAATTAAAAATAATTGATGGTCCTCTGCAAGGCGAGCTTAAAAATGATGGAAAGATCTACACAAGAAATGTTGTGTACAAAGAGATCTTTGACATGTGAATTAACATTTTATTATTTAAATCACCTTTATTTATTGAGCTAGCGCTGGCTCTTAAGAAATGTACCGCCAGTGGTTTCCTTCATTGCACTCTACTTTAAGCAATTAAGCAAGTAGAAGGGGGAAACCCCATGGGGCAGTAAGCAAAGGGGCGTCCTCACCGCCTGCCCTGGGTAATGCAGTTTGAATTAGCAGACACCTTTGCACAAATCATTTTAATTACAATTTATAATATCTAGAACAGTGGTCATTTCGTATGACTGCCGGGCTTTCTAGTATCTATATAAATGGGATATTATGAGGCAACACTAACAACTAATTATTTTTATAGATAACATTAAAGTATTTCAAAATAATTATGCTGAGTGAAAGAAGCCAGATAATTAAAAGGGTATATACTGTGTAATTGCATTTAAACAAAATTCTAGAAATTGCCTATATATAAGGACAGAAAAGAGATCAGTGGCTGCCTAGAGATAGGGTGAAAGGAAAGGGTAGGTGGAGGGGATTAAAACAATGGGCAGGACAAAACTTTTAGAAGTGACGAATGTTTTTATAATCTTGATTGTGATGTTGATTTCACACATGTATATATTTGTTAAAACTTATCAAACTGGGCCCTGGCCGGTTGGCTTAGCGGTGGAGCGTCAGCCTGGCGTGCGGGGGACCCGGGTCCGATTCCCGGCCAGGGCACACAGGAGAAGCGCCCATCTGCTTCTCCACCCCCCACCCCCTTCCTCTCTGTCTCTCTCTTCCCCTCCCGCAGCCAAGGCTCCATTGGAGCAAAGATGGCCCGGGCACTGGGGATGGCTCCTTGGCCTCTGCCCCAGGCGCTAGAGTGGCTCTGGTCGCGGCAGAGCGATGCCCTGGAGGGGCAAAGCATAGCCCCCTGGTGGTCAGAGCATCGCCCCTGGTGGGCGTGCTGGGTGGATCCAGGTCGGGCGCATGCGGGAGTCTGTCTGACTGTCTCTCCCTGTTTCCAGCTTCAGAAAAATACAAAAAAAAAAAAAAAAAAAAAAAAAAGAAAGAAAACTTATCAAACTGGACTGTTTTAAACATGTATAGCTGAATGTATACCAATTATATCTCACTACGTGTGTTAAAATTTTGAAATCATCAGTCTCATAATTTAATGATCTTTATATATATATAAATCTATAAGTGCCTCAAAATGTGGTAGAATGGGGCATGATGGGATACATGTTGTAACGCAGGGAAAATGGGAGAATTAATCATTTTTGAAGCCATGCCTGGGTAGTGTAACATAATTGGTTGTACAATGGCACAGAATTCAAAACACCAGAATTATAGTCACTGCTCTTTTTGCACATTGATTTTGTATCTTACTTCATTGTGTTTGTTTGTTGTTTCTAATATTGGTTTGTGATTTTTTTTTTTTTTTGGTGTAGTCTTTAGGGTTTTCTATAGAAAGAATCATGATATTTGCAGAAAGTGACAATTTTACTTCTTCATTCCCAAAGTGGATGTCTTTTATTTTTTTCTATTTCCTGATTGCTCTGGCTAGGTCATCCAGTATGATGTTAAATAAGAGTGATGAGAGGGACCCTTCTTGTCTTGTTACTGACTTAGAGGAAAAGCTTTCAGATTTTTACTGTTAAGGATTATATTAGCTGAGCATTTGTCATATAGTTAAAATATCTATATTACCCAAATAAATATACAGATTTAATTCAATCCCCATAAAAATCTCAAAGACATTTTTTTTCATCATTTAAATTTTTTTTTATTTATTCATTTTAGAGAGGAGAGGGAGAGACAGAGAGAGAGAGAGGAGAGAAGGAGCTGGAAGCATCAACTCCCATATGTGCCTTGACCGGGCAAGCCTAGGGTTTTGAACCGGCAACCTCAGCATTTCCAGGTCGACGCTTTATCCACTGCGCAACCACAGGTCAGGCTCAAAGACATTTTTTTTAAAAAATAAATAAAATAAAAAGATCATCAGATTTGTATGGAACCACACAAGACCCTGAATAGACAAAGTAACCCTGAGGGAAAAAAAATGAAGCTGGAGGTATCATACTACCTGACTTCAAATTATACTACAAAACAACAGAAGTCAAAACAGTATGAATTTGGCACAAAAACAGACATACAGAGCAATGGAACATAATGGAGAGGTCAGAAATAAACCCACTAAAAACATACAATGGAGAAAAGAAAACCTCTTCAATAAATGGTGCTGGGAAAATTGGAAAGCCACATGCAAAAGAATGTATTAGATTACAATCTGTCCCCGTGTACTAAAATTAATTTAAAATGGAACAAAGACCTAAATATAAGGCAAAAAACAATAAATTACATTGAAGAAAAGATAGATACTAAACTTCTGGACTTTGGTCTTAGAGAGGATCTTATGAATTTGACCGCAAATGCAAGGGAAATAAAAGCAAAAATAAATGAATGGGATTATTTCAAACTAAAAAGATTCTGCAAGGCAAAAGAAACTGTTAACAAAACAAAAAGGCAACCAATTGAATGGGAGAAGATATTTGCAAACAACAGCTCCAACAAGATATTAACATCCAAAATATATAAAGAATTCATACAACTCAACCCCTAACAATCCAATTAAAAATGGGCTGGTGACCTGAACAGACACTTCTCCCAGAAAGACATCCAAGTGGCCAACAGATATATAAAAAGATGTTTAACTTCCCTAGCTATCAGAGAAATACAAATCAAAACTATAATGAAATACCACCTCATACCTGTTAGATTGGCTATTATCAGCAAGACAAGTAATAACAAATGTTAGAGAGGCTGTGGAGAAAAAGAAACCCTTATTCACTGCTGGTAGGAATATAAACTGGCATTGTCACTATGGAAAATAGTATAAAAGCTTCTCAAAAAATTAAGAATAGAGTTACCACATGACCCAGCAACCCTTCTTCTGTGTATGTGCCAAAAAAATTCAAAAACATTATTTGTCAAGATATATGTACCCCTATTTTCATTGCAGCATTACGCATGGTGGCCAAGGAATAGAAACAACCAAAGCGGCCTTCGATAAAGGATTGGATCAAGATTTGATAAATACAATCAATGGAATAATACTCAGCCGTAAGTAAGGATAAAATACTGTCATCTGCGATCACATGGATGGATCAGACAGAAAACTTTAAGAACCACATGATTTCATTAACACATGGGATAGAAAACTGGATGTAACAAATGAACAAACAAGAAAAACAAACAAAAACTAATAGACATTGACAACAGCATACTCATCACCAGAGGAAAGGGGGTTATGGGATAGTAAAAATATCAGAGGTCAAATATATGGTGATGGAAGATGATTTGTCTTTGGGTGGTGGGCACACACTGCAATATACAGATGATGCATCAGAGAATTGTGTGCTTGAAATCTATATAATTTAATTTACCCATGTCACCCCAATAAATTCAATTTTAAATATTAAAAGTTATTTGAGAATTATGACTTAAAAATTTGAAAATTGCACAAAACCCTATGAGGTAGGAATTATTTAATCAACAGTGTAGATAAGAAAACTTGAAGAATTCCCACTAAGTTTTGCTACCTAAAATAGTCTCTAGATTGAAATCAATTATATCACTTCACTGAAGTTTTTTCTCTTAAAAATACTTACATTTCATAAACTATAATGAGATAAAATCTTAGATCTCATGCTTAAACTTCACTGCCTGATCACCATCATGTACAAAAGAAAAACTGATTCTGACTTGGAAGTCAGAATGCTAAAAATAAATCTCTCCTGCACTGATGTTTCTTTTCTCTGTTTCTGAAATAACTGTAAAAACTCACTCAGGGGATTACTCCAATGATATGCTAACACTTTATAAGCACTAAAAAGAAGCGGAAGAGATGTTTGTGAAGGGAAGTGATTATCAGTTCCTAACATATTTCCAGGAAAAATATGTGTGTTTGCAAATGACATTGAGCCCTCCCCACAGATATTCCCGGTGGCCTCTATCACTCAAGATGATATCTACTATTGAGAGAACTTACAAGACATATATAACTCATAATGTTATAATTATTTATTTAAAACATTTACATAAAAGGAGACATGATATTTAATTGATGCAGAACAGAAAAGATATGACAACTACAACCTAGTTATCAAGGAATAAATTCTACTTTTTAATTTTTCTAACAATTAAACTGTATGTAAGTTTAAATTTATAGTCTCATAACTATGTTTATAATATACTATTACAATACCTATTAACCATTTAAATTTGAAGCTTTGCCTGACCTGTGGTGGCGCAGTGGATAAAGTGTTGACCTGGAATGCTGAGGCCGCTGGTTCAAATTCCCGGGCTTGTCCAGTGAAGGCACATATGAAAAGCAATTATTATGAGTTGATGCTTCCCATTCCTCCCCAATACCCCCCTTTCTCTTTCTCTCTCCTCTCTCTAAAATCAATAAATAAAATCTATAAAAAAATGTAAGCTTTGGAACTTTGGTTTGTAAAAAACTAATATGCATTTTTATTGTAAAACAGAAAACTTGCAAACAACACATTAAAAGAGAAAATACAAAAGACAACTGGTAATATATCAGTGATGGACA
This sequence comes from Saccopteryx leptura, assembly GCF_036850995.1. Lineage (NCBI taxonomy): Eukaryota > Metazoa > Chordata > Mammalia > Chiroptera > Emballonuridae > Saccopteryx > Saccopteryx leptura. Next base: position 26,371,751 of record NC_089516.1, read on the forward strand.
AGAAGTTAACTAAATCATAAAGAGAATAGGAACTGTCACAAAAATTATTGTAGAAACATATTTGAAACTATACATTAGAAAAAACAAATTTATTGAAACTTGAGAATCTCATTAATGATGACAAGCAAGACCTTACCAGAATGCCTCCTCTTCAGAAAATGTACCAAAAATTGACATTATACAAAAAATACATACATGTAGGCTGGTGGTGGGATTCAAATAATTTAACAAGTTCTCTGCCCTTATTACCATTTTAAGTATAAAAAAATGATATACTGAAAGGTAGTTTATTATTTCATGCACTTAATGCTTAAATAAGAATAAAAGAGGTACACAAAACGATTATAAGAAAGAGTTTTAAAATATTAATGAAAAAATATTGAATACTTGACAAAAAACAATAAAAATATTATTTAAGATATTTCTATATTGCTTCTTGAGTGGCACCCTCCCTTGCAATTTTTTTCACCTATGGACAGAATGAACATTACTAGAGGCGCTTAGAATACGTTGTTGTGCAGATGAACATTAAAAAAGGTTAAGGACAGAGGTGAATTATGGTTGGCTGTGGCCCCAGGTACAGAAAAAAATATTGGGCCCCTTAAAAAGAAGAGAGAGACACTCTCTTCCCCTCCCGCAGCTGAGGCTCCATTGGAGCAAAGATGGCCCAGGCACTGGGGATGGCTCCTTGGCCTCTGCCCCAGGCGCTAGAGTGGCTCTGGTCGCCTCAGAGCGAAGCCCCAGAGGGGCAGAGCATCACCCCCTGGTGGGCAGAGCATCGCCCCCTGGTGGGCGTGCCGGGTGGATCCCGGTCGGGCGCATGCGGGAGTCTGTCTGACAGTCTCTCCCCGTTTCCAGCTTCAGAAAAATAAATAAATAAAAAAATAAATAAATAAAAGAGACAGGGAAAATACAAATACATATTAACCATATTTTTAAATAAATAAAAATTATTATGTACTATTAATGTTAAAATTGCACATATGAAACTAAACTTGGTGTCACTAGAAAAAAGTGTCAAGTTAGGGTACCGCAGGGCCTTTCAGAAGTCGGGGTCCAGGGGGTGCCCAGCATGCCCACCATAAAATTTGCCTCTGAGTAAGGAATGTAAATTTGTGATTTTCACATTGGGCACTGCCTAGGCGCCCACCTTAGAGAACCCTGGTTTACAAGTGCCATTTTAACAACCGCTTCACTGAACTCAACAAAAAATTAGGTATCAGTTCTGCCAAACCCGTGCAAATTGGCCGAATCTCACCACTGATGGAGGCAATGGAAAGTAAACAGCAGTTGTCAGAATCTGGTAGTGAGTCCATGCTCAAAGGAGGGGTGTGTATAAATTAAAAGCCCATTTTTAGGAATTTTAGCCTGGACTCAAGTGTAGTCATCAGTGCGTGAGTTGGCAAGCCAATGGAAACACTGAAACATTTCTTGTCTGGAAAGCCTGAAAACTGAAGTTGGAGAAATTGGTATTGGAAAACAGGGAGGGAATTCAGAAAGGGAAAGTGCCATATATAAATATATATATATTACATTGTATATATAATATATTGTATAATATAACATATATATATTTATATATTTTTTTCTGATATTTCTGCTTAATTCCTGATACATGCATACACAGAAAAGGCTCTAAACAGCTCACTAAAAACAAAAGATCTGAACCAAATTCAGAGCTGCTACTCCAAAAGCAGTTTCCAATTTCAGTCCAACTAAGATAATTACTGGTTAAAAGTAAAGAACATAACTCATTTGAGAAAAATAAAATAGAATCCCAAATCCTTAAAATTTAATATCAGTATGTTCAGGATACAATAGAAAATAGACCTAAAATAGTAGTGACCTAGGGAAATAAAACAAAGAGAAATAAAATTAAAGATCATCTCTGAGGTGACCCAGAATTTGGAAGTAGCACACAAGTATTTTGAAGCAGGTATTCTAACAACTCTCAATGAAGTAGAGCAAAATATCCTCACAAAGGTTGAAGATACAGTAAATTCCACCAGAAAAATAAAAACTATAAAATAAACTAAAATGAAAATTCAAAACTTAAAAAAAAAAATCTGAAATCAAAAATAAATCACTGGATGGATTTATCAGAGAAATGGACATGACAGAGGAAAGACCTTCTGGACATTAGGAAAAATCAACAGAAATTATCCAATTGTGAGAAATAATATATAAAAAGATTGAAAATAAATGAATAGAGCCTCAGAGACCTGTTTGGTAATACTCAACAGTCTGCCCTAAGTATAATTACAATCCTAGAAGAAGAGGGATAAAAAAATAAGAAGTCTGAAGGAATAACATCCAAAAATTTCTAAAATATGATTAAAGGTAGAAAAGTACAATCAGAGTATGTAAAAAGAACAGCAATTAAACTGTTGAAAGGTGAAGAAAAGTAAAAGTTTTGAATGCAAGAAAAGAAAAAGAAACACCAATTACCTACAGGGCAACAATTCAATTAACAACTGATTTCTTCACCGGACTCTAGATGTCAGAAGAGATGAGAACAGTACTATGAAGTGCTAGAACAGCTGTCAGATGGAAAGGAGTTGGGGGGTTAGGTGAAAATGATGAAGGGATTAAGGGGAAAAAAAGAGACTCATAGACAGATAACAGTATGGTGATTATGAGAGGGGAAGGGGGATGGGAGAGGTAGGATAGGGTAAAGGAGGGATACATGGAGACAAAGGAGGCTTGACTTGGGGTGGTGAACACACAATACTCAGGGGTCCCCAAACTTTTTACACAGGGGGCCAGTTCACTGTCCCTCAGACCGCTGGAGGGCCGCCACATACAGTGCTCCTCTCACTGACCACCAATGAAAGAGGTGCCCCTTCCCGAAGTGCAGCGGGGGCCCAGATAAATGGCCTTAGGGGGCTGCATGTGGCCCGCGGGCCGTAGTTTGGGGATGCCTGATACAGATGATGTATCATAGAACTGTACACTTGAAACTTGTATAATTTTATTAACCAATGTCACCCCAATAAATTAAATGTAAAAAATTAAGTGCTAAAACAAAAAAATAAAACTGTTCACACAGAATTCTATACATAGGATATTTTATAACATATCCTTCAAGAGTCAAAGTCAAATAAAAACAGTGTCAGATTAACCTAATAAATCAGGAAATGAACAAATAATAAGAGAGTTTGTTGCCAGGAGAAAAGTAAGAAATGCTAAAGAAAGTCCCACAGGCTGAAGTGGAGTAATACCAGATGGAAACTCAGATGCTTTCTAAAGAATAAAGAGCACTGGAGCCCTGGCCAGCTAGCTCAGCAGTAGAGCATTGGCCCAGCATGTGGGAGTCCTGGGTTCGATTCCAGGCCAGAGCACACAGGAGAGGTGACTATCTGCTTCTCCACCCTTCCCCCTCTCCTTTATCTCTGTTTCTCTCTTTCCCTCCCACAGCCAAGGCTCCATTGGAGCAAAGTTGGTCTGGGTGCTGAGGATGGCTCCATGGCCTCTGCCTCAGGTGCTAGAATGGCTCCGGTTGCAATGGAGCAACGGCCCAGATAGGCAGAGCATCGCCCCCTGGTGGGCATGCTGGGTGGATGCCAGTGGGGCACATGCGGGAGTCTCTCTGTCTCCCTGCTTCACAGTTCTGAAAAAATACAAAAAGAATAAAGAACATGGGAAATCAGAAATATCTGAGAATATGCAAATGGCTATTTGCTTTATTTTTCTCAATTTAAATATTATACAGATAACTGATTAAAGCAAACATTATGACATCATTTTATGGAGTTCATAATGCATAAAAATTTAACACATATAACAACCATAAAAGGGTCAGATAATAAATCTTTGAGACTCTGAAGGTCATATAAAGGTTCTGTGGCAACTACTCAACTCTCATTGTAGCACAAAAGCATCCATAGATAATATGTGAGTGGACAGTTGTGGCTCTGTCGCATAAAACTTTATTTACAAAACAGGTAGTTATGTCTTTATTTGACAATTCTGGAATAAGATTCTATAATTTATATGAAGTTTATATGGTAAACTCTTTACCATAACTGGACAGTAATCTATAAAAGGTATTTACCATAATTCTCAGAATGATCACTTAAAAATACAAAGACACATAGCTAAAAAGCTAGTAAGAAAATTATAACAAAATTCTAGAAATGTTTAAAACAATCCTCCCAAATGGGGGGAGGAAAGTTGAATGGAAAACAAACAGAAAGGAAACAGAGTAAAGCTGTAGACATAAAACCATATTAACCAGGGGTAGTCAACCTTTTTATACCTACCACCCACTTTTGTATCTCTGTTAGCAGTAAAATGTTCTAACCACCCACTGGTTCCACAGTAATGGCAATTTATAAAGTAGGGAAGTAACTTTACTTTATAAAATTTATAAAGCAGAGTTACAGCAAGTTAGAGCATATAATAATAATTACTTACCAAGTACTTTATGTCGAATTTTCACTAAGTTTGGCAGAATAAATCTTTATAAAACAACTTACTATAGTTAGATCTATCTTTTTATTTATACTTTGGTTGCTCCATTACCGCCCACCATGAAAGCTGGAATGCCCACTAGTGGGCGGTAGGGACCAGGTTGACTACCACTGAGCTAAACAATTACATTCAATGTTAACAATTGCAATTTCAGAGATTTTAAGAAAGAATTAACTAAAGAGAGACCTAACTTACTCTTTTCAAGTGATGCAGTTTAAATATAAAGTCACAAATAGTTAGAAGCAGAAGTAAAATAATATACTATAAAAATAGTAAGTATCAAAAGGCTTAAGTGTTCCTATATATAACATAAAATAGATATTAAGATATAAAATACTGCTAAATATAGTGAGGAATATTTCATAATGATAAAGCGTCAAATATATTTAAAAATGTAGGCATAAGTGTGAATGTCTCTATTTAAACAGTTTCAAAATATATGATGCAAAAATTAATATAAAGAAAGAAATAATTCTCAAATCAGAATGGAAGATTTTAACACTTGATAGAACTACGCTAAGGAAAATAAACCAGACAAAAAAGACAAATATTGCATAAACTCACTTACATGAGAATTTTTTAAAAGAAAAATATAGTTGAACTCCTACTGACCAAGAGTAGAATGGTAGTTATCAAAGGTTGGAGGATGGGAAAAGGAAAGACAGTGATCAAAGAAGAAACACATTTAGTTATAACATGAATAAGTCCAGGAGACCTAATAATGACTAGAGATATTAATAGTTTATTGCATACCTGAAATGTGCTTAGAGAGTAGATTTCAATTGTCCTCACCACACACAGAGAGAAAAGGTAATTTTGGAAGATGATGGCTATATTAATGAGTTTTGTTGTGGTAAATGTTTCACAATGTATACTTATATAAAAAAATCACACTGCACACCTTCAATATATAAAATTTAAAAATAACTTATTTAAAAATATATATATTTTTGTATTTTTCTGAAGCTGGAAATGGGGAGGCAGTCAGACAGACTCCGACATGCGCCCAACCGGGATCCACCCGGCACACCCACCAGGGGGCGATGCTCTGCCCATCTTGGGCGTTGCTCTGTTGCAACCAGAGCCACTCTAGCGCCTGATGCAGAGGCCATGGAGCCATCCCCAGCACCCAGGCCATCTTTGCTCCAATGGAGCCTTGGCTGCAGGAGGGGAAGAGAGAGAGACAGAGAGGAAGGAGGGGGGGAGGGGTGGAGAAGCAGATGGGCGCTTCTCCTGTGTGCCCTGGCCGGGAATCGAACCTGAGACTTCCGCATTCCAGGCCGATGCTCTACCACTTAGCCAACTGGCCAGGGCCTAAAAAATATTTTTTAAAGAACTGTGCAAAAAATCAGACACAGAAAACAAAAATAGGTCAGTCAGAGAAAAACAAGTACCATATGATTTCACTCACATGTGGAATCTAATGAACAAAAGGAACTAACAAGCAAAAATAGAGACAGGCTCATACATAGAGAGCAGGCTGAACAGCTTTTTTGGGGGGTGTGGTGCTAGATGGGAGGAGTAGAGGGATAGAGCAAAATAGAAAGAAAAGAGAAAACACTAAAAAAGAAAAAATAGTTATCAACTAGACTTTACTGGTATTTTGAGAACATAAACACAATAATATCAGAATACAAATTCTTTTCATGTGTGCATAGTATGTTACTGTGAGAGACAATACACTGAGCTATAAATCAAGACATAATATATCATATTATTACATTTTAAATAATGAAATCATCCAAAGTGTGTTTTCTGACCACAACACAAAGATCAGTATAAAGAGAGATAGGGAGAAACCCTGCCAAATCTCAATAATAGACTGATTAGAGAGTAAATCAAAAAGGAAATTAGAAAATATGTTGAATTGAATGATAATAAATCACAAAATTTAGGAGATGATGCTTAAGTAGTGTCAGAGGAAAATTTATTTATACCGTTAAATATTCATGTAAGAAAAGAAATAAAATTCAAATCAATTATCTGAGTCCTCCCTTTAAGAAATCAGGAAACCAAAAACAAATTAAACTCAAAGTAAGCAGATGGAAGGTCTTAATAAAGCTATGAGCAGTAATCAGTACAATCGAAAAAGAAAAAGCAAGAAAATAAATAAAACCAAAGCTGGTTCTTTAAAAAAGGAAATAAAATTTATAAGCTTATACTTAGAAGAAACCAAAGAGAGATTCAACAGAAAATACCAATACCAGGGATTAAAGAGTACATCACTGCAGATCCTACAAAAATTAAATAGATAAGAGAATATAATGTTTATCATGGGTATTGGGCTGCAATTCCTTTTGCTAGTGTGTGTGTGTGTGTGTAGTTTTTCGTTTGTTTGTTTTGTCTGGTTTTAGTATCAGAGTAATGCTGGCCTCAGTGATGAAAACATAAGTGTTGGAGATGGAAAAATAAGCCAACAGGGTATTTTGCAGTTTGGATATCTAGGGGACAGAGGTGGTGGACCCAACTCCCCACCTCATCTGCCTAATTAAGTTAACAAAGGGCTGTGCTTCTCTGTTCCTTCTGCCTGCCTTTGGTCCCAGAAGGTTTGGAAGCTAGTTACTTCTTTGTTTAAAGTTAGATTGACTAGTATGGTGGGGGTTGTCTTTAAGTTGCCTTGGAAACCTAATTGAATGCTAATGGCCCAACTTACTCAGAAAATAAAGACAGATGTTTTCTGGAGATGGCCATGTTTTTGCGACTGGAAGAGTAGTGACTGTTGGCAAGGAGCTGTGGCATCCTCCTGAACCCATTCTGTATATATCTTTAAGTCTCTCTTTTTCATTCAATTTCATACCATTTCCCCTCAAGACCCTGGAATAGACTCATGCACAGATTGCAGCACATAGGTAGTAAACTTTGAAATCAGTCATACTGGTATCTTTTTGGATATGTCTCCTTGATCAAGGAAAGCACAGGTAGCTTCCATATCTTGGCTATGGGGATCAAAGACCAGAAGGAAATAAAAGGACAGAAGGAAAAATTTTGGTGTGATGAAACATACTCCATTTGAATTGTGATGGTGGCAATATGCCTATATAAAATAACTAAAACTCATCAAATAGGACACTTAAAATGGGTGAAGTTTATTGTATATAAACTATGCTTCAGTAAAACTAAAATACATTTGAATACCCAAAGTACTTTGCTTGTTTGTGGTCCTAGATTCTCTATATCCTACTCTGAGTACTGTGGATAATTTTGTCTTTTCTATTCCAAGCCTCTCCCATTCCCCATCTGGATAAATCCCATCAACTCTAGAGTCTATGCTATTAAAGCTAGTCATAATCTCACATAATGACGTTAACTTGTCCAAACTCATCATTTAAAAATGGAAACTGTAAGGTTGGTGGATAATGGAGAAAGGTCAGGCCCGGGAACTTTGGCTAGGACCGCCCACGATCAAGTAGGCCAAAAGAAACTTACCAGGAGCCCTTTGGAAAACAGTGACCATCTGCCAGCGAGTGAGATTTCACCACGTCATATAAACTCGACCACCCTAGGGATCCTTTAAATATCTCCCACGAGGGTCACTCCTTGTGACTTCCCTGGTCTCCATCTTTCCTCAGGCCAGGGAACCTCATTGGGCGGGATGTACACTCTGTACTTAATAAAGCCTTTTACTATTCCACACTTCGTGGCTCTGGCCCCTTCCTTCCTTCTCAGCGGGAAAAAATACCTTACAGAACCAGTCTAAACCCCTCCTATTTATCTCCCCAAGTGATTCCAGTATGGTCTTGCCAAAGAGCTCCTCTCATCATTCAATTCCCCATATTATAAGCAACAGTGCTTCCCTGAAACTTTCAAGATACAGTCTCTATTCATCCAGTCATCAAGAGTAGGCCCTTCATGAGTTTGACTTTGGCTTAGCTTTTAATCATCTACTTCAGCTATTACCCATAGGATCACTTTTATCATGGGTCAAGAACTAAAATGCTTCAGGGTGTATAGAGGATGCAGCATGAAAGAGAAACAATAGCACAAAGGCATTTTACCAGGGTCTTCAGTGTCAACAGACCACAGATATGCTGGTGAAACAGAAAGTGAAGACCTCAACTAAGGACCTTATGCTGCTGTCCAACAGCACCAAACAAAAATTGCCATCTAGGCACAGGTTAATAGTTATGACTTCTCAAGATGTCATTTTCTACAAATTATTTACTTATTTATTTAAAACTTTATTGAATTTGTTGGGGTGACATTGGTTAATAAAATTATATAGGTTTCAAGCGTACAGTTTTATAATACATCATCTATATATGAGATCTGATTTTTATATGAAATGTCATATCAAATATTTGAAGGTAGTATTTTCAAACTTTAAGCATTTAGCAAATAAAATGAAACTTCTCCGCAGTCTGGATTCTAGTTCACAAGCTCAGCAGAACATCCCATCTTTCTTCACATCAAGTCCCTAAATATTTTTGGCCCTGGCCAGTTGGCTCAGTGGTAGAACGTCAGCCTGGCGTGGAGTCCCGGGTTCGATTCTCAGCCAGGGCACACAGGAGAAGCGTCCATCTGCTTCTCCACCCCTTCCCCTCTCCTTCCTCTCTGTCTCTCTCTTCCCCTCCCGCAGCTGAGGCTCTATTGGAGCAAAGTTGGCCCAGGCGCTGGGGATGGCTCCATGGCCTCTGCCTCAGGCGCTAGAATGGCCCTGGTCGCAACAGAGCAATGCCCCAGATGGGCAGAGCATTGCCTACTGGTGGGCATGCTGGGTGGATCCGGGTCAGGTGCATGCAGAAGTCTGTCTGACTGCCTCCCCGTTTCCAACTTCAGAAAAATTCAAAAAAAAGAAAATTCCCTAAATATTTTTAAGCATTTAACTTAGCATAATCACTAAAGGAGTTTTTCTCTAATTTCCTCACCACAAAAAAGTTCTTTGGATGTTTGTTTGCACTTTCAGGAGAAATACCTAAAAAATTATCGATTCTTGTTTGAAAACATCATTTCCCATTTAGTTGGCTGTCTGTTTATTTTGATATCAGTTTCTCTTGCTGAGCAAAAACTTTTTATTCTGATGTAGTCCCATTCATTTATCTTTGCCTTCACTTCTCTTGCCATTGGAGTCAAGTTCATAAAATGTTCTTTAAAACCCAGGTCCATGAGTTTAGTACCTATGTCTTCTTCTATGTACTTTATTGTTTCAGGTCTTATATTTAGGTCTTTGATCCATTTTGAATTAATTTTCGTAAAAGGGGAAAAGCTGTAGTCGAGTTCCATTCTTTTGCATGTGGCTTTCCAGTTTTCCCAGCACCATTTGTTGAAGAGGCTTTCTTTTCTCCATTGTGTGTTGTTGGCCCTTTTATCAAAAATTATTTGACCATATATATGTGGTTTTATTTCTGGGCTTTCTATTCTGTTCCATTGGTCTGAGTGTCTATTTTTCTGCCAATACTATTCTGTTTTGTTTATCCTGGCCCTATAATATAGTTTGAAGTCAGGGATTGTAATGCCCCCAGCTTCATTCTTTTTCTTTAGGATTGCTTTGGCTAATCGGGGTTTTTTATACTTCCATATAAAGCTGATGATTTTATGTTCCATTTCTTTAAAGAATGTCATAGGAATTTTGATGGGAATTGCATTAAATTTATATATTGCTTTGGGTAATATGGCCATTTTGATTATATTTATTCTTCCGACCCATGAACAAGGAATATTTTTTCCATATCATTGTATCTTTTTTTGATTTCCCTTAACAATGCTTTGTAGTTTTCGTTATATAGGTCCTTTACATTCTTTGTTATGTTTATTCCTAGGTATTTTATTTATTTTTTGTTGCAATCGTGAAGGGGATTATTTTTTTGAGTTCGTTTTCTAATATTTCATTGTTGGCATAGAGAAAGGCTATGGACTTTTGTATGTTAATTTTGTATCCTGCGACCTTACTGTATTGGTTTATTGTTTCTAGTAATCTTTTTGTGGAGTCTTTCGGGTTTTCGATGTATAGAATCATATTATCTGCAAAAAGTGATACCTTTACTTTTTCTTTTCCGATATGGATGCCTTTTATTTCTTTCTCTTGTCTGATTGCTCTGGCTAGAACTTCTAGCACCACGTTAAATAAGAGTGGAGAGAGTGATAAGGGCCTAATATCCAAAATTTACAAAGAACTTGTAAAACTCAACAAAAAAACAAACAATCCAATAAAAAAATGGGAAGAGGACATAAACAGACACTTCTCCCAGGAAGAAATACAAGTGGCCAACAGATATATGAAGAGATGCTCAGCTTCATTAGTTATTAGAGAAATGCAAATCAAAACTGCAATGAGATACCACCTCACACCTGTTAGATTAGCTATTATCAACAAGACAGGTAATAGCAAATGCTGGAGAGGCTGTGGAGAAAAAGGAACCATCATTCACTGTTGGTAGGACTGTAAAGTAGTACAACCATTATGGAAGAAAGTATGGTGGTTCCTCAAAAAACTGAAAATAGAACTACCTTATGACCCAGCAATCCCTCTACTGGTATATACCCCAAAAACTCAGAAACATTGATACGTAAAGACACATGAAGCCCCATGTTCATTGCAGCATTGTTCACAGTGGTCAAAACATGGAAACAACCAAAAAGCCCTTCAATAGAAGACTGGATAAAGAAGATGTGGCACATATACACTATGGAATACTACTCAGCCATAAGAAATGATGACATCAGATCATTTACAACAAAATGGTGGGATCTTGATAACATTATACGGAGTGAAATTAGTAAATCAGAAAAAAAACAAGAACTACATGATTCCATACATTGGTGGGACATTAAAAACGAGACTAAGAGACATGGACAAGAGTGTGGTGGTTACCGGGGGTGGGGTAGAGTGGGGGCGTGGGAGGGAAGGAGGAGAGGGGGAGGGGGAGGGGCACAAAGAAAACTAGATAAAAGGTGATAGAGGACAATCTGACTTTGGGTGATGGGTATGCAACATAAGTGAATGACAAGATAATCTGGACATGTTTTCCTTGAATATATGTACCCTGATTTATTGATGTCACACCATTAACATTAATAAAAATTTATAAAAAAAATTACTGATTCTTTACTCTTTGCCAAAAATGGTTCAAACATGGTACTCTACAGATAATCAGTCATTTAGTCTCTCCATCAATATAATAAAGTAGATGCTTTAATTATTCCTATTTTACAGATGGTGCAAATAGGATACACAGAGGTTTAGTAACATTCCCAACATAGATCTAGTAAATAATAGTTAGTACTCAAATCCACATAACAATAGAGCCCACATTATTAACCACTATATTGCAATAATTTCCAAATTTCATGACATAATACTAAGACCCATTGATATGTCTGTATGGTAACAGGGATTATGTTTTCTTTTTCCTTTTATTCATCATAATGATAACTTACTAAGTACCCAATAGATATAAATCAATTAACATATTATGAATGATTGCATAAATGAATGAATGAGGTGAAGTTCTGACATTTTCCATACTGCTTCTATGATTGCTAATTTTAGATTGCTATACCTTTACTGTAAAATTACAAATAATATATTGTAAAGTTTAAGTTATATAAAGTTTCTCCATCTTCATGTTCTCACTTGCTCCATCTTTTCTTAATCATAAATCCCAGGGATGAATATTGTTACCAGTTACAGGACTTTCTATTTTGTAGAAAATTTTATAAGAATCCTCATAATTTGAAAAAGGGTTGGTATACAAAGACATATGCATCCCCATGTTCATCACAGCATTATTCACTGTGGCCAATATATGAAAACCAAAGTGTTCTTCATTGGAGGATTGGATAAAGAATATATAGTACATATATAAAATGGAATACTACTCAGCAATAAAAAATGATGACATATTGCCATTAACAGTAACATGGATGGACCTTAAGAACATTATACTGAGTGAAATAGGTAAATCAGAAAAAAGCTAAGAACTGTATGATTTCACACATAGGTGGCATATAAAACTGGGACGCATGGCCTGACCAGGCGGTGGTGCAGTGGATAGAGCATTGTACTGGGACGTGGATGACCGAGGTTCGAAACCTCAAGGTTGCCAACTTGAGTGTGGGTTCATCTGGTTTGAGCAAGGCTCACCAGCTTGAACCCAAGGTCGCTGGAATGAGCAAGGGGTTACTCCGTCTGCCACAGGTCCCTGGTCAAGGCACATATGAGAAAACAATCAATGAACAACTAAGGTGTCGCAACAAAAAACTGATAATTGATACTACTCATCTCTCTCCGTTCCTGTCTGTGTGTCCCTATCTGCCCCTCTCTCTGTGTCTCTGTCACACACACAAAAAAATTCAAACAAAAAAACCCAAAAAAACAAAACCCTGAGATGCATGGACTAGATAAAAGTGAAATGGTTATGCTGGGGAGGGAGTGGGAGGAACAGGAGAAAGAGGGACAAATATACAATGATGGAAAATGATTTGACTTTGGGGGATGGGCACATGATGCAATCAACATTTCTAATGCTATAGAGATGTTCACCAGAAACCTATGTACAGTGTGTCCGTAAAGTCATGGTGCACTTTAGACCGGTCACAGGAAAGCAACAAAACATGATAGAAATGTGAAATCTGCACCAAATAAAATGAAAACCCTTCCAGTTTCTGTAGGATGATGTGGCAGCATGTGCGCATGTGCAGATGATGACGTAACACCGTGTATACAGCGGAACAGCCCACGGCCATGCCAGTCGAGATGTGGACGGTACAGAGGAAAGTTCAGTGTGTTCTGTAGCTCACTAAATTCGAATCCATGACCAAAGTGCAACGTGAATATCGGCGCATTTATAACGAAGCACCACCACATAGGAATAACATTACTCGGTGGGATAAGCAGTGGAAGAAACCCAGCAGTTTGGTGGAGAAACCCCGTTCTGGTAGGCCATCAGTCAGTGACGAGTCTATAGAGGCTATACGGGATAGCTACCTAAGGAGCCCTAAAAAATCTGTGCATGAGCCGACATCGAACTGCACTGAAGAGGTATGAAACTGGGAGAGTTTTCCTTTTATTTGGTGTAGATTTCACATTTCTATCGTGTTTTGTTGCTTTCCTATGACCGGTCAAAAGTGCATCATGACTTTACAGATACACTGTACATATATGAAATAAAAGAAAAAAGTGTTATTTAGTACTGTATTCTTACCTTGGACACAGATGAGTGTGGCTAACAAAGGTGAATGACGGAGGAGGAGGGAGGGAGGAAAGGGATGCAGGCACTGTTGACATGTAAACTAAAACTGCACTTTCTTAACACTAAATGTAAATTAAATGTATTTTGTTTACTTTAAACAAAACTAAAACTGCACTTTCTTTACTTAAAATGAAACCACAAAAACTTAGTTGTAAAAAAAAATGCACTTTCTTAACTTTAAGCTTAACCTAAGCTTAACATTACTTATTTTTCATTTAATCATCACCTGTTTTTGCCTTTTGGCTGCACTTTCAGCACTTTCACTTGCAGGACTTTTGAATAAAAATCTATCCAAAGAGGTTTGCTTTTGACTGCCTTTTAAAATGTTATGGAAATGTGACAAACAAGTGTCATTAAAAAGTGCTGAAGCACGACCAGTTGAAACTTTTTCTAGGTGTTTCTTTCAATAAAACTTGAAACCTTCTCCCACATTGCCAGCATGTCTTGAATTTCACTTGTAGAAATCAGTTTCTCTGACTCTACCTCCTCCTCACTACTCTCTTGCAGAAGCTCCATATGTTGCATCATCTGTAGCTCCTTCAACTCCTCAGTTGAGAGTTCCTTCTCATGTTCCGTGACGAGTTCATTTCTGTCACCCTCATCTACCTCCAGATCGACTTTCCGAGGGACACAGTCTCCTCCAAAGCTTCTACCTTGGTCTCAGTCTCTGGTTCGAATCTTTCTAAGTCCCTGTCTGCAACAACATCAGGCCATAACTTTTTCCAGGCTGAGTTCAAGGTTCTTCTTGTAACCTCTTGCCATGCCAAGTAAATAATGCGTAAACACATTACGATGTTGTAGTTATCTTTCCAAAACTCTCAAAAGGTTAGAATTGTATTCTGAGTCACCTCACAGCAGCGGCGGAACAAGTGCTTTGTGTAAAGCATTTTAAAGTTGGAAATGACCTGCTGATCCATAGGTTTCAAGATTGAAGTCATGTTGAGTGGGAGGTAGAGGACTTTCATGAATTTGAACTCATCAAGAATGTCATCTTCGAGATCAGGTGGTGAGTTGGAGTATTTCAAGGATTAGTAATGCTCTCATCGGGAATTTATTTTCTTGAAGGTATTTCTTCATTGCAGGACCAAAGGCGAGATTTACCCATTCGATAAAAAACTGCTGCGTAACCCATGCCCTAGCACTGGCATGCCACATAACCTGCAGTTTTTCTTTAAGAATCTTGTGAGTCTTCAAGACCGGAGGATTTTTGGAATGATACACTAGCAGTGGCTTTACTTCACAGTCACCGCTAGCATCTGCACACAATGCAAGGGTCAGACAGTCCTTCATGGGCTTATGGCCTGGTAGCTTCTTCTCCGCTGCGGTGATGAAAGTCCTCCAGGGCATTTTTTTCCAAAACAAACTTTTTTGTCACAGTTGAACACTTGTTGGGGGATGTAGCCTTCCTTTGCGATAAGCGCAGCAAAACGTGCGATGTACTCCTCAGCTGCCTTAACGTCAGCACTCACAGCTTCACCATGCCTCACCACCGAGTAGATGCCAGCTCTCTTCTTGAAAATTTCAAACCAGCCATGACTTGCCTTAAATGTATCTTCTGTTGCCTCTTTTGATGTTGATGGTTCTTTCTTCTTCAGGTCACCGTAAATAATACGTGCCTTTTCGCATATTAGTCTCCGTCACTGTATCTCCTGCCACCTCTTTCTCTTTCACCCATATCAGCGGAAGCTTCTCCATTTCTTCATGGATATTTGTCCTTAATTGGGACAGAATTGTAGTTCCTTTCACTGGATTTTCAATTTTGATAGCATCCTTTTGTTTAAGGATGGTACAAATTGTAGATGTATTGTGGTCGTACAGTCTTGCCAGTTCAATCACAATCGTATACTACACTCATGTTTTTCTATTATTTCTTGCTTTACTTCTATTGACATCATTCTCTTCCTCTTCTCACCACTGTCCTTTACACTCACTTTCTTCGGCCCCATAATAGCACACAAAAAAAGTAAAAAATGCAAAAACGATGCAAGAATGAGATTCAGCTTGATTCTGCGGGTAACACATGAGAAAGAACCAGATGCTGGTATTGTGCTGCTGATACTGGACCCATGCGCCAATGCACCAAGTAGTGGCAGCTTCCCGAATCACAGCTTGTATCTCAGAATTTCGTTTGGATCTCAAACAAAAATACAGACTGAGTCGCAGCTCGTATCTTAAAAATCCGTATATTGGTCTGCTCGTATCTTGAGGTACCACTGTACTCTTATTGATCAATGTCATCTGTTAAATTGAATTACAAAATAAAAAAATTGAAAAAGGGAGTATGCAACCAGTATAACTAAAATTTGGGCTCTATTTTTTAGAAAAATATTCAAATAAATGTATAACTATCAGACGAATCTAGAAAATTTCCAGCATTGTTCAGATCAATTTCCTTCAAAACTAATAAGATGCTATATTAGAGCTTATTGAAAATATTATTCATAGGTAAATTAAACTGTGGTTTTTATTTTAATATTATTAAGGCTATAAAACTTATACTGAATTTGAACTGATTAACAGGGAAATGAGTCTAAACACTGGTTAATTCACTCAGAAAATCATACCTCATGGGGGTGCGACAAAATAGATGGGAAAACTAGAAGGATCTAGCCTTAGAATAGTGGCTGTTTATTAAATACCAACTGCAAGTTAAATGGTGAAAATAAGTCCCATGGACTTTAGTATACAAACATTTATAGGTAGGTGACCAGTAGAATACACGTATGAGCAAGATGCCATAGTGTGATAAGAGGAGAGGATCAAGAAATATAGAGGTAACCTGACCGAGCAGTGGCACAATCGATACAGCATCAGCCTGGGATGAGGAGAACCCAGGTCTGAAACTCTGAGGTCACCAGCTTGAGCGTGGGCTCGTCCGGCTTGAGTATGGGCTCACTAGCTTCAGTGTAGTGTCACTGGCTTGAGCGTGGAATCACAGACATGACACCATGGTCACTGGCTGGAGCCCAAAGTCGCTGGCTTGACTTCAAGGTCACTGGCTTGAGCAAGGGGTCACTCGCTCTGCTGGAGCCCCCCAGTCAAAGCATAAATGAGAAAGCAATCAATGAACAACTAAGGTGCTGCAACAAAGAACTGACACTTCTCATCTGTCTACCTTCCTGTCTATCCCTATCTATCCCTCTCTGACTCTCTCACTGTCTGTGTAAAAAAAAAGTACAGAAATATAGAGGTATAGACTGAATGTTTGTTTGTGTCCTCCCAAAATTCATGTGTTGAAACCTAATCCTCAAGGTAATGATGTTTGGAAGTGGGCCTTGGGAAGGTGATGAGATCATCAGGGTGAAGTCCTCATGAATGCTATTAGTGCTCTTACAAAAGAGAGCTCAAAGAATTCCACTGCTCCTTCCTCCATGTGAACATTCAATGAAAAGACAGATGTCCATGAACCAGAAAGTGGGTTCTCACCAGTCAACCAATCTGTTCGTGCCTTGATCTGGGACTTCTGAGCCTCCAGAACTATAAGAAATAAATTTGTTTCCAAGTCTAGGGTATTTTGTTATAGCATCTTTCATGTACTATGACATCTTACATAAGAACCAAAGAGAGAAAAACTTCTTACTATGTGATGCAGAAAGTACTGACACTTAGCAGAAGGAGTATCATTGCTAAATGAAATCTCCAAACAACAGTAAGCATATTCTATTCTACTCCTTTACAGTGTCAGTCTCCAAGTACCTGGACCATATTCAATAGTGCCTAGGGCCTGACTATGTTTGATTATCCATCAATAAAGTAATTACTTCCCCCAAAGACTCCCTAAAGTTCACCTCTATAGGGAAGTTGAACATTTATTCATTTGAGCAAAACTATGTCACATATCATACATTTTCAAGCAGAATGCCAGTTCTGACATGAGCATGCCTAGGCCCTAAAGCACATTGCTCTCTTTTTCAGTCAACAGTACAGATAATCGGCGCTTTGGGCTGTCAAGGATTTCAGCCATAAACTGACAGAATCAAGGGCTTGCCAAAATCTCGTTGGCAGCAGCTGTTAGTTGCAGGAGATATTTAACTATTTATTAAGTGCCAATTAGGTACTCAGCCACATGTTGTGAGAAAGCATTAGGTATTATCACGAATACAAAAACCCTGGGGAGAATAAAACTCCAGATTCACTCTGTTTCAGGGAAGGACTAAGAGAATGGGAAGGGTTTGGCTTCTGAGAAATGCCTAGTATAATCTTATTAGTAATTTTTAACTATGGAGAAAATTATTAATCAAGATTAACTCATATTTCATAATTTGACTAGAACAATTAAAACAGGGATATCCATATGCCTGTAATAATACCATACCACTTGATATTTGTGTGTTGTTTCTCATCCATATGAATTATTATTCATCATCTTATTCCTCTCTCTGCCCACTCAACATATTGCATGAAGCACTTGTAAAAATGAAACAAATGTATCCTTAATGAATAGTAGACTTTTGATTGTGACTTCCTGGAAATACTGATTTATTCAATAAACGTTTATTGATTAAACCTTATGTTCTCAGAATTCTGCTATGTACTGGGTACGGAGTGATAAAATATAAGCATAATACTGTTTACGTGCAATATACAGGTTAGTGATGGCAAAGATCATGCACAGTGGCGGTAAATAATCTGTCATGAAGGAATAACAAAATTCTATGATAAATAATAATTATATATAATTGAGATAATGTGTTCATTGGACAAGGATTTCTCAGGAGTTGCCATATAAAAGCAGTCATGGGTACCAAAGCATAGTGGACAAGGGAAATAACTTAAAGGTTAGATGAGATATTTTTATAACTAAAATATTTTCTAAGAAAAATTTATAAACCATTCTGAAAATTACTTCTAGCCTATATGCTGCACATCTTAAAGAAAGATAGATGTAAGCTTAGGAAGCATGAGAATGGAGGAAGACCCATGCTTACATCTCTGCACACTCTTTCTTACCACTTAGTATTTGGCATTTATAGAAATTTGTGTTGACAAGTGTTGGTCAATTAAGTTTGTAAATATGAGAGATATAGGTTTGCATTGGGTGTGGGGGACAGGCTGTAAGCAGGCAGGGTCATTATAGCCTAAGGCTTAGTTTTAAGACTAAGCCTTTCCCACCCTAAGTGACTTTGTATCAGAGACTTCCTTGTTTGTATATTGGATTGAAGGTTTTGAATTCTACACTATAAAACGGGGCAGACCGGGAGCTTGCTCTCTCTCAGTTCCTGATATTAGCATTAGAGAGAAGAACAGAGAAAGGCCACATGGAGGAGAGAAGAAGCAACCAAGATGGTGGAGTACTGAAGGAGAAGCCAGTTTGTGCAGACAGAAGGAGATGGGGAACAGAGGTGAATATGGCTGGTGAGCTAGAAACCTTTGATTCTAGGAAACTTGGATAAGTCCGTGGCTTTGGGAGCTCTGAATAGAAAGAGAAGTGTTTTCTCACTGTGTGTATTTCTTGCCCGCCGGGTGCAAGCACAGGGTGTGAGCTAGGATTAAAGGTAATGGCCCACCAGTTCTTGGCTCCGTTGTTTCATTACCATCTGTCCGAATCTAATGCAAACCTGCATGGGCCAGGTGGCTGTGATGGTGGTCGTGCCTACTGGCCTTACAACAAGAAATGCCAGAATTTACCACCAGATACTTCTTTCTAGTGATACAGGTAGCATGAAAAAAGATGAAGCCAAGGATTATAGAACTCAACCCTTCAATCTGGAATCTGAGCCATTTTTAACAGGATATGCTGAAGTCAATTAGCGGTTCCTTCCTCCTTAGTACTGAAATATGGTTTCCCTAGAGCACTTGGCTAGATGTTCTGCCTATACACAATTTGTTGGCATTCTCCATACCCTTCTCTGTGTGGTAGCTCTTTCTGTATAAATTTTCTCTTCTCCAAAATATTGGAAGATTTATGAAAGTAGGGATTTAGTGTCAATTCTATGAAAAAGGGCAGTGACTTATAGGTAACAGTTATTGCTTGGATATTGCTACCCATGAAGAAATTCAGTTAAGTGCAGAGTAATTTCTACAGAAAAAAAAACTTTTATTTAAAAATCTTTCTGTTATATAAAAGGAAGATAGTAGCTTGGAAACAGAAAAATCTATCTCCATGTTTCATTGTAAATGCTAAAAATTCAGTAGATTTGTTTCAAGGGAAGGAGAATTGGGCTTTTACCCTTTTATTTGCTTTTCTGCTTTCATTTCAGCAAATATAAAATTTACAGCTGGTCTCTCTTATGCTGTCAGAGCGATTTAGCTTTTCTCTGTGGATTTGACAAGAGGGAATATTCCTGTCTTGATTGCCATTAATAGCAATGTTACACATGTACATCAACTCTGAATGAATCCCAAATGTTTTAAATAGGTCTATGTAAAGAAATGCTTGAAATATACGATGAAAAGAGAATGCTACCAGGGGATAGGGAGCTGAGTTTTTATGCTATTAAGCCCTTAAATATCAATTGATATTCAAGTTCTTTATAACATTAAAAAAAAAACACTCATCATCTGTGCAGGAACTATTAAGTGACAACCACCTTAAGACTAGCTAACTTTCTTTTTAAAACAGGGATGTAAAAGACACTAAGGAAGAAAACTTGCATGACTACCTTTGATTAAGAAAAAATCCAGTCTCTTATATCAAGTTTAATACCCATAATGAACAGCATTTATCTTTCTAAAGTGGAATTCCCTACAATAATATGATACCAAATTGACAGATATATAGAGTTTTTAAAAAAGATTTTACTTATTGATTTTACAGAGAAAGGAGAGGGTGGGGAGCAAGAAGTATCAACTCATAGTTGCTTCACTTTCGTTGTTCAGTTCATCAATCATTTGTTGTATGTGCCTTGACCAGGCAAGCCTGAAGTTTCAAACCCACGACCTCAGCGTTACAGTTTGAAACTTTATCTACTGCGCCACCACAGGCCAGGCAGTGACCAAAATATAGTTTTAACGTATCAATATACTCCCCACATTCAAATACCACTCCTATTATAACACAAAGGATAATGTTTATGTTTTTAAATTAAACAGCAGCACAGCACAGTATTTAGAAAAGACATACTTGAATTTGATCAGCATAACACTGAAATGTTTTCCTCATCTATGCATCAAAGATATAAAACTCTATTGGCAGTGTGTGTGTGTGTGTGTGTGTGTGTGTGTGTGTGTGTGTGTGTGTAGTCACTATTCCAAGCTGAAAAACTACCTTTTTGCCCTGGCACCATGTGAACCAGATAACTTCTTTCCTACTCTTAGTAATAGTAATTTTAGACAAGCTCAGCATATGCTAGATTTTAGCCATTGCCTTCCACAAGTCCTTTATTACAGAATTTATACTTGACATTATCTATACTTCCCTATTATTTTAATAGCCTTTTTAGTTTACTCTCTGGTTATGAAATATTTTTGTTTTTTTGTAGTGGGCCTATCTAGAGGCAGTATGTCCAAGTGGTCAGTGGCATATTCTCGAGTTAATGCAATCTAAGTTCATATCTTAGTTCTGATGCTTGCTAGCTGTGCTGGCTTTACTAATTACTTAATCTTTCTTTTATTCAGTTTGTCTATAAATGTGAAAAATAGAAGTAACTGCCTTCATGAGGTAGTTGTGGGGGTCAAATAAGGTAATCCAGATGAAGTGTTCAGAGAATAATAGTAATGTTGCATTTAGTTACCTACCATCTTCATTGTTATTATTATTACATTAGGGAAAATTTGAATGTCATAAATGGAAGTTATATTCAGAATAAGTGTTTAAAAATGTACAGTTACCTACATGTATGAAATTTCTACTCAACATATTAGGGAAATGATTTGAAAAAAAGTATGATTTTAAATTATTTGCTTTTTTAGACTTTGCTCAATTTAATATTAGGCCATTTTATTTCAAAAGCCAATTTCTTGGTAGAAGTGTATTGTTCGCAATAGCTGTCACTTTCTACATATTGCTAATGTTTAAGAAAAATCTAGATTTTCAAAAAAATAGAAAACATTACCAAGTCTCTTGTTTTCCTCAAAGCAATCAGGTTTCCTTTCATCTATTTGCATAACATTCAGGTTTTATTTGAATAAGACTTTGGGGATAAATTACACTAACAAAAGTTAAGTGGAAATATGAGAAGTAAAATTATAGTTTTCTCTTGAACTCATACTTTATTTTCCAAAAGGGAGAGTGAGAGGTCACACTATCTAAATTAGGCAATACTCTTAAAATTTTATAAAATAAGGTAGTTCTTATATATGGGAGTTTTGTAAAAAATATACAGCAAAGATGATAAACACACAACTCCAACCTTACATGGCTATTTACCACCTCATTTTTTAGCAACTTTTTCTACTTTGTCGTATTAATACGCTTTTGCATTAGAAAATGATTTCTATTTCTCACTGATAATGTCATCATGAAAATAAGATTCCATGGTCTGACCTGTGATGGCGCAGTGGATAAAGCGTT
The DNA here is from genome assembly GCF_036850995.1 of Saccopteryx leptura. NCBI lineage: Eukaryota > Metazoa > Chordata > Mammalia > Chiroptera > Emballonuridae > Saccopteryx > Saccopteryx leptura. The sequence goes on from NC_089516.1 coordinate 26,393,864, forward strand.
GACCTGGGAATGCTGAGGTTGCTGGTTTGAAACCCTGGGCTTGCCTGGTCAAGGCACATATGGGAGTTGATGCTTCCAGCTCCTCCCCCCTTCTCTCTCTGTCTCTCCTCTCTCTCTCTTTGTCTCTCCCTCTCCTCTCTAAAATGAATAAATAAATAATAATAAAAAAAGAAAATAAGATTCCAACAATGCAAATTCATAATTGTTGCCCAACAGTTCATGAATTATTACATACAATGTTCAACCCACTAGACCAGAAAGTGTCAATATTGCCCAAATAAGATGATGATGACTTTAGTCATTGAGTGTGTTAATAGCAGAAGTGCTATTTGAACCAAGGACTATGAATCTGTAAGAGTTCAAGAGTTAAACAATTAATGTCTTATAAGCTATGGCCCTTTGTCAACAATGGGTAGAGGAATGCTCTACACTCCTGATGAAGAAGATGTCATCCAGTGGTATAGCACATCTTTATTCTTGCTTACCCTTTCAAGGGTAAAACATTAAGAGTTATATGTTACTTGTTTCTTCCAGCAACTGAGGGGCCCTGGTACATTTCCTTTGACTCTACCTTCTGCTCAGGAACCCTTCAAGGCTTCAAGAAAAAGGTCACTCCCAGGTGGAGATAACTCCAGCCACTTGGATGTCTTGAAGGATAAGGGAATGAATATATTATGTTATGCCATTCATCCATTCATGGTTCTCTATGCTGTTACAAATTGAGAAGATTTCCTCTAAGTTTCAATAATTTAGGAAGTATCATTTACCAATCAGGTAGTGATGTTGACAATGTCAATATCATATATACACACTAAGAAATTGTTGTATCCTGTCAATTTCAAAAAGTGTCTTCTGAATTTCTATAGTTCTTTCTTCCCTACAACATAATATATCATGATTAGACATCACCATACAATTTTTATATATACTTGTCTCTTTTTGAAAATACACTATAATTCCTTATGTGCCAGGTCTTGTCCCTGTAGATTTCTTTCATAGCTCTCACATCTCCGTGAAATACTGTGCCAGCAGTACTTAATCCTGCTTGGTGATTGTTCATCAAGCCTATATATAATGTTCCATCATACATACCCAAGACAATTAATCATATTTAATACTTTGGGATTTTTTAATACTGGAAATGAATGTGTTCATATGAGTAGGGTTTTTTTTTTGTTTTTTTTTTTTTTTTTACTCGATTTGTCTTCAAAGAACAGCTCCCACTTTTAACGTGCTGGCCAAGATGTGGAATGTATTCTCTTATAAGAGAACACAATAAGGCCCACCCATCTACAGCAATTCACTTCCTCAACTTGGATATAAAAGTGGCTACTGTGATTTTGGCACTATAATTGGTATTAAAGGTAATGAGAGAGAAGACATACTCCGTTAGGAAACTGCACCTCACTGGGGAGCTCTGTAACACTTTAAAAGAAACAAATTATCCATTCTGTAACTTAAAACATGCAAATACTATGGAATGCATATAAACATGTCAGCTTGGAGTAACATAAGACAATATACACCTACTTTATTTTTATGAGACACTATAGTCAAAGCTTGTAATTTTCCCTTACAAAACACATATTTGCTTGGATCCTTTTTGTCTTTTCTATAGTAGTTTCATTCTATATATGGGAGCTGTCTGCTGGAAGTCAAAAGTATGTCCCATCTTTTAGGTGAACCAAGTTACATGATGTCCCAGAATTGAAGGTCCATACAATTTTTTAGTCCTCATTTTTGTACTAAAATATTAATTTTAATTGATATTGTATAAAAATTTATTTTCTAAGCCTTGAGGTATAATCAATATACAAAAAATTGCGCATATTTAATGCACCCATATTGATGAGTTTGGACATATATATACTATACATTCATGATACCATCACCTCAATCAAAATACTACACATATTCATCACCTCCAAAAAGTCCTTGTGTGCACATATGTGCATGTGTGTGTTTTCGGTAAGAGCACTCATCACGAGATCTCTACTCTTAACATATTTTAAAATACATAATGCTTTTAACTATGGGCACTACATAGAACAGCAGATCTTGGAACTCATTCATCTTGAATAAATGACATTTTATACCTATTGAACAATGATTTCCTATTTATCCCTCCTGGCCTCAGTCCCTGGGAACCACCAATATAATCTCTCCTTCTATGACTTCATATAAGTGGACTCAAGTCCTATTGTCCTTCTATGACTGGCTTATTTCACCTCAGCATAATGTCCTCTTGGTCCATTCATGTATCACAAATGGCAGGATTTCCCTCTTTTCTAAGGCAGAATAATGATTCATGTTATTTATATTCCACATTTTCTTTATCCATCCACCTGTCGATGGACATTTAGATTATTTTCATATTTTGGTTATTATGAATAATGCTGTAATGAACATAGGGGTTCAAATATCTCTTTGAGATCTTGATTTCAATCCTTTTGGATATATACCCAGAACAGGATTGCTGACACATCTGGTAGTTCTAGATTAAATTTAAGAAGCCTTTATACTATTATCCATGTGCACTGTTAATAGGAATGTCAATTGATACAACCCCTATTGAAAATCAAATAAATGGAGGGTCCTCAAAACAATTAAAAATAGAACCACCCTATGGTCCATCAATCCCACTTCTGGGTATTTATTTAAAATAAGTAAAATCAAAATCTCAAGATAGCACTTTGAAATCTGAGAATGCCAGAAATGAAACCAAGATTTTTAAAACTGTAGAAGATACAAAACCTACACAGATAACAAAGTACCAGCAACAGAATGAGAAGCGACTTACAATAAGACTTATGACTAGTGTCATTGCATGGTTGCTTTCAAAGCTCTTTTGTCAAATTGGATTTTGGATACATGTAATCTGCCAACTAAATGTGGGACAAAGGGCATTTCAGAGGTTCAAAAAGTGAAGAAAGTTACGTGTCAGGCATCTGCTCTGAAGTTGCCTGTGGCTACACTGGGCAACTGGAGGATGAAAACCGAGAAACAGAAAGGATATAGGATTCAATAAACGGTGGATTAACTTAACGGTCAAGTGAAAAAAATAAAATAAAATGAAATAAAAATTCCAAGGTGTGTCATCTCTACAGTAAACTTAGAAAGTTAACTGCAAAAAATAAAAAAAATGCAATGCAGTAAACAGACACATGAAATCAAGAATGTCACAGACTTGCTGATGGGTTGATAAAAAACCAGATTACCCCCTTTGAAAGTCTAGCAGTGTGAACAATGTGAGGGGAACATTTCCTTTATTCATAAAATATTTTCAAATAATCTTACAATATAGAATCACTGAGTAAACCTTTACTAGGACCTGTCTTCTCTGACATACACCTCCTCACTTGAGTAGTCTTCTGTAACAATCCATACAATTCAACCAAACGGCACTCAGCAATCTGAACCTAGTTGCTCTCCAGTGTTACTGGTTTATTCTGCATCAGGAAGAACTATAGGTCACTCCATCCCTTTCACTAGACATCTAATATATTCCAATTCAAAATTATCTTAGTAATATCCCAGCGAAGTTGTTTTCCTCATTTCTTGGGTTGTTTTTTTACCTCTAAACTCAAACTTCATTCATAGTTTCCTCAACAATAAAACTCACAGAGTCCTTATTAAGAATATCTGAAGATTAAAAGGACAGTCAAATGTCTCTAAGAATAACTTATTCAAGATGATAAACAGAAGAAATGGATTCTAAAATAAATTTGATAAGAGTGTGAATAAGAAGATAAAAGTCATTAGTGACAGTATAAAATAGGCTTTCTGACCCTCCCACTCTTCTTTTATTAATTAATTAATTATTACTTTATTTTATTTTATGGAAAGACAGAGAGAACAGAAGGACAGACTGGGACAGACAGACAGGAAGGGAGAGAGATGAGAAGCATTAACTCATAGTTGTGTCACCTTAGTTATTCATTGATTACTTTCTCATACATGCCTTGACTGGTCTCAAGCTGAGCCAGTGACCCCTTGCTTAAGCCAGCAACCTTGGGCACAAGCCAGTGACCTTGGGGTCATGTCTGTGATCCCACACGCTAGCTGGCAGCCCTGTGCTCAAGGTGGTGAGCCCACACTCAAGCTAGCAACCTCAGGGTTTTGAACCTGGGTCCTCAGTGTCCCAGGCAATATACTAGTGGCCCTATCCACTGCACCACCACATGGTCAGGAATCCCCCCCCCATCGTAAAAAGAGAAAAAGAATGCCAGTGAATTCAGGGGTAGCAAGTGGTATGATGAACAAGAAAATCATGGTTACTGAAGCAAACTACAAGGTATACTGATGGATTTAACTGAAAAAAATATTCATTCTACTTGGAAGTAAGAAATCCTTTCTGAAAAAGGTTTATGAGATTAGATACATGGAGATGAAAGAAATTTTAGCATGTTACTTTGTTGTATAATGAGTCATAGTTACAAAGTAAAATTTACTTAATTATGTTTTAAATTTTAAAAATCAGCACAGAAATAATACAGGAACAATTTATACACAATGAATATACATATAATGTATTATAGAACTGTATACTTGAAACCTATATAATCTTATTAACTATTGTCATTGCGATAAATTTAATTAAAATAAATTTTAAAAGCTAAATTTTTTTTAAAAAAGTAAATGCTATGCTTGACCAGGCAGTGGCGCAGTGAATAAAGTGTCTGACTGGGACACAGAGGGCCCAGGTTTGACACCCCAAGGGTGCCAGCTTGAGTGCAGGCTCATCCGGCTTGAGCATGGGCTCACCAGCTTGAGTGCAGGGTCACTGGCTTGAGCATGGAATCCTAGACATGACCCCATGGTCGCTGGCTTAAGCCCAAAGGTCACTGGCTTGAAACCCAAGGTCACTGGCTTGAGCAAGGGGTCACTGGCTCGGCTGGAGCCCCCTGATCAAGGCACATATGAGAAAGCAATCAATAAACAACTAAGGTGCCACAGCTATGAGTTGATGCTTCTCATCTTTCTCTCTCCTTGACTGTCTGTCCCTGTATGTCTCTCTCTCTCTCTCTCTCTCTCTCTCTCTCTCTCTCTCTCTGTCATGCACACAAAGTAAATGCTATTAAGCCTGACAAATAAAAGAAATGCTAATGGAGAGAAAACCAGGAATATAGAGAAGATACAAGATATTCATGGAGGGGTGGATTTTCTATCTCTTTATCATCCATAAAGTAGAATGGGAAATCCTAACAAAAGTCATCAAATAAGAAATCTACATTTATGTTTGCTTCTTTTTCCCAGCTCCAAAACTAAACAAAGAAATCAATATTATAAGGTATATAAGGTAGAATGAGAGGTGAAAGTTGTGAATTTTATTCTTTGTGGCATAAAAACAACAAATATTGTCTAGGTCAATAGAAAAATAAATTTAGGAAAAGCCTAGTTTTCAGAGTCAGAGACTTTCTAAATGAAAAAACTAAAAGTGACAGTTAAAACAATTACAATTGCCAGGTTCTCATGTGTGGAATAGAGTTGGTGGAGTAGGAGACAAGACAGAATAATGGATTTCTTGGCTCATGCATTAATTCCTTAAGTTCTTAATTCAAAAACAGAAAGTATGTACTCTGTTGTTCTATTTAACCTGATAGACAAAGCTGAATCAAAGTTCTGTTTTGGGGCCCTGGCTGGTAGCTCAGTGGACAGAGCATCGGCCTGATGTATAGACGTCCTGGGTCCAATCAGGGCACACAGGAGAGGCGACTGTCTACTTCTCTCCCCTTCCCTCTACCCTTTTTCTCCCTCTTCCCTTGTAACAGCCAGTATCTTGATTCATTTGAGCATGGCCCCAGGCACTGAGGATAGCTAGGTTGGTCCAATGCATCAGCCTCTGGTGCTAAAAATAGCTCAGTATTCAAGCATCGGCCCAGGTGGGGTTGCTGGGTGGATCCCATATGAGAGAGTCTACCTCACTATCTTCCCACCTCTCACCTAAAAAATAAAATAAATTAACGTACTACTTTTGATTCCTTGTATTTTGAAGATGTCTTAACCAATTTATTTTTGTGTAAATAAAGTTGCCTTCATGGAAGCCATCACTATATCAAAACTTTCACACAATGTCAATTCAAAAGAAATAAGCTATTAATTCTCCAAAATGTGCTTTAATAAGTAGAACTTTAAAAAAAATTACACTATGGAAATTACTGGGTATAGAAAGAAAATGGGGAATATTTTTATGAAAAACTATTTTTGTAACTTTTAAATGTCTCAGGCATGAAAATAGATTGGGAACAATTTAAGAAATATTTATAAACAGTAATCAGCACAGAAATTGTATCAAAATAATAGGCTGCCAAAATTGAATTGAGATATATATATATATATATATATACACACACACGCACAACACAGACAGCAATTAAGTCTCAAATTTACCTGATCTATACTTTCTCAAAAATCTATAATGGAAAAGAAAAGGACGGCTCTTTTAGACAGGGAACAATATTTATGAAATAGACTACCCTTTAACACTACAACATTTATTACATAACATGTATGCAAGTACACACCCATACACACACTTCCTGTTTCTAGAGTCTTAATTTTATCCCATTACTTCATTTGTCTATGGTAGCACAAATACTATACTTTTTAAATTGCAGTACAATGCAATATATAGATCATGTATCATAAAAGTGTACACTTGAAACCTATATGATCCTATTAGCTAAGTTACATCAATATGTTTAATTAAAAAATAAAAATGAAAAGACAAATTGCATTAGCTCAATGATCACAATCACGTGTTTTTTCTTTAACTCCATTATTCATTCACTCATTTGTGCTATTCTTGCACACTTATTCTGTTGATAAATTTTAAGATACAGATTGTCAATTTCTATTAAATGCCTTTTTTTTTACTATTTATCCAATTATTTTCCATCGTAATCAAGATATAATTGACAAATAAGCTTGTATACATTTCAGGTATATGACTGAATGTTTTATATACTACATTTAAAAGTGTTAGATTGCCCTGGCCGGGTGGCTTGCTTAGTTAGGGCATCATCCAAAAGTGCAGAGGTTGCTGGTTGGATCCTGGTTAAGGTACACACAGGAACAGATCGATGTTCTGTCTTTCCCTCTCTTTTCCTCTCTTGCTAAAAACATCAATAAATAAGATTTTAAAAATGTTAAGTGTTCTATTTTGTTTTTGAATTGACTTCTTTATCATTATAGAATGACCTTCGTCTCTAGAGACAGTTTTTGACAGAAAGTATATTTTATAAGTATAGTTACTAATGCTTTATTTTGATTACCATTTGTATGAAATATCTTTCTTCATTCTTTCACTCTATGAATGTCTTCAAATGTTTTTAAAATGAATCTCTTGTAATATAGCATATCATGGGATTTTGTTGAGTTCTTTTTTAACCCATTCAACAACCATGCTTTTTTATTGAGGAGTTTAATCTATTCACATTTTAAATAATTACTGATAGGTGAGGACTTAGCTATTCCCATTTTAACTGTTTTCTGTATGTTTTGCATATCTATCATATATGATCTATTTTATGTTGATAACTTCAATCTCATAAGAACAAACTTCTACTTTTACTCTTCCCAGTGTACATTCTTGAAGTCAGTTTACTCTTATATTGTGCATCCATTAACAGATTTTTATCATTTAACTTTTCTATTAAAGGTAACATGCACCAAGCAGGCTACTCCAGCAGCTGTGATCAATGTCAGTGAAAACTGCAAACATCACTGGTGAAAACATCTGTGTTTGTCCATGGTGACGGTTGGGCTGGTGGACTTCTCTTGCTCTCCTTTCTCCTGGGGGAGCAGCAGCAGCAGCAGCAGCAGCAGCAGCAGCAGCAGCAGCAGCTGGGGCTGCAAAATCCACTTCCAAGATATTTTCTTTAATAATGTTTGGTGTCACAATATTTTTTGTCTTGCTTGTCTTTCTCTGTTTCTATCTTTGTCTTTATAGCATATCATTTCCAAATCCTCTGTACATGTCTTCAGCTTATTACAGCATATTTGTGTCATGATAATTCTTCCATGGCAGCTGGATTCCAAGAGTAAAGGGTCCAAAATACAAGAAATGTAAGCTTCTGTTATCTTCAAGCCTGCTCCCAGAAACTGCGACATTTCTTTTACTAGATTCTATTGCTAAAAGCAGTCATAGTGCTGCTTCACTTTTTTTTTATTTATTTATTTATTTGTATTTTTCTGAGCTGGAAACAGGGAGTGACAGTCAGACAGACTCCCGCATGTGCCGGACCGGGATCCACCCGGCACGCCCACCAGGGGGCGACGCTCTGCCCACCAGGGGGCGATGCTCTGCCCCTCTGGGGCGTCGCTCTGCCAAGACCAGAGCCACTCTAGCGCCTGGGGCAGAGGCCAAGGAGCCATCCCCAGCGCCCGGGCCATCTTTGCTCCAATGGAGCCTTGGCTGCGGGAGGGGAAGAGAGAGACAGAGAGGAAGGGGGGGGGGTAGAGAAGCAAATGGGCGCTTCTCCTGTGTGCCCTGGCCGGGAATCGAACCTGGGTCCCCTGCACGCCAGGCTGACGCTCTACCGCTGAGCCAACCGGCCAGGGCTTGCTTCACTTTAAAGGGATGGTAGACTTCACGTTTCACTGGGAGAAATTTCCAGTAACTTGTGTCAATCTTTAATCCACCACAACATCCCAATGCTTCTAGTATAAAACTCAATCTCCATACACACTCTCCATTATTAGGCCACTGCCTACCTTTCCAGCATTAGTTCATTCAGTGCCACCTAATCCTGACCCCTCAGTGCATAAATGGTCTCTTAATGCCCCATACTCTCCCAGACATTCCTATATATTTAAATTCCCCTGGACCATTAAAGACAACAAGTAGGGCCTGACCTGTGGTGGCGCAGTGGATCAAGCGTCGACCTGAAATGCTGAGGTCACCAGTTCAAAACCCTGGGCTGGCCCGGTCAAGGCACATATGGGAGTTGATGCTTCCTGATCCTCCCCCTTCTCTCTATCTCTCTCTGTTTCTCTTCTCAGAAAATGAATAAATAAAATATAAAAAAAAACAACAAGTAAGTAATAACCACTTCATCAATGTTTTGGCCAAATCAGCTCTGTTCAATTTTCCACTTAGGGATATACACAACACACACACACACACACACACACACACACACACACACACACTATTCCATCTGTTTAAAATCAGTTTACATCAGTAAAGTTCAAGCTACTAATCTCAGTATCCAAAATAATAGATCAGTACATCTTCAATGGTGTTCTAGGTATTCCAAGAGAAGCACAGACTTTGAAAAACACAAAACCTTTATGAAAGCCTATGATGTGTTTTTATGATGCTGTTTTTGCTGTCAATATATACATGTGCATCCTCTGAATACACAGGTGTAGAATGTCAAATCAACTCCCCTTGAAATATCACCAAAAAGCAGTTTAACATATGCTATTCATGAGCTGCAAAGGCAATATACGTTTGTGGAATGCTAAGATTTGTCACTATATAAAGCTTAGTGCTCCTGCATATGAATATCTGCCATGGAGTTCTCAATATTGCATCTACAAATGTTAGCCCAGACACTATACCTTATGGAATACTAACCTTCCTTTCTGTTGTTTACATTTATCACAATCTACACTAAAAGAGAACAGAAATGAACCCTATATATCTCTAAAATGTGAAAGAATAACTTAGTGGTAGAATAAAAAGTTCCTGAAAACTTAAAAAATTATGGAGTAGATTTATTATTTTATATGAGTGCTCATATGGTCCTAAGGCAAGTTAACCAGAACCACAAAAGGCCTTTCTGCTTATGAGACATCATGTTACATAAATTCTCCCTCAAAGTATTTCTCTCTGCTGTGGGAGAGAGCTGTATAACTACATATATATACTGCTGAATATCAATTACCTACATATATTTTAGGCAGATAAGTTCTAATTCTTATCTGCCCCCAAGGTGTCCCAAATTTTCTTGTCAGGATATCTGGTTGCAATGAAACTGCACTGTAGCTCAAATCCAAAAGATTCTGAAGAGTCTGATCTTCAATTATATACACAAATCCTGACACAGAGCATACAAAGAAATTGACAAAATAGAAACTGGCATTCACAGAGTCAGAATAATTTCATTTCATTGAACCTTAGTCCCACCACAAATACACCTCAAAACTTTTGCAAAGTTTAAAAAATATTTTCTAACAATTTAAAGTATCACTATTTTAATATGCTCCAAATATGTATAACCAAGTTTGAGAATTGCACTTTTTATAAATTATCAGCAGAGGCGGATTAAGGTCGGTTGAGGCCCTGGGCTCAGAAGAAAATACTGGGTCCCCTACATTAGAAAAGAGTATATGTAAAGTTGGGGTTTTGCAATGCCCTTCAGAAGTTGGGGCCCAGGGCGCGTGCCCAGTGTGCCTGCCGTTAAATCCATCTTTAATAATCAGACCTTAGATCAGAAGAAACAAATTCATTTTTTATTTTTATTTTTTTATTAAGTGAGAGGTGGAGATGCAGGGAGGCAGAGAGACAGACTCTCACATATATCCTGATCAGGATCCACGTAGCAAAATCCCTATAGGGCAATGCTCTGTTCTTCTGGGGCCGCTGCTTCATTAATTGGCAACTGAGCTATTTCAGTGCCTTAGGTGAGGCCATGGAGCCTCCTCATTGCCTGCGGCCAACTTGCTCAAACCATTCGAACCATAGCTGCAGAAGAGGTAAAGAGAGAAAGAGAGAAAGAGAGAGAAAGAGAGAGAGAGAGAGAGAGAGAGAGAGGTGAGAGGTAGAGGGGTGGTTGCTTCTCCTGTGTGCCCTGATTAGGAATCGAACCCAGGACCTCCACACACTGGGCAATGCTCTAGCGCTTAGCCAACCACCCAGGGCCAAAGAAACAAATTCAAATCCAGCTTTTGTCTCTTACTGGCTAAGTGAAGCAAGGCAAATTATTTTAATTCTTCATACCATAGTCTCTCAATTCTAAAATGCATATCATAGTATTATCTGTCAGGATATTTTACATTAAAAATAATTCATATTAAGTTGTATCTAGTAAGTAGTAACCAACAGTAACTATTTTATTATTAATATTTATATTGTGGTTATATTTTGTCTCTATCTTTTTGCCTATAATTTGACATCTGAAAGAAAAACCATAAGATGATGTATTTTTACAACTTTTAGCTTTCCTATGTAAGCAATCCAAATACATTCTTTACTAATTTATTTTCTGTGCATTTGACAGAAACAATATTCATCAACTCTGAACTTATTTCCCCCCCTACAATACAAGCAAGGTACTGAAGATTAATACAATATGAAGTACAAAATTCCATACTCAAAATGAACGCATACCTAACATGTACAAACTGTTTTGTCAGAGTAAACAGCTTTTGATGCTCTCTTCTGACACGAAATACATTGTATTATGACTATTTTACAGATGAGGAAACAACCTCATACCTATTAAGAACTTACCCATGACCTGAGGTATAATCAGAAATAGTTGAGGCACATTATTCTAGCTCATCTTCAATCCATTCTCCCTTTCTGGTTCTGACTCTCTCAGCAGAGATAGCTAGGTGACCACATTCTCATGCACTTCCTTCCATGAGATAGGGTCATTGCTGGGAGGAGGCTGCTGAATAAGGGCTTAGAATTCTCAGCTCTTCCTGATCACGGGCCAGGTATCTTATTCTGCCTTGTAAAACGCTAGTAAGGCAATGTGTCTCTCTCTTAAGTAAAAGGGAGCTGGAACGTACCCCACACTTACACTTCAGCAGCAGCCTTGAAGGCCCTGTTAAGGAAAGCAGCATTATGAGATAGGAAAGTAAAAATTCCATAATAAACCACACAAAATTAGGATGAATCATGCAATCACTAGTTAAGACCATATTTTTATTTCCCTAGTGCTGAGGTTACATAGTTTGGGAAGGGTTCAAACACCAGAAGATTTCAAGAGATGATAAGCACTAGAACAGAGTTGGACACAGAGGGAGTACAGAAAATGATGGTAAATTCTGGTGATTTAGAAAAGACTCTAACACCTGACCAGGCAGTGGTGCAGTGTCTAGATGCGTGGTAGTCAACCTTATCCCTACTGCCCACTAGTGGGCATTCCAGCTTTCATGGTGGAAGGTAGGTAGTGGAGCAACCAAAGTATAAATAAAACGATAGATTTAACTATAGGAAGTTGTTTTATAAAGATGTTTTCTGCCAAACTTAGCGAAAACCCGACATAAAGTACTTGGTAAGTAATTAATATTGTATGCTTTAACTTGCTGTAACTCTGCTTTATAAATTTTATAAAGTAAAGTTACTTCCCTACTTTACAAATCACCATTACTGTGGAACTGGTGGGCAGTTAGAAAATATTACTACTAACAGAGATACAAAAGTGGGCGCTAGGTATGAAAAGGATGACTACCCCTGAGCTAGAAAATTAGTCTGAGATGTGGAGGACCCAAGCTTCAAGCCCCAAGGTTGTTGGCTTGAGTGTGGGCTCATCTGGCTTGAGAATGGGCTCACCAGTTAAAGCGCGGTGTAGGTGGCTTGAGTGTGGGATCATAGACATGACCTTATGGTCACTGGCTTGAGCCCAAAGGTCTCTATTTGAACCCAAAATCTCTGGCTTAAACAAGGGGTCATTGGATCAGCTGGAGCCCCCCCCCCCCAGTCAAGGCACACATAAGAAGCAATTAATGAGCAACTAAGGTGCCACAATTATGAATTGATGCTTCTCATCTCTCTCCCTTCCTGTTGGTCTGTCACTGTCTGTCTGTCTGTCTCTCTCTCCCCCTTAAAAATACTCTAAAAAAAGAAAAGGTAAAAGAATGACTAGGTTGAGAAAAGAAACAAACATTCCGTGGAATATCATTCAAGCAGATTGCATTACAAAGTACAAACAAGACAATCGAGTGGCTTAAAAATCATTAATTAGCTCATGAGTATATAGTTCAAGTAGAGCTTCTTTGGGAAGGGTGATCTCCACTTCATGCAGCCTCCGCTGAAGGGCGGTAGATGGAGGAGCCACCTCACGATGGCTCTTCCACATGGCTAGGAAGTTTGTGCTGGCTGATGGCTGGTGCTCAGTTAGATTGAAACCTTTGGTCCCTCTTCACTCTGCCTTCTTCTTATACTCTGTGATTCCTATGTGATGCCTGAGTTCTAAGGCCAAAGGCACCAAAATAAAGATCCAGTTAGAGGCTGACCTAGCCTAGAAAGTCGTATAGTGTCTCTTCTGCCATAATCTTTTCATTAAGATAGTCACAAAGCCCCATGCAACTTCAAGAAAATGGGACCCAAATGGGAGTGGCAAAATACTGAAAAACATAATATGCTGCAAACACCAAAGATTGAGAATAATCTAAGAATGATAAGGTGCATTATTATCTACCATGGAAATCTGTAATAATCTTAAAATGTCTTATCAAACTGAAAAAAATGTGGCTAAGTATGTGTTTCAACCTGACTGTTCAAAATTTCAGATATGTCTGTTTCATATTAACTTTCGCAGGGGTCTCCAAACTTTTTACACAGGGGGCCAGTTCACTGTCCCTCAGACTGTTGGAGGGCTGCCACAAACAGTGCTCCTCTCACTGACCACCAATGAAAGAGGTGCCCCTTCCGGAAGTGCGGCGGGGGCCGGATAAATGACCTCAAGGCCGCATGCGGCCCGCGGGCCATAGTTTGGGGACACCTGACAGTGTGTGAGGTTGACAACATCTGATATAGCACGAAAAACCATCAATGTGGTTTCCAGTTTGACTTGAAGTCTAGCCAACTGCTTTGAGAAGGTTGTGGTAGACAGTTCTCAGCTTCCAAGAGGGCAAATATGTAATTATTTCACAACTATATCATGTTGAATAAATTTAAAGAGTAAGGCAGTTATAAGGCTCCTGAACACCTTACTAAAATAGGATGACTTCAAATTACTCTCCAGAAAATCTATAAACTCTTTGGTTGAATAGATTCAAATAGATTTAAAGGTCTAAACTACAGTCTAAGAGAAGACACAATGGCCTTGATTTTTCCAGAGTTTCATCTTTTACACCTTCACCGGTTAAATTTTACAGACACACTCCAGATTCTACAGATTTAAGGTTGCATAAACCCTAGTCCCTGGCCTATAGGGTTTATAACTCGGAAGGGACAATAATCCAGGTAATTGCAAAAGAGCTTGATAGGAACTACAACACAGTGATGAATGATGTTATGCGGTATAACCACAAAATGTGATTAACCCTGAAGGTTTCAAAAAAACTAAAAAGAGAAGACCATAGTGCCTGACTCTCAAAGAATGAATAGGATTTTCCAGGTAGAGAAGGAAATAAACACTTAGTAGAGCAACAAACACAAGACGCATGCTGCATTGAATCTGTGTGACAATCAGCTAACTGTACTAGAAGAAGTAATTTTATTAACATCACCATTTTTCATCAAATAGTACAAAGGAATCCTTTACTATGAGATTCTGGAATATGGACATCTTTCCCGCTCAGAAGCCCTGTTTGATCTGAATCTTCTCTGTGGTTCTGGACATGCAAGTAAGTAAGCACTGTGTGGTGACATCAGTGGTGGCTTGGAGGACATGCAGGTTCACAACATTAACCAATCTGGACTGTGTAAATAAAACTGCATCAGGCAGCAAAAGATAAAAAGCAATGCAGTAAAACGATATATACTTCAGTCCCTGAATGGGCCTACTGTTACCAAGAGAAAACAAGTGGTAAATTACATTATCAGGAGTAAATATTTTAGACTTAAAAAAATGTACAGGTATTGCACGTAGATATATACTGATGTGTGCAACAGACACATTGATTCATATATACAAATGACAACTAGTTACGATTCATTCACTTTCCCTTTGATCTTTAAAAATGGGAAACAAATGAAACTCGAAGTGGTTCAAGCTAAAAATTAACACTGTATAATGTAGGGCATAAGAACATGACAGACTAGTGATTTTTAAATTTGAGAGTATATCAAAATGACTTGGAGGGCTTCTTAAAATACAGACTTCTGGGGCTCACCCTAGTATCAATTTTAGTAGGTTTGGAGTGGGACAAAAGAGTGAATACATATACACATAATTATATATATTTGACTTGCTCATGATTTTAAAGAAAAATCTTTAAGTTTTTTATCATACAGTATAATATTGGCTGAAGGTTTGTCATATATTCCCTTTAATATGTAGATGTACATTCCTCCTATGCACATTTTATTGTTTTAATCATAAATGGATGTCATATCTTATCAATATATTTTTTATCTGTTTATAAGATCATATGGTGTTTATCCTTCGTTATATTATATTTATCAATTTACATATGTCGAACCATTCTTGTGGCTCTGGAATGAACCCCACTTGATCATGATGTATTATATTCTTAATGTATTATTGTATTCAATTTGTTAGTATTTTGTTTAGGATTTTTGAATATGTATTTATCAGAGATATTGGTCTGTTTTTCATTTTTTGTGTTATCCTTGCCAGGTTTTGGTATTAGGGTTATGTTGGCTTCATAAAATGTGTTAGGAATTATTGCCTCTTCCTCAATTTTTTTGAAGCATTTAAGAAGGATAGGAATCAGATGTTCTTTGAATTTTGGTATAATTCATTAATATATCCATCTGGTCCTGGACTTTTATTTTTTGGGAGGATTTTGGTGGTTGCTTCAATTTCCTGTTTATTGGTCTATATAGATTTTCTATTTTTTAACAATTCAGTCTAGGGAGGTTATATATTTCTAGGAATTTATACATTACTTCTAGTTACTGAATTTGGTGGCATACAGATTTTCATAGTATTCTAGTAAAGTGGTTGTCAACCAGCAGTCCACAGAATGATAGCAGTCTGCCAGAAATTCCATGCTAGTCCAAGATAGAGACAACCACTCTGATGTTGTGTGAAGATTATAGAACGTCAAGATGGTCGACTCATGGACCGGTATGAAATTTCTGGTGGATGGGCACCAGTCCATGGATTGGTGGTTGAAAAACAATGTACATTTTCTTTTCTTTTCTTTTTTTAGCAAGAGAGACAGAGACAAAGAGCAGAACAGAGTAACGGAGATATGGGAAGACAGAGAGGAAGGGAGAGAGATGAGAAGCATCAATTCTTCATTGCAGCACCTTCTTTATTCACTGATTGCTTTCTCATATGTGCCTTGACCAGGGGACTAAAATAGAGCAAGTGATCCCTTGCTTAAGCCAGTGACCATGGGGTCATGTCTATGAACCCACACTTAAGCTGGTGACCTCACACTCAAGCTGGTGAGCCCATGCTCACGTCATCAACCTTGGGTTTTGAACATGGGTCTTCTGCTTCCCACTCTGATGCTCTATCCACTGCGCCACCACCTGGTCAGGCCTGTATGATCATTCCTATATCTGTGTTGTCTGTATTAATTTTTCTTGCAATTCTGATTTTGTTTACATGAGTCTTTTATCTTTTCTTCCTAAACAAGACTAGCCAGGAATTTAATTTTATTAATCTTTTGAAGAACTAGTTTTTTTTTTACAGAGAGAGAGAGAGTCAGAGAGAGGGACAGACAGGAATGGAGAGATGAGAAGCATCAATCATCAGTTTTTTGTTGCAACACCTTAATTGTTCATTGATTGCTCTCCCACACGTGCCCTGACCACAGGCCTTCAGCAGACTGACCAACCCCTCGCTTGAGCTGGCAAAGCCTGGGCCCAAGCTGGTGAGCCTTTTGCTCAAACCAGATGAGCCCTCACTTAAGCCGGCGACCTCAGAGTCTCGAACCTGGGTCCTCCGCACCCCAGTCCAACGCTCCATCCACTGCGTCACCACCGGGTCAGGCGAACTAGTTCTTTATTAATTTTTCTGTGTGGTCTTTTTGTTCTCTGTCTCACGCAATTCTGCCCTTTCAGTATTTCCTTTCTTCTGCTGACTTTGAGTTGCATTTGTTCTTCTTTTTCTAGCTCTTTAATATGTAACATTAGGTTTTTTACTTCAGTTTTTTCTTGTTTCTTGAAATAGCCTTGGAATAATATACTTATTACTGCTTTTGCTGCATCCCAGAATTTTGGTATGTTGTATTGTTATTATTGTTTTTCTCTATGTATCTTTTGATCCCACCTTTTATTTCTTCTTTGACCCAGTCATTTTTTAGTAGTACGTTGTTTAGTCTCCACATATTTGTGGTTTATTTACTTCCTTTTTCCAGTTGATTTCTAATTTCAAAGCATTATGGTCAGAAAATACGCTTGGTATAATTTCAGTCTTCTTGAATTTGTTGAGGCTATTTTTGGGACCCAACATATGGTCTATCCTTGAGAATGTTCCTTATACACTAAAGAATATGTAATGTGGTGTTATGGGATAAAAGGTTCTGTAAATCTCAGTTATGTCCATTTGGCTTAATGTGCCATTTCTGGCCTATATTTCTTTATTGATTTTCTGTTTTGATGATTAATCTAGAGCTGTCAATGGACTATTAAGTTCCTCAACTATGATTGTGCTTTTGTATGCTTCCCCCATTAGTTCTGTCAGTAGTTGCTTTATATATTTTGGTACTCTCTGATTGGATATATATATAAAGAAGTGTTATGTCTTCTTGATATAGTATCCCCTTTTTCATTATAAAATATCCATGTTTGTCCCTTCTGGCTTGTAGAGTTTTCTGCTGATAAGTCCAATGGTAATCTAATGGGATTTCTTTTATAGCCTAATTTCTCCTTTTCCCTGGCAGCCTTGGGAATTCTTTGTCAGCAATTTTTGACAGTTTTAATACATTATGCAGAAGGCCTTTTTGGGTTAAGGTAATTAGGTGTTCTATTTGCTTCTTGGATTCAATAATCTAGCTCTTTCCAGAGGGGAAGGAAGGGAGAGGAAGGTAGAAGGGGAGGGGGAGGGAGAGAGAGAGAGAGAGAGAGAGAGAGAGAGAGAGAGAGAGAGAGAAGTATTCATTTGTTCTTCCACTTATTTGTGAATTCATTGATTGCTTCCCATATGTCCCCTGACCAGGGATAGAACGTACAACCTTATTGTTTTAGAATTATATCCTAACCAACTAACCTAACCAGCCAGGATTTTGCAATAGGGCTCCATCAGCATGAACTAGAAAGGCGAGTTCAGGGTGATGTCATTGGAACATCAAGAGTTGTTATATCTTTAGATAAGAAACAAGGAAATTGAGGTAGAAATTGATTAATTTTCTCAAAAGGTTAACAACTTCTAAATGGTAGAGTCAAAGTTCTAATTGAGGATGCAAATCCAAGCAGCATGAACATTTCCCGGGAGCTTTCAATAAACACACACACACACACACAATCACACAATCACATACATTCTTGCAGGTGATGTCAAAGGAATGATGATGTGGAAAATCCCTTTGATCTCTACCCTTGAAGTTCAGCAATCTGAGCAGCTATAATTCAACAAAGGATTCCCTGCTCAATGCACAAACAAGGCTAAGAGATCTTCACATTGAAACATCTACACATGGGCAAGTGGGAACCAACAGGGGAGTCAAAAAGCGAGGAGGGCTGAAAGGAGCCACAGACACATTCCTGAAGCCAGGAGCTCACAGCAGGGCTCAGTCTAGAGGGGGGAAAAATCCAGTTGTGGTTGATGCTCCTGTCAGGCAATAGAAACACAGAGATTAGGTGGGCATTCCTTTAGGAGTGGGCAGTTTGAGCTGAGGCTGAGCCCAGAGACTTGGGCAAGGACATAACACAGGGGTGCAGTCACAGTTGTGGGATGGTCGGCATTCCAGATGGAGAAAAAATTCCATGGAACCCTGCCACCACAGAGCATCCCAGAGCTCACCTCCCCTCACCCTGGGTATCAAGTTGTAGAACACATTATCTGCAAACCTGAGAACTGGTCCTACAGAATCACTTTCTTCCCTGAGGAAAGGGTGCATTCTGTGACTGGTTCCAGAGTCAAGGTACAGGGAAGACTCACACGGGTCTAAATTCATCACTACTGGGAGGGAAAAGCAATACAGAAGGGTGCCAGGTTCTCCCAGCCCACCCCACCCCCAAACATTACAGCTAAACTGATGGCAGCTTCTGGTTGTGAGGACAACACTAGGATTTCACAAAGCTGAAAAATTTGTGATTCAGTGACATCTATTGGAAAATAATAGAAAGACCTCTTTGTTTTAATTTGCAAAAGTAGTGCCACTCATACACAGATGCCTAAACAAAGAAAAAATCAATACCATGAATAACCAATGTAACAAGGCAGCTCAGAAAGAAAATGGAAAAGCCCCAGAACATAAATACATGGCTATAAATGAGAGAATTCAAGATTGCAATTCTGAAAATACTCAGTGAGATACAAGAAAATATAGACAGGCAATTAAATGAGCTCAGAAAACAAATGCACAAACAAAATGAGTACTTTACCAAAGAGACTGAAACTTTTAAAAAGAATCAAACAAATTCTGGAGATGAAGAACTCAATAAAAGACATCAAGAAATGGCCCTAACCAGTGGTTCAGTGGATAGAGCATCGGCCTGGCATATGGATGTCCCAGGTTCGATTCCTGGTCAGGGCAGATAGGAGAAGAAACCATATATTTTTCCTCTCTTCCCTATCTGCCTTTTCTCCCTCTTCCCCTCCCACAGCCAGTGGCTCAGTTGGTTCAGGAGTGGCCCCAGGATCTGAGGATAGCTCTGTTGGACCATATTAGCCTTAGGCTCTAAAAATGGCTTATACTCAAGCATTGGCCCCAGATGGGGTTGACAAGTAGATCCCTATCTTGGTGCATGTGGGAGTCTACATCACTATCTCGCCTCCTCTTATCTAAAAAAAAAAAAAGAGAGAGGAATAGAGAGATATCAAGAAAGAACTAGAGAGCCTTGGAAATAAAGCAGATGAGATGGAAGAAAGGATTAGTGATATTGAAGGTACAAATATAGAAATGATACAGAGGAAAGAAAAACTTGAGCATAAAAAATATGAAAGAAATCTATGAGAACTATCTCATTCCAACATAAAGAATAATATATATAAATAATAGGCATGCCAGAAAAAGAGAGAGAAAAGGGAATGGAGAGCTATTCAAATAAATAGTTGATGAGAATTTCCCAAAATCAATCAATTGAAAAAAACCTGCTACTCTCTACCCAAGGGTCATTGTTAGGTGCACCCACAGTGCTGGCTCAAAGTGCTAGTAAGTTAAGCCCAAGGAGCAGCACAGCATCAGTCAATGATGGATAGACACCGGAAAATAATTCCACAGCTTCATGTTCCTCAGCTGAGATGGCTCTTAGGTATGTTCTCATCATTTGCTCTCAAAGTTTGGTCCCCAACCAGCTGCAGCACCCTCACCTGGGAACTTGCTAGAAAAATCACAAGTTTTCTCACCCAGTCCAAGATATGAATCAGACTATGAATCGGACTTTTGGGGGATGAGCCTCAGTACTGTGGTCTAACAAACTCTCCAGGGAATTCCGATGAATTACAGAATTTGAGAACCACAGTTTTATACCATTTTCTAAAGACCAAAACCAGAATTTAGCCCAAGATCCTTAGTAGCAACCTGCTCACTAAAATGTGTTGTATTCTACTTATTTCCTTCCCTACGCCAACTCTCCAACTCCCCTATTGGTACTTTTAGGAACACACCTACACACACTGCATATCTCAAAGATATTGTGGGTTCAGTTCCAGATCACCACAATAAAGTCAATATTGGAATATAGCAAGTCACAATACTTTTGCTAGTGAAGGGCCTTGGTCTTCAATTAAAAAAAAAATCCAACATCTGTGAAGCTCAATAAAATGAAGTCTAGCCTGACCAGGCGGTGGTGCAGTGGATAGAGTGTCTGACTGGGATGCGGAAGACCCAGGTTCAAGACCCCAAGGTTGCCAGCTTGAGCAAGGGCTCATCTGGTTTGAGCAAAAGCTCATCACCTTGAGCCCAAGGTTGCTGGCTCAAGCAAGGGGTTATTCGGTCTGCTGAAGGCCCGCGGTCAAGGCATGTATGAGAAGGCAATCAATGAACAATTAAGGTGTTGCAATGTGCAACGAAAAACTAATGATTGATGCTTCTCATCTCTCCATTCCTGTCTGTCTGTCCCTGTCTATCCCTCTCTCTGACTCTCTCTCTGTCTCTGTAAAAAAAAAATGAAGTCCAATAAAACGAGATATGTCCGTATCCAAATTCTTGTCTCAGTATCTGCCTCTGTAGGAACTTATTCTGTAAAAATATTACTACTGCCCATGCCTTAGAAAGCAATTGTGCAAACTACATAAAATAGTAAATAAAACGTATTTAGGACACTGCTAGGCACATGTTGAGATAGAAAAAAGTAAGTTAAATGGTGATGGAAGTAGACTTGACTTGGGGTGGTGGACACTGAGTACAATATCTAGATGATGTGTTACAGAATTATACACCTGAAAACTACATAATTTTATTAACCAATGTTACCCCAATAAACTCAATTAAAATAATAAAAAGTTACAATTGTGATTATGATTACTGATTTAAAGATATTAGCCTAACAAATGAAAGTATTTAATATTTGAATTTTCTAATTAAAATGAAAAACCCAAATAAGAAGTGTCTTTGGTTTTTCAAAGTTAACAAATGCCATAATTTAATCACAGGATATTATTAGGTTTGTCCTTCATAATTTTCAACTTTCTGATGTATCAAATCTGTTGTGGTCCAATTAACTCTCCATACTCTTTTATAACTGCTGGCATTCTATGATTTAAAAACTGTGGCCTCTTTTATGGGGATGACACTTCCTAATCATTCAACTGTATAAACTTGTAACCTTGTGCCAATCACTATGTATTTAATAATTTGTTTCATTTGGGAAATTTGTTATTTTATTACTGAGGTATTGCTAAGAAATAAAGCCCAGGGCAATGTTACCCTGGTTTCTTAAATACATTTGACATTTGGGTAATTTCACATGATAAAAAAAAGTAATTATTTTACAAGTGAGCTCCAAAGTAGTCAGATCTTATTGGCAGAATGATGCTTTCTTGCCAGCTCTGACTTGAAGATGGTCCCATGCAGACATTTGCCAGAATGAATATTCACCACTGGGAACAGTCTCTAGCAGAGGTCTAGAATCTCCTTCGTCAACACAGATGATTCAAAGAAAATGCACTGAATCCACCAAATGAACAAATCCTCCAAATTCAGAAATGGATTTCTCAATTTAGAAGCTTAAGTGATATGGAATATGTTAAAATGTAGAATTCTATTTGGAGGTGCAAAAATAGTACAATTAACTTTTGAATCCCTTCAAACTAGCTTCATCAATTGTTCACTTTCTGTTAAGTTTGCATCATCTCCATCTCCACACTAAACATACACACACACACACACACACACACACACGCACGCACATTTAGTATCGCTAAACCACTTGAGAGTTAAAACCATCATTTAACTCTAGAGTTCATTTTTCTCTAGCCTGACCAGGCAGTACTGCAGTGTACAGAGCACTGGACTGGGATGCAGAGGACCCAAATTTGAAACCTGACGTCGCTTACTTGAGTGTGGGATCATAGACATGACTTCATGGTCACTGGCTTGAACCCAAAGGTCGCTGGCTTGAAGCCTAAGGTTGCTGTCTTGAGCCCAAGGTTGCTGGCTTGAACAATGGGTGACTGGCTCTGCTATATTCCCCCAGTCAAGGCACATATGAGAAAGCAATCACTGAACAACTGAGGAACTGCAACGAAGAACTGATGTTTCTTCTTCTTTTTTTTTTTTTTCTGTATTTTTCTGAAGCCGGAAACGGGGAGAGACAGTCAGACAGACTCCCGCATGCGCCCGACCGGGATCCACCAGGCATGCCCACCAGGGGGCGACGCTCTGCACACCAGGGGGCGATGCTCTGCCCCTCCGGGGCGTCGCTCTGTTGCGACCAGAGCCACTCTAGTGCCTGGGGCAGAGGCCAAAGAGCCATCCCCAGCGCCAGGGCCATCTTTGCTCCAGTGGAGCCTCGGCTGTGGGAGGGGAAGAGAGAGACAGAGAGGAAGGAGAGGGGGAGGGGTGGAGAAGCAGATGGGTGCTACTCCGTGTGCCCTGGCCAGGAATCGAACTCCGGACTTCTGCACGCCAGGCCGACACTCTACCACTGAGCCAACCGGCCAGGGCCGAATTGATGCTTCTTATCTCTCTCTCTTCCTGTCTGTCTGTCTGTCTCTCTCTGTCCCCCCCCCCCAAAAAAAACCCATTTATTTCTAAATTCTTGACAATTTATTGGTTAAGAACAGGGCATTCTTTTCACCTTTTAAGCAAATACAGGGCTGGGCAAAAGTAGGCTAAATTACCAGCTATCATTATCTAAAAGATAAATCATAAGTTAGGGCATGAAATAATAACAATAATAATGACAAATCATATAAATACATCATAGAATTATTAATAAATGGCAATATGGGAATAAACTGTTTTGTGTACTCACAACTGTAAACCTACTTTTTCCCAGCCCTGTGCTATATAATCCTTTTTGGTATTATCATTAAATTCACTTATAAAACAGCTGCTTGCACATAAAATGAGAGAGAAGCACTATATAAAGCCTCAACTGTATTATTACAGAAAATATATAAGGACTGTATCATGAAAAAATTAAATGAAAATCATCTACATTAAATGTTAGAAAGTAAACATCATACCAGTGATTCAAGTTTTATAAACTATACTATTACCATCAGTGATATTTTCAAAGTCCTGAGTTCCTGATAAAATTCTGAAACAAAATGAACTACGAGTTTTTCTTGACTATATATAATCATTAAACCATTAAATTATTAGAAAATTCACAGAATATCAAAAGACTTCAAAAGTGCTTTATATTGCTATATATATAACATATATAAAAAGGCTTCTCATTTACATGAATATCTGGCTGTAGGGTTTTGTACAGATGTGTGGAATGGAGGGACAGTTCTATCCTGTGCTGGACTGTGCTGTGTACTATACGGGATGCATTGCACACCTGACTTGTCCCACCATTTCCCAGAAACCTCTTAGGGAAGTACAACTCTCAATGAGAAGAAATAACTTAAACAAAGCAGAACAAACACAAAAATTATTTATAGCTATATGGTATTAATTCTTATTCAATAACAATGGCTTTCTTAAAACATATCATTTCTATACATTTTTATTCAAAACTCATTTACAAAACCAAAACTGTACTCATTTGACAAAAAACAAATTTGAGGACTGAGAAACCTAAGTTTTTATGATCCCTGTCATACAGGTCGCTGCAAGCAGATTTTTTTCCTAAGATTATAAGTACCAGTGATGAGCCTCCAGATGGAGTATTAATACAAAAGATTCAAGAAACTTAGTAGCTACTTCAAGTTACTCTAATGGATTTGCTAAGATCATGCTGCCCATCCCTCTGCTCCTGCAGCCATTCCTTTGGAGAGTGTTGTTATAAAATGAAGGTAAAAACAGTTCTCTCTTTGTCCAAAGTAACTCGTACAATGTCAAAGCAGGTATGTGGTCCTACAATTATGAGTAATTGTATAGAAAACAGCCCTAGTAATTCATCAATAGGACCTTAAGACAAATGTATACTGAACTTAAAGACCAGTTAAATATTTTCTTAAATTATAACTACATTCTTAGTGATCATGGGTATATTCAGGATATTTGTTTAAAGGCAAGTATACTAGTTAAAAAATATACATGTTTTATACAATGTTTCCTTTCAAAAGTTCATTTTATAAAAGCTAGTTTTGAAATATAAAATTATTCTATGGTAATTCTTTCTAAAATTAAGAAACACTAAATATATACATACATTCACATATGGGATGGGCAAAAGTAGGTTTACAGTTGTTTGTATGGAAAAATACAATAATTAATAAACGATACAAGAATAAACTGTTTCACATACAGTTGTAAACCTACTTTGTCCACCCCTGTATGTGTATGTTTATATGTTTACACACATATATATGCATACATATATATACACACACACAGATACAGTTCATGCAGTACATAATGTCTCAGTAATGTGCTCTTGTCTAAAACTATCAAGGGGATAAATTGTGAAAGACAATATTAGAAATGTCTACTTCCAAATTTAGCCAACTAAAATCACAAGAACCTAATTGAATTGAAACAGGAATCTTAATTGCAAAAGGGTAAAAGGTGCCTCTCTGACCTATTTTAGGTGTGAGTATATAGTACAAGATGTTCTGTGTAACAAATATATCAAAAAATTCACAAAGTAGACCCTTACTGGTTGGCTCAGCAGTAGAGCGTCGGCCCAGCGTGTGGAAGTCCCAGGTTCGATTTCCGGCCAGGGCACACAGGAGAAGCACCCATATGCTCCTCTACCCTCCTCCTCTCCTTTCTCTCTGTCTCTCTCTTCCTCCCCCACAGCCAAGGCTCCATTGGAGCATAGTTGGCCCAGGTGTGGAGGATGGCTCCATGGCCTCTACTTCAGGCGCTAGAATGGCTCTGACTTCAGGATTGCAGTGGAGCAACATCCCAGAGGGACTGAGCATCGCCCCCTGGTGGGCATGCCAGGAGAATCCTGGTCGGGCACAGGTGGGAGTTGTCTGTCTGCCTCCCCGCCACTTCTCACTTCGAAAAAATACACACACAAAAAAATCACAAAGTAGAGACAATAACTCTTAGGTGTTTCAAAATAATTTAAAGTAAAATATGTCAGTGATATGTTTAGTCAATGAGCTCTATTCTTTCCTAGTTATGATCTGTAAAAGGATAAAATCATAAATCCAATGCTTAGTCTTTTATCATCCAGATTAGTATTTTGAATAAAAGAGAAAACAAGGCTTGGCTTTACGGGCAGTAATATGAACGCCAATACTTGAGACATCATATTTTAAAGCAGTATACAATTACTCTAGAGCAAAATTCTGTAATAGAAAGAGATTTACCCAAATTCCTGCTTCAGTTTTGACATAGATATTTTTTAAAAAGTCATCTGGCTTTAATATGTCTATTAGCTCTATAGCAGCAGTTCTCAAGCTGTGGGTCGCGACCCCCGCGGGGGATTTCCGATGGCTTTAGGTGACCCCTGTGTTTTGGTCGTTCGAACCCCGCCAGGGTCGCGACCCACAGTTTGAGAACCGCTGCTCTATGGGAACATGAAATTCATTCATATATCCAATAAATAGAAGTTCTTGTTCTCTGTTTCTTCCACTACAAGTAAGTAAAGATATGTTCTCTGTTTCTTCCACTACAAATAAAGATATAATTATCTAAAGTATGTACACATCCCTAAATTTACCTGAATGACACCCCCAGAAAAAACAAAACTGTCCAGAAAACATCACCTTTAACTGTATGTATGCACATATATATGTATGTATGTATATATGTATGAATGTGTTTATGTAGTATGTATGTAAGTATGCATTTATAGATGGAAAGAGAAACAGAGAGACAGGGAGAAACTGGAAAGAGAACATGATAATGCAGCCTCTCATACATTCCACAGAGTGGCTTCCTTCATCAGTGTCAAGTGTGATTATATTTTGTGTCATGTTAACACTGGATGCTAGATTAAGTGTAGCAGCATTTAGAATGCAGGTTGTGATACATCTGTCACATATCAAGCAGAATCACACTTGAATTTACAACCTAGAACTGAAAGGGCTTTTCAACCCTTTCAACCAAACATGGATAGCAATAGGTTCAGATGGCATTTAGACTTTTGAGAGTTGATGCATTTAATAAAGCTTTGTTAAAAGAAAATAGTGGTGAATAAACAATATATTCTAAGACTTGTTGAAAAGAATTATTTCTAAGAGTCCATTTATGGCAGAATATCATTTATCACTACAAACTATGAATAGCCTGTATATAAAACTAATTACAAAAAAGTGTTTTTAAATTTAGTATATATAATTTATTTAAATGCTAAAAGGATTTATAAACATACTCCCATAATTGTTTCAGGCTATATTATTTTATTTTAGTTGTAAAATATTAATGTGTTTACACTTTGATGTTAAACTTAAAAATACTACTTATTGGCAAAGTCTTAAAATATTAATATAAACAAATAATATAAACAACATGCAAAATATGATATTTAAAAATACATCTAAAGAGAATATGTAACATATAGTAGAAAACATAAAATAGCTATTTAATTTCCATGTGCAGATGAAATGATAGGCAATCTTTTCTTCCCATGCTTGTGTGCATGTTCAAAACATTCTATAGTAAACTCCTATTACACAGAAACAAGAAAAAAAGCAAAATATGTAAATATCTATAAAATTTTGTTTTATCTCTCTAGATCTTCATGGATATCTGTTAGTTGGTAATAAACCCACGAAAAATTACTAGGGTAAAGAAGAGATGGAATGGAATTAAACATGTTTTCCAGTTTGTGCCTATATTATAGTAGGGTTATCTCATGGCTTCTGTATTCTAAAAGAAAATAACAAAATAATAAAGTTTTTAAAAATTTAATTTGTCCTTTTTTTCAGAGTTGATTTCTTAGGTTCTTTTCTCTGCCTCTATTTTAATTTACATCCCCCCCATTAGACAGTTTTCTCACCTTTGGATCATTTGCTAGTAACTTGTTGTCTATACTTATACCAGCAAGTAAGCTTTCTCACACTTCGAGAAAAAGATTTTAAGCAACATGTAGAAACCAGAAGAAAAAATGGAAATACTGTAGAAAGATCCCTTTGAGTGCATGAAATGGAAGATTAAGTATTAACAGTTTTCAGCCCCAGCCAGTGGCTCAGTGGATAGAGCTCGACTTAGTGTATGGACAGCCTGGGTCAATTCCTGGTCAGGGCACACAGAAGAAGTGACCATCTGCTTTCCCACTCCCTCCCCCTTTTCTTTCTCTTCCCTTCCTGAAGCCAGTGGCTTGATTGGTTGGAGCTCATCTGCCTCTAGCTAAAAATAGCTTTGTACTAGAGCACTGGCCCCAGATGGGGTTGCCAGGTAGATCCTGGTAGGGGTGCATGTGGAAGTCTGCCTCACTAGCTCCCGCTTCTCACCAAAAAAGATTTAAAAAATTAAAAAAAAAATAGTTTCCCAAAACTGGTCTCAGTATTCACTATTGGATTGGGGAAAAATTGCAGCAAAGCTCTATCTCCAATAACATAAAATCATCCAAAGTAGCTCTACATAGAACTTGCTGTGATGTTGACAAATGTTCTATAGCTGGCCTGTCCAATAAGATACTCGTTAGACATGTGTGGCTATTGAGCAACTAATACATGACTAATACAAATTTTAAATTTTACACTTCAATTAGCTAAAATTTGAATTGCCACATGTGACTAGCATATCCAAAATATTCAACTTATACTTACTTCATGCCCTTGATCCAAAGGAAAGAAATTAATTTTAGGGTAAAAGAGAGTAAATAAAAATTTAGGATAATTTTTTAAAGTTTTATTGAGATACACTTTGCCTACCATAAAATCCATGAGAAGAAAACTCATGGTTACGAAGAACAGTGTGTTGACTGCCAGGGGGAGAGGAATGGGGGGAAAATGGTGATGGATGGAGACTTAACTTGGGGTGGTGAACACACAACATGGTGTAGTGATTTGTTGTAGAATTATGTATCTGAAACTTGTATAATTTTGTTAACCAGTGTCACCCGAATGAATTCAATAAAAAGGAAAAATAAAATGTGTAATTAAATGTTTTTTTTTTAATTTTTTATTTATTCATTTTAGAGAGGAGAGGGAGAGACAGAGAGAGAGAGAGAGAGAGAGAGAGAGAGAGAGAGAGAGAGAGAGAGAGAGGAGAGACAGAGAGAGAGAAGGGGGGAGGAGCTGGAAGCATCAACTCCCATATGTGCCTTGACCAGGCAAGCCCAGGGTTTCGAACCGGTGACCTCAGCATTTCCAGGTCGATGCTTTATCCACTGCGCCACCACAGGTCAGGCTAAATGTTTTTAGTATATTCAGATAAATATGCAATAATTGCCACAATCTAATTTTAAGCATTTCATTATTCTAAAAAGAAAGTGTAAAAATTAACAGTCACTCTCTACTCCTCCTCCAATTTTCAGTACTAGACAATTACTAATTCACTTCTGTCTTTATACCTTTGCTTATTCTGGATATTTCATATGGAATGTGTATTCTTTTTTTTTTTTTTTTTTGTATTTTTCTGAAGTTGGAAACCGTGAGGCATTCAGACAGACTCCCACATGTGCCCGACCAGGATCCACCTGGCATGCCCACCAGGGGGCGATGCTCTGCCCATCTTGGGGCGTCGCTCTGCTGCAATCAGAGCCATTCTAGCTCCTGAGGCAGAAGCCACAGAGCCATTCCCAGGGCCTGGGCCAACTTTGCTCCAATGGAGCCTCACTGCAGGAGGGGAAAAGAGAGACAGAGAAGAAGGAGAGGGGGAGGGGTGGAGAAGCAGATGGGCGCTTCTCCTGTGTGCCCTGGCCAGGAATCGAACCCAGGGCTCCTGCACGCCAGGCCAACGCTCTACCACTGAGACAACCGGCCAGGGCCGTGTATTCTTTTATAAGTGGCTCCTTTCAGTTAGCATAATGTTTTCAAGGTTCATTTATGTTGCAGCATTCATCAGAATATCATTATTACTTTTATTAACAAATAATATTCTATTGTATAAATATAGCACAATTCATTTATCATTTACCAGTTGATGGACAATTGCATTATTTTTCACTCTTTGACAAATATGAATAATGCTACTATAAATATTCCTTCAGATGTTTTTTGTGAATATGCATTTTCATTTCTCTTGTGTATATATACTTAGGAATGAGATTGCTGGGTCATATGGCAACTCAATGTTTAGCATTTAGAGGTCTATTAAACCATGAACCATGCTACATTCCCACCTGTAATGCATAAGGGTTCAATTATTTCCATATGCATTAACAATATGTGTTTTGTCTGCCTTTTATTACAGCTATTCGAGTTGTAGTGGTTTTGATTTGCATTTTTCTATTACTAATAATGCTGAACATAATTTTTTGTACTTATTAGAGCAATTTCTTTTTGAAGAAATTTCTCAAGTCACTCATCTTTTAATGGATTATTTATCTTTTTATTAATGATCAATACAAATTCTTTATATAGAATGAATACAGGGCCATTGTTAAATATTTTGCAAATATACTGCTTATTCTGCGAATTGTCTTTCATTTCCTTGATGGTATCATTTGCAGTATGACAATTTTACATTCTGATTAAGTTCATTTCATATTTTTTTATTACTCATTTTTTTCCTTTTTTAATTGAATTCATTGTGGTGACACTGGTCAACAAAACTATACAGGTTCCAGGTGCACAATTCTATAACACATTATCTGCACACTGTGTTGTGTGTTCACCATCCCAAGTAAAGTATCCATCATCTTTTATCCCTCCTATACCCTTCCTTGCCTTCCCTCCCCACCCAGAGATCACTACACTGCTGTCTGTATCTATTGTCACTCATACTTTTGACTTTTAAAGTTACAGTGGTCCCTCGTCTATCATGAAGGTTAGGTTCCAGAACACTCCATGACAGGCGAAAATCCATGAAGTAGTGACCTTATATTTATTTTATTATTTACATATATTTTAAGGCTTTAAAAACCCTCCCCACACTCTTATAAACCTTTCCCCCACTGTTGTTAACCTTTCCCACACTCTTATAAACACTTCCTTTGTTCTTAAACACTTTCTAAATAATTAAAATAATAAATATATAAAAATACCTATATACCACAAAATCCCTCCATATAGCGAAAAATCCGCAATACAAAATTAGATATATACAACTTAAAAATCCACGAGACAGTGAGACCGTGAAAAGTGAACTGTGATATGGCAAGGGACAACTGTATATCTAATAAATCATTGCCGAACCGAGGTTACAAAGATGTACTTTTGTGCTTTCTCCCAGGGTTTTATTTCTTACATTTAGGTTTAGTGTTCATTTTGAGTTAAAATTCATGTATAGAGTGAAGAAAGACATCTGGTATCACTCTTTTTCACACAGATATCCTATTTGGCACTATTATTGAAAGAGTTAGTCTTTCTACTGATGAATTATTGGCACACTTATAAAAATCAATTCATCATAAGTATAATGGATTACTTTTAGACTACCAAACTCCATGATTACTGTAGCTTTCTGGTAGTTTTGATACCAGGAAACATGAGGCCTCCATCTTACTCTTCTCTTGCAAGACTATTTTGGCTTTTTTGTTTGTTTGTTTTTATGATTTTAATTTGTTTACATAGATTCAAGTGTTCCATCAAATATATCTCCCCCTACCCCCTATTCCTCCTCAGTCGCCCCCGTGCCACCTTCTCCTCTATTCTATCTTTTACCTCTTGCTTTCCATATGAATTTTAGGGTCAGTTTATCAATTTTATCAAAAATCCAACTGAGCCCTGGCCAGATAGCTCAGTAGGTCAGAGCATCATCCCAAAGCACAAAGGTTGCCAGTTTGATCCCCAGTCAGGGCCCTTAAAAAAAATCCAACTGGGCTTTGGTAGTACCAGTATACATTGAATCTAAAGATCAATTTGGGGTGTGATGTCATATTAATAGTTTTAAATCTCAGACTCATAAACACAGATGTCTATTTACATATTTAATTTTATTTAGCAATGTTTTATCATTGTCAGTGTACAAGTATTATACTTTTTAAAATTAAATCTATTCCTAACTACTTTTTATTCTGGGTGCTACTGTAAATTGTTTTGTTTCTTCGTTTTATATTCACTTTAATAATTGCTAATCTATAAGAGTACTATTTAATTTTGTGTACTGATATTATATACTGAAACTTTGCTAAACTCATTTATTAGTTCTAATATACTTTGGTATGAATTCCTTAGCAGTTTCTATGTATAAAATCAAGAAATCTGCAAATGGAGGTAGCTTTACTTTTTATTTTTAAGTTGGATTTTCCTTTTCTCTCTTTTCTTGCCTAAATGCCATGGCTAAAGCTGCAACACAATGTTGAACATAAATATTAAGAGGAGTCATCCTCATCATGTTCCAAATCATTGGGGAAAATAGTTGAGTCTTTCAGCATTAAAGTGAAATATTAGCTGTAGGTTTTTCAAAGATGCTTCTTTATCAAGTTTAGGAAGTTCATTTTTAGTCCTTGATTGTTGAGTATTTTTATCTAGAATAGGTGTTGTATTTTTTTTTAATGATCATTGTGGGCCCTGGCCGGTTGGCTCAGCGGTAGAACGTTGGCCTGGTGTGCAGGAGTCCCGGGTTCGATTCCCGGCCAGGGCACACAGGAGAGGTACCCATTTGCTTCTCCACCCCTCCCCCTCTCCTTCCTCTCTGTCTCTCTCTTCCCCTCCCGCAGTGAGGCTCCATTGGAGCAAAGATGGCCCAGGTGCTGGGGATGGCTCTGTGGCCTCTGCCTCAGGCGCTAGAATGGCTCTGGACGCAACAGAGCGATGCCCCAGAGGGGCAAAGCATCGCCCCCTGGTGGGCATGCCGGGTGGATACTGGTAGGGCGCATGCGGGAGTCTGTCTGACTGCCTCCCCATTTCCAGCTTCGGAAAAATGAAAAAAAAAAAAGATCATTGTGTACTTATTAATATGATCAAGTGGCTTCATCCTTTATTCTGTTAATACAGTATATTAGATAAATTCTTTGGGGATATTAATCCAACCTTGCATTCCTTGGTAAACCCCAGGTAATCATAGTATATAATATCCTTGTTGGATTTGTTTCTCTAGTAATTTTGTTGAGGATTTTTGTATCTATTGTGTCTACATATTTTAAAAAAATTATTTAAAATATTGTATTTAAAGGGGTGACATTGATTAATAAAAATTCATAGGTTTCAGGTAAACATTTCTATAGCATTTAAACTGTTGATTATGTTGTATATCCATCACCCAAAGTCAAATCATTTTCATCACTGTATATTTATCCCTCTTTACTCCCTTCCCTTAATCCTCTCCCTTCCTTCCCCCTCCCCCTGGTAATCACTTCACTTTTTTCAATGCTCATGAGTCTCAGTTTTATATCTCACCTATGTGTGAAATCATATAGTTCTTAGCTTTTTCTGACTGATGTATTTCACTCAGTATGTTGTAATGAATGGCAACAAGTTTTCTTAAGGTACCTTTGTCTATTTTTACTATTAGGGTAATGATATTCTGATAGAATGATGTGGAAATTTTGTCCTGATTTTATATATTTGGACAATTTCATACAGAACATTATTAAAATTTTCTGAAGATTTAATTTCCTTAGCAAAGCTGTTCACCAATTCTATTAAATAGTCTTTTGAGTTTGATATAGAATTTTGAGTTATTGTTGGTAAATGGCTGGCCTGTTACAGAACATACTTGTATTTGATAGGTTAAAACAAAAAGTAACTTAAGCACAGTTAATCTAACACCTTCTGTGAAGTCATAAATTTATTTCCCACTTCTTCCAAAGCTGGCATTCAAAGCTGAGGAAATGTGGAAATAATAGAACAGAACAATAAAAAGATTTATTATCTGAGAAGTTATCTAAACAGAAATAGACAAGAAATATTCTTTGTTGGCTTATTTGCTTTTTTATGCTTTAAAAACCATCCCAAGAGATCTGATGGATCTTTAAATGGTTAACATGTAATAGCCATAAAAAAGGGAAAACATAATGAATATTTTCACCTGCTGGCTATTTAAAGGATATTATACTCACACCCCTGTCTATGTGCATTGCAACATTATTTACAGTAGCCAAGATTTTGAAGCAGTCCAAGTGGCCATCAGGAGATGAGTGGATAAAAATGCCATGGCACATTTACACAATGGAATATTACACAGCAATAAAAAGGAAGGAAATTCTACCTTTTGTGACAGCATGGATGGACTGAAGAGCATTATGCTTAGTGAAACAAGCCAGTCAAAGGAAGACAACTACCATATGATTTCACTCACATGTGGAATTCACTGAACAAAATGAACTAGGTAGCAGAATAGAGTCATAGATTGACAGAAGACTGACAGCTGTTGGGGAAGGGAGAGCTTGGTGAAGGAGGTGGAGGGATAGATCACAGAAAGGACCAAGATAAGGAGAAAAAACTCATGGACATAAACAATAGTGTGGTGATTTCTGGGGTGGGGAAGGAGGTAGAGGTGGGTGGTGGGGGTGATAAATGGTGATGGATGGACATTTAACTTGGGGGAGTTGAATACACAACATGGGGTACAGACATGTGTTGGAAAATTGGGCACCTGAAACCAATATAATTTTGTTAACCAATGTCACTCCAATAAATTCAATTAAAAATCATTTATGAAACTGATTTTGTGATACATTCAGTCATAGATCAGGTAAGGAAATAAGGAAACATATAATGAAATATTTCCAAAGTGATATAAGCTGACTTTTGGACAACAAGTACAAGCATTCCTATGTGTTTGACCAAGAAAGAAGAGCATACTAAATCTTAGAATGGGAAGAGGAAAACAAAAGTAAGTTATTACAAACTTGTCCTGTCACTGAACAACAATGTAACTTTACAATATACACAAGGAAACTGTCTTCAGGCACCAGACAATAACAATGGTGGTACTGTGGTACTTCACAAAAGGGAAGCACAAAGTAGGCAATAGCAAAAGCAACTCCCTGTATTTCCCGTATCTCTGTCTAGAAGCACATTCCTGCTATGGGGCAGGATAATACACCCAAATTGTGGTGGACGTTGTGAGAAGAGGAGGCAGTTATAAATTCTAAACTCTGAAGATGCTAGCATTCCTGCTGCAGGATAACACAGAAGAGTGAATTGTGTAGAACAGTGGTAGTCAACCTTGTCCCTACCCCCCACTAGTGGGCGTTCTAGCTTTCATGGTGGGCGGTAGCGGAGCAACCAAAGTATAAATAAAAAGATAGATTTAACTATAGTAAGTTGTTTTATAAAGATTTATTCTGCTAAACTTAGCGAAAATCCGACATAAAGTATTTGGTAAGTAATTATTATTATATGCTTTAACTTGCTGTAACTCTGCTTTATAAATTTTATAAAGTAAAGTTACTTCCCTACTTTATAAATCACCATTACTCTGGAACCGGTGGGCGGTTAGAAAATTTTACTACTAACAGAGATACAAAAGTGGGCAGTAGGTATAAAAAGGTTGACTACCCCTGGTGTAGAGAGAGGGCTCCAGAAATCTGCATGGGCATTCACCTCTTTTCCATAGCCAAGAGTAGAGTTCCATATTCTTGAAACTCGGGGACCCTTAGTAGAAATGACGTGATTTGTTGAGAACTGAGCAGTGACATAAGAGGTATCGTAATGCTTGGAACCTGGTGTTCTGGCTGAAGTAAAGTAGAGACTTCTCAGAACATCTTGGAATAGACCCCTTCTTTGATATCCCCAGGAATACCTTGCCTTATCAGTATGCTTTATAAACTAGAATAAGGATCATGGCCTAGGATTAAGTTCAAGTCCAAAATATTTTGATAAAAATTCAAAAGAAAAAAGTAGCCCGACCAGGCAGTGGTGCACTGGATAGAGCACTGGCTTCGGATGCTGAGGACCCAGGTTCAAAACACCCCCGTCACTGGGCTGAGCACTGGCTCATTGGCTTGAGTGCAAGGTTGCCAGCTTGAGTGTGGGATCATAGACATGAAAACTTAGTTACGAGCTTGAGCCCAAAGGTCACTGGCTTGAAACCCAAGGTCACTGGCTTGAGCCAAAGGTCACTGGCTGGGCTGGAGCCCCCCAATCAAGGCACATATGAGAAAGCAATCAATGAAGAACTAAGGTGCCGCAACTATGAGTTGATGCTTCTCATCTCTCGCATCATATTGTTATCTTTGCATTTCAGATCTCTGATCATTTTTCAGTGGCTAGTAAAAGTATTTTCAGATCAAATAGCTCTATCTTTTCATCAAGTGCATTTTATTTTTCTGAATCTTTAATAAAAGATTGCTCTTGGTGCCCCCCCCCCAAATCGTCACTTATTAAGCAAACTGGAAAATATTATGATCATACATACTTTAACTTGAATATGGGTTTCATGAGCACATTGCTGTGGCATCTTCCCGCCAGTGGGAATCTTAAAGCCTCTGATGAAGGCTAAAAATAGACTGGTATCCTTACAGCACACTCCTGATCTTCTATTATGATACACAAATATAACAACAGGCTCAATTTACCTGTAATCATAGATCTGTGACACAGATGTGTATCCACTAATACCTAAATATCTGCCAACATCTTCATAGAGTGGGGTTTTTTTTTATTAATTTGTTTTCTTCTTTACTAATTATACCAGTCCTATAATTTGTTAGCTAATTTTCTAATATTTTCTCCCATATGCTATCCCTTTGCCCAAATTTGACAAGTCTATGAGCATATAACAATTTCCTCTTCTCTTTTCCAAGCCTCACTTATCTTTAACCTCTTTCTACCAAGGAACATTTGCTAGATGTAGGACTTTAAAGTCCATAGGTAGAATTCCAGCAATCAGACAAGCCTAAAAGCTATTTAATGAACTATTTCCCTTGTTCGACTCCTGTTGTTCTACAACTGTATGGGAGAATATTATGCTTATTTTCTTTAATATCTATAATTCTTTTAGTAATATCAAAGAGAACATCAGATAATATCCAAATTTATTAGACTAGGAAACGTACATTGCTCCAATCTAAAATAAATCATATTTTAAATTTTTAGATGTTTCCCAAATGCTATATGCTACCATAATAACATCTAACTATCACACTCTACCTCTGATTACAGAATTTTCACAGCATTACTCTCTAGATTTCTAAAAATTTCAAGGATCAACTCAAATCTCATCTCTAGGAAACCTTTCTATAACTCTACCCATTTTTCTCTCCATCCAAACTGCAATGAACTGTCCTTATTTCTCCTGATGTATGCACTAAGTTGATACTATGTACATAAAAATGTAAGTAAAATTCTTTTTTTTTTTTTTTCATTTTTCTGAAGCTGGAAACAGGGAGAGACAGTCAGACAGACTCCCGCATGCGCCCGACCGGGATCCACCCGGCACGCCCCTGGTGGGCGACGCTCTGCCCACCAGGGGGCGGTGCTCTGCCCATCCTGGGCGTCGCCATAGTGCGACCAGAGCCACTCCAGCGCCTGGGGCAGAGGCCACAGAGCCATCCCCAGTGCCCGGGCCATCCTTGCTCCAATGGAACCTCGGCTGCGGGAGGGGAAGAGAGAGAGAGGAAAGCGCGGCGGAGGGGTGGAGAAGCAAATGGGCACTTCTCCTGTGTGCCCTGGCCGGGAATCGAACCCGGGTCCTCCGCACGCTAGGCCGACGCTTTACCGCTGAGCCAACCGGCCAGGGCCTAAGTAAAATTCAATGTATAAAATCTCTCAACAACTAGATACAAAGAACATGAGAATACAGATCTATCTCTTAATTCTTCATATTCCCCATGTGTAACAAAGTATCTTGCACCCAGTGGCTCTCCCTCACATATGCAGGCTGATACATAGTTGTTAAATGAAGTCATGAAAAAACCTACACTTAAAATTTTGATTGACCTCAAGTATGTTTAAAATAATTTATAAATAAAAACAAGAACGAGAAACTAAACATCTTCTAAAAATTTGGTTCATAAGCTTCAACATTCACTAAACCACCTATATTTAACAATGTAACAGGTTTATATTTTTCGTTTTCTTACCTCTAATTATTTTTCAATTCCTTGCACACCTTTTTATAATCAGAAAATATTTTAAAGTTCAAAAATATAACAATGAGATGGTTAAAGCATTCTGTAATATGTTTCTGTAAATTAGCTAAGTAGAACAGCTCTGTAACTCAAGTGATTTGCGCTTTTTCTGCACAGAAGCTAAAGGCTAGCTTTATAGTAGTAAGATTGATAGGACTCGTACATAGTTACTGATGAAATTGAAAGCTCTGCGTTCATTCTTTGTTCAATTGTTTCTCATCAGATGGCAGTATTTTCCCCTTGAATCCCTGATTTGCTGCATCTCAGCAGTCTATCCAGGTTTCAAATGCTCTTTACTGAGTATCAGTTGTATTTAGTGTTAAGATATCTTTCATCTGCTGCTTAAAACTAACTTATTAGATATTTTTTTTGCAAGAGCATATCAATAAAGAGGAGAATATTGTTTTTTTAGTTTCCCATTGAGAAGACAAAACTCAGAAATTTTCTTGTATAGCTGAGATTAAAAAAAAAAAAGACAAATGAAGCCCTGGCTGGTTAGATCAGTGGTAGAGTGTTAGCTGGCGTGTAGAAGTACCGGGTTTGAATCCCAGTCAGGGCACACAGGACAAGTGACCATCTTCTCCTTCTCCTCTTCCTCCTCTTCCTCTTCTGTCCCCACCCCCTCCCTCCTCCCTCCCTCCTCCTTCCCTCCTCCCTCTCTCCTCCCCCCCCCCTCCTCCTCCTCCTCCTCCTCCTCCTCCTCCTCTTCTTCTTCTTCTTCTTCTTCTTCTTCTTCTTCTCTCTCTCTCTCTCTCTCTCTCTCTCTCTCCCCCCTCCTCCTGCAGCCATGGCCTGAATGGTTCTAGCAAAGTTAGCCCCAAGTTCTGACGATGGCCTTGCCTCAGGCACTAAAATAGCTCAGTTGCTGAACAATAGAGCAGTGGTCCCAGATGGGCAGAGCATCGCTGATAGGGGGCTTGCCAGGTGGCTCCTGTTTGGGGCACATGCAGGAGTCTGTCTCTCTGCCTCCTCACCTCTCACTTAATAAAAGCAAAGCAAAGCAAAGCAAAACAAAACAAAACAAAACAGACAAATATAGTCTACCTAGAACAATACCCAGTAAAGGACAATCTGATGTCCCCTAAGGGTCATAGAAAGGAGATATATGTATACTCTCTGCTCAAAAATTTATATTCAATCAAGACAAATTATACATCTACATGAAAAGACATAGTAGATAAAACAGGATATTTACTTTTACTTTTCAGATGCTTCTGATGCAGGAATAACAAGAGTATCAAGTCACCAATATCTTTCAAAATAGAACCTATCTAACAAACCCTTAGCACAACACATGAAGGCCTCTCAAAGAGGAAATTTTGCAGTTTAAAACTAAATTAAATCCTGCCTTTCAAGTTGAACTATGCTTCTTAAAGAGCATAGTTTACCATGAACATACAGTACTAAAAAATCATAAGTATCACTCCACATCTAACAATATCCTTTCTCCATCAACCCTGACCCACCAGTAAATTAAATGCTAGCAGAATAATTTACTCAGCTGGTGAAAAACAGACCTTTTATATTTCTTTCGCTCTACTTGAGTATGATCTGAAAAATGTCCATCTCTTCTGCAAGCTTTCTTCAAGTCCCTCTTTCAGTCAATTACCAGAAAAGCCAAACCTAGATAAATCAATAGACTTTACCCCACATATCAGAAGTGCTGAAATAGAGACAAATTAAAAAGCATCACAAGTCATCAATAATAAATTAGTTTGTCTGCCGTAGTGACATCAGGCCAATGCGAGAAAGGGCTTCTTTCTAAGCTATTTAGCCCTTCTAGCATACAAAGTGAAAGACAAAATTCAAAGGACAATAAAATGCATCCACCCACCCACTAAAATTATTTTTCTCTTGCTTTCATCAACTCATTATATTTTGAAACAATCTTATATTGTTCCTTCCACTCATTTTTGTTTTAGCATTTTTGCCAAATGCAACAAGATTACAATGTGATAGATAAAACCACAACATAGTTTCCTACATGTGAACCCAGCGAAGACACAGTGAAATTAGGGGAAATTTGGGATTACAAAAGAAAGCAATGTGCTGAGGAAATGGTGGGTGAAGGAATGCTTTCAAAATTATAAAACCAGCTGTAGGAATACATGAGCCAGAGAAGGGTAATTAAAATATATTATTTCGAGTGCATTATAATAGTGTCTCTGCTTCTAGTCACTCTTTCCACCCTTGTCAGAAATTTCATCAATATTCTCTATTTAATACTCTGGGCGCAGGCAGAACTATAGAAAATATAGGCCTCTGGCAGATGGCACACATGAACACAGAATCAGGTTTATTAAGTTACTTTCAGATCCTACATTCACACCTGCTTCACAACGTATAATCTTTTAAATACAAACAAATATTAAGTCTTTTGGGTCTCTTTACTACTCGTTGCTATTGTCGCCACCAATTTTCATCAGATTTGCCTTCTGTATACTATTTCCAGAGTACTTAAATACTTATTCCACAGAAAGAAAAAAAAATGTCCGGCATACTCTAGTTTACCTCTCAGAATGCTCCTTCCCTCGCTGTTTTAACTGACTAGTTTTCCCAGAAAGATACCACTTTCCCCAGGATCCCTCAAAACCAGAAGCTGCCTCTCCTATACCTTGCCCCTCATATGATTGTGGTTCTGAACTGCTAAACTGGTCAATGTCTGTTCAACATTACTATTCTTTCACCCTCATATAAATATATTTGAGAACCTGATTATAGCATTCAACAAGACTGTTCATGGTGCATTCTCCTTATCTCTGTTATTTCATATTTATCTAGCACTTGAATACCTAAACTAAAGCCTTTGCAGCACCTACCTATCCTTCCATCAAAACAGAGAATTTCAACGTATGTTGGTGTATTCATGTTCTCAATTCTCACTCAGCCCTCTCAGTCCATTAAATTCTTTTACTCCACTGGCACTGTTTTTGCTAAGGTCATCAATTTCATGCTAATTGCTTGATCTGATACCTACACTTGAGCTGTGTTATTCAACTTCTCTGCCTTGTTTCTACTGCAGGGCAACTCCTGGCTGATTCTGAAACAGTATTCTGTTTTTGATTTCCCTCCTCTCCCTCTGAACGTATCTTCTCATATTCTTTTGCTGACTTTGTTTGCTTCTTCTAAATCAGAATGCCCAAGCATTCCATCTTCAGATCTCATACTTACTCAACCTTTGTGTTCTCATTTTTTGTTTTGTTTGTAACCGAGGCTGCAGCAATCACCTTTATGCGTATTATTCCCAAAACATAACAATAGCCTTCTCCTATTTCTGAGCTTCAGACATATATACTTTTTTAAAAGGGTGTCTCTATTTGAAGGGAATATGGAAATATAGGAATCAACATGTCCAAAAGTACATTTGTCATCCCTGAGTACTCTTTGTTACAAATATTCTGGGAGTTGCTAACTCACTGAACCATGATATCCTCTAGTCATGAAATCATATGGAAAGCTTTGACAAAAACATTGTAGAAATTAGATTTACCCAGTGTTATGCTACCCTGTTTCTTAATCAACTAATTTGTAAGTCTACCAAAAGGGAAACTGGTTAAAGGTTGACCCTTATTAGTAAAACCATTATAGAGCCCAACTATAAATAGTCATAATTCATTCAATTAAATATAAGAAACATAATGCCTAACTCACAAGAAATTATAGCCTTATCATTCCCAGAACCAATCAGATCATATATAGAAAAAACGAATATCAATTCTGTTTTGGCTGCTATTTAAAAAGTATGTATAGAATGATGAATAACCTAGCATCGTGCTGGCGAACCTTTTTATAAAAACCGCCCACTTTTGCAGTGCTGGTCAACCTGGTCCCTCCTGCCCACTAGTGGGCTTCCAGTTTTCATGGTGGGAGGTAGCGGAGCAACCAAACAGCGCTGCAATTGGCCCACCAAAGTGGGCGGTTTTTATAAAAAGGTTCACAATCATGGACCTAGCATGTGAGCCATTGAAGGTCTGGGTATTAAAAGGTAGAAAAATCTCAAACATTGGAAGGGAGGCTATTTCTTCTCATTATAGAAAGGGAATCATGAGGACAACCCTAGGGTAGGAGGGGATTACAGTTCATATAAGAAATAATTCTTTCATAGAATACTGCCTTCCAAAAAGCCACGGTCTGCTTTATTATTTTCCAGATTTTACTCCTATGAAGTTATTTAAACAGAGGCTAGTCAGCATCTGCAAAGCTCACTGAGGAAGAATTCACCTTTCTTTCTGTATGAATCTAACTAAATGACTTTAATGTCATCTCATAAATAGGAGCTATGTTTCAACTCTACATATGAATCAATACCATTTTACTACTCTACTTCTTACCAACTTTAAACAAAAATGGGCATAATAAACTAAATTTTTTCCAGAGACTTTTAAAAAGCTTTCTTTGAAGGTTAGAAAATAATTTAGTTTGTACAGAAATTTAGTAACAATTTATGATACTTATGTTTTCTCACTACCATCTCCAACTTCCCTCACCAATACTTGAGAACAGCTAAATTCCTAAATCAGGATTTGGTAATTTCATCACTTCATTGAGAAAGGTAGAAAAACAATAGCTCTACAAAAAAAAAGTATCTTTGTCTCTAGTCATTCACTTTACCAGCAATTCCAATATTTCAATGTCTTTGGTAAGAACAATAAATTTTAAAAAGAGAGGCATAAGTCTTTGCTTACATACACTTTTGGCAAATTCATGGCTCCTCCCCCTCTCTAAAAATCACACATCTTATTTTAGGAGTCATGGTCCCAAAGACCTTCTTTTGTCATTTTAAAGTCAGCCCTGGCCAGTAGCTCAGATGGTTAGAGCATTGTCCCGATAGGACACAACAAGGTTGCAGGTTTGATCCCTTGTCAGGGCACATACAAGAATCAACCAATGAATGCATAAATAAGAGGAACAACAAATCAGTGTTTCTTCTCACTTTCTCTCTCTCTCTCTCCCTCTCTCTCTCTCTTTCTCTCTCTCTCGATCTTTCTCTCTGTCAAATTAATAAATACATTTTTAAATTAAATAAACATGAATATTGTCATTCTTAACTGTTGATTCAACATCTCTTAGCTTCCTGTCATCAATTATCTGTCTTCTTCTAATCTCCCTCCCTCTACACTGCAGTCAGAATATTTTCAAACCTGCAGGCCTCATCAAGTTCCCACTTAGTTTAAAATGTTTCAATATTTTGCACCCCTCAAAGGATCCACACAACAACATATGTTCTTACACCACCAGGCTTACCTCATATCTCCCTCATATCCCAGTGGCTATTAACTGCTATTTCCTCCAACCATTAGCCTTTCCATCTGGAACTCTCTGCCTTTGATACCCTCCTCCCCACCATTATAGGCACAAAAACACTTTATGATGCTTCAGATCAACTTCAGATAATTTACTCAGAGAGGGCTACATTGACCCCAGTTTAGGTCAATTTTCTTCACTATCAGCTCTCATAAAAATCATGTTTCCTATTTTTCAAAGTGCTTATCTTGGATATTATCCATGTGTTGGTCAAATAAGTTTGTAAAATATGATTTTTATGTTAGCTTGCTTATAGTTTGCATTGGGGGCTGGGCAGCGCCAGGTAATTGTGGTCTGTGAAATTGCAAATTAACTTCCTGCTTGGGAAGGACCATTGTTTTGCTGATGTTTGCTGGAGGAGAGATTTTGGTACCAGAAAGTTTTGAAAAGAGCAGGAGAGAAGAAGGGGAGGAGGCAGAGAAAGAGGCCATGTTTGCAGAGTGAGAACAGAGAGAATGCAGGGTGCTGAGGAAGAAGACAGTGTGTGCAGGTAGAGAGAAGATGTGCAGATGGGGAACCAGGGGTGAGGGGCTTTTGTAAGCTCCATTGAGACTGGTGAGACCTTTGATTTCTAGGAGAAACTGGAGAAGATTCTCCTCGTTGTGGAACCGGAGGAAAGTGTTTTCCCTGTGTGTTTGCTTGTTGGCCGATTCGAGACTTTAATAAAGGAATGGCCCACCATTTTTTGTCCTCACTTTCTTTACTGTCTGTCCGAATTCAATGAGAACCTGTATCTACATGGCCGCAATGGTGGCCGTGACTACTGGCCTTATACCATGCATTCAACAGGAGTTATTTAATCAATGCCTATTTTATACACTAACAAAGTTTCCCAACTGTGACACCATTGACATTTATATAGGTTCATTTTTTGTGAGTGCCCATTTTGCACATTGTAGGAGGTTTAGCAGCATCCCTGGTCTCTATCTACTAGATCCTAAATAACATACTGCCTCCCCTCCACCACCAAGTTTTGACAATCATAATGTCTCCAGACACACTAGCGTATATTGGATTAGCATATATGTAGTTACAAAACCATTAACTCCAAGAAAGTACTGAGCATATTTTTAAGTCACTAAAGGAGGGAAGAACAAGGTCTGATGAGTTTAATAAGGAATTTATTTATGCATCTGCAAACAGATGGGTTGAGTCTAAAATGGCATCAGCAACAAGAGGAAGAGAAGCTCTAGCCTATATAGGACAGGGTTTGATGGTATTTCATGCCACAGAGCAAAAACTTCTGCTACCTGTGGTGGTTAAACAATGGGGTGGGGTGATTAATGACAAGGTAACAGAATGTTCAGATAAGTGATGGGGAGGTGACTCACTGGC
Organism: Saccopteryx leptura; assembly: GCF_036850995.1. Taxonomy (NCBI): domain Eukaryota; kingdom Metazoa; phylum Chordata; class Mammalia; order Chiroptera; family Emballonuridae; genus Saccopteryx; species Saccopteryx leptura. Next base: position 26,438,133 of record NC_089516.1, read on the forward strand.
AGGATGTCCAAGGAAAAAGCTATCAAAGCCAGAAGCCAGATTCCCATGTAGGGGGCTGGGGTTGCTTTCTTCTGGCCTGACCAGCCTTGCATATGTTTTTGATGACCATTTTATTCCTATAGCAAGCATAGTGTTAGGGTTTAGTGTGTGACTAATAACTATTTTTAAACAATAAATGTTGAACCATAAAGTTATTTCCATAGCTAAATCTGTAAAGACATTTTATCAAAAGATGAGAGGCAAGACAATTGCATTTAATAATTTTAGTTTTTAACTTTTAAAAATTGAATGTATTAGAAAGAATTGGTTAAGAAAATTATATAGGTTTCAGGTGTACAATTCTATAATACATCATCTGTATATTGTATTGTATGTTCACCACACCAAGTCTCCCTCAATCACCATTTATCCCCCCGTATCTTCTCTACCTCCCCCTACTCCCCTTCTCTTTGGTAATCACCATACTGTTATATCTATGAGAAATATTCTTTGGTTTAATTTCTTTTGAAAGCTTCCAAATACAAAAAACAATATTATTCTATATACAAAAAAGAAATAAGCTAACTTAACTCTGGTTTAAGCACTTTTCAAGGAGCTAAGCATTGTTAAAATTGAGATATATAATGTATGTGATCTACAGTTCAATGTTTTCCCCTACAGAAATGCTCAGGTTGCTAAAGGTGAAATATACTTAATTCCTAAGCTCAAACTGATTTCAAAGTCATAAACTGAAACTTGTTATCTACATGACTGGTTACAGAGATCAAGTTTGGGCTACTAAAATAAGTATCTCGTCTTGCCAGTGTTTAATTTTTTTTTAACGTTAACTATTGAACGAAAGATTAATATTATACTTTAAAGGAATTGTGCCTTTATATATTCTACTCTTTTTATTCAAATTGGAGGCTCAGATAATGTCTATAAAATATTAAAAGCATTTGAAATAGCTTAAACCAAGAAATGGTGTTATAATAAGAACAACTTTCACAGTCTATCTTCAATTCATCAAACAGGACCCAGCATTCTGGAGGTGTGTTCTTGAGTACAGTATAATTAAGTTAATCATGGATATAATAATTGTGATTTATTTGACTGCATCTACTTAAACTAATCTCCCAAGCCCTATATATCTATAGTCAATTTATCTATTCTTATACTTCTTTGGTATTCAAAATAGGATAATCATCTCAGATGAGACTAGATGCAATGTTCATAAAGGTTACACGAAGGCTCTGGGATACTGCTTGGAAAGCACATAGTTTACTGTATACACTGACATCAGCCTTTAAAATGACTATCTTCTGGAATTAAGGGACTCACTGATATTCTCTAGGTGTGTAGCGGTGATAGGCAATGAAGGAAAAAAGACAAAACTAGAAATTATGTTTTCTTTTCCTTTTCCACCAGACTTTAATGATTTCTCTCTTGAATACTTTATTTTTTAGATACATTAACTAGCAAAACATGATTCCTGACATAACTTGAAAGTTGCATAATCACACTTGGAAAGTATACGGTAATTAGGTAGAAGGAAACCAAGGTGATTATCAAATGCACTTTTTAGTTATAGTTGAATATTATACTAGATATGTCTGAGACAAAATACAGGGGTGGGCGAAAGGTACACCGTTTGCGAGTACATAAAACAGAGTTTATTCTTGTATTATTTATTAGTGACTGTATTATTTACCATATAAATGACTCTAGACCTACTTTTGCCTATCCCTGTATATATTCCTCTTTGCTAGTTATTTTCATTAGGAAAATACAGCCAAGTCATAAAAACAGAGTTAGGTTTTGAAATTTAAAAATATATATATACATATAAATATATATAAATATTGAAAAATAGCATTAAATATTACTTAGAGATGTATAATGTTAGGAACCAACATTGTTCAATTAAGGTACTACATGGAGGACCACATCTCATATTAAGTGCCACCAGACAGTTTTTCCTTCACCATCGGGACAGCTGACTATGCAGTGGGGTACCTGAGGAAAGAGCCAATTAGTTTGTTCTTAGGGGCCATGCTAAAAGACTCACACTCAAGAAAGTGAAGTACTATCATTCTAAGATGCACATGGAAATTCAGTATTCTGTAAAAACGGCAAATTCACATCTCTTGTCTCTAGGGTATGAGCTCATAAAATGAGAGGATGATAAAAGGCCCATGATAATATTGCTATTTTATGCTTGACTTTGTCCTCTAGTCAACTTATCCTTTGTTACATGCATGTTTTGTCTAACTCCACAGTCACAGAAATAGATTTATGTTCATTTAAATCCTCTAATCTAAACCTAAATTGATAAAGTCTATAAATTTACAAATCATTTACCTAGGTAAGAGTTTAATCTGAGATTTACGACTTCAACCATTTTTTAAGTTTGGCTTCAAAGAGAATTCAATTAGTTACGTGATTACAAAATACATAGACTCTAAATTTATAAGGTCTATTAGGAATGTTTTTTTTCCCCCCTGCTTTCCAACCTTTGTTCCTTGTAAATCCCACTCACCTACTTCTGTTACTTAAGAACATATATATGCTCTCCACTACCCATGAGTTCAGGTCTAAACTATGCCTCTAGATTTCTGCCTTCCACAATGATATTAGTTTACTTTGAACCTTGTATGCCACTACTTTTTTATATGTAGTAGTTCCGCTCTCTTATTCATCACCAAAATATTTAATTTCTTGCATCACAATGTGCTTATTCCATTTCTTTGATCCTAAATGGTCTCCCCATCAATAATTTCCCATCTACCCTTCATTCTATTTTAATCAAAGCAAGTCAAGGTTTCTAATTGTGCCACAGTATCTCCCTCCTTTTTCTTAGCACACATGATGATAATTATTAAGGCTACACCCTTATATGAAAAATCTGTATTCTAGTTGGAGACAGGTAGGTTTTCTTATATTATTTCTGTAAGGTCAGTAGCCACACCACCATCATAGCCGCCTGGCCCATGCAGGTTCACATTAGATTCGGACAGACGGTAATGAAACAATGGAGCCAAAAGCTGGTGGGCCATCACCTTTAATCCTAGTTTGCACCTGGTGGGCAAGAAATACACACAGGGGGAAAACACTTCCCTTTCCATTCAGGGATCCCAAAGCCACTGACTTATCTGAGTTTCCTAGAATCAAAGGTTTCTACCTCACCAGCCTTATTCACCTCTGTTCCCCATCTCCTTCTTTCTGCACAAACTGGCTTCTCCTTCAGCATTCCGCCATCTTGGCTGCTTCTCCTCTCCTCCATGTGGCCTTTCTCGGCTCTTCCCCAGCATGGGCTCCTCTGCCCCATTTTATAGTGTAGAAATGAAAACATTTAATCCAATATACAAACAAGGAAGTCTCGGATACAAAGTCACTTATGTGAGGCATAATGTGATTCCTCATGAGAGTGCACCACCCCACATCATGCAATCAGTCAAGGGTGTGGGGGAAAGCTTAGTCTTAAAACTAAGCCTTAGGCTATAACAACCCGGCCTGCTTACAGCCTGTCTCCCACATCCAATACAAAGTATAAGTGAGCAAACATATATATCATATTTACAAACTTGATTTATTTGACCAAAACCAGGTGATAGAGGGACCGACCTTACAGTCTCCCAGATTTACTTTGGCAGAGGAGCTTCCCTGGATGAAGGTGTGTAGCCATTTTGGCTGATCATGATTGTTTTTTATATCCTCTTTCAAGTCTTTCCAGTGGTGTTAATTTGGTGTAACAGATTTTATTCATGACAGCACAGACTTGTCACTGTTTGTCCAGCACAAAGTCTAATGTTAGTCTGTTGTCAAGTACTACATTTGCCAATGAATCCAGAGAAGTATGTATTGACCCCAGACAAATGAGTGACTTGTTTTGTTGGTTCCCAGGATGTTACTTGCTGTAGCTAGCCTCAGGGAAGACAAGTTCTCTCTCAGAAACAATGGGACACAGGGGTTATTGAGCTAATGGGCCTGATTTAAACCCTCTTGTTTATCTTTATTAATTCAAATTAGGCTGAGGGGAACATTCTAAAGTCTCCTTCCTGAAGAAGGATTTTTTCAGTCTGAATCTCTTGGGCAGGAAAGGGGGCAGCTTCCTTCTGAGTCTTTTGCTTCCTAATAGCTTAAAATCAATATCCCAAAAAAGCAGTTTCAAGGTGGCATAACTTTGGCCCCTACAGTTCCGACTTCTAAATTCCAGAAGGAAAGTTGGTAGATGGTATCATATTTCATTGACTCAATTATTTAGTCCTGAAAATAAGTCAGTTCAGTTACATTGTTGAGTCTCATTTCAGGAGGCAATAATGCAGATAGGCTTTCAAAGTGAGAGTTACATATTTGTATAGCCAGTAGCCAGGGCCACCATCACAGCCACCTGGCCCATGCAGGTTCACATTGGATTTGGACAGTCAGTAAAGAAACTACGAAGCCAAAAGCTGATGGGCCATCATCTTTAATCCTAGCTTGCACCCGGCGGGCAAGTAAAACACACTGGGCTCTAAAACCAACACATTCAGTGCTCACAAAGTTACTGACTTATCCGAGTTTCCTAGAATCAAAGGTTTCTAGGTAACCAGACTTATTCATCTTTGTTCCCCATCTCCTTCCTTCTCCCTGCACAAACTCTGCACAAACTGGCTTCTCTCTCAGCACTCCACCATCTTGGCTGCCTCTTCTGGCCTCCTCCATGTGGCCTTTCTCTGCTCTCTCCTCTAATGCTAATCTCAGGAACAGAGAGAGCAAGCTCCCAGTCTGCCCCACTTTATAGTGCAGGAATCAAAACCTTTAATCCAATATACAAAATAGGGAAGTCTCTAATACAAAGTCACTTATCTGAGGCATGATGGGATTGCACCACCCCACATCCAAAAGGGTGATAAAGGCTTAGTCCTAAAACCAAGCCCCAGGCTACAAGGATCCTGCCTGCCCACAGCCCGTCCCCAACACACATTAATATCACCTGGGCGATGGTTTCCACGTGGGCAGTACTATCTTTAACAAAGTGAGCATAATATATTTTATCTACTCAACAATATTGTACAAAAATGCACTCAGGTATTTAATAAGGGGTGTATGCCAACAGTCAACCCTGTGGCTAGACACTCTGACATTGGATTTATACCACTCAGACTGGGGACTGGAATAGAGGAAAGTGAAGACTTCCTGGCTGACTTTGCCACAAAGTATGTTACCTGACCGCTTTCATGCTGAGAGTTGGCTCTGCCTCAGCAGGCTCCATGACAAGGTCTTGACCTTTCACATGACAGGTGCCCTCCAGGTCCTTCACTTATACTGGGAAAATTTCAAGGATGAATCAAACAACAAAGCAAATTTTATTCAAGTAGAGAAAAAGGAAGAGGCAAGGGCATGATTGCTGCTGAGAAAGTAGCAGAGTATGCATCTAAGTGGACATGGGCCAACTTGAGAATGAGTTGTGCCTCACTGAATGCAGAAAGGAATGAAATAAAAGGATGGCTGTTCTCAAATTAAACCCATGAAAATGTAAACTGAGAAGTAACTTCCTCAAGGTCAAAAATCATTCACAGACAGGAGCTGTGACATGAACCAAGAACTCTGACTCAAAGGTATGCCTTTGTCCATATACAGTTGTCCTTTGTCATATCACAGTTCAGTTTACATGGTCTCACTGTATTGTATATTTTTAAATTGTCTATATATAATTTTGTATTGTAGATATTTCTCTGTATCATGAGATTTTGCGGTATATAGGTTTTTTTATATATTATTTTAATTATTTTGCTGTAAAATAAGCATTTTCTAGCCTAAAAAACTGAAAACAATATAAATATTAATGAAAACATATTAAAAGAATATTAAATTGAAATAAAGCCTTAAAGTATATATAAATAATAAAATAAATACAAGGTCACTACTTCGTGGATTTCACTTATTGTGGGGGGTTCTGGAATCTAACCCCCATGATAGACGAGAGACCACTGTACACTAAGAGGTCCCATCCACTTTCTGTGTCTTCCATTTTGATTTACTAAATTTGCTTTGTTGTTATTCTTAATTTGTTTTATGTGAGTAATCTCTCATCAACTAGACTGATTAACCAAAAGAATTTTTTGAAGTTCTTTATAGTTCCCAGAACATTGAAAGTATTTCAAAAACTAATGGAGCCATCAACTTCTAAAAAGAGCATATGGAGTTGATATTCTCTCTCTCTCTTTTTTTGCTTATTTTTATGATACCATCAATAGCAAAGTACAGCAATTAATTAAAAAATAAAAGGTAAAATTCTTATAAAATCAGTTCTAACCCCTACTGTGAAAAGAGTTAACTTTTCTCCTGACTGTGTCAGTTTCCTTATTGGTAAAATGAGCTTAATTCGAAAATCATTTCTACTTTTAATATTCTGAACCAAACTCCTATTATTAGGCAGCTCAAATAATTTCAATACAAAATATAAAGAAATATGATTTATTTTATTTTATTTTTTTTACAGAGACAGAGTCAGAGAGAAGGATAGATAGGAACAGACAGACAGGAACAGAGAGAGATGAGAAGCATCAATCATCAGTTTTTCGTTCTGACACCTTAGTTGTTCATTGATTGCTTTCTCATATGTGCCTTGACCGAGGGCCTTCAGCAGACCGAGTAACCCCTTGCTTGAGCCAGTGACCTTGGGTCCAAGATGGTGAGCTTTTGCTCAAACCAGATGAGCCTGTGCTCAAGCTGGCAACCTCGGGGTCTCGAACCTGGGTCCTCGGCATCCCAGTCCGACACTCTATCCACTGTGCCACCGCCTGGTCAGGCAAGAAATATGATTTTAATATAAAGACATATAGTGTTGTAAGGTACCAAAAAGCTGCAAAATTAATATTGATATTCTAGGAGGAAAAGTCAGGCTTTCCTGTCTCGTCCTTCCTTTGGGGAGGGAAGGGAGAAGAATGTACAAGTTTCTGGCTTACAAGAACAATGGGCCATTTAGTTTTAAATCTAAAATAAAGGTTAACGGAGAAACTTCTCTTTCAATGGGAGACAGAATTTACATACCACCTTATATTTATTGTAGTTCCTCCCCCTTCTTGGAATCTTAAGAGTAAAATACCTCTAGGCTAGTGAGGGAAGATGAACCCTAAAAGATTTGTAAACACCTTTGATTGTATTATCTTGAAAGTCTTAATGTTTCTATATATCCCCTAAACAAATGTCAGCTTGTGCCATGATTTGATGCTCTCCCCGGTCCGTGTGTGATTAAGGGTATATAAACAGCCCCTGAAATATTTTTGGCTTGCACATGATTTGGGTTTCCACAGTGCCCCATGTAGCTATATGTGCCCAGCATATTTAATAAATCTCCTCCACTCTTCAAAATTCATCTGGACTTGGGTATCTATTGGGTAGATAAAATATAGTATGCTCATTTTGTTAAAGATGGCGCTGCCCACGTGGAAGCTGTCGCCCAGGTGATATTAATGTGTGTTGGGGACAGGCTGTGGGCAGGCAGGATCCTTGTAGCCTGGGGCTTTGTTTTAGGACTAAGCCTTTCCCACCCTTTTTGATGTAGGGTGGTGCAATCCCATCATGCCTCAGATAAGTGACTTTGTATTAGAGACTTCCCTATTTTGTAGCATTAGAGAGGAGAGCAGAGAAAGGCCATGTGGAGGAGGCCAGGGAAGCAGCCAAGATGGCGGAGTGCTGAATGAGAAGCCAGTTTGTGCAGAGTTTGTGCCGGGAGAAGGAAGGAGATGGGGAATAGAGGTGAATAAGTCTTGTGAGCTAGAAACCTTTGATTCTAGGAAACTCGGATAAGTCAGTAGCTTTGTGAGCACTGGTTTTGGAGCCCAGTGTGTGTTTTTACTTGCCCGCGGGTGCAAGCTAGGATTAGAGATGATGGCCCACCAGTTCTTGGCTCTGTTGTTTCTTTACCGACTGTCCAAATCCAAAGCGAACCTGCATGGGCCGGGTGGCTGTGATGGTGGCTGTGGATACTGGCTTCACAGTGTCTCTATGTAAACCCGCAGAATTGAGGTACAGGTACTTTTTAACAATAGAACCGTTACTAATTCTAGTATAATTTTAATAAATAAAAAATACTTCATTTACAATACGTACTAATAAATAGGGGACTTAAATTATTCAATGGATCTAGTTCTCAACATGTGCCAGAAATTTGGAAGACTGAAAAGGACTTTAAGCCTGAAATGGCATAAATAAATATCACAATCAGATTAAAAACCAAGCAAATATTATAAAGACTTATCAATTTTTTTAAATACTAGAAAACACATTATGCTATTTGTAATAGTCATTTTCTACAATATTGTAATTTAATAGCGTATGCAACAACAGCACACTGACAAAATGTTGGCTTTCAACATTTCCAAATTAAGGTTTGTATTTAGTTTTTCTATCTGTGCTTTTACTTAATTCGTAATAATATTCTGTGGAAGAAGAAATGCCAAGTTGTCTTTGAGAGCTTGACTTACCCTTTGATTTTAGTACTTTGTTTATGAGAAAAAAGAACTACTTATGGAAATGAAAATGCAGTACTTCATATTTCAGTAATCAATCAAAAGCAATAAATACTGCACAACCAGCATCTTAAGAATACACTTAAATATCTTATTGATCTCAGAACATTAAACCTCTTCCTGGTGTTATGATGATATTCTGCTCTTGGATGCATATGGCCATTCCCAGTGACTTGTTTCTATAAAGAGCTGTGTTCATATAGGTAAGGGTGAAATTATACCTAAAGTTGGACCCTGTAGCTGCCTCTAAATGCATTTTAGAAAACTTTTATTTTACTATGCTTTTGGGATAAATCTTATATCCTTTATATTTCACTGTAAGAACCTTAATAGTTAAAAAAGAGTGAACTTATAGTTTAATATATACATTTACTTCTACTACTTCTTTAGGAAGTTGCCAAATTTGGTTACTACGAAGTTATCTATAAACAAAATAAAGTGCAAGAGCCTATATGGATCCTGTAGAGATATTTTCAATGTTATATATGCATTAAGTTTGATATTATCTGAATCTAATACAAGTTTACACATAGTATTCCACTGGAAAAATGAATAAAGCAAACCCATTTAGTGAATTTCATTTGAATTCTGTCAATATTGGAGAGCAAAAAAATAGTTACAATCAGTTCTGTTTTAACACTTGTTTTGAGCACACAAATTTGTTTCAATGTCATTGATATATCAGGGAACAATATAAGCAAAACAGAAATTATATGCTGCATTTATGCAATTTATTCCATGACAGCTACTAGGTCAACTCAGAATATTGCATCTCAGTGAATGGAACAATGCAGAAGAACACAACCTATATGCATACAACTCAAACATCCACCTGCTATCTTTGTTCACATCCTCTCATATCTGGTATTAAAACTTATTTATGATTTCAGATATCTCACCTCCTATTTCTATACAATAACCTGCTAGTGCGAATCCTTCCCATGCCCACTTCTGCAACTACTCCCAACTGTTTCAGGATGCATTAAATACTATTCTAGGAACTAACGAACAGTGCAAAAGTATATAATTAAAAATACATGCTCTACTGTCCAATAAATCTATTTTAGTAATACCATGAAGGTTAGAATGTTTTGAATGTAACTACATCACAAGATATACCAAAAGAAATTGTAAAAAGAGAAAAATAGAATGATATTTTTTTTCTAATTTAAATATGGATGTTTCAAACATAGAATTTTATAATCTGGAACTTAATTATCACACATTTAGAAATTATATTATAGAATAGTAACCCAATTTGACAAACAAAAAACAAACAAACAAAAAATAACAAGCTGGAAATGATTACAGTATCAGTACATATTTTTCCCCCAAAACTTATGAATATACATTTTTCCAAGGAAAATAGATGACCAACAAGTATATGAAAAGATGCTCAACTTCACTAGCTATGGGGGAAATGCAAATCAAAACCACAATGAGATACCATATCATACTTGTTTGAATGGTTATTAGCAAAAGGACAAGTAATAACAAGTGTTGGAGAGGATGTGGAGAAAAAGTAACCATCCCTTGCATACTGATGGTGGAAATATAAATTTTTGCAGCCACTAGAAAAAAGTGTGGGTGTTCAAAAAATTAAGAGAGCTTCTTTATGTCTCAGCAAGCCCTCTTCTGGGTATCTACCTGAAAAAAGTTTGAAAATATTCATTCATTCACATATGTGTACCGTTATGTTCACTACAGCATTATATTCACAATAACCAAGACATGGAAACAACCCAATTGTCCTTTGATAAATGACTGGATAAAGATGTTGTGCATATACACAATGGAATACTACTCAGCCATAAATATGAAATATTGTCATTTGTGACAACAGGGATCATCCCAGTGTCATGCTAATTGAAATTAATCAGATGGAAAATGTCAAGAAAGAGCCCAATGATTTCACTCATATGTGGGATATACAATAAAAAGCAACAAATGAAAAAAAAAACAAACAAAACAAAACAACAAATAAAACCTCATAGATAAAGACAAGAGAACAATGGTTCCAGAGGGGAGGACAGGTGAGGGCAGGATGAAGAGGGAAAACGGGAATCGATTATATGATAACAAGAGGAGATTAGACTTCAGGTGGTAAGCACACACTAGAGTGTACAGATGTCGTATTATCAAGTTGTACATCTGAAATATATATAATATATATAATGTTACTAACCAAAGTTACCCAATACATTTAGTAAAATTGTTAAAATAAAGAATTATAAGTAATGAGTAGGAGGGCACCTGATATCTATTCAAAGAAGAAGAATAAGAAGAAAATACTAATATTATCTTGAAGTAAAAATTAGCCAAACATTCGAGACTGTTTCTTCTAAAATCATGTAACATTTTCAAAAAATATTTCATTTAAAAATTAGAAATAAAAATTAATGAGCATTCTCTTCTATCATATTTACCATACCTTTCCTTTATCTCATTGTTGTTAGGTAAAATAATTCAAATCTCATACTTTAATTTCTAACGCTGGTTTATGATTACATTTTCCTGTAAGTGCAAAATTTAAGGGGATAATCTAATTTCATCATAATATTCTCATTTTTAAAATAAAATAAATTATGGGCATAGTAAAGCATTATGTGATGTTAATCTTTTGTCTTTGCCTTAAGCATTATTATAGGGAAAAGCATGTTTTTCAAAGTATTTAAAATGATATAAAAATGTGTTTTGTTAGCCTGACCAGTGGTGGTGCAGTGGATAAAGTGTCAACCTGGAAACGCTGAGGTTGCTAGTTCAAAACTCTGGGCTTGCCTGGTCAAGGCACATATGGAGTTGATAATTCCAGCTCATCTCCCTTTCTCTCTCTCTCTCTCTCTCTCTCTCTCTTTCTCTCTCCCCTCTCTATAATGAATAAATAAATTTTTTTAAAAACAATGTGTTTGTTAATTTGTTTAGCATAGTAATATTTAATCGCATGTTTAAATTTATAGGTCAATAACAAAATCAATCACAAAGCATAAAGTATTAGAGTCCTGCCAAACTTTATAAAATTTTTATTTATTTACCAGCAGTGACTTTACAGGTATATTTATCTTCAAAAATAATTGATTCATTTGGTATATCTGAATTTATTTTCTGTATAATATATATGCTAATAGTAAACACAACTGTAGAAATGCTGATCTGCCCTTGGAACGTATATAGACTAGTAGATTTATTTATTTACTATCTCTTAAGAGTTTCAATGCCTATCAACTACATACATTTATTGTGTGTGTGTGTGTGTGTGTGTGTGTGTGTGTGTGTGTGTAAGAGAGAGAGAGAGAGAGAGAGAGATAGGGACAGACAGGAAGGGAGAGAGATGAGAAGCATCAATTCTTCATTGCGGCACCTTAGTTGTCCATTGATTGCTTTCTCATATATATGCCTTGACTGGGGGACTACAGCAGACCGAGTGACCCCATGCTAGAGTCAGCGACCTTGTGCTTAAGCTGGTGAGCCTTGCTCAAACCAGATGAGCCCGCATTCCAGATGGCGACCTTAGGGTCTCGAATCTGGGTCCTCTGGGTCCCAATCTGAGGCTCTATCCACTGCTTGGTCAGGTCAACTACATACATTTTTTATATAATCAGAGACTATTCCAACAGAGAAATTGTTTTTCTTGCATTGCTTTAAATCATAAAATGGTTCCCCACTTCTAAAATTACATTTTTTTTTTGTATTTTCAGTCACCTACAAAGACCTATAAGATCCCAATTTTCAACTCTGTTGTATACCACACTCACTTTACCCCTTACTTCCCTGTTTATTTCTCCCTTGCTATCTTTCTCTCCTGTGTAGGCCTCTGTCTCAGTCTCTGAAAATCATAAAGAGTGACTTTTGGTGTCTTTTATTGTTCCATATACATTTTTGAAATATTTGTGGTAGTTCTGTGAAATACACCATTGTTATCTTTATAGGAATTGTGTTAAATCTATAAATTGCTTTGTGTAGTATGGACATTGTAATGATGTTAATTCTTCCTATCCATGAACATGGTATATGCTTCCACTTGTTTGTTTCTTCTTCAATTTCTTCCTTCCAACTCATAGATACAGAGAACAGACCGACTGTCAAAAGGGAAAAGGTTTGAGGAGGTGGGTAAAAAAGGTGAAGGGATTAGGCAAAAACAGAAAACAAAACCTAAAAATACAAATAAAAAAACCCCCTCATAGACACAGACAACAGTGTAGTGATTACCAGAGGGAAATGTGGGGAGGGGAAGATAGAAGAGGGAAAAGGAGTGATAAAAGGTGATGACAGGAGACTTGACTTGGGATGGTGAACACAATATAACATACAGATGATGTATTATAGAATTGTAAACTTGAAACAATTTAATTAACCAATGTCATCCCAATAAATTCAATACAGATTTTAAAACAACAATAACAAATCTAAAGTATGTCAAAAGTTTTTAAAAAGATACCTGATTAAGCCATTGGTAATTAATAAAAAAGAAAGAAAAAAAGGACTATCCACATACGTGTTCCAGTGCACATTAACTCACATGCTTTAGAATTGAAATGTCTGTGTCACAATTGATAAATGTATTATCAAATTGGGTGGATAATGGCTAATTGTTTTCTAAAGTGACCCTAACAATTCATATTCCTGTTAGCAACTCCTAAAGCTCCACTTCCTCATCATCACTTGGCAATAACAAAAACTTCTTAATTTTTGCTAGTCTAATGAGGGTGCAGTGATATTTTATGGCTTTACTTTAAATTCTGTTTTCACAGGCTTTGGATTTCCTCTTTACAAGTTTCCAATTCAAGTGTTTTACCCTTCCTCTATAAGGCTTTTTAAAGAAGTCCTACATACATTCTGGTACTGTCTCTACTCAGTTATATTTTGTTGGAAACATCTTCTCCTGCTTGTGATTGGTCTTTCCATTTTTTAAAAAAATTTATTGATTGATTTTAAAGAAAGAGGAAGTGGGAGAGAGACAGACAGAGACAGGAACATCAATCTGTCCCTGTATGTGCCCTGACCAGGGATCGAATGGCAACCTCTGTGCTTCAGGATGATGCTCCAACCAGTGGAGCTATTCAGCCAGGGCTGGTCTTTGCATTTTTAATAGTGTCCTTTGAAAAACAGAAGTTCAAAAATTATATTATATAATAATGTAAATTATTTTATAAAAATATTTTCCTTTATACTACTGCTTTTGAAGTCTTTTTTAGTAAAATGCACTTCTTCCTTTAAGTCAAGAAGTTGATCTATTATACATTTCTAAAGTATCTATAGGTTTAGTTTTCTACCTTTAGATGTCTATCCACTTGCAATTATTTCTGTATGTAGTAGGATCTAAGAGGTCAGATTAATTTTTTCCATATGGACAGTAAATTTTCTTACTAGCATTTGAAAAAGAACATTGATTATCCCCTGCTCTTCAGTGTCACTTCTGTTAAGATCTTTTCCTGTTCCCTCTATTCTGTTCCTTTGGTCTACTTGTCTATCCTTTTGTTATTTATAGTACATTGTCTTGATTACCACAGTTTTATAATATGCCCTGTTACACTGTAGAAGCTCTTCCCATTTCTTTTCCATCAAGAATATCTACTTTCCTAGGCCATGTACAGCTTGCTATAAATTTTAGAATTGGCTAACTGAATAGCAAAGCAAAACATAGTAAAACAAAACAGTGGTTTATGAGTCTTAATTTGCATGTTTTACAACCATTTTTCAGGGAGTTTCTATCTACTGAGAATTTCAATTTATGAATAAGGTTTGTCCCTTTTTTATTTTTTCTTAATCTCTCTCTAAAGTTTGATCACTTCTTCTGTGATGGTTGTGTACATCTTTTGTTAGATTCTCTTCCAGGAACTTGATGATTCTGATGTTATTATAAATGGTATCTTTAGAGACAATTGCTCTTAGCTGTATTTTTTTCATCTTCCCTGAGAATGGACCACATATTCTTGTTTTTTTTCCACATCTAGTTATTTTTAATTGAATTTATTAGGGTGATACTAGTTAACATAATTATACAGGTTTCAGGTGTCTAATTCTACAACACATCTCTGTATACCATACTGTATGTTCACCTGTCTCCCAAGTTAAATCTTTGTCCTTTTTACCATTTATGTCTCCTTACTCTTCTCCACAAAGGCAATCACCACACTGTTGCCCCTGGTCATGAGGGTTTTTTTGTCCTTTCCTTCACCTCCCTTGTCCAGCCCCTCACCACTCCCCCACACCTGTCAGCCTGCTCTCTATATATGAGTCTGTATCTTTTTTGCTTATTAGTTCATTTTGTTCATTAGATTTCATATATGAGTGAAGTAATATGTAGTAGTCATTCTCTGGCTTATTTCACTTAGCACAATGATCTCCAGGTGTACCCATGCTGCTGCAAAAGGTAAGAGGCCCTTCTTTTTTATGGCCACATAGTATTCCATTGTATAATTTCGCCACAGCTTTTTTATCCACTTATTCACTGACGGGCACTTGGCTGTTTCCAGATCAAGGCTATTGTAAATAACATTTCAATACTGCAACGAATACAGGGGTACATATAGTCTTTTGAATTAGTGTTTCAGACTTCTTAGGATAGATTCCCAGAAATGGGATTACTGGGTCAAAAGGCAGATTTTCATTTTTAATTTTTTGAGGTAATTCCATACTGCTTTCCACTGTAGCTATACCAATCTGCATTCCAATCAACAGTGCACAAGGGTCACCTTTTCCCCGCGTTCTTGTCAACACTTATTGTTTGTTGATTTATTGATAGACATCCTGACAGGTGAGAGGGGATATGTCATTGAGGTTTTAAGTTGCATTTCTCTGCTGATTAGTGATATTGAGCATCTTTACACATCTTTTGGCCATCTGTATGCTCTCCTTAGAAAAGAGTCTATTCAGGTCTTTTCCCACTTTTTAATTGGATATGTTTTTTTGGTGTTGAGCTTTATAAGTTCCTTATACATTTTGGATATTAATCCCTTATCAGATGTATCAGTAAACATGAAAAATGAATTCAGTAAGTAGCAGAATACAAAATAAATATTGAGAAATCAGTTGAATTTTTATATACCAATAATGATCTACCAGAAAAGGAAACCACAATAAATAAATGAATACATACATATATATATTATATATATACCATTCACAATTGCTTCATAAAAATAAAATACCTAGGAATAAATTTAGCCAAGGATGTAAAAGACTTGTACTCAGAAAATTATAAGACATTGTGCATTGAAGAAAGAAACTGAAGAAGTATAACTACGTGGAAGCATATACTGTGTTCAGGAATAGGAAGAATTAACATCATTAAAATGTCCATATTACCCAATGCAATCTATAGCTTCAATGCAATTCCTATCAAGATACCAATGGTATATTTCAGAGAACTACAATAAATATTCCAGAAATGTATATGGAAACACAAAAGACCCTGAATAGCTATAGCAATCTTGAAAAGAAAAGAACAAAGTTGGAGTAATCATGCTACATGATATCAAACTATAATACAATGCCACAGTAACCAAAACAGCATGATACTGGTATAAAAACAGACATACAAATCAATGGAACAGACTAGGGAACCTAAAAATCACACCACAACAATATGGTCAATTAATATTTGACAAAGAAGGCAAGATGATACAATGGAGTAGAGACAGTCTATGGGTTTCCAGAAAATTGGACAGATACACGCAGAAAAAAATGACACTAGACCACCTTCTTACAGCATACATAAAAATAAACTCAAAATGGGTTAAAGACTTAAATATTAGATATGAGACTATAAAAATCCTAGAAGAAAACATAGGCTATGAAATCTCAGACATTTCCCTTAGAAATATTGTTTCAGGTATATCTCCTCAGGCAAGGGGAACAAGAGAAAAAATAAAAGGGACTACATCAAACTGAAAAGTCTTGGCACAGCGAAGAAACCATCAACAAAATGAAAAGACAACCCACTGAATAGGAGCACATCTAGTTTTTTTAATTTTATTCAATATATTGAGGTGACATTGGTAAATAAAATTATATGAGTTTCAAGTGTACAATTTTATAATACACTATGTGTGTTCACAACCTAAAGTGAAATCTCCATCTGTCATCATATATTTGATCCTCTTTACCCTCTTCTACCTCCCACTTACAACCCTTTCCCAATTTTGTTGTAACCACAATATTGTTGTCTATTCTGAGTTTTTTTTTCTTGCCAATTTATTTTTATCAGTTTATATACTACTTTTCAAGTTAAATAATATGGTTTGTGCATTTTCCATCAATTTTTTTCTTATTTAGCATGATATTTTCAAGATCCATTTACACTGTAGCAAATGGCCCACAAAAGACTCTGCATTCCCAAGCAATCCTGAGGGGAGAAAAACCAGAGCTGTCACATTTTCTGAGTTCAAATTATAGTACAAAGTGACAATAATCAAAACAACATGGTATTTGCAGAAAAACAGATGCATATACCAATGGTACAGTATTAAAAGCCAAGAAATAAATCCACTTATACATGAGCTTATAATTTTTGATAAAGGAGCCCAAAATACATACAATGGTGAAAATAAAGCCTCTTCACTAAATGATGCTTGGAAAATTGGAAAGACACATGCAAAAGAATGAAACTAGACTGCAATTTGTCACCATACACAAAAATTAACTCAAAACAGATCAAAGAACTTATAAATAAGACTTGAACCAATAAAATTCATATAAGAAAACATAGGTACCAAACTGATAAGTCTTTTTTTAAACTGGAAATTTAAAATATTATCAGAAAATGTGAATAGACCAATGAAATCAAAGCAGAAATTAAAAAAATTTCCTTCTAACAAATGTCCTGGACCAGATTGCTTCACAATTTTTTTCAAACATTCTAGAAAGAACTATGACCTATCCTCAAGCTACTCCAAAAAGTTCAAGAAGAGGAAAGACTTCCAAATTCTTTTTATATGGCCAGCATTATCCTAATTCCAAAACCAGATAAAGAGACTACAGAGAAAAAAATATGTGGTCCAATAAACCTGATGAATATAGATGCTAAAATCCTCAATAAAATATAGCAAACTGAATCCAGTAATACATTAAAAAGATCATACATCATGATCAAGTGGGATTCATTCTGGGGAAAAAAGTTAGTTACAATACATATAAAAAATAAAACTAGATCACCTTCTTATACCATCTACAAGAATAAACTCAAAATGTATTAAAGAGTTAAATGTCAACCATAAAACCATAAAAATCCTAGAATACATAGACAGTAAAACCTAGAACATTTCTTATTGCAGTATTTTCTTGTACGATATATCTCCTTGAGCATGGAAAACAAAACAAAAATAAATAAAAAGGTGGGACTACATCAAACTAAAAACCATTTACATAACAAAAGAAATCATCAACAAAATGAAAAGGCAATCCACTGAATGGGAGAACATATTCACCAATGATTACTCTGATAAGGAGTTAATTTCCAAAATATAAAAAGAAATCATACTACTCAACATCAAGAAGACAAACAACCCAACTGCAGAATGGGCAAACGATCTGAATAGACACTTCTCCAAAAAGGACATACACATGTCCAATAGATACATAAAAAATGCTTAACACATCACTAATCATCAGAAAGATGCCAAGTAAAACCACATTGAGATATCACCTCATACCTGTCAGAATGGCTACCATCAATAAATCAATAACCAAGTGTTGGTGAGGGTGTGGAGAAAATGGAACCGTTGTGCACTCTTGGTGGGAATGCAGACAGGTGCAGCCACGGTAGAGAACATAAAGTTTCCTCAAAATATTAAAAATTGAACTGCCTTTTGACCCAGTGATCCCAATTCTAGGACTATATCTGAAGAAACCCGAAATGCTAATTCAAAAGAACACAGGCACCCCTATGTTTACTGAAGCATTATTTACAATAGCCAAGATTTGGAAGCAGCCCTACATACAGCCTGTCAGTAGATGAAGAGATAAAAAAGCTGGGTGCATTTACACAATAGAATACTACTTGGCCATAAAAAATAAATCTTACCTTTTGTGACAGCACGGATTAACCTAGAGATTATTAACCTAAGTGAAATAGGACAGAGAAAGACAAATACCATAGGATCTCACTGTATGTGGAATCTAATAAACAGAACAGAAGTAGAAGCATGGACCCATGGAACAGACTGACTGCTGTT
Organism: Saccopteryx leptura; assembly: GCF_036850995.1. Lineage (NCBI taxonomy): Eukaryota > Metazoa > Chordata > Mammalia > Chiroptera > Emballonuridae > Saccopteryx > Saccopteryx leptura. Next base: position 26,456,800 of record NC_089516.1, read on the forward strand.
GGAAGAGATGGAAGGGAGGGGTGGAATGAATAAAATATGTATATATAATATAGATACAGATAACAGTGTCAGACAGAGGGAAGAGGGGTGGGGGTTAGGTGGAGGTGGGTAAAGGGGGAGAAAATGAGGATGGAAAGAGACTTGGCTTGGGGCGGTAGATGAACGATGCAGTGTACAGATAATGTTTTGTTGAACACTTGAAACCTGTATGATTCTGTGAACCTGGGTCATGCCCATAAATTCAATAAAATAAATATGCGATTCTTAAATGTGAGTTTCCCTTCCTAAAGTTTTTTTTTAATGTCTGTTTGTTATTATTTTGATTGCTTATTTAGTGACTTTCCCAAACCAATTCTAGAAAGCTAATATTCTTCGTCACATGCAGCCACTAAAATCTGTTCAGTTAGAATCTTACTGGCCAGCTAGTGATTGCACAAAGATTTCATTAAATGCCTGGAACCAATAAACTTCCAATCTTTCCTGAAGGGCTCTAGGTCCATTTGGTGACACTTTCACCACCCAGTAAGGTAGTGTATTTCTCCACCTTACCTTCACTTTCTGCATTGGCAGAACCTAAATTTGAGCCAGAGGTTAGAGATTAGGGCGTTGTCAGGTCTTTCCTGTGCTGTGTATATTCCTGAACATGCATGAAATTCTATGCATATGCATGGCCTTTTTCATTCCCAGTAAGATACTGGAGCTTTCCAAAGTATCCCATGTACATCTTGTTTCTTGAATTCTTTTTGGTTACTGTATCTTACTGTTTTCCTCAGCTCTTTTCCTCTACTACAGGCAACAGCACTGCTTAATAATTGCCTCTGGTTTTCAAAAATTATCTCCAAAAAGGCTGTTCATATTTGAGATTCAAATCAGGTCAAATAAAGAGAGCATATGAACGAGGTCTTCTATGGACCCACCAGACAGGGAAAATAATGGAACTTCTGTGGAAATGGAACTTTAAAGAAGCTCCAAACTTATTCTGCCCCTGAATTGCTAATTTTAAGAGTTACTTCAGAAACAAAAGTGGAAGGTTACTGTTTTACCAAGATTCAGCCATAGTTCTTGAATAAACGCTATCTAGATAGCTGACAGCCTTTGCTTAGTTTCCAGAGTTTGGGAAAATTTGATTCTGAGAGAGCCTCCCATGTTTTTATTGCTTTTATGGAGGGAGGATTTATGGAAGTGCCGCTTATTCTGCAATTTTCACCAAATCACTATCTAATTTTACTTATGTTGGTATTTTAAAGTTCAGAAACTTCGCTAAACTTTAACTCAATTTTTTTTCCTGAAGGTTATTTTGTTTTTATAGGAATATAGTGAGAGAATTCACAAATAAAGACAATTATGCTATTCTCTTCACAATTCTATAACTTTAAATTCTTTTGTCAGTATAATTATTGCACTGATTAGGATGATCAGTACCGTGATAAACAGAGGTCATGATGGTAGCCATCTTCCTTTTTCAATCTCAATAAGAAAGCTTGCAGTTTTGCTGGATTCATTAAGAAGACTTCCCTGGCCTGACCTGTGGTGGCGCAGTGGATAAAGCCTCGGCCTGGAATGCTGAGGTTGCCGGTTCAAAACCCTGCGCTTGCCTGGTCAAGGCACATATGGGAGTTGAAGCTTCCTGCTCCTCCCTCCTTCTCCTTCTCCTTCTCTCTCTCTCTCTCTCTCTCTCTCTCTCTCTCTCTCTCTCTCTCTCTCTCCTCTAAAATGAATAAAAAAAATAATTTAAAAAAAAGACTTCCCTTCTCATCCTAGTATAATAAAAATATTTACCCTGCATTAATATTTAATTATATTATTTTCTGCATCTTTTCAGATGTTCATATGATTTCAATTCTTTAATTTATTTAATGTTGAATTGCTATGTATGCATATATGTAATTATTTGATAACTAAACTATTTCCTCCTTCCCTGCCCCTTACCCATCCCTCCTGAGACAAATTCGTTATATGTCCAATTGCTAAAGCCAATGGACATTTCCAAATCTGCATCACGATTATTACCTCTTCATGAATGAGCACTGAAACAGCACAGTGTGTGGAAGAGAGTAAGGATTTAATAAGTAAAGAGAATCTCTTATCCCTTGGCTCTCAAAACAGGAAACCTACAATGGGTCTGCTCTTACTTGTCAGAACTTTTCTTTCTCAATCTTTTCAACCTCTGTGTATAGAATTACTTTAAAGTCCCACCTTTACAGTTATAAGACATGGCAAAGTCTTACTCAACAATTTTATTTTTTCTTCTGGGCAAGAAGACTACAATACTAAGTTTTTATTGAAATTTAGTTTGAGGATGGACATATGATTGGTTTTTGGCCAACAGACTGTGTGTGAAAGTTATGTGGGCTCCTGTCAGTGCCAGCTATGAACACCTGGAATGATTACCCTTCCTTGTTCTTTCTTTTTTCATAAATGACTATATAGGACAAGTTTTAAAGATGGTGACATTATGTGATTGAAGAAGCCTGAATCCATGAGTCTGAAAAAGTCACCTAAAATTGCTGCCCAAACAAAGATGGCTGCAAGCTGTATAAGAAATAAAGGTTTGTTCTGTTAAGTTATTGAGATTTGGGAGGTATCTGTTACATCTATTAATTAGGTTGAGCTTAGTCAAGTTACTTACCTCTGAACCTAAATTTCCTCAAATGGATGATGGAAACAATCACATAAATCTTACATATACACTGTTGTCATAAGGATTTAAATAAAATATTTGTAGTAGGCAAAAGCAGTAATTTTCAAGTACCAATAATAATGGTCTTATATACTTTGCATTAAGTTGGGCAAGGGTTGTAGTCCCTTTCTAAGTTTCACTACACACTATCCATTGTATCAGGTCCTTCTCATGTTTATTCAGTGACTCTTCACCATGACTTTAGGAGATAGAGATCACATTTTACTGAAGAGAAAGCTGAAGCTGTGTGAAGTTCAGTAACTTGCCAAAGTTAAACAGCCAGATTGTGTTGCAGCTTGGTTTCAAACCAAGGCAAGATTTATTATCTCTGTGGCTCCTAGCTCTGTACCATTAATATGGCATTAATTAGTGATATATGGTGACCATTATTGTGACACTTATTGACTTTCTTGTATTTCTACACACTCTGTCTTGGTGACTTTACATTCAAGGTACAAATTCAATGATCACATCAGAAAGAATGGACTCTTAGAGTTGTGCTTTTATACCAAAGCTCTTTCCCAATACATAGATGTCATTGTCAGCTTCAGGCTAAACATATATCCATCCCTGTGATGCCTCAAATTCCTTATGTCTAAAAAAAAATCTCATCATCCTTTCTATTTCCTTTCCTTTTTCTTATTTTTACCTCTTTTAGGAAAATATGTTTTGAGAGGTATAATTGATATATAAAATTATATTAGTTTCAGATGTACAACATTATGGTTTGATATTTTATATATTGTGAAATAGACACCAAAATAAGTCATTACATCTATCAACATAGTCACCAAAAAATCTATAATAAGGACTTTTAAGAAGTACTCCATTAATAACTTTTTCTTTTGTGTGTGTGTGTGTGTGTGTGTGTGTGTGTGTGTGTGTGTGACAGAGACAGAGGGACAGATAGGGACAGAGAGACAGAAAGGGGGAGATGAGAAGCACCAATTCTTTGTTGTAGCACCTTAGTTGTTCATTGATTGCTTTCTCATATGTGCCTTGACCTGGGGGGGTGGCTACAGCAGACCGAGTGACCCTTTGCTCAAGCCAGCAACCCCTCGCTCAAGCTGTTGAGCTGTGTTCAAACCAGGTAAGCCCATGCTCAAGCCAGTGACTACGGGGTTTCAAATCTGGGTCCTCTACATCCCAGTCTGATGCTCTATCCACTGCGCCACCGCCTGGTCAGGCCATTAGTAACTTTCAAATACACAATATTGTTAACTATAAGCACCATGCTGTACATTACGCCCTCATGGCTTGTTTATTTTATAACTGGAAGTTTGTACCTTTTTATCCCCTTCATTCACTCTTCACCACCAGTTTCTGGCAACCACCAAACTGTTCTCTGGATCTATGAGCTTGTTTTTTTTCCTTTTTCCAATTTTCCCATATAAGAGAGATTATATAATATTTGTCTTACTCTGTTCTATTTACTTCACTTAGCATAATGCCTTCAAGATTAATTTATATTGATGCAAATGGCAGATTTCCTTTTTTATGGCTGAAAGGATTCTTTTGCATGCATGTATATGTATGTGTATGTATAAAGGATATATACATATATAAACATAGCATATGTATACATTCTATCATTTTTATCTTTTATCTATTCATCAGTCAGTGGACACTTAGATTGCTTCCATATCTTGGCTGTTGTAAATGAAAATGGTGGTACACACATTTTTTTTTTTGGTACACACATTTTTTGAATTGTTTTCATTTTCTTTGGATAAATACTCAAAAGTAGAATTGCTGGATATGATAGTTCTATGTTTAATTTCTTGAGGAATCTCTATACTGTTTACCATTATTTAAATGCATCTGTGGTTTTAAGATTGTAAGCTATAGTAAATGATAAAGTCAGCAAGCTGTAACAAAAATACTTTAGTGTTTTCTTTTCAAAGAGTGAATGTCTGTGTACACTCTGTTCCTACAACTTGTCGTGGATCACAATAAAAACACTGGTTCAGCTTAATAAAGTTCTCCACTGTCAGCCCTAGCAGGTGCTTGAAATAAACTAATTATAAGTTATTTTTGACAAGTTCTAAATTTGTTATACACCTTAAAAACTGCTGGTGACTGGAAATCCTGTCATTATCATTAAAATATTCAAATAAGATCCAATTACATGTATGTTCCAGGTTTGTAGAGCATACACACTGTTTACAGATGCCTGGGTTTGAATCCCAGATCTGACAATAACACAACTCTGAGCATGGCACTTCTTTATCCTGTACTTCAGTTTCCTCCCCTGTTAAGATAATATAAGTATCTTCACAAAATCATTAGATTGTACTGTATACTTGACCTGTGGTGGCGTCATGGGTAAAGCATTGTTCTTGGAATGCTGAGGTTGCTGGTTTGAATCCCTGGGCTTGCCCAGTCAAGGCACATATGAGAAGCAACTACTATGAGTTGAAGCTTCCCTCTTTTCCCCCTTTTTCTCTTATCTCTCTCTAAATATCAATAAATAAAATCTAAAAAATATTATACTGTATATGTTATGTATGTTAAGAAACCCTTGATAATAGGAAATGCTACTAAGGTGTTATTTATTAGATATATCCTGCTCACTTTAATAGTACCACTTAATATATGTATGGGTTCTATTATTGTTATTAGCCCCTATTTCTGTAACCAATATAGATCTTCAGTCTAATTTATTAACAGTTAAACTATTGCTATTTAGATTGGTAGTATATCACAATGTCTATCATTAAAAATCAGCATTGTAATCGGGAATTAGTTCTCTACCACAACATTTACTATGATATCTATAAATGATGTATTAATGAGAACTTTAATTGATCATAAAGACAAATTATAGGATTTTTCAACCTCATTAAACCTTGGACATTCTATTTTCAAATATTATTGAAAATAAATTATAGGCCAACATTAAAAACAATATAATTTTGTGTTTGACTTTAAAATGGTAATTTTCTGTCTTCTAAAGAATTCCTAGATTATAAAGCAAATTCTTCTCAAAATATTACTATAAACTATCTCAAAGTTAAGAAGTATTCCTTGGCCCTGGTCGGTTAGCTCAGTGGTAGAGCGTCGGCCTGGCATTCAGAGGTCCCGGGTTCGATTCCTGGCCAGGGCACACAGGAGAAGTGCCCATCTGCTTCTCCACCCCTCCCCCTCTCCTTCCTCTCTGTCTCTCTCTTCCCCTCCCACAGCCAAGGCTCCATTGGAGCAAAGATGGCCCGGGCACTGGGGATGGCTCCTTGGCCTCTACCCCAGGCGCTAGAGTGGCTCTGGTCGCGACAGAGCGACGCCCCGGAGGGGCAGAGCATCGCCCCCTGGTGGGCAGAGCGTTGCCCCCTGGTGCACGTGCCGGGTGGATTCCGCTCGGGCGCATGCGGGAGTCTGACTGTCTCTCCCCGTTTCCAGCTTCAGAAAAATGCAAAAAAAAAAAAAAAAAAAAAAAAAAGAAGCATTCCTTCGTAATCCTAAACAAAGTTGATGCCAATCATATAGAAAAGCCAAAATAAAGGGGAATGGTCCATTACATTTATGATGCATGAATCATACATAGTATTTTGAATCATGCCAAAAAATCAAAGGATACTAGAAACAACAATAAAAAGAACGAGGGATTTTGAAGGTGAAAAGTCCACTCATGGGAGTGGTTCAGAAACCTCTGTTTCTGAATCACTACTTTATTTTGATTAATAGCAGCTTGTGAGTAATGCACCTGTCAAGGTTTCATTCAACCTTCATGAGAAAAAAGCATAGAATTGGTCAAAATGATAAATGGCTTTGTGGTAGACCTTAAACAGTGTTGGTAAACATACAATATTTTGTTAAGCATCTGCTACACAGTTGGTGCCAGAGATTTAAAAGAAAACGACTGATGTAGTACCTTTCATCATGGAGAGGGGATAAGTAATAAACAATCAAGCAAAAAACATACAAATAAAATAATTTTAACACATTGAGTGAATTTAGGAAACCCTAAGCCTATAATAATCTGAGTCAAAAGAATAAAACTAAGGGTAGGCCGCTTTCAAACAAGGTCTTTAATGGCAGCCTTCACTGCAGAACTGACAAGGAAATCATCTGAGCTGAAGTTTAAAAGGTAAGTCATAGGAAGAGCTAGTGTTTCTTTGTACTTGTATTATCAATAAATCATGACACATGTTCTGAAAATATTGGATGAAAACTCTTTCACAACTTCCTCCTCCCCGATCCATAGTGCATTCCTGCTGGCATGCAAGATGAAAATGACTTGCATTCTAGGTTTGCATCTCTTATAGCAATAATTTCTTTTCACCATGATTCCTAGCTTTATCCGCTGTTCATTTTCAGGCCCAGTAAAATCTCTCCAGGAGTAAGTCTATCCATCCAAGATGGATTCTTGGCATACTCTTCTTAATTTTCACACAGCAATGCTACATTTCCTATAGGCCTCTCTGGTTTGTTTCATTATTCCTCAGTACCTTAGACTTGAAAAATTTGACAAAGAACACAAAGAAAAACCCATTCCTCAGCCCAGTTGATAGTTATATTTTTTTGAACTTACATTCATCCCTCTATCTCAGTGACGTTTTTACAAAATTTAAAAATCAAACTCTCATGCTTGGGACAAGGTACTTGACTATGCTGGCTATTACTATGCCCCCATCCCTAGTAGTGACCCTAGAACTCCTCAGGGAACCTTATTTTTAAAGAAATTTTTCAATGAATTTATTAAAGTGACATTGGTGAATAAAATTATATAGGTTTCTTTTTTTATTTTTTTAATTATTATTATTATTATTCTTTTTATTCATTCATTTTAGAGGGGGGGGGGGGCAGGAAGCTTCAACTCCCATATGTGCCTTGACCGGGCAAGGCCAGGGTTTTGAACTGGCGACCTCAACATTTCCAGGTCGATGCTTTATCCACTGTGCCACCACAGGTCAGGCCGATTATATAGGTTTCAAGTATACAATTCTATATTACATCATCTGTATATTGTATTATGTGTTCACCACTCAAATTCAAGTCTCCCTGTCAATACTTCTCTCTCCTTTACCCTCTTCCAGCACCCTCCCCACTCTCTTTCCCTCTGGTCACCACCACATTGCTATCTGTGTCTATGAGGGATTTTTACTTAATCCCTTCACTTTTTTCACACAGCCCCCCATCTCCTCTCCCCTCTGACAGCTGTCAGTCTTTTCACTGTATCTATAAGTCTGTTTCTATTTTGTTTATTAAATTCCACAATGGGCCCTGGCCGGTTGGCTCAGCGGTAGAGCGTCGGCATGGCGTGCGGGGGACCCGGGTTCGATTCCCGGCCAGGGCACATAGGAGAAGCGCCCATTTGCTTCTCAACCCCCCCCTCCTTCCTCTCTGTCTCTCTCTTCCCCTCCCACAGCCAAGGCTCCATTGAAGCAAAGATGGCCCGGGTGCTGGGGATGGCTCCTTGGCCTCTGCCCCAGGCGCTAGAGTGGCTCTGGTCGCGGCAGAGTGACGCCCAGGAGGGGCAGAGCATCGCCCCCTGGTGGGCAGAGCATCGCCCCTGGTGGGCATGCCTGGTGGATCCCAGTCGGGCGCATGCGGGAGTCTGACTGTCTCTCCCCGTTTCCAGCTTCAGAAAAAAAAAAATACTAAATTCCACAATGAATGGAATCATGTGGTATTTGCCTCTCTCTGACTGGCTTATTTCACTCTCCAGGTCCATCCGTGCTGTCACAAAAGGTAAGATTTCTTTCTTTCTTATGGCTGCATAGTATTCTATGGTGTAAATGTACCAAAGCTTTTTTATCCACTCATCTACTGAGATGGACACTTGGGCTGCTTCCGAATCTTGGCTATTATAAATAACATTCAAGTGAACATAGGGGTGCATGTGTTCTTTCAAATCGGTATTTCAGATTTCTTCAGACAAGAGTCCCAGAATTGGGATCACTGGGTCATAAGGCAGTTCCATTTTGAATTTTTTGAGGAAACTCCATTCTGACAGGTGTGAGGTGATACCTCATTGTGGTTTCAATTTGTATCTCTCTGATTAGTGATGCTGAGCATTTATTATATATATATATTGGACATCTGTATGTCCTCTTTGGAGAAGTGTCTATTCAGATCATTTGATCATTTTTAAATTGGGTTGTTTGTCCTTTTGGTGTGGAGTAGTAAAAGTTCTTTTTATAGTTTGAAAATTAACACCTTATCAGATGTATCATTTGCAAATATGTTCTACCATTCAGTGGGTTATCTTTTTAATTTGTTGATGGTTTCCTTTGCGGTGCATAAACTTTTCAGTTTCATGGAGTGCCATTAGTTTTTTTCATTTGCTTCTCTTGTCTTAAGAGATATAGCATAAAAAATATTGCTATGCGAAATGTCTGAGATTTTACCACCTACATTTTCTTTTAGGAATTTTATGGTTTTGAGTCTTAAAGTCTTTAATCAATTTTGAATTTATTCTTGTGTGTAATGTAAGAAGCTGGTCTAGTTTCATTGTTTTGCACAAATCTAGAGTACCCAAACTTTTATGAACACAGTTGTGAGTCACAGCTCCATGTATAAATACCTTTTAGTCAGTGGTGGGATTCAGCTGGTTCGCAGCCATTTAGTAGAACCGATACCTAATTTTTTGTTGAGTTCAGTGAACCGTTTGTTAAAATGGCACTTGTCATCAGAGTTCTAAGATGGCACCTGGCAAACCGCCCAATGTGGAAGTCACAAATTTACATTCCTTACTCTTTTTTAATGTTCATTTACACAACAGCAGATTCTAAACGCCCATAGTAATGTTCATTCCAACCATAGGTGAAAAAAATTGCAATTTAGGATGCCAATCAAGAAGCAATATGGAAATATCTTAAATAACAGTTTTACTTCTTTTTTTTAGTCACGTATTATTGAATATTTTTTCATTAATATTTTAAAATTCTTATAATCTACTTTTGTGTACCTTTTTTATTGTTCTTATTTAAGTATTAAATGCTTGACATAATAAACTACCTTTCTATATATCAGTTTTTTTAATTAAAAGTCAGCAGAACAGAGAATCAGTTGTTATTTGAATCCCACCACTTTTAGTTATATAAAAGATTACAATACACATTTAACTTCATTAACGTACTGCTGTTATTTCATTCAGATTTAAGCACAATCAGACTTAGTAAGTGGCATTTACATGCTATGTCTTCCTACTCACTGGTTTAGTAAAAATACAAAATATGTCATATTGTGTTTGCCAGAGGGATAGTTTTGAGGATTTATTTAGTCTATTTACTTTAACTTGAAGCCTTATGTACAAAGTTCAAAAGACATGTTTTCTGTACCCTTCTGGACTAGAGTGTTCTAACATCTAATAATTAAGAGGTTATCTCACTGCAACTCCCTTTGCTTTGCTTTGACAAACTTTGAAAATCAAACCCCAAGCATGTGTGCCTGCACTGAAGTAGGCTGGCACGTATTAATTATAGTTTCTCTTTCTGCTTTGATTTCCTCGATGACTTACATAATTTATTTTTTATCAAAAAATGTTTATTGAATACTTACTATGTCTAGAGATTGTGGTGTTTACAACTTCAAACCACGTTTTTGCAGGGCATGATTTGGCTTTCAGCAGCAAACAGAGAAACCTTGGATGTGGGTGACCCGATCAAATGTAACAGTTCCCAAGTGCTGTGGGATTTTTTGGGGTCTGTTTTGTTTTTTTTAGGGCTGCTCATAGGATGTCTATGAAGAAGTGGCTTGTGAATCTCTGTGCAAAGGAAGCAATGTAAACTTCACTCTGGTCCAGGAGCAGACTCGCCGAAAGGAAAGTCCCCTTTCAGGTAGGTCCTGTTTGTGCTTTTATATCCCCACCTGGATCAGTCACTGGTTGGGGGCCACCCACAGCAAGGGTGTGCCCTTGAGAAAGAGGCTCTTTGCAGCTGAGACCACCTCTGAATGTTCTCACATTGAAGGCTGTCTGCTGACAGCTCTCTAGCAACTGGAACAGAATGTCCTTCAGTGGAGGAGGATCTGGGCGCACCTGTTTGCATTCTGACACTGCACGCAGAGGTCCCCAAACTTTTTACACAGGGGGCCAGTTCACTGTCCCTCAGACCATTGGAGGGCCGCCACATACAGTGCTCCTCTCACTGACCACCAATGAAAGAGGTGCCCCTTCCGGGAGTGTGGCGGGGGGCCGGATAAATTGCCTCAGGGGGCCACATGCGGCCCGCGGGCTGTAGTTTGGGGACGCCTGGAAGGTTCCATCCCCAGAGTCCTTCTGACCATACTTTAGAAAATAACATGCCTATTCCTAGCCCTAAATACAATCCTAGCCTTCTTTCCCTTACCCTGCTTTATTTCCACTTGACTATCTATCTATCTATCAATCATCTATCATCTATCGATATCTATATTGACACATATATATTAATTAAGGTATAATTGACATGCATATACTAGTTTCAGGTGTACAACAATTACTTGATATTTGTATATATTGTAAAATGATCACCACAATAATTCTAGTTAACATCCATCAACACACAGACTTACAATTTTTTTTTTGTCAACTGCAACAAGGCAACAGCTCTCAGTGCTATGGTTTGAACTTTTGTATTTCACAACTCAGTAACTCATTCTCTGTTCAGCCTTCTCCTCACTTGGGCCTTGCTATCTCCACCAGTTACTTGAACGTCTGTATCTCCTTAGTAAAACAAATATTCAACCCTGAAGTCTGACTTATGAATGATCTGTGAATATATTACAGTTTTAACTCAGCAAACCAATGGCTCTGCAAACTTAACAGCTTCATTAAAACCCCATTCATTTTATAAAATGTACCTCACAGTCTCTCCACTGAACACATAACTCACAGTATCAAGGAAAAGTACTAAATTCAGAACTTAAAAATAATAGTCACAGATCATTTCCACCAGATTTGCTCAAAGTTTGACTCGTGTCAGATAGAGTACCCGATTTATTTTCTTTTGGCTTCCCTAGAAACTAAGTCTGTAAGGGTTTCTGTTTTGTTCTGGGCAGTTTCCTACAGAGAAATTCTTTTTTATAAGTATTAGATTAAAGTTCAGTGCATGTCACTGGTTTCCCTGCTTCTTGCATTGTCCATCTTCACAAAGGCTTCACGCTGCCCTCAAGTGGCATAATATTTCATTATAAAAGGATCAGTGACAGAAAGGCAAGTGACATGACAGCAGAATTGGAGTACTCTACCATGATAGTGAACAAATACAACAGACCTCATTTATCCACAGATAAGTTTTAAATAGTTCAAACCATGTTTTTGTCTCACAATAAGCTATCCTACTTTTAGTGTTTAAAGTAAAAATTTCCCCTTACATACAACTTGCTATAGTAGAGGGAATAGAAATGTTAGTGTCTCTAACCTGGCTGCGACATCTTATTCTACAATATAATTAAAAGAGCCATTCAGTCCTTGGGTATCTGTAACCATCATGGCTCTGATAGTATACAGATGGCACACCACCACACAGTGGGATAAATAAAGCCAGGTAGGTAGGGTTAAATTAAACAACAAGGATTGTAAAGCACACAAGAACTAGTGATATTAGAAAGCCTTTCCCCCTCAAGGCCTGAGGAGAAAATGGGAAAGCAGGTTAATACTGGAGCCCAGTGTGTGTTGAACATTGCAAGAGGGACTAGGCTGCATAATAGCAGTTGTGGCCTTAGAGAATTCAAATACCCTTCCTCTGTAGATCAGCAGGGAATGAGCTGGGGTTACAAATACCTCTTTCTAGTCTAATGCTCTCCTCTTTTGCCAATGAAATCCATTGGGTCAACATACCCAGAATACAGACATGCTGGTTGACAGAGCTCACAGAAATCAGTCTCCAAGTTTTGAACAAACAGCATGGCAATAGGCAGAGGATAAACTGAATACGCAAGCAAAAAAAAAAATCCTAATAAATCAATTCTATTATTCAAGAAATAGTAGAAATAATAATCCTCTGAGTTGTTTGGCTTACAGGGAGGCTTTAAGATTACAATATGTTTAGGACAATTATTTGTGAACTCTAAAGCACTCACAGTAATGAAGTGTCAAAAAATCTGCCTGTTTAAAAATTCAGAAAAAAACTGAACAAAATGATTTTCTTACTTTAAATCGACTTTATTTTTATAATAAAGAGTAAAGAAACAGTGAGATACTTTGAAAAGCATGGTACTAAAACATTTCCTATTATTAGGTATTTGGCTTGTTTTTAATATTCATTAGTGTTAATGAAGGAATGCTAAATACCTTAGACTAATGCTTGTTTCTTTTAATTTCTGGGTATCTGACACCTATTTCCAACTTTTTTGGTAAAGACTGCACCTAATTTTGTAACTGATTTTATTGGAATGAAACTGTTTATCATAATTATGCAGGTTTCAGGTGCCCAATTCTCACACACATCTCTGTACACCATATTGTGTGCTTACCCCCACCCAAGTCAAGTCTTCGTCCATCATTATTTATTCCTTCCTATACCCTCCTCTACTGCCCATTCTTGCCCAGCAATCACTACACTGTTGTCCATGTGTCCGTGTCTATTTTTTTTTTCCTTTTTCTGCACAATCCCTCCACCTCCATTATACAGACCCCCATCCTGGCAGCTGTCAGTGTGCTCTGTATGTCTGAGTCTGTCTTTATTTTCCTAGTTTATATTGTTCATTAGATTCCACATATGAGTGAAATAATATGGTACTTGTCTTTCTCTGACTGGCTTCTTTCATTTAGCATAGTGATCTCCAGGGCCATCCATATGCAGTAGCAAAAGGTAAGATTTCCTTATTTTTTATGGCTGTGTAGTATTCCATCATGCAAATGTACCACAGCTTTTTATCCAATCATCTACTGATGGGCACTTGCTCTGTTCTCCTGATCTTGGCTATTGTAAATAATGTTGCAATGAACACAGGGGTGTATATATATTTTTTGAATCAGTGTTTTGGTTTTCTCAGGATAAATTCCCAGAAGTGGAATAGCTGGGTCATAAGGCAGTTCCATTTTTAATTTTTGAGGTAACTCCATACGGCTCTCCACAGTGGCTGTACCAACCTGAATTCCCACCTAGGGTTCCCTTTTCTTTACACCTCGCCAACACTTGCTGTTTGTTGATTTACTGATGATAGCCATTCTGACACATATGAGGTGATATTTCATTGTGGTTTTAATTTGCATTTCTCTAATGATTAATGACATGAAACATGTTTTTATATGTCTATTGGACATTTGTATGTCCTCTTTACAAAAGTGTCTATTCAGGTCCTTTGACTATTTTTTAATTAAATTGCTTTATTTTTCTTGTATGTTGAGTTTTATAAATTCCTTATACATTTTGTATATTAACCCCTTGTCAGATGTATCAATGAATACATTCTCCCATTCAGTGGGTTGTCTTTTCATTTTTTTGATGGTTTCCTTTGCTGTGCAAACTTTTTAGTTTAATGTAGTTTCAATTTGTTTATCTTTTCTTTGATTCCCTTGCCTGAGGAGATATATCAGAAAAACTATTACTATGAGAAATGTTAGCTTTTACTGCCTATGTTTTCTTCTAGGATTTTTATGTTTCAAGTATGACATTTAAGTCTTTAATCCATTTTGAGTTTATTCTTGTGTATGGTGTAAGAAAGTGGTCCAATTTCATTTTTTTTGCACATATCTAATTTTCCCAACACCCTTTATCGAATACACTGTTTTTACCCCATTGTATGTTCTTGCTTCCTTTGCAAATATTGACCATATAGGAGTGGGTTGATTTCTGAATCTTGTTCCATTGATCTATATGTTTTAATGACAATAATATGCTCTTTTGATTACTAAGGACTTGTAGTATAGTTTGATACCAGGTAGCATGATTGCTGTGATTATTTGGGGTCTTTCATGGTTCTATATAAATTTTTGGAATTTTTGTTCTAGTTCTATGAAATATGCCATTGGTACCTTGATAGGAATTATGTTGAATCTATAGATTGCTTTGGTTAATATGGACATTTTCATGATATTAATTCTTTCTACACATAACAGGGTATATAGGCTTCCACTTATTTGTACTTTCTTTAGTTTTTTTCTGCAGTGTCTCATAATTTTCTGAGTACAAGTCTCTTACATCCTTGGTTAAATTTATTCCTAGGTATTTTATTCTTTATGAATCTATTATGAATAGTGTTGTTTTCTTAGTTTTCCTTTCTGATAGCTCATTATTGGTGTATAAAAGTGCAACTGATTTCTAGATATTAAGTTTGTATCCAGCTACATTATTGAATTCATTTATTAGTTCTAGTAGTTTTTTGGTGGAATCTTTTGGGTTCTCTATGTACAGTATTATGTCATCTACAAATAATGACAGCTTTATTTCCTTTCCAATTTAGATACCTCATTATTATTTCTTTTTTTCTGATTGCTATAGCTAGGACTTCCAGTACTGTACTAAGACTGGTTATAGTTGATATCCCTGACTTGTTCCTAATTTTAAGTGAAATATTTTTAGTGTTTGCCCATTGTATATTGGTTGTGGGTTTGTCATATATGGCCTTCATTATTTTCAGGCATGTTCCCTTGATTTCTCCTTTCCTAAGATTTTTTTAACATAAATGGGTGCTGAATTTTATCAAATGCTTTTTTTGCATCTATTGATATGATCATGTGATTTTTATCCTTCATTTTGTTCATGTGAAGTATCAGTTTATTGATTCGCAGTAGTTGGAATTTTGTACCAACCTTACATCCCCAGAATAAATCCCATTTGATTTATTTTGTATATGATTTTTGTAATGTATTGCTGGATCCAGTTAGCTACTATGTTGTTGAGAATTTTAGCATCTTTGTTCATCAGGAATATTAGCCTATAATTTCCTTTCTTTGTAATGTCTTTTTCTGGTCTTAGACTTAGAAAAATGCTGGCCTCATAAATGAAATTGGTAATCTTTTCCTCTCTTCAATTTTTTGGACTAGTTTGGAGAAGGACAGATGTTGATTCTTTTTTGAACATTTGGTAAATTCACCAGTGGATCCTTCAGTACAAGACTTCTTGTTGGGAGTTTTTTTTATCACTGCTTAAATTTCATTGGCTATGATTTGTCTATTAAAATTCTCTGATTCAGTTTTACAAGACTGTTTCTAGGAATTTATCCATTTTGTTCAGACTGTCCATTTTGTTGGCATATAGTCATGCTATTTTTTTACAATCCTTTGTATTTCTTTTGTGTCAGTTCTCCTCTTTCATCTCTGATTTTATTTACTTGGGTCCTCTCCCCTTTTTTCTTTTTTTTGGTTATAAATTTTAATTAATTTTAATGGGGTAACATCAATAAATCAGGGTACATATGTTCAAAGAAAACATGTCCAGGTTATCTTGTCATTCAATCATGTTGCATACCCATCACCCAAAGTCAGATTGTCCTCCGTCACCTTCTATCTAGTTTTCTTTGTGCCCCTCCCCCTCCCCTTCCCCTATCCCTCCCTCTCTTCCCCGCCTCATAACCACCATATTCTTGTCCATGTCTCTTAGTCTCGTTTTTATGTCCCACCTATGTATGGAATCATGCAGTTCTTGTTTTTTCTGATTTACTTATTTCACTTCATATAATGTTATCAAGATCCCACCATTTTGTTGTAAATGATCCGATGTCATCATTTCTTATGGCTGAGTAGTATTCCATAGTGTATATGTGCCACATCTTCTTTAACCAGTCTTCTATTGAAGGGCTTTTTGGTTGTTTCCATGTTTTGGCCACTGTGAACAATGCTGCAATGAACATGGGGCTACATGTGACTTTATGTATCAATGTTTCTGAGTTTTGGGGGTAGAGGGATTGCCGAGTCATAAGGTAGTTCTATTTTCAGTTTTTTTGTGTGTGTGTTTTTTTACAGGGTCAGAGAGAGAGTCAGAGAGAGTGATAGATAGGGACAGACAGACAGGAACGGAGAGAGATGAGAAGCATCAATCATCAGTTTTTCGTTGCAACACCTTAGTTGTTCATTGATTGCTTTCTCATATGTGCCTTGACTGTGGGCCTTCAGCAGACCGAGTAACCCCTTGCTCTTACTCGAACCAGTGACCTAGGGTCCAAGCTGCTGAGCTTTGCTCAAACCAGATGAGCCTGTGCTGAAGCTGGCAACCTCGAGGTCTTGAACCTGGGTCCTCCGCATCCCAGTCCGATGCTCTATCCACTGCACCACCACCTGGTCAGGCTATTTTTAGTTTTTTGAGGAACCACCATACTTTCTTCCATAATGGTTGTACTACTTTACATTCCCACCAACAGTGAATTGAGGGTTCCTTCTTCTCCACAGCCTCTCCAACATTTACTATTACCTGTCTTGTTGATAATAGCTAATTTAACAGGTATAAGGTGGTATCTCATTTTAGTTTTGATTTGCATTTCTCTAATAACTAATGAAGATGAGCATCTTTTCATATTATCTGTTGGCCATTTGTATTTCTTCCTGGGAAAAGTGTCTGTTCATGTCCTCTTCCCATTTTTTTTATTGGATTGTTTGTTTGTTGAGTTTTATGAGTTTTTTGGATATTAGGCCCTTACCTGAGCTGTTGTTTAAAAATATCATTTCACATTTAGTTGGCTGTTTATTTTGTTGTCAGTTTCTCTTGCTGAGCAAAACCTTCTTAGTCTGATGTAGTCCCATTCATTTATCTTTGCCTTCACTTCTCTTGCCTTTGGAGTCAAATTCATAAAATGCTCTTTAAAACCAAGGTCCATGAGTTTAGTACCTATGCCTTCTTCTATGTACTTTATTGTTTCAGGTCTTATATTTAGGTCTTTGATCCATTTTGAATTAATTTTAGTACAAGGTCTCCCCTTTTTTCTTGATGAGTCTGGTTAAAGGTTTGCCAATCTTGTTTATCTTTTCAAAGAACCAACTCTCTGTTCTATTGATCTTTTATGCATATATATTTTTTTCTTTTGATCTTTATTATTTCCTACCTTTAACTCACTTTTGGCTTTTTTCTGTTGTTCTTTTTCACATTCCTTTAAGTATAAAGTTAGAATGTTTGAGATTTTTCTTGTTTGTAGTAGTAGGCCTGTAATGCTATAAATTTCCCTTTTAGAACTGCTTTCACTGTGTCCCATATATTTTGTGATCTTGTTTTCATTTTTTCATGGAATCTTTTGGTTTGTTCCTTGATCTGTTAACCCATTCATTGTTCAGTAACATGTTATTTGGCCTCCATGTCTTCGTGTGCTTTGAGGTTTTTTTCTTGTGATTTGTTTCACACCTTAAGGTCAGATAAGATACTTGAAATGATTTCAATCTTCTTAAATTCACTGTGTCCTATCACGTGGTCTATCCTAGCAAATATTCTATGTGTTCTTGGAAAAGAATGTATATTCTGCTGGTTTGGGGTGAAATGCTCTGAAGTTAGCAATTAAATCTAGCTGTTCTAAGATATCATTTAATGTAGCTGTTTTCTCATTGATTTTCTGTCTGGAAGATCCATTAATGTTAATGTGGTGTTAAATCCCACTACTATGACTCTATTGCTGTCAATCTCTCCATTCATGTTTACTAGTGGTATATCCTCTTGTTGGATTGCTCCCTTTATCATTACTTAGTGTCCTTCTTAGTCTCTTACTATAGTCTTTATTTTAAAAGTCTACTTTGTCAGATATAAGTATTGCTACCCCAACTTTACTTTCCTGTCTATTTGCATGAAATATCTTTATCTCTTCTCTTTTAGGCTGTATCTTTCACTCTGAAGTGGGTCTCTTATATACAGCATATATTAATATATGGCTCTTGCCTTCTTATCCAGTCAACTAACCTGTCTTTTGTATTGAACATTTAAGCCATTTACATTTAAAGTGACTGACAGGTATGTATTTAGTACCATTTCATTCTTTTAACTATGTTCCTATTTTTTTGTTTTTTTGTTTGTTTTTTCCCTTCTTCTTATAGTAGGCCCTTTAACATTTCTTGTAATACTAATTTGGCAGTAACAAACCCCTTTTGATTTTTCTTGTCTGGGAAGCTCTTTATTTCTCCTTCACTTTTAAGTGATAGGATAGCTTTGCTGTGTCAAGTAGTCCTGGTTCTACATCCTTACTTTTCATCACTTTAAATATTTCATGACAATCCCTTGTGGCCTGAAATGTTTCTATTGAGAAATCAGCTGACAGACTTATGGGAGTGCCCTTGTAAGTAACTAACGGCTTTTCCCTTGGTGCTTTTAAGATCATCTCTTTGTCTTTAGTCTTTGTCATTTTAATTATGACCTGTGTTGGTGTGGGCCTCTTTGGGTCCATCTTGTTTGAGACTGTGCTTCCTGGACTTGAGTACCTTTTTCCTTCACCAGGTTAGGGAAAATTTTGGTCATTATTTCTTCACATAGGTTTCCAATTCCTAGCTGTGTCTCTTCTCCTTCTTGTACCCTTATGATATAAATCCTGTTGTGCTTTGTTTTCTCAAAGGTCCCTTAAACTCTACTCATTCTTTTTGTGTGTGTGTATGTATGACAGAGAAAGAGAGAGGGACAGATACAGACAAACATGAAGGGAGAGAGATGAGCAGCATCAATTCTTCGTTGCAGCACCTTAGTTCCTCAGATTGCTTTCTCATATGTGCCTTGACGGGAGTGGAGAGCTACAGCAGAGCAAGTGACCCCTTACTCAAATCAACAACCCTGGGCTTCAAGCCAGCAACCTTTGGGCTCTAGCCAGTAACCATGGGGTCATGTCTATGAGCCCACACCCAAGCTGGTGACCTTGAGGTTTCGAATCTGGGTCCTCCATGTCCCAGTCCGATGCTCTATTCACCACGCCACCACCTGGTCAGGCTCTCCTCATTCTTTCCTTTTTTTCTTTTTGCTGCTCTGATTGAGTGTACTTTTCTATCTTGTCTTCCAAATTGCTGATTCCATCTTCTTCTTCATTCAACCTACTGTTTATTTCTTCTAGTGTATTCTTAATGACGGATATAGTATTCTTCATTTCCGATTGGTTCTTTTTCATGGTTATCATGTCTTTTTTTTTAATGCTTGCTATTTTTTTTTTGTTTCTTGAGTATCTGTATAACCAATACTTTGAATGCTATATCTGATAAATTGCTTACCTTCATTTCAGTTAGCTCTTTTTCTGGGGATTTCTCAATTTCTGTCATTTGGGGCCTGTATATTTTCTCCCCATTTTGGCTGCCTCTTTTTGTTTGTTTCTATTAGTATTTAGGTCTGCTATGATTCCCAGTCTTCATGGGGTAGCCTTATGTAGTAGGTGTTCTTTGGGTCCAGTGTTGTAGACTGCTTGATCACCTAAGCTGTGTGCTCCAGGAATGGTTCTTGCGTTACATGAGCCCTCCTACTGTAACCGAGTCTTCATTACTATTGGTCCATTGTGCATGGGATTGACCCTGCTGGATGACTGCAAGCCTCTATCTTGACCAATGGATGCGAGTTGCTGTGCAGGTGATAACCAAATGAAGAGGAATTCGCCATAGCTGGGTTTGGTGCATGACAAGTTCTCCCTTTGGATATTCTCTTTGTGAAGCTATTTGGATTCTTCTGTGATGCTTTCAGAAGCTGATCACAGGTTATGTTGGGTCTGGGTCTCCTAGAAAGGAACTGGGTGTAGGCCAATGTAAGATGTTGCCTATGAATGGCTATCAGCAACCTGTTTGGTACTACAAGCAATCAACAGTTTGTAGCTGCCTCTGCTGGTCTTAGATGCATGTGAGAAGGACCACATGCATACCACAACTGGCTTTTACCAGCACTTGGCACAAAGGCAAGTGGGTAAAAGACCCAAGGCACCCCGAGATCCTCTGCTGGCTGCCTCTGGCTTCTGACTGCTTATTAGCTGGCCACCAAAAGAGACTTTGGTAGAGTCAGGAGGATGAAGCTAGTGGATCTACCTCAAGAGGTGTCCATCAGGCTTCAGCAAAGGTGGTTTATGTGAGCCCAGCCTCCCAGAGCCACAGGTTTTGGTCTGTCCTGAATTTTTTCCCCAACCTCAGCATGGCAGAGCCACTCAGTCAGGTGGGTGGGGCCTCTGGAGCCTGGAGTGTTGGTCTGCTGGCAGCCAGGAAAGTGGTTTTACTGAATTCCCTGTGAGAGGGAAGCACTAGTTAGATTCTCAGGAAAATGGGAGGAATATCTTCTAACTCAAAGCCAGACAACCCTCTGAGTCTGTCCAGACCTCTACTCTCTGGGCAATATCACTGAATCCTCAGCAGGCCCTAACAGCAACAGGGTGGGATGAGAGAGAGTCCCTAGGGTGGAACAAGTGCTTTCCCCCAGGCTGATGCCACACAGAAGGGACTGCTTCCCCCAAGAAATTTGGTGACTGCAGTATCAGAATGATTCAGCACAGGGGTTCTGGTGGCTATCCTCCACTGTCTCTCTCCCCGGAGCTACAAACCGATGCTCCTCATGTGTCTCTAGTTCTCTCAGCCCTCCTGCTGTAGGAGCCGACAGTCAGTGGGTATGAACTAGATTTTGATTATGTGTTGGGCTTTTAAGAGGGCACCCGTGTCTCTGTCGTCTCTCATTTCTCTATGACAGACAGAAACTTTGCCGCTTTTCATAGCTGAATGCTACATGAGTGACTCTTCTCTGCTCTAGGCTGGGGAGCCTGGCTTGTGTTTTAGGCTCCATACTTGTGCAGCTTCTGAGATATCACTTAAGGAAACTCAGCCACTACTTGTGGAAGCAGAGTCATCCCTTTTTGTGTTTCCATCCTTCCTACCAGTCTCAATGTGGCTTCTTCTGTGACTCCTTGGTTAAAAGACTCCTCCCCATTTAGTCTTGGGTTGCTTTTCCAGGATGACTCTTCTTAAATTTCTTTGAACATATGTACCCTGATTTATGGATGTCACCCAATTAAAATTAATAAAAATTTTTAAAAATTAGTTGTAGCTCCAGTTTGGTCTGGAGAGGAGTTGAGTATAACATTCACCTACTTTGCCACCATCTTGGATCCTCAACACTATTTTTTAAACCAATATTGGTATCATTGGTATATGATTGATTTATTCCCACAGATTTTCTTAAAATATGTGTATGTGTATATATATTTATGTACACATATATCATGTATTGTTTATTTAACAGTTTCTCAAAATTTTGACATTCTTTATTAACTCTTTAAGCCATTTACCTACAATAAACTTTATCTGCCTCAATTTACTGCTCACAAAAATTAGGGGATATTTTATCACTTCATATTCATTTTGAAATATCCCCTAATTTTTGTGAGAAGTATATTTCCCCCTAGTTTTATATAGCAAAATTTCTCCATTTTTACTTTTATTCAATCTGAAACATATTTTGCAATAAAGAAAATGTCTAAAGAAAAGATGTAATATTTTACTGATTAGCTAAAGAAATTTTTGTATTACTACTGAATATTTTACTTCCTGACAGTTCTGTGAGAAGTTATTATATTATTAAAGAATGAATTTGGGCCTGACCTGTGGTGGCGCAGTGGCTAAAGCATAGACCTGGAAATGCTGAGGTCGCCGGTTCGAAACCCTGGGCTTGCCTGGTCAAGGCACATATGGGAGTTGATGCTTCCTGCTCCCCCTCCCCTTCTCTCTCTCTGTCTCTCCCTCTCTTCTCTAAAAAAAAAATGAATAAAAATAAAAGATATTAAAGAATGAATTTGTATTTTTATTTGCAGATAAGGAAAAACACTTAGATTCATCTAACAATCAAGTACAATGAGTTGTGATTATTTTGGATTTTTATATTTCTTGAGTCACTGAAAAATGAAGTTTTAACTTTATTTATAAACAAATATAATGATGAACTTTATGACTCTTTTCCAATTAAAATTTAGACATTGCTTTAATGCTTTTTAGTGTTATGTTATGGTAAAGTCTAAGACATGATTGATTTTTGTCCTTAGTACACATCTACTGTTGGTTTATTAACTTGCTCTAGTTAGATGTTGGAAGGAAATAAAGTATCAGGATAAATCTTCAAAAAATTATGAAATTTGTTTTATAATACAATTTACATCTCTTCCATTGTTTATGGTTTTGTCTTTGGCAAGCACAATACAATGAAATATTCTCCTTTATTTTCCACATTACTTTTAGATTCATAATTCCTTTTTTTTGTCTCCATTGCAAAAGGATTAGTTCCTTAGCTCCATCCTCTATATATTTAATCATCTCTGTTATTTTTCTTATAAGCACCCTGATGAAGTTCTTAGTTACACTATTATGTTGTTAGCGTCTTACAGCTATTACTTAATCTTATTCAAGTTTTTTAAATAACGGTGTTTTATTTTTTAGTTAGAAGTCAAATTTAATGAGATGACATTGATCAGCAAGAGTATATAAGTTTCAGGGGTACATCTCCACGGCCTGTGAACTATACATTGTCTGTATGCCCATCACCTTTACTACCCTCCTTCCAACCCCCATCCCACTTGTAACCACTTCATTTTAAAAAAATATATTTTATTCATTTTAGAGGGGGGAGGGAGAGAGAGAGAAGGGGGGAACAGGAAGCATCAATTCCCATATGTGCCTTGATCAGGCAAGCCCAGGGTTTTGAACCAGTGACCTCACAGTTTCAGGTCGACACTTTATCCACTGCACCACCACAGGTCAGGCACCACTTCACTTTTATCTATGTCTATGAGTCTCAGTTTTATATCCCGCATATGAATAAAATCGTATTGATTTTAGCTTTCTCTAATTGACTTATTTTGCTTAGCATAATATTCTCGAGGTCCATTCATGTTATTGCAAATTAGAGTATTTCATCATTTCTTATAGCTAAGTAGTATTCCATTGTATTATATTTATGTAACACGTCTTCTTTATCCAATCCTCTATTGAAGGACGCCTTAGTCATTTCCATGTCTTGGCCACTGTGAATAATGCTGCAATAAATAAGGGGGTTCATGTTTCTTTACATACGAATGTTTTCGAGTTTGGGGGGTATATACCCAGTAGAGGGGCTGCTGGGTCATATGGTAGCTCTATTCTTAATTTTTTGAGGAACCACCATACTTTCTTCTATAATGGCTATACGAGTTTACATTCCTACCAGCAGTGAATGAGGTTTCCTTTATCTCCAAAGCCTCTCTAACACTTGTTATTACCTGTCTTGTTGATAACAGCCAATCTAACATCTGTGAGGTGATATTTTATTATAGTTTTGATTTGCATTTCTCTGATAGCTAGAGACGAGCACCTTTTCATATATCTCTTTGCTATCTGTATGTCTTCATGAGAGAAGTGTCTGTTCAGATCCTTTTCTCAGTTTTAATTGGATTGTTTCTTAGTTGTTGTACGTTATGAGTTCTTTATATTTTTTGATTATTAACCCCTTGTCAGACTGTTGCTTGTGAATAGCATCTCCCATTTGGTTGGCGGCCTTTTCGTTTTATTGTAGGTTTCTTTGCTATGCAGAAAATTTTTAGTTTAATATAACCCCACTTATTTTTGTCTTACTTCCCTTGCCTTTGGAGTCAAATTCATAAAATGTTCTCTATAGCCAAGGCCCATAAGTTTAGTACCTATGTTTTCTTCTATGTAATTTATTGTTTCAGATCTTATATTTAATTCTTTGATTCATTTTGAATTAACTTTTGTGAATGTGGACAAGGTGTAGTCATGTTTCATTCCTTTGCATGTGGCTTTCCAATTATTCCAACACCATTTATTAAGAGGCTTTCTTTTCTCCATTGTGTGCTTTTGGTTCCTTTGTCAAAAATTATTTCCCCATTTTTTGTGGTTTTATTTCTGGGCTCTCGATTCTGTTCCATTGGTCTGTGTGTCTGTTTTGCTGCCAATACCATGCTGTTTGATTATCATGGCTCTGTATTATAATTGCAAGTCAGGTTGTGTGAAAAGTCCAGCTTCATTCTCTTTTCTCAGGAGTGCCTTGGCAACCCAGGTCTTTAGTGATTCCATATAAATCTGATTATTTTATGTTCTATTTCTTTAAAAAATGACACAGGATGTCTCTACATATATTTTATAAGATTTTATATCTAGGATCTCTATATGATATTTTGAAATTTATTCATAAAATACTGGTAAGCTTGTATCTTATTTCTTTAGGTTTTAATTTTGAAAATTTAAGCCACATTAATTTCCTAACACTTTGAGATATTTGCATGGACACGAGACTGCTTTCTTTGTTTCCCCTCTTCAACCTTCCCTATGGGGCAATGAGATATATCCAGACATACTGTTTGCCAATCTTTGAATTGCCCTTGGAGCTATTCATGTCCAACAGGATATTGATATAATCCAGTGTTACATTGAAATCTGAAATGTAGATGATTGTACATATCTTCTAGACTCTTTAGGGTTTCAATCAGAAATTTATCACCATGATTTTGTGGGCCTGAGGTAGATTTGTCCTGACAGTGCTCTATAAGACTAGAATAAATGGTTTTCACACTGTGCACTGTCGATCTTGAGTAGTTTTTAGAGATGCTGTGGGTGACCCCAGGGAACAAGCAGGGGCTTTGAAGCGTTTAGTTTTGAGAATATTGCCTCCATTTCAACCAGAACTCCTCCACTTTTACAGTTTAAGTGTGTGATTTATACATATGATTGATGAAAAGTTTCTGGTACTAAAAAACAGTATCTCACTGAGTACTACTGTTCAAAGTCTTATCAATCACCTAGGAAGCTTTTTAAATGCAGGTTCTGGTTTGTACACCTGAGTGGGGTCAGAATCCTCCATTTCTAAAAAGCTTTTAGGTGACGAGGGTGACACATTTCTATGGACCACACTTTAAGTAACTGAGTGGTCCAGAGTAAGAGAAATCTCAGCTCTTCTTTAACCAGTTATTATATACAATACAGTATACATGCCAGGATGCACTCTTTCCAGAGATCTCTGTATCTCTATTAATAGTATTTTCTGTGAGGAACTGTTTTTAGGATGGGACATGGTAAAAGCCCCGCTCTTAGACCAGTATGGAATAAGTGGGAGATGACGTCAGAGTGATGCTGGCGAGAATACCATGGTGTTCCTTACTAGTATCTGTAGTTTGCTTGCATTTTGTCTTTTTGTGTTGATTTGTTACAGTGGCAGCTATCATCTTTTAATCAGACCTACTAAGTTTGGAGAGCTTCACACATGACTTTCATCCTCAAAGACAGAAGCAAATTACTTTGCAGCCTCTTAAAAAAAAAAAGAAAATGCCTTACTTCCCCATGTATAAGATGTTCCCATGTATTAGACACACCTTCATTTTGGAGCCCGAAATTTGAAAAAAATATATATTACATAAAGTGATTGAACTCAAGTTTTATTCATCATAAAATCCATACAACTCCTCATCTATGCAAAAAAGTGGGAAATGCAAGTAAAAGAATCTACAACCACTGTATAAAATGCACCCAGTTTTTAGACCCTAAATTTTTTGAAAAAGGGTGCATCCTATACATGGGGAAATATAGTAATTATATATACTTACATGTATAAAATTCATTTAAGATAAGTTTGGTCTACTACTCTATAATGCATTTTTTTTTTTCTGAAAAAGAGCACTCTGCATTGTTAAGGGCAAGAAGACCAGGAATCATAAATAACTTTGATGTTTTACTATAAAATTGTTGGGTTATTCACTTCCAGTTCTAGTTTGCTTTTCTTAAATGGGAAAATATATATATATATATATATATATATATATATATATATATATATATATATATATATATATATATAAATTGCTTGAAGATCAGCAGTTCCAGATCTGTATATAATTACATTTCTAAAAAAAACCTAAATTCATAATGACTTTATATATAAAATGTATACCATATTAATTTAATGAGCAAACCAAATCATACATAATTAATTTTGTGTTCTTAAAAATAAAGTAGCTTTCAATCAATAAAAGTGTAAAATGTGTTGTAAATATACATTTAAAATTTTTTCCTCAACATATATCTCTCACGTCCTTGCTGGTGATCTGGCCACAAAAGTAGGGCGGGCATTTTCAATGCCTCCAGAATTTCTTGAAATAGTTTTATCTCTAGCCAGAAATCAAAGGAAAGTACAGTAGAAGTATTTCTAAAGTGATGGACAATGATCTCCTGCAATGAACAACAACAACAAAAAGATGATACTTATCACCAACACAATTCACTCAGCTGAGATCCACTTTCAGTTTTCCCTAAATCATGTGTAAGAAAAAGGCAGAAAGAAATTATGAAGATACATCAACTCTTCCTTTAAAAGGAAGTAAGTAGTAAAATCTCTGCCAAGTTTCTGTTGCTCTTTTGAACACCTAAGTAAGATTATTTAGAGCAAAATTCCTAGTAAAGATGTCACACCTGTGTATGCAAGAGAATTACGTCCTATTCAAAACTGACACATAATTTAACATTTCTCAAATAGGAAAAAAATCACTGGGAAAATATTTAACCATCTAGGTGCACATGTTTTAGCTATTATTCTCAAAGTGAACTGGGATTTTAAAACTGGCCAAAGGATTTACTTTCCACGCTATATTATTTTCCATATCTTTAAAGTATATTCTAGAGACTACCTAATGATTCCATAATTGTTTTTACCACTGTTCTATAAATCATACATTAAAAATATCAACTTTCATAAGTTATAAAGATATACAGCATTCTTTCTATTCTGATATTGGCTACTCCTTCTGATAGACAGTTTGTGTGTATTTCCACATGGTTCTCTATGTAATGCATGGCAACACTACTTCCTCTGAGGATTTCTTCCATGGATGACTCCATTTAAGGAAGTTTTGTGCCTAATGAACTCTGTTACATCAGTCCTCTCAAGATCTCTTTTGGTGTATATTCTTTGCAGAAGTAACACGTGAAATTGTGTCTTCAGATTGGAGATAAAACTCTGTCTAGAAAAACTCTCCCACCTAATTTAAGAAAAACACTATATTCAGGGGGACAATGAGGAACTTGTCTCCACTGAGGTCACATCTCAGTCCTCAGATAACTAGAACTGGGTAGAAAATCAAATTGTGCAGAAAAAAGGCTTTCTAGTTCTGTGAACCTATAAAATAGAAGTTTCTTGTTCACAGAAAGGCAAATAAAGACAGGTTTAAAATGTATACATACTTTTTTTCACAAATAAGAAATCTCTATGTCAAAATTCTTACAGAATAACAAGTCACTGACTAGAAGTGCTCTTTTAATTTCTTACTAATTTTACCTAATAGTTAAAAAAAATAAACTATGAAATGGTACATCTAAAACTTATTTTTCTAAGACTGTTTTATTCACTAAAGAAGATATATTAGCAATAATAAGCTTATTTAACTTTCTTTTAAAAAAGAGCTAAGTAAAAGATGTCAAGTCAAATAATTGTTTTGTTTTTCGCCAATTATTCCAAAATCAATGTAATTTTTATTCTATTCACCCAAGTTCTTATTGTATATCTATAAATAAGAGCAAGTGTAATTTTTCCAGAAGCCATTCTTACTTTCCAATTAGGTACAATATCTTTTTTCTCTCTCTCCAGTTTACTCTGTAAATGATACTCCTACTCTCTTGTAATATTTGTATCATAACTCCATTAAACAATCAATACCTTGAAGGTGTGTCATAGATCTGATTATTTCATTTTTGTAGTACCTGATTGTGGTAGATTCCACCAATGACCATGATTCATTTCCCCTTCCCTGCACACTCCTTGCTTGGTAACTTTGCATTTCCCTCCCGTCAAGGGCAAATAACATGTCCCGCCAACTGACCTTGCACTCAACCATGAGACTTCATTTGAGCAATTGAAAGTTATCAGACACAGTACAAGCAGGGGCTTAAAACAAACTCACACATGTGGCTTGCTCTCTAGTGTCTCTACCACTGACTTGAAAATATGCCTAGGCTTAGTTGCTGAAGGGTGAGAGGCATATGCATCTGAGCTATGTCATTCAAATCCTCAAGGCCAGTCTAGTTAAAATGATAGTCGGCTGACCTTCAGATTTGGGAAGAAGCCCAGTATAATATAGCAGTGCTGCCTCATTGATCCCAACTTAAAAAAGCTAAGCCCTGAAGAAAAATGAGAAAATAATGTTTACTTTAGTATATGTGCTTCTGAAGCAAGCACAGTAAATGTTTACTTAAGGTCACCAAGTTTTTGGATGGTTTGTTAGAAAGCCACAGGTAACAGATATTTTAGAATATGTTTTAAATAGATTGTACTAAAAATGTGCAATGAAAATAATTTTATTTGGACAATTCACCTTAAAGAACAACATGGAGGTAATAACTAAAAAGAGCCCACAGACCTAACCAAAAATTTGCAAGATTGTAGTTTGAATGAGTTGCGGGTACTGTAATATTGTATGGCTCAGGCACATTCAACTACAGGGATATCCAAGTAACTCTTTCTGACCAGGGTACTCCAACACCTTAAATATGCTCACTGATTTTGTGCATTGGTAGATAACCTAATTAGGGTTACACAAAATTTTTTATTGAGATGTACTTCTCTTTGAGGGTTCAAGAAAATGGAAAATATATACATGCTAAAAGTAATTTTTGCCACTTCAAGGAAGATTTAACAGTAAATCAGATACAATATATGCCCCCAGAAAACTGTTTATAGTCATTGAATGATACTAGTATAAATATGGCTATAGTACGAGAGACTATGATATGTTAGAGAGTTATAGGATATAATGAGAGACAGGAAATACAATGCTCGAAGATAATCAGTGTGAATAAAGATGAGAGACACAAAAGAAATATTTTTAATGATACCATTTGAGGCAGTATATCCAGACTCGATTGAATTGTGTATTTAGTTTTCTAAGCTAATACATTTCCTTCCTTTTCATGAGCTAGCTAGGAAGTAATGAATATTACTGAACTAATGGATGCTTTCCATGAAAATGAACTGAGGTCCCTATTTGCTATTCTTTACACCATAACCAGTTGATAATGTATTATGTGCCAGGCTATAGGGCAACGGGCTAGTCCCTGGCCAAAGTTTTAATTTCAAACCCTTACATTCATTATAAGAGGAAAACATAGACTAGATAAATTTTTTTCTGTAAAAAAATATAAAATATGGGAAAGGTAAAATCAGAGTTCAGCTCTACAGTCATAAAACATAACTGACTGATGCAGGCACGAACAAAATATTTCAACACAATCACTGTACAATCTAGTTATACAGAAAAATATTATAAATCCACCAAATAACTAAAGAATGTAAGGTTACATATCTTAAAGGACTTATTCCTGTACAAGAGAATAAGATAATTGTAAGCCCTTAGTCTCATGGGAGAGAAAATGAAGTAAAATGTAACTTGATGAGGGCTATATAATGGGAATGCAAATATAATATTGGGTCCTGGTGTACAAATCTGATTTCAAATACCTTTCTCTAAATAAAGGATCATGGCTTGAATAAAATCTTATTCTAAGTATGATTATGGTAGGGAATACGCAATATGAGTCTAGAAATGAAAAGTAGTGCCACCCCCAAGCTCATACACACAGATGTGAAAATGTCACAGAGACACAGGAGCCAACTAAAAGACATTCTTTGGTCAAAGCTTGAAAAATTCACACAACAAAAAATATATATTGAGTTATAAAATTAAACATAAAACAAATATCCACTATCTTCCTTTAAACATGTGATTAAATAAAGAAACGAGGAAGAGTAAACAAACAGTCCATAGAGAAGAATTCCAAATAATATATGTAGATAATTCAACTTCAAGGAGATAAAGTATATATTTTTACTCCTTAATTGTGGTCTGCTCATAGAGGCTTCCTGGAAAAGGGTAACAAGTGTAATTTTATAGTGGACACACCTGACAAACTCTACCCACCTCAACAAGGTAATCAAGGGCAACATCACAGTAAGAAGTCATATCGATAGCACATATCCTTGATACCATGTGATGAGATTGTCGCTTTACCTCTGTTATATACCCCCCCAAACCCATAACCCCTGTCTCATTGTGAGAAAAACATCACACCAACCCCAACTGAGGGACATTCTACAAAACACCTGACCAGTGCTCTTCAAAACTGTCAAGATAACAAAAAATAAGGAAACTCTGAGAAACTGCCAAAGCCAAGAAGAGTCTAAAAACACATGACAACTCAATATTCTAGGATTGCTGGGTGGGATCCTAGAACAGGAAAAGAGAAGTTGGGAGAAACGGAGAAAATCTTAATAAAGTATAAACTTCATTTAATAATAATGTGTCAACATTGGCTCATTATTTTTGACAAACATAAAGGAAAACAATGGGAGGTACATGGGAACCCTCTGTACTATTTTTGTAAGTTTTCTGTAAATCTAAAATTATCCTAAAGTAAAAATTTTATATAAAAATATAATGCCAGGAGAGCTCAGAAGAAAGGAATACCATCTGCCTAGGGAGGGATCAGGGGTGGGAATAGTATTTATTTCTTTAGTTTGTTGTCTTCTTTCTTCTTCCTTCCTCTTCCTTCTTCCTCCCATTCTCCTCCCTGTTTCCTTCTGCTTCCCTCTTCCTTCTTCCCTCTCCTTCTTTTTCTCCTCCTTCCTTCTTCCTCCCCCTTCTTCTTCCCCCTTTCTCCCTCCTCCTCCTCCTCCTCCTCCTCTTCCTTCTCCTCCTCCTCCTCCTTCTCCTCCTTTTGTATCCTAGGAAAAGTTCTGAGAAACAGTAATGTTTGAGTTTGGCTTCAAAAGATGAATTGGAACTTGTTAGAAAGAGAAAGTAATTATAAGCAGTAGATATGGGTAAGAACCCGAGGTATTCAGATGAGGACATATTCAGGACTACCAGATTAATGAGGGCTGCTATAAGAAAAGTGGAGAAAAATTTGTGGCTAGAATACAGAAGGCTTTGCATTATATGGTAAGGAGTTTGGATTTTACCCTTGAAAATAGTAGGCTTGACAGATACATTGAAGCAGAGGTGGAGCCTGAATTGGTATCAAAGTCAGTAGTTCTAATGGCACTGGTGGATATGACTGATGCTGGCAGGAACCCGTTTAGGAAGTTGCTACTGTTTTCTGAGTGAAAAATACAGAGCTTGTCAACTGCATGTGTACCAATGGGATAGACTTGGGAGTCATTTTATGAACAGCATCAAGAAGATTTAGTGGCAACCAGAATGTCAAAAGTGAGGGAAGAGAAGGAAAGCTCAAGAGGATTCTGAATTCCCCAGTTTGCTTTACCAGCAAGACAGGACGACAGTCATCTAAAGGAAGAAGAGAGACACTAATGTTTTAAGCTTATAACAATAGTGGTAAAGAAGAGATCACAAAGTCTTAGTACAACAGTCCCAAGACTTGCGTATTTAATATTTGTTTCCATTTTTCTCAGCCTTATTTCTGGGCCTCTATACAGGATAGCACTCACTTTTATTTAATAAATATTTACCTTCCTATAATGAATTTCAATAATTTTTATTTTATTTCTAATTGAGATTATTGAGGTAGCATTGGTTAACAAAACCATACAGGTTTCAAGTGTAGAATTCAACAAAACATCATCTACATACCGCATCATGCGCCCATCACTGCAAGTTCCATCCCTGTTTATAGCCCCTTTGGTTTCTTCCACACCCCCATCCCCTCTCCTTCCTTCTGGGTATCACCATACTATTGTCTGTGTCTATTTTTGTATATAAATATATTTATATATGTGTGTGTGTGTGTGTGTGTATATATATATATATATTTATATATGTATGTGTTTATATATATTAAATATTTTTTACTTAATTCCTTAAACATTTTTCCACCCAGACCTGAACCCTCATCCCCTCTGACAGCTGTGTCTGTTCTCTGTATCGATGCTTCTGTTTCTATTTTGCTAAATTATACTGCTCACAAAAATTAGAGGATATTTATCACTTCATATTCACTTTGAAATATTCTCTAATTTTTGAGAGCAGTTATATTTTGTCCATTACATTTCACATATAAGTGACATCGTATGATATTTG
Organism: Saccopteryx leptura; assembly: GCF_036850995.1. Classification (NCBI taxonomy): domain Eukaryota; kingdom Metazoa; phylum Chordata; class Mammalia; order Chiroptera; family Emballonuridae; genus Saccopteryx; species Saccopteryx leptura. The sequence continues at coordinate 26,489,315 of NC_089516.1, forward strand.
TCTTTCTCTGACTAGCTTATTTCACTTAGCCGGTCCACCCATGCTGTCATGAAAAGTAAGATTTCCTTCTCCTTTATGGCCGAGTAGAAGTCCATTGTGTCAATAGATAGTTTCTAAAGTGACCACATAGGAATAAAAAACTTCATTCTGTCCCCAAAAGTTTGGTCTTCCATGGAGATCAAGAATTACAAAATTTATACAGTATGGTCCTTAATTACAAACATTACTCAAACTTAATACACAGCCTACTTTATGTAAACAGGCAGTACGGTGTCATGATTAAGGACTGGGCCTGGATTACCTGGGTTACTATCATATCACTACTAGTTTGTTAACTTAGGGTTTGTTACCTTATCTCTTATGTGTCTCGCTTTTCTCACATAAATAAGTCGACCTTTATGGGCTACTGAGATGATTGCAACATTTCCAGGAACATATTAATTGCTCACTAAATAGTAGCCATTTATTACTATAGGAATTACTCATCCATAAAATTTCCTTCATTTGGAAGAAAGAAAATTTACAGAAGTAAAAGATGTTTCAAAAATAAATTTTGACAAAGCTTCATAATATAAAATGCACCTGTTATATACATAGAGTTAAATTCTTCTCCAACAGCACTATTTGATAGATAAAATGGGTTGTATTATCTCTAATTTATAGGTATAAAAATTAAAGCTCAGGGTACCTAAGATACAATTCTAAAGTTACAAAGACAGTTAAGTTACAAAGCCAGGTGGAGACCCTACGCTTTCTGTGTCCTGTTCTTGCCAGCATTCTTTCCATGTTAGAAATTTTCCTGTGTTAATAGTAATTGAAGCCTGACTGGTGGTGGTGCAGTGGATAAGAGTTGACCTGGAACACTCAGGTCACTGGTTTGAAAGCCTGGGCTTGCCTGGTCAAGGCACATATGGGAGTTGAAGCTTCCTTGTTCCCACCCGTGTCTCTCCTCTCTAAAAAATGAATAAATAAAATCTCATTTAAATAGTAATTGAAATACAGTAGATTGTATCATTGCTATTTGTTTAGGCAGGTATGGGTTCAGATTCTAGCTTTCCCTCTTATCTGGATGATTTTGGAGGAGTTACTTCTCTAAACTTCAATTATTTAATCTGAAAAATGGGAGATTTGTGTTTTAAAGTGTTTAGGCATTGAAAATAAAAAGCAATGTTTATAAATATCTTGACAAGGTGTTGATATAGGAAGAACCCCTCATAATCTATTTGTAAGTCTTATGTGAGTCTTCTAGCATAAATCTTATCTCTATGGAAGGACATTAATAAATTTGCTGAAAAAGAAGAATTGCTTAGTTCGAAAAGTAAACTATTGCAGCCCAATGCACCAATAAACTTCGCAGAATTAATGTGTTTTCAATTGGCCAGTCACGTATTCTGATTTAGCTATGATAAAGTAATTGGTATTATCACTCTCATTGAGATTATATACAAGAGAATTATGGATAGCTTGTATCCAGGAAAATCACTATGAACATTAAGATCACAAGCTGTACAGTACACGGCCTCCAGTTTGATACAAGAAAACAGTAGAAAAGTCAGTTTGGCTCATTAGCTTCTCAGTTTGTATCACTAGGCATGTTGCCACTGTCTCTTCCTAAATTATCTTACTGTGATGAAACGCCGACTCAGAGGCGGCATCCTGTGCATTATGGTTATACTTATTTCAAGATAATATCTACAACTTCCCTCCAAAAAAAAGACCCATAGAAGTGGGTTTAATTTCATTCTTTTGGCAACTTTAAAAAGTTGCCAAAGTTTAAAAAGTTAAAGCAAAATAGCAGATCAGCACATGATACCTTTCCCTCCTTGATTCATGAAAGATATGGTGAGCACCTTTTATAAACCTGGTATTATGCTACATTTTTAAAATGTTTATTGTATTGATTTTAGAGAGGACAGAAGAGGGAGGGAGAGAGAGAGAGGAATATCAATCTGTTCCTGTATGTGCCCTGACCAGAAATTGAACCAGTAACCTCTGAGCTTTGGGACGATGCTCTAACCAACTGAGCTATCCTGCTAGTGTATGCTACATATTGTTTTAAAGATGCTCAAGACATGTTCCCATCAAAACAGCTCACCACCTAAGTGGGAAGGCAGCCAAAAATATATAAAATGAATGTGTAATAAGAGCTAAGAAAAGTCAACTCAGTTTAGATATGGAAAAGGTTCTCTATGCCATATAAATTTGCATTTATTTGCTTTTGTTTGGTTTTGTTATGTTTTAAAAGCAGGAAAGGGCTTCCATGAATTATCAGAGGTGACACAATCAATTGTTCTCATGTAAACAGTTTGTGTGGTCTTTTTTGTGAGAGTGCATGATCGTAATAGCTGTAAATCTCTGAGCACTCAATGTGGGCCAGGTGCTGTTTGGAGAGAAGCATTTTCTCAGTGGATTCTTACAATATTTCTATGAGGGGCACATCCTTAATACTTCTATATTACAGATGAGTAAACAATGAGTTAAAAAATGTGCTCAAAATCTCATAACTAGAAGATTGGGCAACTAAGATTTAAAAATCACCAGAAGATACAACTCCAACACCAAGTAGTTAATATTCTGGTGGATAGATGATCTTTTCCAAAATGAGTGAATATAAGTGTAAGAAATTAAGCATCGCAAAGGTCATGCTTTCTGAGCTTATAGTTTATTACATGGGAGACCCAGACTGCCCTGGCTCTCCTTGCTTATTCGCCACTAGGAAGAAGTGATACGGCTCTTCCCATTTCCCTCTCTCTTCATCTTCATAGATCTAGTAACAGGCAAAGGAAAAAAATTTAAACTGTGTTATGTTCCTCTAATACCTCATTATCAGCATTAAATGATAACCATGGGTCTTCCATCGATTACTGCTTCCATAGGCTATATATCAGCAAATGTAAAAACAGAGCTCTGTTGTAAAACAAACTTGAAAAATACCTAGACATAACCAGTGTCTTCTCCCAGCAATATTTCTGAGAATATTTAATATATACATTGTGTATTATCAATAGAGGGGATATACAATGCAAAATATTCCAAAATTATTTAACCAAGGAATTTTTATTTCTTCATGGCCATTTGATGAGCCTAGTATTCTATGAGATGCATTTTGGGGGAGATTATTATGGAAAGTTCAATAGCATTTCAGAAAATAATCATCACAACAAGCATTCACATTTCTCTCTCTCTCTCGGGTAAATCAGGTGTCTTTCTATAGGCCTTGTTGCTTAGCTACAAAGTAACCAGAAGAGCTAAATGAATCACCTGAAAATCAAATTATCAATAAAGTACATTATCACATTCTATTATTAGGATAGTCATTTAGCTTTTTTTCATATTAGGAAGAAGGAGTCATATTTAAAACCTGCCAGGTAACACAAGCTTCCTGATAACTTGATTAAATAAGCATTAGAGCACATTTTGGGATTATTGCTTTATTGTAAATAACAGAATTGACAACCATGTTACAGGATCTACATGAACCATTCCTGTAAGAGTGCCTCCCTAGAGGAACTCAAGTAGATACTTACCCAAATACCAAGCAGGTATTTCTAATTTCTGAAAGGGGAAAAAGGCTATCGGAAGCTTTATCTTACATGCGGGATATGAACTGTTTGCTTCCATTAACTTTTTATTTTTAACTTGTCAGCCATGTTTCCCTTTAAAAAATATTTTATGGTTCCAATATAAAACAATTAGATTCTATCTATCTATCTATCTATCTACCTGTCTATATCTATCTATCTTTCTATCTTTCTATCTATCTATCTATCTATCTATCTATCTATCTATCTATCTATCTCTATCTAATCTATCTATGCATGCTAGTTTGATCATTTCCACCCATCCTGTATTTTACCAAAATTTCTTAGCTCGGTACCTAACACAGAATAGATGCCTAATTTACATTGATTGAAATAATGTATTAATTTGTACTTTTCCAAGAGAAAACAGAACCTAAACTACTATTAATCAAATGCTTTTTCCCTCTTCTTTTTTTTGTGTGTGTGTGTGACAGTGACAGAGAGATAGACAGAAGGACAGATAGGGACAGAGAGGAAGGGAGAGAGATAAGAAGCATCAATTCTTCATTGTGGCCCCTTAGTTGTTCATTGATTGCTTTCTCATATGTGCCTTGACCAGGGGCTACAGCAGAGCCAGTGACCTCCTGCTCAAGTCAGAGGCCTTGGATTCCAGCTGGTGAGTTCAAACCAGATAAGCCCACACTCAGGTCAATGACCTTGGGGTTTTGAACCTGTGTCCTCTACGTCCCAGTCCAACACTCCATCCACTGTGCCACCGCCTGGTCAGGCTGCTTGTTTCCTTTTTTTTTCTCTTCTATTTACACTACCCTGTCCTCAATTCTCACACCTCTTATCAAAGTGCTTCATTATTCTCTACATTCAGTCATATCTTTAATAATGCTCTCAGCTTCTGCAAATAGTCATCACCATGGACAAAACTGTTTAAACACTAGTAATAGCAGCATTCTACATAAGAGCCAAGAACTTGACACAATCCAAGTATCCAACTGTTGCATGGATAAGCTTACATAAAAAAGAATGAAGCATATGCTACAACATAATGGAACTAAAATCTTATGCTAAGTGAAAAATGCCAGCCACAAAAGATCACACATTTTATGAGTTCATCTATGTGGCACGTTCAAAGAATGGAAAATTGTAGAAATAGCAAGTAAATTAGTGGCTGCCTAGGGCTTGAGGTGGAAAACGGAATAGTTGTCACTGAGCATGTGGTGACAAAAACACTGTAAAACATTCTTGTAGTTATGGTTGGACAACTTGCTAAATTGACTAAATATGATTGGATTGTACATATATATTAATATATTTTATGACATGTAAATTATACCTGAAAAACATTGTTTAAAAATACCACTACTACTAAACTTTCTCAAAATGAAGCTCATTCCCATCACCATCAGCTCAGGATCTAACATATCTTGGTTTCACACACTTCTTTTCCTACAGAAACATTCATTCTGTACCAGAAATGCTTTTGACATTATTATTATTTCCAGCAACTATTTGGGATTTGTGATAACTATTTTAGAAGCACTCACTTAAAGAATATGCTTTGACCATCAGGAGATATTCATTTTCAACATAGCTGACTGCATTACCTCAGACTAATTCCTTTTTGTTTATTTTTTTATTCTGAAAATATATGATGCCCTGTATTTATATAGTATTTAAATACCGGTATTTACTTTCAAATTGAATGTCTTCTAAATATAGATTACCTACAGTTAAACTATTTAAATAATGTTCTGAGATGATTATTACTCTGAGGAGGCTTTTAAGCAAAGTTAGTTTAGTTCCACTTGATTTTGTTCAAATGAACTGGAAATTGACAGCTATATTGCCCCACTGTACATACTCCAAGTCTTCCCATACATTTTTAGAAACAAATTTAAATGTGTACATTCTTCACCATTCCTGTGATTCGAGTTTTCTTATCAGGAAAAACTGGGATGCAGTTGTCCTTTGGTAGGTTATTTTCCTACAAATGCTCATCTCACTTATAAAATATTTTCCCACCTGATTTTTTGAAACTCTTCTTAGCTAAGTTAATATTGACACATGCAATCATCTAAAGGTTTTTCTGATAGTCTCTGATTACTTTTATAGATTAAAAAAAATTTTAGGTTCTGGCTGGTGGCTCAGTGAACAGAGTGTCATCCCAGCATATGGATGTCTTGGGTTCCATTTCTAGTCAGGGCACACAGGAGAAGTGACAATCTGCTTCTCTCCTCCTCCCTTTACCCCTTCTCTCCCTTCTTTCTCACTTTCCTTCTTTCCCTCCTGTAGCCAATGGCTCAATTGGTTTGAGTGGCCCCGGGTGCTAAAGATAGCTCGGTTGGTCTTGGCGTTATCAGCCTCATGAATTAAAAATGGCTTGGTACTTGCATCGGCCCCAGATGAGGTTGCCAGGTGGATCCCAGTCAGGGTGCTTGAGGGAGTCTATCTCCCCTCCTCTCATCTAAAAAGAAAATTATTAATTTTAGAAAGAGAGGAAAGGAGAGAGAGGGAAAAGGAGAATGTGTGAGAAAGAGAGACAAGAACATCAATGTGTTCCTGCATGTGCCCTGACTGGGATCGAACTGGTAACCTCTGTAGCCTCTACACTTTGAGACAAAGCTTTAACCAACTGAGGTATCCATCCAGGGAACTGAGAATTTTTAAACAAAAGAGTTAATTTCCAATTCAACCTAAGTTAGCAAATTAATATCAAGTGACCTTTATCTTTAAATTAATAAATCCATACAACTTGGAGGTTAACAAAACCACATCTTATAAAGGAGTCACTTAGCTTTCTTATGGTATAATATTAGGCTGAATTCTTATTTATCTTTGAAACTCTGCCTTTTGTTCCTTGATACTAACGAATCTTTAAGTTGTAAAAGAACCTGTGAAATCCAAAAAGGATCAATAAAAAAAGTGGCTGAGAATATAAACTTGATGCCAACCTAGAAAGGTCAAATCAAATAAAGTATTTAAATGATACCCTGGAAAGGTTTTTATTATCTTTGAGTTCTAAGTCATTTGTAAAATATGTTAATTAAAATAAGGAACAAATAAGATAACATGTCAAATATTTTACATGTTGCCTGATAAACAATAAGCAGTCAATAAATGAGCAAGCAACTTAATAATCCTTTATTTGCCCAATAAATACCAAGTAATTCTAACTAACCTAGAATAATGGTGACAGTATGAGCTATTTTTCTTATGATTTTCTACTTCACCTTGGACAACATAAAGAACACTGAACTTAGCAAATATTTCTGAACAGTATTCTCAAACTTTATCCAAACCATTTATTGAAAAATCATTGGTAAATGATTGTCATAAATGGACAAAAAGCTAAAGATTATCTTTCATAAGTAAAAGGCACCCTTCAAAAAGAGCCTCTAAATCAGAATATGAAATTAGATAAGATCACCAGATGATTTTTATTTTTATTTTTAAAAATATTTTATCTATTTATTCTAGAGAGAGGAGAGAGGGGAGAGAGAGAAAAGAGAGGAGTGAGAAGAGAGGGAAGAGGAGAAAGGGGAGAAGTGAGAGAGGAGAGAAGAGGAGAGAGAGAAGATGAGAGGAGATGAGAGGAGAGAGAGAAGGGGGGAGGAGCAGGAAGCATCAATTCCCATATGTGCCTTAACCAGTCAAGCCCAGGGTTTCGAACTAGCAACCTCAGTGTTCCAGGTCTACAACCCACCCACTGTACCACCACAGGTCAGGCACCATATGATTTTTATAAATATTGAGGATCAATAAGCACTAGTGTAAAGTACAGGGATTCTGAATTAGAGTTCTCATGATTTCATCATTTCAGCTTCTGCCTCTTCCTTACTCAAGGACAACTACGTCAACTCCAATGACTTTTAGATATTATAGTTAACAATAAATGGTGATATTTTGTTTGTTCACAACTTTGTTCACCGTATTTTGCCTTATAATTTAGGAATCGTTAATCATATGCTTCAGGGAACATATTAATAGAAATACTCAGCATTTTTTCTTTTATTCAGTGAGAGAAGGAGAGGCAGAGAGACAGACTCCTGCACGTGCCCTGAGTAAGATACACCCAGCAAGCCTTCTAGGGGGCAATATTCTGCCCATCTAGGGCCATGCTTGCAACTGAGCTCCTTTTTAGTACCTGAGGTGGAGACAAGGAACCATCCTCAGTGCCTGGGGCCAACTTGCTCCAATAGAGCCATGGCTGCAGGATGGGGGGAGAGAGAGAAGAGATGGGGGAGGGGAGGGTTAGAGAAGCAGATGGGCTCTTCTCCTGTGCACCTAACTGGAAATGGAACCTGGGACATCCACACGCAGGGCTGATGCTCTAACACTGAGCCAAACAGCCAGGGCCTATTCAGCAATCTTTAAAAGCCACCATTTTATTCCTTACTCTTTATTTTTCTGTAACTTAGACACTCAATAAAACATTTCAAAAAAAATTCCAAGCTGCTACCAGGGACTGAATGTCATGACATATTGTGTACGCCTTCTCCAGCCACTAATTTTATTTTATGATTAAAAGTTCCTGTGAATGATATTCCTGACAACCATAAAGAAATGAGCAAGAGCAGACTCTCATTTCCTGACCTGTTATCATAGTGCACGTGGAATATACACACATGTACAGCAACGTTTCATGTGAGGTAACAAATATATGGCTTTAAGATGTTCATTCAAATAGGCTACGTATTTATGATGTCTATCTGCTGAAAATAATACACTGACCCAGTTAAATCATCCACTGCTTCAAAGATCATATTAGAATTATTAATGTGTTTTATACACCCTTTATTTCTAAAGCTGAGGGGAAAGTTTTCACTTTCTAAATCAATTGTTTATAATATTGGTTTAATTGTCCAACTAAATATGTATTAAAAGCTATGTGATTAAGTTCTCTAAGCATCTTATGAGAAAGCAAATGAATCCTAATTCAGAATCTCTGTACTTTTCACCCGTGCTTATCGATTCTCAATGTTCATAAAAATCATATGGTGATTGTATCCAATTTCATATTCTGATTCAGTAAGTTTGGGTCAGGCCTGAGATTCTACACTTCTAACAACCTCCCTGGTGATGTCAAGATATCAATTTATAGAATATACTTTGCATAGAACGGGTCTAAACTTAACATCATCTTGACAAGGCAAGCCTAAAATTCAAAATATAATTTAGAGATTCCATTATAATAAAAATATTAAATCCTGACGGGACATAAAAGAAAAAAAAAAAGAACTTAGTGATAAGGCAATAACACTGTATGCTACCTCTGCTGGCCTTATTATAGCTTTTGTCCCCTCTCTGACCACCCGCAGCTCATCTTAAATCCATTCTGCAAACTCAATGTAAAGCAGGATCAGATTTGGAGGGGAGGGGGCTGCAAACCTAAATGGGGATCCAGTTTACACCGTTATTTACATTAACCTCTAACATTTCTGTCAATTATGAATGTAAACAACATAGTTGTCTAACAGCAGTGTCTATAATTATATCAGTAAAAAATATCATAGACATAATAAAATTTATGGGCTATTTCAAAACTATGACAGTTATTAAATTTATGAGTGGCTAGATCTAGTTATATAATAATAAAAGAGTATTTGTCATTATATTACAAACTTGTTTTGATATTCTTCTAACTGGCTCTGGCCAGTGGCTCAGTGGATACAGCATCAGCCTGGCATATGGATGCCCTGGCTTCAATTCCCTGTCAGGGTACACAGGAGAAGCAACCATCTGCTTCTCCCCGCCTTCCTCTCCCCCTTCTCTCCCTCCTTCCCCTCCTGCTGCTAGTGGCTCGATTGGTTTGAGAGTGGCCCTAGGTTCTGGGGACAGCTCAGCTGGTCAGAGCATGTCAGCCTCGGGTGCTAAAAATAGTTCGACACTCAATCATAAGCCTTAGACAGGGCTGCCAGGTGGATCCTGGTTGGGGTGCATGTGGGAGTCTGCCTCACCATCACCCCTCCTCTCAACCAAATTAAATAAGTAAATAAAATATTATTCTAACTAACTCTAAATGTATTACTTCACAATTTCTTTTATAAGCCTTCGCATTTTATTTTATGCACTTAAAAGCATTTTTCTTAGGAGAAATTCCTGGGTGTTACCAGATTGCTAAAGGAATTCATGTCACAAACAATCCTCTCAAACAAATAATCTACTTCCTTTGTATCTCGTCTAATCCTGATTAGATTATAATTCTCCCAGCAACAATCTGATTGTCCCTCACAGATTTACAGATTGAACAAGGATTTTGCCCTTAATTCTCCAATAGAACCCTTTAAATACTGGCATCATTATGCTTATCACTTTTTTTTGAAAGTATACATCCTGCCTGACCAGGCAGTGGCACAGTGGATAAAACATCGGACTGGGACGCAGAGGACCCAGGTTCAAAGCCCCAAGGTCACCAGCCAGAGCACAGATTCATCCTACTTGAGTGTGGGCTCACCAACTTGAGCGTGGGGTCGCTGGCTTCAGCGTGGGATCATAGACATGATCCCATGGTTGCTGGCTTGAAGCCCAATGTCGCTGGCTTGAGCAAGGGGTCACTTGCTCTGCTGTAGCCCCCCCAGTCAAGGCACATTTGAGAAAGCAATCAGTAAACAATTAAGAAGAATAAGAAGCCGCAACAAAGAACTGATGCTTCTTATCTCTCTCCCTTCCTGTGTCCCTCTCTCTCTCTGTCACACACACACACACGCACACACACGTATATATCCTTGCATATATTACTACTCCAAAAGTGCCAAAGGGAAAGCAACATGACTATTCTTCAGGTATATTTCACATCTGGCACATAATAATCACTTCATATATTGCTGTTGAACAGTATACACAAGGAAATAAAATGATGCAAAAAGGATGCACAGAAATTGAACAGGGTGCAGAGGAAGACTTCCCAGGAAGAAACAGCATACTTAGGATGGCCTCTGCAATACAGAAGTGTATCATATCAACACAATGTATACCTTAAAGCTGTACAATGCACAATGTTATGTATCAATTGTATCTCAACAAAGCTGGGGGGAAAAAGAAGGTATGAAGAACAGTGTTAAGGCAGGCCTGCTTGACAGATCAATAATCTATTTATATAATTAGAGAAGTGGAGGCAAGTTAATTGGGTCCCACTGAAAGTGAAAAGTCTTTTTTTTTTTTTTTTTTTTTTTTTTTTTGTATTTTTCTGAAGCTGGAAATGGGGAGGCAGTCAGACAGACTCCCGCATGCGCCTGACCGGGATCCACCCAGCACGCCCACCAGGGGACGATGCTCTGCCCATCCCGGGCGTTGCTTCTGTTGCGACCAGAGCCACTCTAGCGCCTGAGGCAGAGGCCATGGAGCCATCCCCAGTGCCCTGGCCATCCTTGCTCCAATGGAGCCTTGGCTGCGAGAAGGGAAGAGAGAGACAGAGAGGAAGGAGAGGGGGAGGGGTGGAAAAGCAGATGGGCGCTTCTCCTGTGTGCCCTGGCCGGGAATCGAACCCGGGACTTCCACATGCCAGGCCGACGCTCCACCACTGAGCCAACTGGCCAGGGCCTGAAAGTGAAAAGTCTTAATTGGGTTCTAAGTGTTTCTTTCCTCTCATAACAGATCCTTTATCTTCACTGAATCCTACACAGGAGTTAAACAAGAAAGGGAGCTCCTTACGAATTCATTTTAATTAGGCAAACCTACTCTATGAAGAGCTAGAAATTTGTTAAACCATTTGATGAATAAAAGGCAGAGATTGCTTTATACTTTTTCTAGGTAACAGTTTAACTTCAAAGTTTCCAGATGTGCTGGAAATACAATTGCTTACTAGGACTCCCTTTATTATGCTGACTCACTCAGTTGCAAGACCTTTAGCATGCTAATCATTTGAGAATATATTCTTGAGTCTAAAAATAAATCAGCAAAAGTTTACCAAATGCCAAACCAATGTTTTAATGTACAGGTAATGATTTCAGGGGAAAACGTGCATTTAACTATCACTAACAATTCATGCACTAGAAAAGTTGATGTAAACTCAGAAAAATTTTCTCCAACACCATTTTTATGACCCTCTTCCAGCCACCAGTTTCTGAAACAGCCATCCAACTGGTCTTTCTTATTATTCCCTTGCCTCTTTTCATCTCTCCCAACTCAGTATCTAGGGTTATTCATGAAAAATATAAGGCTGATAATGTCGTTCCTTAACTCAAAACTTGCCAATGATTTCCCCATTCAATCAGAATAAGTCAAAATATTTAAAATGTCTACCCAAAGCCCTATGATATATGACCTCCTATTACCTCTTGATCTCATCTCATCTCCTTTCATTTCCCCTTACATCACGCTTCTTCAAGCAAAATGATCATCTTGTTGCCCCTTGAACCCACCAGCTTGCTTCTGCCTAGGGTCATTTCTCTACCTGTTCTCTCTCTATACAAAGAGTTTCTTCCCTCTGATCTCTTCACAATTTCCTCCTTCACTGACTTCACGTGTTTGCTCAAAAATCACTATTTGAATAAACCTTCCCGAAAACATAGTTTTTAAAAAGTTATATGGCTAACTTATGGTGCCACAGTAGATAAAAGCATCAGCCTGGAATGCTAAGGTCACAGGTTTGAAACTCTTGAGCAAGGCCATACAAGAAGCAATTACTACAAATGGATGCTTCCCTCTCCTCCCTTTTCTCTTTCTCTCCTCTCCCTAAAATTAATAAAATTTTTAAAAATATTATATTATGCTCATCATCCCTGGGATCCCTTATCCACCTCCCTGCTTTAATTTTTTCTATAGTACTTATCAGTAATTGAGATTTCATCTATATTATTTGGCAAATGTCAACCTTATTCTACATGAATATAAGCTTCATGGAACATATTTTTTTCTTTTTATTGTTGTTTACTGATGTAGCCCCAAAATCAAGAGGAGTGTCTGTTCTCTACAATAGACACTATGTATATACTTTTTTCTTCATAGAAATGAGGGAAGGAAATAAGTAAGAAGGAAATAGAGTTACATGTGTGAAGCAGTGACATATACATGACTATAAAATATCTATTGCCCTGAACCAGCAGTGTTGGCCTGGGACACAGAGGACCCAGGTTTGAAACCCTGAGGTCACCAGCTTGAGTGAAGGCTCATTGGGCTTAAGTGTGGGCTCACCAGCTTGAGCATGGGATCACAGACATGACCCCATGGTCACTGGCTTGAGCAAGGGGTCACTGACTGGGCTAGAGTTCCCCAGTCAAGGAACATATGAGAAAGCAATCAGTAAACAACTAAGATGTCACAACAAAGAATTGATGCCTCGTATCTCTCTCCCTTCCTGTCTATCCCTGTCTGTAACCTCCTTCCTTCTCGTTAAAATAAAATAAATTATTGGTTCTGTAGAAAAGTCCTTTGAAATCTTTATGATAGTGATTTCACTGATTCTATAGATGGCTTTAGGTAGTACTGACATTTTAACAATATTAATTCTTCTAATTCATGAACATGAGATAACTTTCCATTTATTTCTAATTTCTTCAATTTATTTTATCAATGTCTTGTGGTTTTTAGAATAAAGATCTTTCACCTTCTTGAATTTATTCAAAAGTATTTTATTTTTGATATTATAAATGAGATACTTCTTTTACAGAAAACATGTTTTTAGTGTATAGAAACATTATTGATTTTTGTATGTTAATTTTGGGTCCTGCAACTTACTTAATTTATTAACTCTAAGTTTTTTGGTTGAGTCACGAGAATTTCCTATATATAAAATTATTTTGTCCTCAAAAAGAAACAAATTTATTATTTTCCAATTCTGATACCTTTTCTTTTTTCCTTGCCATATTATTGGTCTATTTATCACATATCGTACGATGTTGAATAGGAGTGAAAAGAGTAGACATCATTGTGTCATTCCTGCTTTGGGAGGAAATGCTTTCCATTTTTATCATTGACTATGATGTTAGCTATAAACTTGTCATATCTAGCAAACCACTTATATCATAGGAATGTCAACTTTATTGCTTGAACAAGTAATATTTATTTATTTATTTATTTATTTATTTATTTATTTATTTATTTATTTTTACAGAGACAGAGAGAGTCAGAGAGAAGGATAGACAAGAACAGACAGACAGGAATGGGGAGATGACAAGCATCAATCATCAGTTTTTCATTGCGCATTGCAACACCTTAGTTGTTCATTGATTTCTCATATGTGCCTTGACTGCGGGCCTTCAGCAGACCGAGTAACCCCTTGCTCAAGCCAGTGACCTTGGGTCCAAGCTAGTGAGCTTTGCTCAAACCAGATGAGTTCACGCTCAAGCTGGCGACCCCGAGGTCTAGAACCTGAGTCCTTCCGCATCCCAGTCCAACGCTCTATCCACTACGCCACCACCTGGTCAGGCTTGAACAAGTAATATTTAATGTGCCTCTTAAATACTGTAAAAATTAAATGGGCCTCTTTGACTAGTAATTTGAAAATTCCCATGCCTATTGAGTTCATAAACATAAGAACACAAAAATAGTTTTAAATCATGTATCTACATGTGACAAAAAAGACATCTATACTATTTATTTTCTTAGCTCTAAAATTAAGGTTCATTATTTTTTAAAAAAGATGTATAGTTTCCAGGTCCATCCATGTTGTTGCCTGGAAACTATGATGTTAAGTGAAATAAGCTAGGCAGAGAAAGAAAAATATATGACCTCACTCATTTGAGGAATCCAAGGAACAATGTGAACTGAGGAACAGAATTAAACCTGAAGAGAAGGGGGGAGGGAGCTGTTGGGAGGGGGCAAGGGAGATGTTGAGGGGAATACGAGGGAGGAGGAATGCAATCGGGGCAATACTAGAATCTATGTAAACACAATAAATTAAATATATATATATACTTTTGAAGATATATCAAGAACATAAAAATGTATATAATACTAGATAAAAAGTGTAGACATAGTGATCTTAAATATACAAAAATGTGCCTGCAAATAAAAAAGACTTATTTTCAAAAAGATTTAGTAAGAAAAAAAAAGGATGTATAGAACAGGTTGGCTGAGTATAGGTTTCCACCGACTGCTATATCCACAGATTGGCCTAATACCCACTGATTTTCTCAAAATTAAACAGTTGGATCCTAGAAAATGACATCTTCCTCACTGCAGGAAGATGATTCCACCAACCTTCTTTCTCACTCAGTCTCTGATATTCTCTTGTATCATTGGCCTAATTTCATTCAATTAAAATGAATTTCCCTATAAGAACACTTTACAGAGTTGTTCATAGTCTTCTTTGTACTTAGTAAAATAAAAAATAAAATCATTTATGTGGTATCATTATTCTGCTTTGACTTTGTATAAATTTTTAAATTGATCAGTTTACTGTGAACTGTACACACACACAGACCTGCAGCTCATGCGAGTATGTTGTTAGAGTACCTCCCTAAACCCATCTCCCTGAAAGGAAACCTCTTATCTGGATAATGACTGACAAACTGAAAGCATTTTATCCATCTGCTATCCATTTAGATTAAAGAAATATCAAAACTCCAATTCAGGGACTGGTATAGTCCAGATATCTGAAAGTACATTTCTAAATTCCAAAAAGTTTAAATTCATTTTGGAACTAATTTCCGGAGTCAATAACCTCTGTTTTCTATCCCTCCTTAGATTCTGCTTGCTTTTTATTAAATGTGCTTGCTTCCTTCTCATCAGACCTTTCAAGCATAAACATTCCTCTCAGAAGGCAGGAGTTTGGCTTTTAAAACACGTACAAATAGAAAAACATGTTACAAGTGCATCTGATTAACCGATTAAAACTTTTTAAATAAAGTACCCATATATAAAAATGGTTACTAGGGATTAGAAGGGGAAACAAGGAAGTAAGAAAAAAGAGAATGTTCATATAATGAATGTATGTCTATACATATAACACTTCTAGCATGTGCTAACTCAAAAGAACATGGAGATAACAGGATATTGGAGTAATAAGTACTTAGTCTGAGCTGACCTAAAACAAAAATTGGAATGTATATAATTGATTTGAGAAGTACCGAAAATTCCAGCTGACTAGTGGAAGAAAAAAAAAATTAAGGAAGGATATAATAATAAGTAAGATATCAGAGTAGTTGAACTAAAATTAATGCTCTGAAAAAGGTGTCAAACTTACATATCAGAACGTTTGCACTGGAATCCTTAGGGGACTTTCGAGTACAATTGGTTGAAGTTGCGCAGGGCATTAATTCCCTAGCATTTCTGATTTGCTACATGTGTGAACAGAGCCACCTTCTGGGGTTCCCAGGGGTAGGAAATTAGGCACAGAGATGGAGATACTGAGATAAGGGCACTGACAGGGAGGGGGAAATTCACAGAGTAGGAAAACAGCTGCATCTTAAAGGATGAGTTAAGAAGAGGTTACTATTATATGTACAGAAATGGGGTAATCAATGTATGGGGAAAAGGCATAGAAAAGTGTCATAAAGGCAGGGTTTTCAGTGTTTTCTTTAATGATTGGTACTCTGAGTCCCTGGAAACCCTTCAGACTGAGAATACTGAGCACTTGGGCACATAGATTGAAAGGGTTTTCTACATTATTTATCTCTGCAGTACAGACAAGTGTGGCCCCTATTATTTTTCTAAAGCCCGTATCATATTCAAGGATTGATGGACAATATTGTAAAGATAACCATTATCCCCAAATTGATCAACAGATTCAATACATTTCCAATCAAAATCTTAGCAGGCATTCTTTTAGGGGGGTGGTAAAAATTGACAAGTTCATTCTAAAATTTATACAGAAAAGCAAGGGACCTAGACTAGCTGAATCAATTCTGAAAAAGAATAAATTTGGAGGGCATATGCCTCTTGGTTTTAAGATGTATTATAAAGGTACCATAGGCAAAGCAGTATAGCACTGAACTAAAAATAAACATATAGATCATTAGAACAGAATGTAGAATCAAGAAACGGAGCCACACATCCATAGTATATTGATTTTCAAAATATTTGCCAAGGTAGTTCAATGGAGAAAGAAAATTCTTTTCAATAATTTGTAGAGGAATAACTGAATATTTGTGTGGGAAAAATTCATGTTGACTCTTTCCTCAGATCGAAAGCAAAAAATCCATTCAAAAGAATTATAGAACATAAAATTTCTAAAAGAAAATCTAAGAGAAAATTTTTATGACGAATGGCTAGGCAAAGATTCCTTTGACAAAGAAACAAATAAAAAAACACAGACAATTAAAAAATGATAAATTAGAGCTGTTGAAAATTGAAAACTTTTGCAAAAGATATCACTAAAGTTTAAAGACGACCAAAAAAATGGCAGAGTAGGAAAACAGAAGTTCTGCTCCTCCAGAAAAGCAACAACAGTGGAAACAAAAACTAGGCAATAACTATCATATTCAGCTTTCTTAATTCTGGAATAATCTTATTTCAGCAACCAGGGGGAAGTTTATTCAAAAAAGGGGTTTGATTTATGGTAAGAACAACAAATTTTATGGTGTTTGACCTCACAACAGTCTCATAACCTACTCCTCAGCCTTGCAGTAGGCTCAGTGCACAATCTGGCCCCAAATGAAGCAGAAGAAAATTCACAAACAACTGGATCTCTCTCTTGCGACCTTCCGGTGGCTCTCTGAAAGACCTGCTCAGAGCCCTGGCCAATTGGCCCAGTGTTAGAACATCAACCTGACATGTGGAAATCCCAGGTTCGATTTTTGGTCAGGGCACACAGGAGAAGAGACCGTCTGTTTCTCCCCTCTCCCTTTCTATCTCTCTCTCTTCCCCTCCCGCAGCCATGGCTCAACTGAGTTGAGCACATTAGCCCAGGGAACTAAGGATAGCTCCATGGAGCCTCTGCTTCAGGTGCTGAAAATACAACTTGGTTGTGAGCATGGCACCAGATGGGCAGAGCATCGGACCCAGAAAAGGGTTGCCAGATGGATCCCAGTTAGGGTGCATGAGAGAGTCTGTCTCTATCTCCCCTCCTCTAATAATAATAATAATAATAATAACAACAACAACAACAATAACAACAACAACAACCTGCCAAAGACTTGTCTTTATTTTTCTTAACTGTGAATTGGTCTAGTACTAATGTTATATCCCAAAAGTTGCTGGTCAAAAAAAATGTATAAGTTAATGTTAAGTTGCTGCTGTCTGAAGTGATAGATAATATTTGGGGCAGACCATAGACAAAATACTATCTTGGTAAGAAAGGATAGGGAAGAAAAATTACATAAGGTCTTGAAAAGCTCAAATAAATTCCTGGGAATCGATAAGTCCATGCACCTGCTCATATTCTATATGTGCTCACATCCAGAAAAGGCCGTAAGTTCTAACCCACTGCTGACCTTGACTCTCTACAAAAGCAGGATATTAAGGCAAAAGCACGGTTATAATCTCACTGGCTATATGTTGAAAGCATTCTCCAATTCAAATGGCTAAAATCAGGAAGGAGAGTGCAGATATAACCACTGACCTTACAGATATAATATTAAACATAAACTTAAATTAAGATCTATAATTCAACTTAAGTATATATCCATGGTAAAAGAATGCACATGTCTACACAAAATCCTGCAGCAGTTTTTTAATAGCCCAAAATGTGAAATACCTCAAATGTGGTAAATTTATTAATAGATAAAAAATATATCAAATCAATAAAATGGAATAGCAATTATGGAATAAATCTCAAAATATATATTGCTAAAGAAAAAAACCACATACAGAAGATAACACATTAGATGAGTAATTTTAAGTTATATTTTAAAAACAGCAAATCAAAGCAAAGATACAGAATATCAGTGATTGGCTATGGCTATAACTAGAAGTAGAGATTGAGTGGAAAGTAGCAGAAGAAAATGTGGGGGTGGGCTGATAAAATATGTTAAAATATGATTTTGTATTGTTTCAGGTGTACAGCATAGTGATTAGACAATCATATGCTTTGAAAATAGTTCCCCTCAATATTTCCAGTACCCACTAAACATAGTCACTATAATATTAACTGTATTCCCTATGCTGTACTTTATATCCCTGTGACTATTCTGTAACTACCATTTTGTAATTAGTCCCTTCACCTCTTTCATCTAGTCCCCAATCCTACTCCCCTCTGGGAATCACCAGCCAGGTCTCATTGTCTATGAGTCTTTCAATTTTGTCTGTACATTAATTTTGTTCTTTAGATTCCACATATCAGTGAAATCATATGGTGTTTGTTTTTTGTTTTTATATTTAAGTCTGAATGATGTTTTATTTTTAAAAAATGACCAGATTCCCTCTGTTACATCCATCTAACACTCACTCTTGTTTTAAAAATTAATTTTAATGGGGAGACATTGATAAATCAGGGTACATATGTTCAAAGAAAACATCTCCAGGTTATTTTGACATTTGATTATGCTGCATTCCCATCACCCAAAGTCCAATTGTCTTCCGTCACCTTCTAACTGGTTTTCTTTGTACCCCTCCCCTCCCCCAACCCCTTCCTTCTCCTTCCCCCACCCTGTAACCCCCACTCTTGTCCATGTCTCTGAGTCTCACTTTTATGTCCCACCTATGTATGGAATCATATAGTTCTTAGTTTTTTCTGATTTACTTATTTCGCTCAGTATAACGTTATCAAGGTCCATTCATGTTGTTATAAATGATCCGATGTCAGCATTTCTTATGGCCGAGTAGTATTCCATAGTATATATGTACCAAAGCTTTTTAATCCACTCATCCACTGACGGACACTTGGGCTGTTTCCAGATCTTTGCTATTGTGAACAATGCTGCCATAAATATGGGGGTGCATTTCTTCTTTTGAAACAGTGCTATGGTGTTCTTGGGATATATTCCTAACAGTGGTATAGCTGGGTCAAAAGGCACTGAGAATAATATCTAGGTCCATCTATGCTGTTGCAAATGGTAAGATTTTATTCTTTCTCATGGCCAAGGTTTTAAAAATTATTATTGTGCTGCTTGGATTATGTCTTTATTACAATACTTCACTGAGCTATGCATTCAAAAGACATGAAATGTATGGTATGTAAATTATACTCCAATAAAACTATAAAGAGTACCATTTCATAATTTCTCTCATGATTTACAGTATACCTTTGCACAATGTGAATTTACCACTATTCCAATCAAGAGATGGAATTTACTTCTAATCTTTGGTTTTTTATTTGACCATGGGATTTGTTTGGTCAATGAGATAACAAAAGTGACATATTCAGAGAGTTGAAAAGTTCTTCTTCATTTGGAATGGCCCTAAAGTTACTTCTGGGAATTCTGAGGTCACCATGTGAATGAGTCCAGGTCATACTTCTGGGGGATAAGATCATCTAGATCTCTGAGTTAGGGGATTGCAGATGTCAACCATTCTGTACAGCTAATTTGGAAAGGAAAATATATCACTAGCTTCTAAAAAGTTACTTGAAATTATGCATTAATAATATCATTATTCTCCCAGTAGTATCCCCTAATTTTCTTGATGGGAAGGGACTTTGTGTAAATATAACAGCATTTTTATCCACTCATCTATTGACAGGCACTATAATAGTATAGTGACTACAGGAGGGAATGGGGGGTGAGAAAAAGAAGAAGAGGGTAAAGGGGGAATGAATGATAATTGAAGGCTTGAGTAGGGGTAGTGAATGCATGATGCCATGTACAAGTGATGTATTATGGAAGGGTACACTTGAAACCTATGTAACTTTATTAACCAATGTCACTCCAATAAAGTCAATTATAAAAAAGGGAGTTTGGTCAGGTTACTCCTATTTTTCTTCCCTACATCATGCTTATTGGAGTGTATTTTACAAAAAAATTCATGCTTTTTAGATGCAATGTCCTATGAGATCCAACAAAATGTATTCAGTTCCATAACTTCCACAAAATTCAAACTATAAAATATTTTCATCACCTCAAAACATTGTCTTGTAGCCCTGGCCGGTTTGCTCAGCGGTAGAGCGTCGGCCTAGCGTGCGGAGGACCCGGGTTTGATTCCCGGCCAGGGCACACAGGAGAAGCGCCCATTTGCTTCTCCACCCCTCCACCGCGCTTTCCCTCTCTCTCTCTTCCCCTCCCGCAGCCAAGGCTCCATTGGAGCGGGGATGGCCCGGGCGCTGGGGATGGCTCTGTGGCCTCTGCCCCAGGCGCTAGAGTGGCTCTCGTCGCAACATGGTGACGCCCAGGATAGGCAGAGCATCTCCCCCTGGTGGGCAGAGCGTCACCCCTGGTGGGCGTGCCGGGTGGATCCCGGTTGGGCGCATGCGGGAGTCTGTCTGTCTCTCCCTGTTTCCAGCTTCAGAAAAATGAAAAAAAACAAAACAAAACAAAACAAAAAAAACATTGTCTTGTAACCCTCTGTGCTGAATTTCAGCCATACTTCCAGCTGTTAGGAACCACTAACCTGGTTTCTGTTCCCATAAATTTGTCTTTTCTAGAATGTAAATGTAAATTGAATCATACAGCATATAGCCTCTTGGCATCAAGATCCTTTTACTTAGTATAATACTTCTAAGATTCACCTAGTTATTGTTAGGATTATTAGTTGGTTCCTTTTTATTGCCATATAGGTAGATTCTTCTTTAAAAAGTTGTACTGCAGTAAACAAAGAAAATCACATTACCATGTATAGCACAATGATTTAACACAAAGATGACAGGTGGCTGTAAAGATGACTTAGGTCGAAAGAAGCAATCAGTTACCAGCACAGCAAAAGTCACAGTGGTGCCTGACCAAGCAGTGGTGCAGTAGATAGCGAATCAGACTAGGACAAAGAGGACCCAGATTCAAAACCCCAAGGTCGCCAGCTTGAGTATGGGCTCA
This sequence comes from Saccopteryx leptura, assembly GCF_036850995.1. Lineage (NCBI taxonomy): Eukaryota > Metazoa > Chordata > Mammalia > Chiroptera > Emballonuridae > Saccopteryx > Saccopteryx leptura. The sequence continues at coordinate 26,510,631 of NC_089516.1, forward strand.
TCTGGTTTGGGCAAGGCTCACAAGCTTGAGCCCAAGGTTGCTGGCTTGAGCTAGGGGTCACTCAGCCTGCTGTAGCCCCCATCAAGCCACATATGAAAAAGCAATCAATGAACAACTAAGGTGCTGCAACAAAGTACTGATGCTTCTCATCTCTCTCCCTTCTTGTCTGGCTGTCCCTTTATGTCCCTCTATCTCTTTCTCTTTAAAGAAAAATGTCCCAGTGGTATATGATGGACCTCAAATCCAACAACCATTCTCCTCTGTAAAGGTAATGCTGATAGGCCCTGGCTGGCTGGCTCAGCAGCAGAGCATCGGCCCAGCATGTGGAAGTCCAAGGTTCAATTCCCGGTCAGGGAACATAGGAGAAATGCCCATCTGCTTCTCCACCCTTGCCCCTCTCCTTCCTTTCTATCTCTCTCTTCCTCTCCTACAGCCAAGGCTCCACTGGAGCAAAAGTTGGCCCAGGCATTGAGGACAGCTCCATGCTACAATGGCTCCAGCCGCAATGGAGCAATGCCCCAGATGGGCAGAGCATCGTCCCCTGGAGAGCATGCTGGGTGGATTCTGGTCAGGTGCATGCAGTAGTCTGTCTGACTGCCTCCCCGCTTCTAACTTCAGAAAAACACACACAAAAAAGTAATGCTGATATTTAAAATCATATCCCACCCTGCCTGGTTGGCTCCCAGGTTTGATCCCTTGAAAACATCATGCTAAGTCAAGGCACAAAGGGGAAATGACCATCTGTTTCTCTAACTCTCCCCCCTTCTCTCTCTCTTATTCTCCCACAGTTAGTGGCTCAAGTGGTTCCAGCATATTGGCCCAGGAACTGAGAATGGCTCTGTTCAGCCTCTGCCTCAGACACTAAAAATAGCTCAGTTGCTGAGCAATGGAGCTGCAGCCCAGCCAGGCAGAGTATTGCCTGGTAGGTTCTTGCCAGGTGGATTCCAGTCTGGCTGCCTGTGGGAGACTGCCTCTGATTCTCCACCTCTTACTTAAATAAATTAATTAATTAAATAAAACCATATTTGACTTGGGCAGTGACATCAGCAGAATGCTAGACTAGAATTGAGATTAGAGAAAGCTCCAAATAAATAAATAAATAAATAAATAAAATAAAACCATATTCGATTAGGACAGTGACATCAGCAGAATGGTAGAATAGAATTGAGATTAGAAAGCTCCTAGTTCTTGTTCCTCCATAGAGACAAAGTTGGACAGTTTACAATACCAGATTGCAAATGTTACCATTTGATTTTAAAACAATGTGTGATCTGGTAGTGTACACTTTTTTACCTACACACACATGAGCGTGCACACACACACACACAATGAAATATTGTTCAGCCATAAAAGAAATGAAATTCTGACATATGCTACAACATGGATGGATCTTGAAAACATCATGCTAAGTGAAGTAAATCAAACACAAAATGTCATATATTATATCATTCTACTTACATGAGCTACCTAGAACAGGTGTGTTCATATAGGCAGAAAGTTGACTACAGGTTACTAGGAGCTGAGTGGTGGGGGGCCGTTATGTAGACTTATTATTTAACGGGTACAGAGCTGCTGTTTGGGATGATGAAAAGTTCTGGAAATGGATAGTGGTGATTGTTGTACAACATTGTTGAATATACTTAATACCACTTAAGTATACAATTATTATAAATATGGTCAAATTAGTAAATTTTGTTATATTTTACCACAAGAATAAAATCACAGTTGCCTTATTTTAAAATTATATAAATTGAGTCACACATAAATAATTTCAGGGCTGGAATATTTTAGTCATTTTTACTTGTATAGGCCATCCATGTTAGTGCAGATAGTTATCCATTCACTTTCAGTGCTGTATAGTACTTCGCTCTGTGGATATTTTGGCTCTTTACAGTGCTCTATTACACATAATAATGGTATGAAGCAGTATTGCGCTTCCATAATAGGAGAAAACCTTAACTTGTTTCTGTCATCACAAACTGTAAATAAGTGGTACAAAATACCATAATTATTCACACAAGTCAGTGTAAGACATTTTAAAGTACATTATGTATAGTCTATTTATAATAGCTTCAATTTAAATATTCCCAAGTTCCCCTCAGCCTATCCCGGCCTTTCATTGATTTTCGGCTTTGTTCATACTTGATTGCTGCATAAGAAAATGTAAATACCTTCCATAGATTTTTTTTTTGCCCCAAATACCGCATAAAGTATCCTGAAAATTAAATTCAAAAGTTTAAGAGGAGTGAGAATATTTCACTGACTTCAAATTCTTCCTGTTTCAAAACTCAGACAAGCACTGTCTTTTTAGGAGATATTTAAGTGTTATAGATTTACATATATATGTTTATGAATGTATACACAGTTTTATGGCTAATTAACAAAAATTGTTAACTGTATCTATCTTTTCCAGTAGAAAATTTTATGTAATGTTGCAATTTTTAGAGTTCTAAAGTTTTATTTCAAGACTGCATTTGTAAGATAGGTTGTCAATGACATCCTGACATCCTGTCAACTATGTGTATGATGACAAATCTAATTTCCTTTCTCCAGGTTTTTACGAAATTACCTCTCCGAAGTGAGAAAGTACCAACTACTTAGAAAGCATTTATTCCAGTTAAATTCCTGTTTGAACCTTATTACCTCCATACCTTCATTTAGGCTAAATCTGCAAACACTTTGATGATGACAACTTGGATAAGAGGTACTGACTTTCAATTTTAAAGTTACTCAGTTTGGAATCTCTGCTCTGCCTTGTATCCATGGATACTGTAAACTGACCACAGTATGTTCCATCATCTGAGTAAATTCAGATGAATAGATAACTCTATTAATTACCAATACAGAAAAAAATTAACCAAAGTAAACAAAGAGAAATCTAATTCTACACTTTTAATATCAAGGTGGTAACCCATGTAATGTTAGAAGTTTATACAGCCCTGGCCGGTTGGCTCAGCGGTAGAGTGTCGGCCTAGCGTGCGGAGGACCTGGGTTCGATTCCCGGCCAGGGCACACAGGAGAAGCGCCCATTTGCTTCTCCACCCCTCCGCCGTGCTTTCCTCTCTGTCTCTCTCTTCCCCTCCCGCAGCCGAGGCTCCATTGGAGCAAAGATGGCCCGGGCGTTGGGCATGGCTCTGTGGCCTCTGCCTCAGGCGCTATAGTGGCTCTGGTCGCAACATGGCGAAGCCCCGGAGGAGCAGAGCATCGCCCCCTGGTGGGCAGAGCGTCGCCCCTGGTGGGTGTGCCAGGTGGATCCCGGTCGGGCGCATGCGGGAGTCTGTCTGACTCTCTCCCTGTTTCCAGCTTCAGAAAAATTAAAAAAAAAAAAAAAAGAAGTTTATACAGTATGTCATACAATATTAAATATATAAAACATTGGAGTTTAAGGAATGATTAGAACATTGTTTTCAGTATTAAGAGGTAAAAGTGACTAAAGCTAAATGGCTGAGATATGAGTTTTAATATCTCAAAGGATAGAAATATACTACTTTTATCTTTTCAAATTGGAATAAATATCATTTCAATATACTAAGCACTCGTGTTAATCAAATAGTTTCTAAATATGCAAGAAATTTAAATGCCCACAAATGATATCTGTGCATATGCATGGTTATAAGATTAATTATGTTTTGCTATTCTGATAATATACTACCTAACCTTGGTATTTCTACCTTTGCAGTACTTAAAAAGACAGAAATGGAATCAATTGATTATTAAACACGTTCTCAAAATGAATTTTAAGTAATTTTAGAAATGGCAAAAAAGAACTTTGCAGTCTTAGAATACAGTGATTACACCGGGGAACAAAATTTTTGTTGCAGCCACAAAAACACTTGTTCTTACCTAATTCAAGTGTGCTGATCTCAAATCTGACATTAATTTTTCTCTGTAAGCTAGTTATTTTTGCAATTCAAAATTTTAGGTATTCATCTTATTGTAAAAATTTCAACATTAAGTTTAACATAATGAAGTAGAATGTCTTCTTGGGCATCTCTTTGTGAAAATATAATAATATAATGGAGTAAATACACTAATACACTAAATATATGATTGCATCACAATTTGTCTACAATTTCAAAATAGAACATATTTAAATTCTATTCAGGCAAAAATTTGCATTTGTAGCTCCTGCGTTTGTGTACTTGTTGAAGACAATCTCGTTTGATGCTTCAGCAGTAGTCTGCTCATCACTACAGCTCCGAGAGTTTCGGGAAACTTATCAAGGTGACTGTTCAGGAAGTGAATCTTAATGCTCATGTTACATCCAATGTCACGGAAAGCCAACAGTATCCTTTGAACTAGAAGTTCATAGTTTACTGCTTTTTTGTTGCCAAGGAAGTTCTTTGTAACTGCCACAAAAGACTGCCATGCTGCTTTCTCCTCCTGGAAAATTCTTCATCACGTATGAGGGTTTGAATTTGAGGTCCATTGAATACATCTGATTTTATCTTCTCAAAAGACAAGGCAGGAAAAGCAGAAATAATATGTTGAAAGCATTCACTTTCTCTATTCAAAGCCTGAACTGCTTCATTAAGCCAAGTTTGATGTGAAGTGGGGGGGGGGGAATGATCCTGTCTCTATTAACTACAGGTTCATTCACAATATTTTGCATCCCTACTTCCAGAGCTTCACGTTTCAGCCACTCCTTCTGTGTCCAGTGTTTCTCCTGAGCTCAGCTGTCCCACAAACACAGAAAGCAAGGATACTTCGTGAAATTTCTCTATTGGCCTAGCAGGAAATTTACCATTTTAAGATCCACGTAAATGATCCAGTTATGCTCCTCATACTTCAGAAAGTCAAGGACAATTTTTATGTCATTCTTACTATGTCATTCTTACTAAGTCATTCAAATTGGGTTGTCTAAACTGCTGAGTGGTTAATGACTGCTTGGTATCAGAAGAAGACCCTTCAGATTCTACAACCATTTCCTCATGCATCTTATCAAAATACACTTGATCACCATATTCACTTTCTTCATCCTTAGAAGGAATAAAACCATTGAAAACTGGAACCAGGAGTGTCTCAGAGTGTGGGATAGGTCGTACTTCTGAAGGAATATCAGGATATGTGATATGTCATTTTTTCTTGCCGATGCCCTTTGTATGGATCAGACAGAAATAACAGTCACTGCTGTGGTCCTTAGGTTCATGCCAAAACAAGGGAATACCAAAAGACATTTCTTCGTGTTTTCCTTTTGTCCAGTCACAAAGCATTTCCTCAAAATTATGACACACAATATGAGGAGCCCAATTCTTGTCTTGATTACTAAGGGGAACTTGAAAATAGGTAATATATACACATGTGACAATTGATGAAATATTGTGCCTTTGACGTTGAAGTGTGTAACAGCCACATATATAACAGAGGGTGGCAGGACTATTCTTACATTTACGTCTACTCAAAGAAGCCATGATTCAATCTTAAAATAAGAGGGTGTTTTTATCAGATAATTTTTTACACTTAAAAACAACTACAATTATGTAAAAGTGATGTTTGTAAAACATTAATTGCCTTCTGGTTATGTTCAATCCAAGAGTCGTTGCCCTTTAACTTCAATTTAAAAACCAATGCATGCCATTAACTGTAACAAAAAGAAATTAAAATTGCATAAAAACTAGAGCATGGGGCTCGCACTCCTGCGATGTCTCAAGATGGCAGAGTTGGGCAAATTAAAGCATATGGTGATGAGTTTCCGGGTGTCTGAGCTCCAGGTGCTCCTTGGCTTTGCTGGTCGGAACAAGAGTGGACAGAAACATGAACTCCTGGCTAAGATCCTGCACCTCCTGAAGTCTAGCTGTGCCCCCAGTGTTCAGATGAAAATCAAAGAACTTTACCGTTGATGCTTTCCCGGAAGACAATGGGGCTCTCTGATCCCTCCCTGTTCTCTTTGCCTCATGGAACCCCTTCCTGGAGGCTCCCTTGGTCCTCTAGCTCCCATCCCCTCGGCCCTCTTGGGCCCTGGCACACTGCTGGGCCCCATGTGTGAAGTGGACATGCACCCCCCTCTGCCCCAGCCTGTACACTCTGATGTCACCATGAAATCACTGTCCTTCTATGAAGTCTATGGGGAGCTTATCCGGCCCACCACCCTTGCAACCACCTCTAGCCAGCGATTTGAGGAAGCTCACTTTACTTTTGCACTCACACCCCAGCAAGTGCAGCAGATCCTCACATCCAGAGAGGTTCTACCAGGAGCCAAATGTGATTATACAATACAGGTGCAGTTAAGGTTCTGTCTCTGTGAGACCAGCTGCCCCCAGGAAGATTATTTCCCCCTCAACCTGTTTGTCAAGGTCAATGGGAAACTGTGCCCCCTGCTGGGTTACCTTCCTCCTACCAAGAGTGGGGCTGAGTCCAAGAGGCCCAGCCGCCCCATCATCATCACACCCCTGGTCCGCCTCTCAGCCACTGTTCCCAACACCATCGTGGTCAACTGGTCATCTGAGTTTGGACGGAATTATTCCTTGTCTGTGTACCTGGAGAGGCAGTTGACTGCAGGGACCCTTTTACAAAAACTCAGAGCAAAGGGCATCTGGAACCCAGACCACTCCCAGGCACTGATCAAGGAGAAATTTACTGCTGGCCCAGACAGGGAGGTGGCCACTACAAGTCTTCGGGTGTCACTCATGTGCCCGCTAGGGAAGATGCGCCTGACTGTACCTTGTCATGGCCTCACCTGCGCCCACCTCCAGAGCTTCCATGCTGCCCTGTATGTATAGTTGAATGAGAAGAAGCCCACATGGACATGTCCAGTGTGTGACAAGAAGGCTCCCTATGAATCTCTTATCATCAATGGCTTATTCATGGAGATTCTTAATTCATGCTCGGGTTGTGATGAGATCCAATTCATAGAAGATGGATCCTGGTGCCCAATGAAACCCAAGAAGGAGGCATCTGAGGTTTGCCCCCCACCACGGTACGGGCTGGATGGTCTCCAGTAGAACCCAGTCCAAGAGGACAATTCATCAGAGAAGAAGAAGAAGGTTGAAGTTATTGATCTGACAATAGAAAGCTCATCAGATGAGGAGGACCTGCCTCCGGTCAAAAAGCACTGTCCTGTCACCTCAGCTGCCATCCTGGCCCTACCTGGAAGCAAAGGAGTCCTGACATCTGATCACCAGCCATCTTCGGTGCTACGGAGCCCTGCTGTGGGCATGATGGGTGGGGATTTCCTTTCCAGTCTCCCACTACATGAGTACCCACCTGCTTTCCACTGGGGGCAGACATCCAAGGTTTAGATTTACTTTCTTCCCTTCAGACTGAAAGTCAGCACTATGGTCCCTCCGTCATCACTTCACTAGATGAACAGGATGCCCTTAGCCACTCCTTCCAGTATCAAGGTACCCCTTCCCACTTCCTGAGCCCATTAACCCCCACATTGGTGAGCTTTCACTGCAGCACCACTCCAGCGCCCCCTCCTGGCCATGTCAGTAGCATTGTGGCTCCTGGGGTAGCCTTGAGGGAGGGGCATGGAGGATCCCTACCCCCAGGTCCCTCTTTGACTGGCTGCTGATCAGACATCATTTCCCTGGACTGAGTCCCCTGGATTATTGAACTTTCACTGTCTTCTAATGCTGAGCAAGTATGCTGTGGAGCCCACAACCCTGAACACTCTGATACCTCAGGGCGGCTTTGGCTAAAGGCCAGAAAGATCTTCGTGGACACTTATATTTGGCCTCATCTCTGTCTGAGAAGGCCAGCACCCAGAGGGTTAATGTTTAACCCTTTTTTGAAGACATTTGGGTTCTGTTTTTCGAAGTGTTCTTTAGATGGCTGGCATGTCCTTTGGGTATGTTAACCTAGGCAGTAGAAGGCAAAGGGGATGAGATGTGAGTAGGGGGAAAGACTGAATTTTCAGCCTTGACTATCTAGTGTCATGAGGGAGGTGCCCTTCTGTCGTCCCTCAGATGCCCTTGCTTCCATTCCCCCAACCGATGGCTCAGTTCTTCTCCATAGCCATTGTCTCTTCGTGTCCATTCCATTCTCTTTGGCTAGACAGGTGGAGAAACAGAGACAGATGGACACATGGACAGAAAACTATATTTTGGGTTACAGATTTTTTGTACATAAATAAGGAAAACCAAAATACACCCGAAGATGACTTCCCCTGCCTCCTACTTCCCAGTATGCCTGAAGAGGAGATGAGGCCTTAGCCCTGATTCCCAGGAGTTTGGGAACAGGGCCTGGCCTATTGCCTGGGGCTCTCTCTATTTATATATTTAAATTCACAATGTTTCTTATGCTGACCAGCTCAGGGCCTGAGCTTCTTAAGGCCCATGGCCCAGTGGTAAGGTCTGGCTCATTCTGCACCTTTCCTGGGAGGTGGGAAGGTGCTTGTGCTCTCCACAATCTCCTTTTTAAGGCTTCTTCAGGGCCTAGGACCTCTGTTGTAATTTTACTTTTTATTTCCAAAGTTGTATCAAAGTTCTTACCAATAATAAAGGTTGTGAATTTTCAAAAACAAAAAACTAAAAACAAAGATCCTAGAGCATGCACCAAAAAACAGATTTCAGATCTGGAATCAGCGATGCAGAAATATATAGAAACAGTTCTAAAACCTCATGCAACAGAATATGAAAAAAAAAATTGTTCCCTAGTGTTATTAACATTTTCCAATAATCTGATTTCAAATACTAAACCTATTGATAAGGATATTAGTGTTTAAAATTCTTTGACTTATTGATAAATATAAATTGCTATATTACTTTTATATAAAGTTATTCTGGCACATTTTTAGACTTTATTGATTAGTTACATCAGCTATTTATCCAAACTCAGATATTGTAGCCCTAGAAAGTGAGAGAAATAGCCTGACGAATATAGCTACAGTGCTCAGAGTTGTAGATAGAAAGAGGCATTTAGTGATGGAAACAGCATACATCTCAGCAAATATCCACCCTTCCACCTCAGTCACAGTTTTATGTACAACACATCTCATCATGTCTTATTATTACCTATATGTCTTGGTTTCTCATTAATGGGATGAAAGAAAAAAATTGTATATATAAAAACTTACATTACTGTACATGTTACAGTAATATAATGTTATAGTAATTAAATATATAGAAATATAGAAAAATATGGAAGATATATAGAAATTAAGATATGATATTAAAAGCCATTAAGGCAAATGAATAAAGCTATGCTGTCAGGATAGGAACTAATCTAGTGTGTGCAGATATGACAGGCAGACTGCCTTTCTCACAGGTCCCAGTTAGTGTGTGTGTGAAGTTATATACAGATAAAAGGTGGCTTGATGTCGTAACTTTGTAGGTTAACATAAACAAGAAGCTTCCCTAGGAACACCTTAAAAGTGGCTTGATGTGGCATTTCAGTAGACTAACATAAAAAGGGCTCCCTGTTAGGAACTCCCAAAAAGGTGGTTTGAGGTATAATCCTGTTGACACCTGTTAGAAGGCATTGGCCAGAAAATGTACTAAAGCTAAGCACCCCCCCCTCCCGCTGCGATAGTCACCCAGACTCCAAAATTGAATGTGGACTGTCTCCATGCTGCTCTGACCAAGGACAGCCAAGAAGAGCACGCCGACAGGGTCCCCTTAAGCTGTACCCAGGCACACAAAAGGATTTGTGAGTAACTAACTGCCAGTGTGATTCTTGCAATTAATTTGTGTGTCAGTCCTGTCTTTCCTCCAGTGGCAGTTGGTCTTGGTACTGTTAAGTATATAGAATCCTCACAGCCGCCTCTAGAGTAGTCTGGAAGAGGCTGCCAGCCCTGCTGTTAAGCAGGAGTGTCCCGCTATGCGGGGAAGTGGATTTAGGAAGCCTGATCCAGGTAGAACTCAGGGCTCTACTGGGATAATACATCTTGAGGCTTGTTGAATTTTTGTAATTTTTCTCAATTACACAGCATTATGTTCTGCATAAATAGTGCCTGATGTGGAGGGATCCAACAATGATGTTTTCAAGGACAATGGGATTATTGATTAATCTGCTGACTCAGGAATAACCTTTATTTGTTAAATTGTGTTTAGGGAGATGTTACTAGTTATTTCTATTATTGTTCATTTTCTGTTGTCAAATTGATTTGAAAACTTCAGCCAACTCTAACTCTTGGGGTTTAACAGAGCCTACTAAACTCTCTCAATAGTCAATAATAATATGTAATTTTATGTAACCTATATATTCTTAAACATATTTGATTTTAGATTCCCCTTACATCAAATACTATAATAATTTTATGTAACACTGGAGAAATCTAGTCTAGAGAAATAGGTTTAAAATTATTGTCATGTTCTCAATAGTATAAAGAATAAAAACAACAAAAAATAAAATTATACCTCAATACTCAGTGGCATAAAATAATCACCGTATGTAAATCAGCTGGGTTTGGTGTGATCCTGGCTGGGCTCAGATAAGTCAGCTATGCTCCACGTGTCCACCTTAGACTAATGGGTAAACAGAGGTAAGTTCATTTCATGTTGATGGAAGAGGCACAAGGGAACAAACAGAACTATCAAGGCATATTAAAACCTAAGTTTGGAACTGGCACATTTTTACGCCTGCTTCATTCTATTTCTATTATAAGTCACATGGCCAAGTGCGAAGTCAAGGGGGGGCAGAGAAATATAATCTGCCTTTAGGGAGGAACTATAAAGTTGCATGCAAGCAGTACGGAAATAATAAAGGGTGTAACATTAGAACCAATAATACAGTTTATCACAAATCCTTTCCCAATTTTCAGGTTTTCAGCTGTCAATTCATATCCATGTTGTTACTGCTTTTTTTTCTCCAATTAAGTGAGAGGTGGGGAGGCAAAGGCTGACTCCCACATGTGCCCTGACCTGGATCCACCAGGCAGGCAAGCCCCCTGCCAGGCGATACTTTGCCCATCCGGGCTGCTGCTCTGTTGCTCGGCAACTGATCTATTTCAGTGTCTGAGGCAAGGCCATGAAGCCTTCCTCAGAGCCCAGTACTAACTTTGCTGGAACCATGCGAGCCATGGCTATGGGAGGGGAAGAGAAAGAGGGAAGGAGGGTGGAGAAGCAGATGGTCGCTTCTCCTGTGTGCCCTGACGGGGAACTGAACCCAGGACTTCCCACACGCTGGGCCAATGCTCTACCGCTGAGCCAACTGGCCATGTCCCTTTATTGCTTTTAATGTACTTCTCTAGTAAGATTTAGATTGGGAAAATAATCACAAAAATATATATAAAGTAAGAATTGACAAATTTGCAACAGAGGGTATGTGGTTGTTTTTTCTTATGAATAAAATCCATCATATGTAGTGGATAAACTTGGTGACAGTTTGGGTGCCCAGGGTACCTGTTTGTTTACTTTCTGGTTCCTGATACCTGGAAAAAGATGACGTGCGAGACTTAGGTTGAGGTACATGGATTGTCTTTACTACAGAATTTATTTTTTTAATGGTGATTTTTCTCTGCTTAATTTATTATTACTTGTCAAATAAGAACAGTTCATGATAGAAGTCAACACATGACCAATTTTAAGAGCCATCATAGTAAATAGATATAAAGCAACCAACTCTGGAGACCGCAAGGATATGTTGCAGATTCTTATTATTTTAAATTGTTTATATTATCTTTCATGTAGGTAGAGTTATAAGTTTCCACCCTACTGACTTTGGCCATTTTGGGGGGCAGAGGAAGGTGAGAAAATACAACATTTAAAATATCTAAACAAAAATGGGTCCTGGCCGGTTGGCTCAGTGGTAGAGCATTGGCCTGGCGTGCAGGAGTCCCGGGTTCGATTCCCGGCCAGGGCACACAGAAGCAGCGCCCATCTGCTTCTCCATCCCTCCCCCTCTCCTTCCTCTCTCTCTCTCTCTTCCCCTCCGGCAGCCAAGGCTCCATTGGAGCAAAGATGGCCCGGGCGCTGGGGATGGCTCCTTGGCCTCTGCCCCAGGCGCTAGAGTGGCTCTGGTCGCAGCAGAGCATCGCCCCCTGGTGGGCGTGCCGGGTGGATCCCGGTCGGGCGCATGTGAGAGTCTGTCTGACTGTCTCTCCCTGTTTCCAGCTTCAGAAGAAAAAAAAATATCTAAACAAAAATGTTTAGAGGCATTACAAATTTCCACCAGTCTTTTTCCTCTCGGTCCTCTGCATGAAATGACAAAATCCCATGTTGGAACTCACCCTTCAGTCTATAGTCTGGAATGGAAAGATATATGAAGTGGACATGATTCTAATCCACAGTCTGAAATGAGTTGTGTGATAGCCATGCAACAAGAGAGAAAAATAAAGACCTGTTTTCACAGGCTACAGTGATTTTATCGTTCCCTATTACATATTATAACCTACAAAACAGACTAACACATAAGATTAATATATGAGTGTGTGGGGATTTATAATTAGATTACAAAAAGTGCTAAATGAGCACAGAACAACAAAAACTGAGAAGCCTTAGATGACTAACAGTGCATATAACACCCTCCCCTTCTTAACTGTTTCACTGTTGGTTTTATAATCTGCTTAGGTTTTCGTATTTTTTGATCTCTTGTTCAAAATTGAAATACGAGCTAATTGGGGCATATATCTGAACTCCTGGGAAGTATTTTTTTAAAAATACTTTCGTCCCATTACATCAACAGAATCTAAACAGAGCTTAAGAATTCCAGTGGTTTGGCTTTATTTTCCATGTTTTAGTCTTTTCTCTCATAGTTACAACCAGCCCAAAGTAACTGTCAGACACAATTTTTGACATACTGCTGACACAATTTAGTGTCTTTATGAACTGTTTTTAGTAACAAACCCATTGCATATACTATATATAAACTTTTCCATCTGCATTAACTAAACTCTCTGGCCTTCAGTGCTCTCTAATCTTAAGAAACAAAACATAAAATGGTAAACAACCTCTGATTTACCATGTACACATAATATCAGTTCTTTTTTTAGAGAGGCAGGGAGAAAGACAGGAACATCGAGCTGTTCCTGTATGTGCCCTGACCGGGGAATCAAACCAGCAACCTCTGCACTCCAGGACAACACTCCAACCAATGAGCTATGTTGTCAGGGCTTAATTTTTTTTAATTGACTTAGACAGAGAGAGCAAGTAATAGAGGGGGGAGGGAGGGGGGAGGGAGAGAGAGGGGAAGGGGGACGGAAGCATTCATTTGTTATTTTACTCAGTCTTGGGTTGCTTCCAATGTGTGCCCTGACCTGGGATTGAGCCTGCAACCTTGTTTCGGGATGATGCTCTTAACTGACTAACCAGCCAGGGCCTGTATCAGTTCTGATGCTGGTTCAGATGTGGCTCTTGTATGGTGATGCACAAAAATCATTTTACTGGACCCACCTTTGAAGAAGCTTAATATTTTGCTGTAAGATTTACTGTATTTCCCCATATATAAGACACTCCCATGTATAACATGCACCCTAATTTTGGGGCCTGAAATTTGAAAAAAAATGCATTACATAAAGTTACTGAACTCAAGTTTTATTCATCGTAAAATTCATACAACTCACTTTCAAAATTCCCATCTATTAGCTTGTTCTCATCTGTGTCTGATAACAATGAGTGCAAAAACAAGCACAAAAAAGCAGGAAATGCAAGTAAAATAATCTACAACCACTATATAAAACACATCCAGTTTTTAGACTCCAAATTTTTTTTGGGGGGGGGGTGCGTCTTATACATGGGAAATATGGTATTTATAATTCAAATAGAAGCACACAGGCTTTCAGTGTCTCATCTCCCTATGTCTGACCAAGTAAAAGGTCCAGTCTTGTGTTCATTAGGCCCAGCATAAAGATCAAGGTACCACGGTTGAGCTGGTATCAAAGTTCAATCCAGTCCAGGCACACAGCTCACTGCCTGAACTTGGGAGAGCAGCCGCCTGCCAGACACTGCTGCTGGGAGACCTCGCAATCAAACAAGGACAGAAAGCTTGTTTCCAAGCAGGGACAGAGGGGAAAATTTGCTAAGCCTGTGTTTATATTTTCGGGCTGGGAAGGACTAAATTTTCCCTAAGCCAAACAGTTTCTTGAAAATTTCATGGTCTTCCCACTAACCAATCAGATCTTTCTTCTAGACTAGATTTACAAGCCCCTATGGTTGTCATTATGGTTTCCACTGTGCATGTCTTAAAGTACAAGCATAGAAGCAATAGCCCCCACCCACCCACCCATATACACACACCACAGCACAACTGGCAACACTTTGATGCCTTGGGGAGATTCTTCCCAAACCTGAGTTCAGAGGTCTGAGGCACCATGGACTCTCAGGGCACACTGGATTAATTATAATTAGCCTGTGAATGCTATCACTAAGCTACATGGGATGTCACAGATTCTTACTAAACCAGGCCTTTTAAGTTTTATAAGATATACTTAATGTCCAACTCTCTGCTCTCTTTCCCCATTTGTACCTAGCTACCTGCGTACGTACATTAAGACATACACTGGCCCTGGCCGGTTGGCTCAGCGGTAGAGCGTCGGCCTGGCATGCGGGGGACCCGGGTTTGATTCCCGGACAGGGCACATAGGAGAAGCGCCCATTTGCTTCTCCACCCCCCCCTCCTTCCTCTCTATCTCTCTCTTCCCCTCCCGCAGCCAAGGCTCCATTGGAGCAAAGATGGCCCGGGCGCTGGGGATGGCTCCGTGGCCTCTGCCCCAGGCGCTAGAGTGGCTCTGGTCGCAGCAGAGCGACGCCCCGGAGGGGCAGAGCATCGCCCCCTGGTGGGTAGAGCGTCGCCCCTGGTGGGCGTGCCAGGTGGATCCCGGTCGGGCGCATGCGGGAGTCTGTCTGACTGTCTCTCCCCGTTTTCAGCTTCAGAAAAATACAAAAAAAAAAAAAAAGAAAAAAAAAAAGAGACATACACTGCACTATTTGAAGGAAACCTCCCATGTATTTAGTCTTCAATTTTGGACTAAGTGTGGCCCCATCAACTTTTCTACAATATGTGCTTTTATGATCATGAGTAAGAAACTGTGAAAGTACATCATTTATTAATTTAAGCGAATTTCAACATTTTAATAATTATGGTACAGTACGCATAGCTTAACATATTTTGCATTGTATATAATCATTACTGGTAAGTAGATTAAACTTAAAGAGTAGTCCAATGAGTCAATAGTTCTTAACCTTTGGGGATTAGCCACCATTCTGAAAATATAATAATATATATCCTTTATTCCTTAGACATGGGCTAGAAGCAAGGCTGACGGGACCGAGGAAAGAAAGATGTACAGGAAACTCCACACAGTCATCTTAAATTAGAGTTCAGATGAAACTTTGCTGGCTACTTCTTGTGGGAAGGGTGAATACTGGCCACCCCTTACTACAAAAAGTCCAGCTGTTTAAGTTATCATATGCCCCTATGAAAATGTACACGATTTTACTTGCTGAAATTCTCTTTTAAAATGTAAAAGACAACATTTCAATAAAAAAAAAATACAAATCTCCCATTTATCTAAAACACCCTTACATTGCATTAAAAATTACTAAATTACTCATCATTTTAGCTTTTGAAACTAGGACCTAAATCCCACGTCCTAAAATTCATTGTATCTCTACATGAATATGTCATTAGCTGCATATATTATTTTGAACTGAATTATAGGAAATTACATGGTATTATTGCTCACATAGCTTGAAAAGTGCCTGAATCAATGTTATAATTCACTATACATAAGAAAATAATAATTTTAGAAAGATTTCTTTTCAGTATAAGGCATTTAAAAACATTAAACTATAAGAAGGTAAACGTTTAATATTCCCTATGCGTGGGCCCTCAAAATATGGAACTTTTATTCTTTACAAACTAAAATCTTAGAGCCAGAATCAAAGAGAATATGTTGCCTGCAAACTAAAGACTACATCTTGAAGTGTCACTTTCCAGAGAGACAGTGATACATTTTAATTTTATAAGTCAAAATAATTTGTTAATAAGTAAATAATCTATGTTCAAAGTAACTTTGTACAATCCTTAATAAAAAGTATCAATAAAACACACATATTCATAATGTTCCCCCAGATGTGAATTGAAACCTGCAAGAAAATACCATGTATGCCCATTTTAGTGTCACAAAATAAGGGACAAATGGCTTGTGGAAAAGTCTCCTATTGTTAAGTAATGTCATATGTAAAATAATGTTTTAAAAACTGGAATAAATGGCCTGACCAGGTGGTGGTAGAGTGGAGAGAAGACAGACTGGGACGCTGAGGACCCAGGTTTGAAATGCCAATGTCACCAGCTTGAGCGTGAGATCACAGACATGATCCCATGGTCACTGGCTTGAGCCCGAGGTCTCTGGCTTCAGCAAGGGGTCACTCACTCTGCTGGAGCCCCCAGGTCAAGGCACATATAAGAAAGCAATCACTGAACAACTAAGGTGCTGCAACTATGTGTTGATGCTTCTCATCTCTCTCCCTTCCTGTCTGTCCCTCTCTCTTTCTGTCTTGCAAAAAAAAAAAAAAAAAAGGCAACATATGTAGTGAATGTAGCATTAAAGAAAGAGAAATATCCAAATTATAATCTCACTTTTCAGACTCGCTAGTTTTAAATCACTGGATTATTTGATTATTTTAATATCTGAGTTCCATAGGCAGATTTAACGGTGGGTGCCCCAGCACGTACCCTGGGCCCCAACTTCTGAAGGGCCCTGTAAAACCTCAACATTATACTTTTTTCTAATGACACCAAGTTTGCTTTGATATATGCAATTTTAACATTAATGGTACATAACATTTTTTTATTTATTTAAAATATGGTTAACATGTGTTTTTATTTTCCCTCTCTTTTTTTTTAAGGGACCCAATATTTTCTTCTGTGCCCGGAGCCTCAAATGACCTTAACCAGCTTCTAATTATTAACATATGTCTCATCACAACATGGTAGACATCCAACTTTGTCATGGGCATGATGTGTTGGAAAATCAGATCTCATCCAGTTTATAGTAGGTAACAGGCAGCAAGAGTTTAGGAATTCAGGCCTTTGCCTTTCATAGTTTTGACTCCTTATAATAGAGCACTTGGCTCACTCCCCCTGGAGTCTTGTAAAGTTGCCTGCTACCCTACTTCATAAAAATCTCTGGCACTACCTTGGAACTTCTCCTGAAACAGGGATTTGAATAGCAGGACTGAGTTTGGGGTCTGTCATCAGTTACTACTAACAGATTCCCCAGCTCCCATTCAGCATGCTTTACCTAACTGAAAGGAGGTTCCCCTTCCATTCTTAACTAAAGAACTATCTGGATTCGCTTCCTATGTTATTCTCTCCATTCTGGAAACTTCTACTCTCAATCTAAACTCCTGGGAATTGTTAATTGCAGGTTGTGCCTCAGCAACTTTACCTCAAAAACCAGTGGGGATTTCCAATCTGAGAAACATAGCTGGGTTCACTTATATTCAAAGACATTATGATTAATGATTATTTGCCTATTTGGCCATGATTTTGAAAAAGGAGATTTTTTTCTAAGTACCACACATTGTATAAATACCCTCAAGCTTAACCACATCATTATCTAAAGAGACAAAGCTCAATCAAATGTTAAAAGTTATAGGATTATTTGACTTTACTTCTAAAAAGCTATTGTAATATTATCTTTTTTTTGACAGAGACAGAGAGTTAGAGAGAGGGACAGATAGGAACAGACAGGAAGGGAGAGAGATGAGAAGAATCAATTCTTTGTTTCATCCCCTTAGTTGTTCATTGATTGATCTCTCATATGTCCCTTGACTGGGGGTCTATCGCAGAACCAAGTGACCCCTTGCACAAGCCAGCAACATTGGGCTTGAAGCCAGCAACCTTTGGGCTCAAGTTAGCAATCATGGAGTCATGTCTATGATCCCATGCTCAAGCCAGCAACCCCTCACTCAAGCTGATGAGCCCATGCTCAAGCTAGCAACCTCAGGGTTTCAAACCTGGGATCTTCACATCCTAGTCCGATGCTCTATTCACTGCACCACCACCTGATCATGCTGTTATCCTATTCTGACATACCTCAGTACTTGGGAAAGGTGACGAAAGTAGGTAGGAGTATGACTTTAACAATCACTTTTTCTAGCAAGACAGTATAGACCAAAGAGCAAGCCAAAAAAATATTCATTTCAATACTATCTCTGTTAATTACTAACTCAGTTTTATTATCTATAAATAATGATTCTGAGGATTAACTGATATTGCTCATGTGAAAATCAGTAGCACAAATACTATGTAGTATAGCTAGGATATTTTAAGACAGGATCTGGTCCATATCCTGAAGTACTTAACATCCTCCTGTGATAAGATATTTGTTGAACATGAATTAACTGGAAAATAATGTGATAAGTAAATAATTAAGCACTAGATAATGAGCTATAGAATTCATCAAGTAATAGACATTCAGGTAATTTCTCCTCTGGGATAACATACAAAGAATTTAAATATAATGAAGAAAATGAAAAGGAAAACACAATAAAGAAGACCTTACAAAGAGTAAAAGATAACACTAAAATCCCAAGATATGTAATATTTGTATTTGTATTCCTTATAGCAACATGGTTTACTGAAGTTTATAATACATAATCTGAAAGGATAACAATAGCTACACTTTAAGAGAGCTTAGAACACAATTAAAAGATAAATTAAAATAATGAATATATAATAAACTAAGGTATTAGGGAAAAATAGTCAAGTAGGCTAGAGGCCTAATGAATATATAAAAATTAACATAATGTTCATATATTAATTATCATTCCAAATACATTAATTAGCATTCCAATTTCAAGTTCTGGATCATAAGGCGTTAGCAAAATAAATAAAATTTTACAAACACTTCACATATTCATACACACATTTAACTATTGGAAAGTAGGTAGGATGTCTGTTATCATAGTTCTCCAAGTCTTTTGTCATCTATACATTTTAACATTAGAGAAAAATAAATATATTAGTAAAAAAGGAAGAAAAACCAAAAGGTATGTAGAATTGAAATCGCATACTCAAAAATTTGTCTCCAAGCTTCCAAACTTCTCTGTATGTTAAAGACAATTCTTTTCATTTTAGAAGACCAACACTGAACATACTACATATTAGTATGAGTTTTTTGAAGACTTGCTTCACATAGTTTCAAGTTCATGCTGGTTTTCTGATTTAGCTATAATTTTATGCCAGGGTTTTTTAACTACTACTGATAGATCACATCAAACTTGTTTACTTATCCATGCCATTATACATGGGTATAAATCTGCAAATAGTACAAGTTACATGTTTTTCCTGATTTTATTTTTAATAATTTAATGTAATCTGTTGTAATCTCCTTTGGAAGCCAACTCTAAGTCTTTTCAGGAAACATTTCCTCTATTGAATATAAACTAATTATAAAATCTTCAAAATAAACTTTCTTTATTCATATCTATAGGCTTCTTTTCTACAGAAGATAATAAATAATCTGATAGATTCCTTCTAAACATATCTTTGTTCCAAAATGACTGTTCCTGACATCCACTGGGAAGACCTTATATAAACCTTTTAATTCAAACTAAATATATAAATGTATTAATGCACAAACATACATCTATATTTATGCATACACATGTATACCTTCTTATAATACACATATCTAAATATTTTAACACAGACATCCATGATTTCCCTATAATCAATTTCACACAATAGAAGTATACAATTCAAACACAAAAAAGTATTCTAACGTGTTATCAACCCTTAGCATAGCTCCTAGTTGTATGGAAAAATATTTTTGACTTGAGTCAACCAAGTCTAGGGCCTCTGTATGCTACCTCACTGACACAGAACTGCAGCTTGTGTCCAGTAACAGGAAATTAATTTAACGCGAATTCACATATTTGTGTGAAAGTCACAGGAAGTTTGAATATTACAAAATTGTCAGTGTTAAACCTTTTTGGACCACAAATGACAATTTTATATGGTTTAATCATAAGAAATTTTTTTTAAAAAGGGCATAATATCTAAAAAAGTGTTAATATTCAAAATAAAGAAAGAATCCAAACATTTCAATAGTAAAACAAACAAATAAAACTAGGCAGAGGACCTGAACAGACATTTATTTCTCCCAGGAAGACATACAGATGGCCAATAGATATATAAAAAGATGTTCAACATCACTAATCAACAGGGAAATGCAAATCAAAACCACAATGAGATATTACCTCACACTTGTTAGAATGGCTATTATCAAAAAGACAAAAACCAAGTACTAGTAAAGATGTAGAGAAAAGGGAACTCTTGTGCACTACTAGTAGGAATGTAAATTGGTACAGCCACTATGGAAAAAAATATAGAGGCTCTTCAAGAAAAAAAAAACAGCAACCCAAGATAGAACTACCACATTATCCAGCAATCCCACTTCTGGGAATTTATCTAAAGAATATGAAAACACTAACTCAAAAGATATTGGCACCCTCACATTCATCGCAGCATTGCAGTGTTCGTTACAATAGCTAAGAAATGGAAGCAAACTAAGTGTTCCCAATGGATAAACAGGTAAAGAAAATGTGGTATATACATACAATAGAATATTATTCAGCCATAAAAGGAAAATATCTTGACATTTTCAACAACATGGATGAACTTTGAGGGCATTATGCTAAGTGAAATAAATTAGAGAAAAGCAAGTACCCTATCATCTCACTTATACGTGGAATCTAAAAACAAAAACTCCCATCAAACTCATAGATCCAGAGTAAAGATTGGTGGTTGTCAAAGGCAGGGAGAGGGGTAGGGAGACGAGTGAGTGAAATGAGTAAAATTTACCAAAAGGTACAAACTTTCAGTTATAAAATAAATCATAGGGATATTATGTACAACATGGTATCTATAATCAAGAATTATATGATTGAAAAATGCTAAGAAAGATCTTAAAAGATCTCATTGCATGTAAAAAAGTTAACTATGTGTGCTGATGAGTGTAAGACTTACTGTGGTGATTTTTCTCAATGCATACAAATACCAAAAAAAATTGTATTGTATACCTGAAGGGAATATAATGTTATATGCCAATTTTAACTCAAACTTTTAAAAAAAAATAGTGGCATAGAGGGACAACTAAGTTCTAGTCAATAAGTTTCCCAAATTCTTATAGTAGTGTATGATCTAGGGCAGAGCTTCTTATTTTCAGAAGTGTGATAAGATTTAGAGCAGGTCTCTAAAGAGCAACCAAGACAAGAGGGAATAAGTACAATTTAGTGGTGGAGACAAGAGTCAAGGAGATTGACACTGGAATAAAGTTCTGTTCTGGAAGTGTCCACCTACACACTATTGAACAAGACCCTTTTCTTCTTTATGTATATCTATTCACTTACTCAAAAACATACACAGATCCTACCCATAGCCAGGTTTGCCTTGGGCTATTTCAACCCCAGGGCTCTAAGTAAAGAAGCATTTGCTGACACAGATTTTATGGTACCCTCTCTACTTTATATTCTTCTGAAAATCTTTTCTTGCCTAACCTAGAACAGACTTATCATGTGACATATCTCTAGGTTAGAAAATGATCATTCTGCACCTCATCAAATTTCACAGCAGTGCACACCACCTCTCTGACAGCAAAATATACATCCTGTAACCTACATCCTGCTTCAACAACACTGTCACATCTGGGAAAATCTAATGCTATCACTGCTGTAGTACGCAGAATTCAAAGATGACCCCCAAAGAGTCACATGCTTGTATAATCTCTACCCCTTAATGGTAGAAAGAACCTATGACTTGCTTCTATCCAATAGAATATGGCAAAGGTGATGGAATAATCAATCATTCTTTTAGTTACATTACACTATATGGGATGCCTTTTCAGCAGAGGAAACCAAAGTATGTCTCCTAATGGCCTAGGAGAAGAAAGTTGTGAAGTTTTGAGAGGGCCACTTAAGCAAGGAATTGTGACAGCCTTTAAAAGTGGAGTGATTTCTAGTGAACAGCCTGTAAAATAAAAAGTGGCAGGGGGCTTTCAGTCCTACAACCACAAGGAACAAGGAACTGAATTCTGCCAACCATGTAACTTTGGAAGATGCTGCTGAGTCCAAGATGTGAACATAGGCCAGCTGAACCCTTGGTTACATTTTTGTGAGACCCCGAGCAGCAGAACCAGCTAAAACACACTTGAACTGTTGGAACACAAAAAACTGTGTGATCATCAGTGAAGGTTCTTTTAAGCCTCTAAATTTGTGACAATTTCTGACCTAGTCATTGAATACTTACATGGATCGCAATTTAGCTGTTTTCCCATGCAATCTGAGTCTCTATCATTCACCTATCTTCTACTCTACACCCATTCCTACCTGATCTATGTTTCTTTCCTTTTTTTCTTCTTTTTGTGACAGAGAAAAAGAAAGGAATAGATAGGGACAGACAAAAACGGAGAGAGATGAGAAGCATCAATTGTTCATTGTGGCACCTTAGTTGTTCATTGATTGCTTTCTCATATGTGCCTTGACCGGGGGGCTACAGCAGACCGAGTAACCCCTTGCTGAAACCAGTGACCTTGGGCTCAAGCTGGTGTGCCTTGCTTAAACCAGATGAGCTCACGCTCAAGACAGTGACCTTGGGATTTCGAACTTGGGTCCTCCGCGTCCCAGTCTGACACTATCCACTGCGCCACCACCTGGTCTATGTTTCTTTCCTTTTGAATCCCTTCTGAACAATTTCATTGGGCATTTATGTTATCTTCATTCTCCTGTAACCTCTCCTATAGGTTCAATGTATAGCATGATACCCTTTGGAAACATAATTTAAACATGCCTCACTCATTTCTGAAGACAATTCTATACCTCTATCAACTGAGTAGACTTACTCAGTATACAGCACAGACAGAACTGGAGGGTATCCTTTTGACTCCCCTTTGCTAAATTCAGACCCCACTCATGCAACAGTTCATCCTCTTTTGAGACTTATGTTAACAGGCTCTTTCATGTTTCCCATTTGAGTACCTTCTTTAGCTTTCTTAAATCATTTATGCCTGATTGTAGTCATCTTCATCATCTCAGAATCTGGCAAAAACTTTGATTTCAATTGAAATGACTGATCAGCCTTAACTCTAGTTTCCTTCAACTCATCTACTTTTGAACCATCATGATTTGTTAGAATTTCTCCACCCCAAAACCCTTTACCACTTATCTCTACATCACATTCAACTGTTCAATTCACTGTCTAACGTGACTAAATATTAGTGTTACCTGAAAAACTCTAAAAATTTTGATGTCCACAACATATCAATAGTAATTAAATCATATTCTCAGTATGGACAGTACAGTTCCAGAAATATATCTTTTTATTTCAAAATACAATTTGGCCATTTTCATGCTGAAACTATTTAATATTCTCCCTAGCTAGAAACTAAAATGTTATTTGAATGGTTTATAATAAAGCTTGATCAAAATCTTTGTAGATTCCATTTCCCTTTTTCTTCCATGCTTTTTTTTCTGCATAGGCAATTCCATTGCCACATTATGTTTACTCCTCCTTTGTTTAACTTGTAGCATCCTGCTCATATTTCAAGATTTATCCAGTAGGGAATCTTCACTGATTTGTCCTGAAAGAATGAAAAGCTTACTGCCCTGTGGGTCCACAGATCCGTGGGCATGGTATTGTCCTAGGACTTTTCATACTTCTGTAGTAATTGGTTTTCAAAATTTGCATGTGCAAGTCTCTTCCTTCTAAATTGACACTTCATTTCCATTATTTTGATCTCTAATAAAAAATATAAGCTATTACACATAATAAGTGCTGGCGAGGATGTGGAGAAAAGGGAACCCTCCTGCACTGCTGGTGGGAATGCAGACTGGTGCAGCCACTGTGGAAAACAGTATGGAGATTGCTCAAAAAATTAGAAATGGAACTGCCCTTTGGCCCAGCCATCCCACTTTTAGGAATATATCCCAAGGACATCATATCACTGATTCAAAAGGATAAATGCACCCCTATGTTTATGGCAGCATTGTTCACAATAGTAAAGATCTGGAAACAGCCCAAGTGTCCGTCAGTGGACAAGTGGATTAAAAAGCTTTGGTACATACATACAATGGAATACTATGGGGCCATGAAAAAGAAGGAAATATTAACTTTTGCAACAACATGGATGGACCTGGAAACTATTATGTTAAGTGAAATAAGCCAGGAAGAGAAAGAAAAATATCATATGACCTTACACATATGAGGAATCCAATGAACAAAGTTAATTGAGGAACAGAACTGAGACAGAGGAGGGATCAAAGGGACCAGAGGAAAAGAGGACAGAGGGAAAGGGAATGATAGGATGGGATAAACCTGAAGGGAAGGGGGGAGGGCGCTATGGGGAGCGGGGCAAAAGGGATGTTGAGGGGAATATAGGGGAGGGGGGATGCATTCAGAGCAACACTAGAATCTATGTAAACACAATAAATTAAAATCAATAAAAAATGGCTGTTAAAAAAAACCCTTAAAAATATGTATAAACTGCCCTGGCCGGTTGGCTCAGCGGTAGAGCGTCGGCCTAGCGTGTGGAGGACCTGGGTTTGATTCCCGGCCAGGGCACACAGGAGAAGCACCCATTTGCTTCTCCATCCCTCCGCCACGCCTTCCTCTCTGTCTCTCTCTTCCCCTCCCGCAGCCAAGGCTCCATTGGAGCAAAGATGGCCCGGGCGCTGGGGATGGCTCTGTGGCCTCTGCCTCAGGCGCTAGAGTGGCTCTGGTCGCAACATGGCGACGCCCAGGATGGGCAGAGCATCGCCCCTGGTGGACGTGCCGGGTGGATCCCGGTCGGGCGCATGCGGGAGTCTGTCTGACTGTCTCTCCCTGTTTCCAGCTTCAGAAAAATGCAAAAAAAAAAAAAATATGTATAAACTATTATTTTATAAAATAAGTAAGTAGCTCTGACCAGTTGGCTTAGCAGTAGTGTGTCAGCCTAGTGTATACAAGTCCTGGGTTAGATTCCCAGCCAGGGCACACAGGAGAAGCGCCCATCTGCTTCTCCACTTTTCCCCATCTCCTCTCTTTCTCTCTCTTCCCCTCCCACAGCCAAGGCTTCACTGGAGTCAAAGTTGGCCCAGGCACTGAGGATGGATCCATGGCCTCTGCTTCAGATGCTAGAATGGCTCTGGTTATAGTGGAACAATGCCCCAGATGGGCCAAGCATCACCTCCTAGGGGGCATGCCACGTGAATCCCCATTTGGTCGCATGTTGGAATCTGTCTACCTGCCTCCCCCCACTTATCACTTCAGAAAAATACAAATAAATAAATAAATAAATAGTGCCCTAAGTGGTTTTTTTGTTTTGTTTTTAATTTTTCTGAAGTTGGAAACGGGGAGAGACAGACTCCCGCATGCGCCCGACCAGGATCCACCCGGCACGCCCACCAGGGTGCGACGCTCTACCCACCAGGGGGCGACGCCCCGCCCCTCCGGGGCCTCGCTCTGTTGCGACCAGAGCCACTCTAGTGCCTGGGGCAGAGGCCAAGGAGCCATCCCCAGCCCCGGGCCCATCCTTGCTCCAATGGAGCCTCGCTGCGGGAGGGGAAGAAAGAGATAGAGAGGAAGGAGAGGGGGGGGGGTGGAGAAGCAGATGGGCACTTCTCCAGAGTGTGCCCTGGCTGGGAATCGAACCCGGGACCCCTGCATGCCAGGCCGACGCTCTACCACTGAGCCAACCAGCCAGGGCCTGCCCTAAGTGTTTTAACATTTTACTCATACCTTGCAAAACCTCTCATATAGGAAGCACAAAAAATTCACATTTATAGATAAAAATGGTAATTTTCTTAGGAGATCATTCTCTTCTCCCCCTTTATGGGAGAAGTATATTTCCTTGCTTCTTTGATAACAGGTTTGGCCATGTGACTTGCTTTAGCTGATGGAATATGAATACAAACTTTAAAAGTCATACATAGTTGCTCTTGTACCTTGTAATTCCTTCATCTGCCCTGGGAAGAGCACTCCCTGAATAGCTCTTGTTTTTAAAGAAAGGAGTCCTGTGGAACAAAGATGAACACAATACTCAGCCTGGAGTCAAACCCAACCAATTTGGCTGAGACCTGGTCCACCCACAAATCAATGAAAGTGAAAGGCATGTTTTTTGTTGTAACCACAATATTAGTTGTTTACTTGTTATGCAGTATTGCAGCAATAGCTGACTAATATATGAGGAATACTAAAGAATATAGAGGATTATTTCTAAGATTGTAACAGTGTAAAGAGCAAACTGAAATATTAGGCCAGGAGTATGTTACCTCTACAACCCTGTTGTTAATCTCTAACCTATATAATCCTGTATTCATGGATACGTGCTTAGAAAACCATTTTTAAAAGGAATTAATGAATATAATTACCATTATCTACAAAGAAAGTGACATTTTTTATAATAAACAAATTAACATCAATGTTAAATATTCTAAGACAAAACACATCAAAAATAGAATAACACTTTACTTTTACATTAAAATAATTGTATAGATTTTGTGTACCCTGGGTATTTTCCCTTTGTCTCACCAAGCTTTATGTTAAAAAAAAAAAAAAAAAAAAGTACTGGCCCTGGACGGTTGACTCAGTGGTAGAGTGCAAGTCCTGTGTGGAAGTCCCAGGTTCAATTTCTGGTCAGGTAACGCAGGAGAAGTGACCATCTGCTTCTCCACTCTTCCCCTTCTTTCTCTCTCATTTCCCCTCTCACATTCATGGTTTGAATGGTTTGAGCAAGTGTTCCCAGGCACTGGGGATGGCTTCACAGCCTCGACTCAGGTACTAAAATAGCTCAGTTGCTGAATAATGGAGCCATGGCCCCATATGGGCAGAGCATTGCCCAGTAGGTGGCTTACCAGGTGTATCCTGGTCGGGGTGCATGTGGGAGTCTGTCTCTCTGCCTCCACCCCTCTCATTTAATAATTTTTTAAGAAGTACTGACATTCTGTAAGCACAGACAGACAAGCATTAGGTAGACGACGGGAATGCTATGATCAGAGGGATGCAAGGCATTTATGGATCACATGCTTCCTATAACCCACATATTGATGAAAGTTTTGATTATGCCACTTGGATTTCTTGAATTCCTCACACATTACTTACTTCAGTTACCACCTGTAGATGTATATTGCTACATTTTTTTCTTATCTCAGATCAAGTTCTGTCTAAAAAGGAAAAATGTTTCAGTTACATCTTTTCCTCCCCAAAATGTCTTTTCTTTTCCTGCCATTTAAAAGGTAGATAGGTATGATTCTTTAGAAGACATAGGGTAATCACATATTGTTTTTAAAATTCTTAGCATAATGCGTTAATTTCATGGTATGTTTTAATGTTTTGTTGAGATTTTAATTTTGAGAAGTCTCAACCATTACAGACATAAAATACAATATATTATTAGTATAACTATTTACTTACATAAGATAATATGTAAGGTAATACCTCAGATAATACATAAGAATCAAAATATACATAAAATAAATAATACATAAGATAATAACTAAAAGACCAAGGAAACCATAGGGAAACAGAGAATTAATTTTTCAGCTTATTGTGAAGCTACTAAATTCTTATGAAATACAAAGTCTGAACATGCCTAAAGTGCCAAAGAAAGGTCATATGCTTCTTAAGTATATTTAAGGAGTCATGTATTTTTCACACAAGCTATCACCAGATTGGAGATCTTTCTGGTTTTTTTTTTTTGCGGGGGGTCAGTGTATAAGCTTTAAGAAAAGAAAGTTATTTCACTTAATCCTAGAGAAAAATCTACATTCATGGACTAAGGAACACTTGCCAATTCAAAGGCAGATGCACATATAGGGAGACCATTGCATTTATCTACTTTGATATTGCATGTCTATATTTCCTCTCTCTTAGAATGTAAGCTCTATGAGAGTAGGAACTTTTACTTTGGTTTAGTCTTTTATGCACTATAAAAATGAAAGTATTAGGCCCTGGCCGGTTGGATCAGTGCGTCGGCCTAGCGTGCGGAGGACCCAAGTTCGATTCCCGGCCAGGGCACACAGGAGAAGCGCCCATTTGCTTCTCCACACCTCGGCCGAGCTTTCCTCTCTGTCTCTCTCTTCCCCTCCCGCAGCCGAGGCTCCATTGGAGCAAAGATGGCCCGGGCGCTGGGGATGGCTCTGTGGCCTCTGCCTCAGGCACTAGAGTGGCTCTGGTCACAACATGGCGACGCCCAGGATGGGCAGAGCGTCGCCCCATGGTGGGCGTGCCGGATGGATCCCGGTCGGGCGCATGCGGGAGTCTGTCTGACTGTCTCTCCCCGTTTCCAGCTTCAGAAAAATGAAAAAAAAATGAAAGTATTGTAATAATATAAAAGACCAGAATACAGAATTATTAAAAGGTAGCACTAGAGAAAAAGAAACCGGGGCACAGAGAGAGAAAGATATTGGTCCGCAAACAGAATTAGGGTTCTATTCAGGACACAAATTTAGGTTTCTTCAGTCTCAATTAAGTGTAGTGCTTTTTAGACTATCCCAAAAAGATACACACACACACACACATATAAACTAGTACACACAAGAGGGTTTAAAAAATTATGTCAAGGGCTTTATTAGACAATGTATAGAAGAAAAAAATATAATGGTTCTGATATTGAATATAAGGCTAAAAAGATTGCTTCAAATGGATGAGGCAAAGGTGGATACCTAAGGTACATAGAGTGCCTAAAATATTTAACTTAGAATGTAATTTCAGTAGAAATGTATACATTGAAAATGTACTATGTTCTGATAATGTTAAAATATGCAAAATAACACACAAATGGGCAGGTTAAAATAAGAAGCTTTAGAAATATAAAGTGTTCTGTGACACATAGTAATTAGCAATATTATGAATAGCTGCTAATATGGAATTTTAACATATAGATCTATAAAAAACCCAGCAAAACAGTAACTTTTAAGAAATATTCTCTTTTAACAGCCTCTAAAAACCACTGAATTATTTTAAGTTTTATTTACTGATATTAATGAGACAGACAGACAGACACACACACACACGGAAATATCAACCTGTTCTTGTATGTGGCCTGATCAGGGATCGAACCAACAATCTCTGTGCTTTGGAGCAAAGTTCTAACTGACCGAGCTATCTAGCCAGTGCCTGAATTACTTTATTCAATGACTACTTAGTGAGGAAATATGCTAGCCCTTCTTATTCCAAAGAAATATAAACTTGTAAAAAATGAACGAATAAATAGATGATTAGAGGCAAAAGAGATGAGGTGAGAGTTTTTCCCAGGGTGGTATGAAAATCACGGAAGTCTCATCTAACCCATACATAGAGGCAATGGGTATCTGTGTCGAGGTTTCTTAGAAGGTATGACAGTTTAACTGAGTCTTTAAGGATAAGTAAGCATTATCTAAGGTGATGTAAAACAGATGAAGAGCAACCCAGAGAGTCAGAGAGAGCAGGTGGTTATGGGTACTCATGAAAGCACAAAGTAAAATGGTTGTATCCAAGGATTTTAAGCAGCATATCGCGAATATGTGATTTGAGGTAGATAACGCTGAAACATGAGACTGAAACAGTATGCTGGGCCTATCCAGGTCACACACTATGCTAAGGCATTTGAATATTATCCACATGTCAATGGGGAACTGAAAAACAAAAACAAAAGAATTTTCAGGCCCTGGCCGGTTGGCTCAGTGGTAGAGCGTCGGCCTGGCGTGCGGGGGACCCGGGTTCGATTCCCGGCCAGGGCACATAGGAGAAGCGCCCATTTGCTTCTCCACCCCCACCCCCTCCTTCCTCTCTGTCTCTCTCTTCCCCTCCCGCAGCCAAGGCTCCATTGGAGCAAAGATGGCCCGGGCGCTGGGGATGGCTCCTTGGCCTCTGCCCAGGCGCTAGAGTGGCTCTGGTCGCGGCAGAGTGACGCCCCGGAGGGGCAGAGCACCGCCCCCTGGTGGGCAGAGCGTCGCCCCTGGTGGGCGTGCCGGGTGGATCCCGGTCGGGCGCATGCGGGAGTCTGTCTGACTGTCTCTCCCCATTTCCAGCTTCAGAAAAGTACAAAAAAAAAAAAAAAGATAAAAAAAAAAAGATAAGAATTTTCAGCAACATAAACATATTCATGCTTTAGAAAGAAAAACCTAGTGGAAGTATGATATAAAGAAAGTTGAAATGGAAAAAGAGTGTTCAATGAACACTTAAAATAACGTAGGGTTAAAAAAAAACCCCATCAAGTGGGAGAGATCCAAGAAATACCAGAAAATAACAGAATAAAAGTATTTAATAAATTCTACATATTTGAAACAGAGTAAGACTAAGAGATGAGTCCTTGGTGTCTGAATGGAGATCTAGGTGAGTAATGTTACTATTTGATGACCAATAGTAAATGAGAAGACAGGTTTGCAGAAGGGGCTGAGTTGATGAGTACTATTTATAAAGTACAAGGCTTTTGATGCTTGAGGTCATTCAATAAGAAACAGTGAGATATCACAGTTCTAGGGCTATGGAAAAAAGGTAAGAATAAGAATAGATTTATAAAATTGAAGATCATCAACAAATGAAATGGAAGTAAATGATAACAGCTATGTAGAGTGAGAAAACTGATTAGAAAAGACCCTGTGGTACATATATACAATGGAATACTACTCAGCCATAAGAAATGATAGCATATTGCCATTGATGATAGCATGGATGGACTTTGAGAACATTATACTAAGTGAAATAATTAAATGAGAAAAAGCTAAGAACCATATGGTTTCACACATAGGTGGGATTTAAAACTGAGGTTCGTGGACACAGATAAAATGATTACCAAGAAGAGGGGTCTATAGGGAAGGGGAACATGGGAAAAGGGTGTAAAGAGGGGAAATATAAGGTGACAGAAAATGATCTGACTCTGCATGATGGGTATACGATATAATCAACAGTTTAAATGCTCTAGAAATGTTTACCTGAAACCATTGTAGTCTTCTTGATCAATGTCACCCTGATAAATTTAATTTTCTAAACAAAATTTAAAAAAAGAAACATCAACTCTTGCCTGACCAAGTGGTGGTGCAGTGCACAGAGCATTTACCTTGGACGCTGAGAACTTAGGTTCGAAACTCCAAGGTTACCAGCTTGAGAGCAGACTTACCAATATGAGCCCAGGGACACTGGATTGAGCACAGAATCATAAACATGACTCATGGTCACTTGCTTGAAGCCCAAGGTCTCTAGCTTGAGCAAGAGGTCACTGGCTTGGCTGGAGACCTCCAGTCAAGGCACATATGAGAAAGCAATCAATGAACAACTAAGTTACTGCAACAAAGAATTGATGCTTCTCATCTCTTTTCCTTCCTGTCTGTCTGTCCCTGTCTGTCCCCCTTTCTCTAAAAAACAAACAAAAATGAAATATCAACAATTAAAAGTGAGACAAAAAAATTAATGGCAAGATATAAGGGAAAATAAAAATTGCCAAGATGGAAAAATACCAAGAGTGATTTTTAATAGGAGTCAAGAGATGAAACATTTTTAAGGAAGGTTGTGTATAAAACGTAAGGTGATTTTGCCACCCAGCAAGTATTTTGCTCTCTTCTTTCTGGAAAAGAGTACACAATTTCTTCTGGGAAGCTACCACTTTTACATTCGCACCAGATTTTTTTTTTTTCAGAGGCAGAGATAGACAGGGACAGACAGACAGGAACGGAGAGAGATGAGAAGCATCAATCATCAGTTTCTCGTTGCGCGTTGCGACTTCTTAGTTGTTCATTGATTGCTTTCTCACATGTGCCTTGACCGCGGGCCTTCAGCAGACCGAGTAACCCCTGCTGGAGCCAGCGACCTTGGGTCCAAGCTGGTGAGCTCTTTGCTCAAGCCAGATGAGCCCGCGCTCAAGCTGGCAACCTCGGGGTCTCGAACCTGGGTCCTTCCGCATCCCAGTCCGATGCTCTATCCACTGCGCCACCACCTGGTCAGGTTCGTACCAGATTTTTAAATGGTGTTGCCATCTAGAAACATATGCCTGATTTGCTTATGGCTATTTGAGAAACCTAAACTTCCTGTCAGGATTACTGATTCATGAATGATCATGTAACACATCAAAGCCAATGATAAAATGAGTCCTTTGAGAATTCTCCAAGATAGGGCACTACTGTGATTTCTGTAACCATACACTGAGACCATGTTGTTTCTGGGAATCACCAAATGGAGTCAAGATGTAGGAAAGCAAGGCATATACACTATTACACTATGCCCTGCGCAGGTGCTGCTTCTGAGTTGGGTTTGTCCTTTTTTTGGTCACTTCAAAAGAAAGGGTTTTACAGAAGCAACAGGCTATTCAAGAATGTGAAATACAAACAAAAATAAGAAAAGATTAAGATGCAAACATATTAACCAACAAAGACATTATTTGTAAACTTGTCTAAAGATTCTTTTTATTTACACTTGTGAATGAAAGAGAAGTGAACTGCATTAAGCCAACATATCCTGTTCTACCACAAAGAAAGGAACTGAGACAGTCGAAGGAACAAGTTTTATAAGGAGGTAAGAAGTAATATGATTCAAAGTTTATATATAGAGATTAAGAGTCTCAATCTCAGGATTATAGCCTCCTGGTAAGAAAGAGGCCATCGGGGGTTAAGTTCATTTGTCGTACTCAACTATAAAACATGCATGGAGAGTATTAGTTTTGGTCCTGGTCAGTTGACTCAGAGGTAGAGCGTCAACCCATATGTGGAAGTCCCGGGTTGGATTCCTGGTCAGGGCACACAGGAGAGGCAAACACCTGCTTTTCCCTCTGCCCTTCTCTCTCTCTTACCCTCCCGCAGCCATGGATCAATTGATTTGAGCATCTCAGCCCCAGACGCTGAGGATAGCTCCACTGAGCCTTTGCCTCAGATGCTAAAAATAGCTGAGTTATGAATATGGCCTCAAATGGGCAGAACATTGGCCCCAGACTGGGTTGCTGGGTAGATCCCAGTTAGGGTGCATGTAGGAGTCTCTCTGTATCTCCCCTACTCTCACTTAAAAAAAGTATTAGTGTAAATATGATCCTTTTTATCTTGTATTCACAAGGTTATCTTTTTTTTACCACCAGAAATACTGCTTTGTAATATTCTTAATATTTTATGATTTTCCTTATTTTCAGTTGTTATTTACAGAGCCATTTTTAGTTTTTTATTTTAAGCAGTAAAATTTTAGCAAACAGGATTGATGAAAGATGAGATATGTATAATAATACATTAAATATACATCACAGATTCCATCTTGACATTGTCAACAATGATGAATAGCATTACAATCTCTCAGATGTCCTCAATAATTAACAGGTTATGATTAGATGAATAAAAATAAATTGGGAAAATTTAAATATAAAATCATAAAAAAACAAATATTGACATCTATTTTAATTTAGAGAATACCAGCAAAATGTGCATATTTTACCCCAGTGATAATAAAAGAAGACCATTTATTCAATTGAAAATACTGTTGTCAGCCACGGTTAGTTGACTCAGTGGTAGAGCACTGACCCAGCATGTGGATATACTGGGTTCAATTCCTGGTCAGGGCACACAGGAGAAGCAACCATCTGTTTCTGCTCCCCTCTACCTCCCTTTTCCCTCTCTCTTCTCCTCCCAAAGCCAGTGGCTCAATTGGTTCCAGTGTGTGGGCCCTGGCACTGAGGATGGCTCTGTCCAGCCTCTGCCTCAGACACTAAAAATAGCTCATTTGTGAGGATCAGTCCCATACCGGGGTTGCCAGGTGGCTCTTGACCAGGGTGCATGGGGGAGTCTGTCTCAGTATTTCCCCTCCTCTCACTTAAAAAAATAAATAAGTAGAAAAAAAGAAAATACTGTTGTCTTTTATAAAAGCCAATTTTTCAGGAATCTTCTTCTAAAGATTGGTCACTCTAAAGAGTTCTTACATTAATAGTTTAAGTACATAATGTTCCTGTCTGGTTACTTTGTATAATTAGAATTTAGTATTCAAATTTAAAGACTTTGAAAGAAGGCACAAAAGGATATAAGACAAGCAAGCATACCAACAAATTATATAAATTTTCTCAGGAAGTGTTACTTGATTTCAAAATATATTAAATATTTACTGTAATCAAAACAGTATGGTAATGGCATATAGACCAACAGAAAAGAAAAGATGTACCAGAAATATATCCACATATATATGGTTAACTTATCTTTAATAAGAGAGCCAAGAACACATAAAATGGAAAAAAATACTCTTTTCAATAAACGACAATGGGAAAACTGGATATCCACAAGTAAAATAGTGAAACTGGACCAATATCTTACATTAAACACACAAAAACAACTCAAAATGAGTTAAAAACTTAAACAGAAGACTTGAAATTATAAAACTGTTAAAAGGAAAAATGAGGGAAAAAGATTTATTACATTGGTGTTGGAAATAATTTCATGGATATGACATTAAAACTATTGGCCACAAAGAGAAAACTAGAAAATGGGATGGGACATCAAATTGAGCACACCCTACCTGACCTGTGGTGGTGCAGTGGATAAAGCATCAACCTGGAATGCTGAGGTTGCTGGTTCAAAACTCTGGGCTTGCCTGGTCAAGACACATAAGAGAAGCAACTACAAGTTGATGCTTCCTGCTCAGCCCCTACCTCCCTTTCTCTCTCTCTCTCTCTCTCTCTCTCTCTCTCTCTCTCCTCTCTCTTAAATCAATAAAAAAAAACTAAGCATACTTTTGCACAGCAAAGAATAGTCAACAAAATGAAGAGCCAATCAATAGAATGGGAAAAATATAAAAAAAATATTTGCAAATGGGAGCCCTGGCCGGTTGGCTCAGCGGTAGAGCGTCGGCCTAGCGTGCGGAGGACCCGGGTTCGATTCCCGGCCAGGGCACATAGGAGAAGCGCCCATTTGCTTCTCCACCCCTCCGCCGCACTTTCCTCTCTGTCTCTCTCTTCCCCTCCCGCAGCCAAGGCTCCATTGGAGCAAAGATGGCCCGGGCGCTGGGGATGGCTCTGTGGCCTCTGCCCCAGGCGCTAGAGTGGCTCTGGTCGCAATATGGTGACGCCCAGGATGGGCAGAGCATCGCCCCCTGGTGGGCAGAGCGTGGCCCCATGGTGGGCGTGCCGGGTGGATCCCGGTCGGGCGCATGCGGGAGTCTGTCTGACTGTCTCTCCCCGTTTCCAGCTTCAGAAAAAAGAAAAAAAAAAAAAAAAAAAAAAAAAAGAAAAAAAAAAAAAAATATTTGCAAATCATACAGCTTTAAAAGTGTTAATCTCCAGAACTCTTGCAATTCAATAATAATAATTGTAAAAATCCCACTAACAATCGAATTTAAAATGGCCCAAGAACTTAGACATTTATCCAAATAAGACACAGACATGGCCAAAAGGTTCAAAATAAATAAATGCTCAATGTCATTAATCATCAGAGAAATATAAATTAAAACTAAAGTGAGTTACTACCTACTACCTGTCAGGTCAGAACCCAAATAATTTAGAGAAGATGATAAATCTACTACTTGTCACCTCATTTTCAAAAATATACTTAAAAGTTCTTTAACCTTGTCTTCCTGGAAACTAGTCCTCCAGAAATTTTCATCTAGCTCTTTAGCTCATCTAATTAGTTCTAATTTTTACTATCATATATTTCTATATAAGTATTATCAATTTGTTCATTTCTTTTATAATCTACTTTTCTACTTCATGTTATCTTTTTATTTCTTTGAAGAAATTCAAAGCATTAATTTTACATTATTTTTCTATTGGTTCACTAAATATGTTTCTCTATGTAGTATAAAATAGTCCTTTTGTTGTCCTTTATAATGCGTGCAAACTCCTTGTGCATCTTATTTCTGTATCAATTTTGTTTGCTTAATTTGTTCATTAGATTCCACATATAACTGAAATCACATGGTATTTGTCTTTCTTTGACTTGCTTATTACATATAGCATAATACTCTCCAGGTCCATCCATGCTGTTGCAAAAGGTAAGATTTCCTTCTCTTTCATGACTATCTACTGATGGGCACTTGGGCTACTTCTAAATCTTGGCTCCTGTAATGCTGCAACAAACATCTAAGTGCAGATAGATATTCTTTTCATTTTGTTTTTCAGGTTTCTTTGAATATGCTTCCAGAAGTGGAAGTGCGGGGTCATCGACAGCTCCATTTTTAATTTTTTGAGGAAAATTCATACAGTTTTTCACGATGGCTGCACCAATCTCCACTGCCACTAACAGGGCACAAGGGTTACCCCTTTCTCCATGTCCTTGTCAATAGGGATGTAAGGTTGGCACAATATTCACAAATCAATAAATGTGATATAACAAAATAAAGGATAACATTAAATGATCATATAATAGATGCAGCAAAAGCATTTGATAAAATCCAGCATCCATTTATGATAAAAAAACTTTAGCAAGGTGAGAATGTAGGGAATATACCTCAACATAATAAAAGCTATATATGACAAAACCCACAGCCAACATCATACTCAACAGGCAAAAACGGAAAGTATTTTCCCTAAGATGAGGAACAAGACAAGGACCTCCGCTTTCACCACTCTTATTCAACAAAGTACTGGAAGTTCCAGCCACAGCAATTATACATGAAGAAAAAATAAAAGGCAAACCAATTGGAAAGTAAAACAAACTATTTGCAGAAGAAATAATACTGTATATAAAGAACCCTAAAGATTTCACTAAAAAACTACTAGAACTGATAAATGAATTCAGTAAAGTAGCAGGATACAAAGTTAATTAATATTCACATGTCAGTGGCAATTTTATACACAAATAATGAATCATCAGAAAGAGAAACTAAGAAAAGAATCCCATTTACAGTTATAACAATAAAATAAGGTACCTAAGAATAAATTTAACAAAGATATAAAATACCTCTACTCAGAAAGTTATTAACCCTTTGAGTAGCACTAACGTTCATGTACATCCTCATTTCTCCTGACCATCCAGAGTAAGATCGTACATGTGTAAGGCAACATTAAAAAAAGGCAAATATATGTTCTTGTTTCCATAAATTGATTATCAAACAAACATGATTTTAAGTTAATAAAACTGGAACTGGAACTAATTTCACTTTTTAAAAAAATCACTCTCGGGGGTCAGTGAGCATGAAAAAAACTCACTACTCAGAGGGTTAAAGAAAGTGAGAAAGATACTGTGTTCATGCGTGGAAAGAATTTGCGTCATTAAAATGTCCATGTTACGCAAAGCAATCTATAGATTCAATGCAAATCTTACCAAGATACCAATGGCACATCTCACAGAACTAGAACAAATATTCCAAAATTTTGTATGGAACCACCAAATGCCCTGAATAGTTCCGGCAATCTTGAGAAAGAAAATCAAAGTTGGAGGTTTCACAATATTCAATATCAAACTATACTACATACAAGTCCTTAGAAACCAAAACAGCATGGTACCGGCATAAAAACAGACATATAAATCAATGGAACAGAACAGAGAGCCCAGAAATAAGTCCATGCCTTTATCATCACTTAATATTTGACAAAGGAAGCAAGAACATACAATGTGGTAAAGACAATCTACTCAGTAAATGATAGTGGGAAAGTTGGACAGATACATGTAAAAAATAAAACTAGACCATCTTCTTACACCATACAGAAGAATAAGCTAAAATAGATTAAAGGCTAATTATTAGACATAAAAGTATAATAATCCTAAAAGAAAACACAGGCAATTAAACCTCTGACATTTCTCACAACACTATTTTTCCTGATGTCTCCTCAGGCAAGGGAAATGAGAGAAAATGTCAATAAATGGGAACACAACAAACTAAAAAGTTTTTGCGTAGCAAAGGAAACCATCAACACAATGAAAAGACAGCACAATGAAGGAGAGAACATATTCGCCGATACATCTCACAAGGGATTAATATCCAAACTTTATAAAACAACTTATAAAACTCAACAAAATAAAATCCAATTAAAAATGGGCAAAAGACCTGAAGAGACACTTCTCCAAAGATTACATACAGATAGCCAACTGACATATGAATAGATGCTCAACATCACTAATAATCAGAGAAATGCAAATTAAAACCACCAGAAGATATCACCTCATGCCTGTCAAAATGGCTTGTCATCAGTAAATCAAAAAATAGTAAGTGTTGACAAGGGTGTGGGTAAAGGGAACCCTCATGCACTGTTTGTGGGGCTGCAGATTGGTACAGCCACTGTGGGATGCAGTATGACGTTATCTCAAAAAATTAAAAAAGAAATTGCCTTATGACAGTGATTTCACTTCCAGGAATATATCCTAAGAACCCTGAAACACTATTTTGAAAGAATATAACACACCCCTTTGTTCACTGCAGCATTATTTACAATAGCCATGGTCTGGAAACAGCCCAAGTGCCTTTCAGTAGATGAGTGGATTAAAAAAGCTGTGATACATTTACACAATGGAATATTACACAGCCATATAAAAGAAGGAAATCTTACCTTTTGCAATAGCATAGATGGACCTAGAGATCATTATGCTAAGTGAAATAAGCCAGGCAGAGAAATACAAGCACCATATAACTTCAGCCATATGTGGAATCTAGTGAACAAAATAAACTAACAAGCAAAATAGAGACAGACTCATAGATAGAGAGCATAGTGACAACTGTCTGAGGTGGCGGTTGGATGAGGGAGGACAGATAGAGCAAAAAATATATAGAAAAAATCTTGTCAACATTGACAACAGTGTGGTGATTACTAGGTGGGGGTAGGTGATCTATGGGGGAATAAAATTATGATGGATGAAGAGTTAATTTTGGGGGATGAACGCACATGTGGTATACAGAGATGTGCTGTAGAATTGCATACTTATGTTAGCTGTTACCCTAATAAATTCAATAAAATTGTCTTTCTACCAGACATAATAAAGAATACAAAAATATGAAGTATACACTGTAGAGAAATTGAGTTAACTCTAAATGCCTTCTTCCTCCATTTCTAGGTTTCAAAGTAAATACCCTGGTATTATAAATGTGAATTATAGTAATAGTAGGAGTGAAGTAGGAGCAGACAGCTCTGAATATTTTATCAAACTTAAAATTCCCTTTTAAAATGTTTAATAAAACTATTAAACTAACTTTAGATACATACATCAAAAGCACGTTCTGAGATATAGATGTGTGGCTTTGATCTTAACTTTTCTTTCAATAAAATATTGATTGCAAGACTCAACGTTCAATAAAATGTGTATAAGGTACATCTCTAAGAGGGACTTCAATGTTCATTTCTGTATGATGGAAACCTCATTCTGCTAAGATGTGAGTATGTAATGAAGTCTTGCCTATTTTACTACAATCCTAACTCAGAAGCTGTGGAATCAACAGGGAAAATGTCTACTTTCAACTTAATTGTGAGGCAAAACAACAAAAGCTGATGGACAGCATAAAAGTTATGGAAGCTTGTAAAGTTTCATGTGTTAAGAAGAAATGAAATGCTATAAGCAGATACAGTATATACTATAAATACTAAAAAGCACATTCAAGATAAAGTCAAATAAAAAATTTGAAAACATGGATAGGTAGTGTGTGATCATGAATACCAGCTCTGAAATATAAATTTTTATACTTCTCTTCAAAACAATGTAAAATGCCAAAAGAGTTCATTTCTAGTATTGAAGTATTTAAGACATACTTGGGTAAGATCCCCATAAAGGAAAACAGAAACATTTGTAGAAAGCTATGATCACATTTTTAAGCTAAATTTTAAGAGACACCAAAAAGGAGGTGAGGGAAGATGACATAAGATAAATGCAAATATTACTCTAGACCAGGGGTCTCAAACTCAACTCAGCATGTGGGCCGCAGAGCAAGATGCTAGAGAAATGAAAAATACAAGTAGGCCCCTAGGCTTACTTAGTTTTATCCAAAATATTTTCAACTTTGTGGATTAGTCTGCGGGCCGCACAAAATTTTCGGCGGGTCGCATGCGGCCCGCGGGCCGCGAGTTTGAGACCCCTGCTCTAGACTGAGTCAGGAGGAGCTTTTGCTCACTGAATCAAGTTGAGAAGGTGCAAAAGTCATGGTACCTCAGCAAAGACGTGGGCCTGGATAGGGGTTACTGTGCCTGGAGCCCTCTCATAACCCTCCTTTCCCACTACACTCAAGAGTCCAATGGCAGCTGCCGCACTGAGGCGCCTGGCTGAGGCTGATGTGATGTTTGAGGATGCAGCCGTGTTATTTCCTCCAGGAAGAATGATGCCTCCTTGATGAGGCTAAGAGATGTCTGTACCTGGTTGTGATGCTGGAAAACTTAGCACTTATATCTTCACTGGGCTCCAATCCCATCCAATGTGATAAATGTGACACCTGTCTCACTCTTCAAGTGTTGTTGATACATAGCTTTGACATTCATCCTGCAGGAGTGAGGGCAGCTTGACATGAACCTTGAGACTTCATCTTCAAAAGTGATGCTAGAGACCTGCAGATCCTGGTCCCCTTGGTAAAGTGCTCACCTTTCCTCCAAGTAGGGGACCCAATACCCATGTGATTCTGTCTTCTCTGCCCAGACTGACTGGCTGACTGTGCTTCCTGCTGCCCTGCCCGTGTTCGGGATCCACATCCTTCTCCCCAGTCTCCCTTGTGTCTACACTGGTGGTCTCAAGGTGGAAAAACAAGACCTTCCGAATACAAACCCTCACTCTAGTGTCCAGCACACTCTGGCCACAATTGAGATCCTTACCCCAGATTCCCCAAGACGGGAACTGATTGGCCGAACTAAGTTGAATCAATGTCCCCACAACTGAGTTATCAGAGTCTTGGGTAGCGAGCTTTTCTTAGAGAAGAGGGTGAGTCAGGAGCATCTGTGAACAGACATTTGCCATCAGTGTCCTCTGGGCATCTTTCTAAAAAACACTATCAATTTAAAAGGCACCAGGTGACATGCATGAACACCCTAAAAAAACTGACCACTTTCCCCTTGTTCCACCTCACTGCTGTCAAGAGAAGGTCTTGGATTAGGGATGCATCTCTAAAGCCTCCCTAAGTGTACTGATTTTTCATCTCAAAAGAGAGCAGCCCTTATGAGCTCTCTGGGACTTTTGAGCATTATTTTGATGTCAATGTTATTTTCATGGTAACCCATCATTTGCGGTAAGACAAACTGGTCTTCCTAGCTAGAAAGCTGAGAGATCTACTTTTTGGGATATAATTAATACAAGAAGTACTAGCTGTAGGCATTTTAAAGAGAATAATAATCATAGTTACAGCTAAGGTCCCCTAAGCACAGATTACATGAGTATCAGGCCAGTTGAAGGCACAGTTCAAAATTCCCTCGTCAGATTCTAAAATCATCTCCAAGCTCTAGCTTTGAGATTCTTTACATGTCTGATTATCTTGCTATTTGTATTTTGCAATATTTTATTGGCATTTTTTCAAGTGTGTCTTGTTTTCACTACATCCAGCAGGAAATTTTAAGACCTATCTAATTCTAATTGTTACTTTCATTTCGAAAAGGTCAAATATGCATATCTAATAATTGCTATAAAGACATTAAGGTTCACTAAAAAAAAAAAAAATGAATAAAACACACTGTCTTCATGCTCTTCATTTCATTGGGAGCAAAGCTCTTAGAATGAACCAGAAGGCTCAGTGTGTTCAGTCAGTGATGAGAACAAGAATATTCCAGACAGGTGTGGAGAAAACATGGATGGAGATCTTAGGCGGACCTAAAGTGAGTAGATGTGATGGTACCATGCCTTCTAGTTCCTCAGAATACGTATATCCCATCTGTCTCTGTCACTATTTCTGTTCCAACTCCAGAAAATACTTGTTTTCTCCATTACATTTCTTACTGAATATTCTGAGATATAGTCTTTTTTCCTAAGATCATAAGATGTATCTGGAGCTAGTGGTTACACACAAAATTTACATTTGGTGCCAATATGGCTACAATATTCTTCTCCATGAAGGTGTGAAAAGAGTGGGCATCTGAACCTGAGATAAAAGTTTTGGATTCAATGATCTAATGTCATCACTGGGAAATAATGAGTTTACTTGTAAAAGCAGTGGCAGTGATGATATGGGGACATAAGATTATTCCTGGAAAACGTTATGGAGTAAGCCAACTACATAATTTTGGGGGGGGAGAGGAGGGGAGGCAGAGAGACAGACTCCCACATGCACCCCATCTGGGATCCACCTAGAAAGCCCACTAGGGGATGATACTCTCTTCACCTGGGGTTGTTGCTTCATTACTCAGCAATGGAGCCATTTTTTTTAGCACCTGAGGCAGAGGCCAGGGAGCCATCCTCAGCACTATAGGCCAACTTGCTTGAACCAATTGAGCCATGGCTTTGGGAGAGGGAGAGAGGAAGGGAGGGAGGGGGAGAGAGAGAGAGAGAAAAGGGGGAGCAGTGGAGAAGCAGATGGTCGCTTCTCCTGTGTGCCCTGACTGGGAATCCAACCTAGGACATCCACATGCCAGGCCAATGCTCTACCCCTGAGGCAACCGGCCACGGCAAAAAGGTATTAATGTTGATCAATGAAGATATACATTGAGCATTACTTAAATAGCCAGAAGACAAAAGGCTGTATGAAACCTGAAAACAAGTTTTTTGTTTGTTTGTTTCTTAAAGGTATAGAGAGACAGGAAGGGAGAGAGATGAGAAGCATCAACTCACAGTTGCAGCATCCTTAGTTGTTCATTGATTGCTTTCTCATATGTGCCTTGATCGGGATGCTCCATCCGAGCCAGTGACCCCTTGCTCAAGCCAGGGACCTTAGGCTCAATTCAATGACCATGGGGTTATGTCTATGACCTCACACTCAAGCTGGTGAGCCTGTACTCAAGCTGGTGATCTTGAGTTCTGAATGTGGGTCCTCAGCATCCCAGGCTGATGCTCTATCCACCTGATCAGGCAAGAACAGGTAAATCTTAATAGGTGGTAAATAAAGGATACATGAGTTCTAAGAGGTGAGAGAATAAACTTGAGCCGCTGGCTATGCTGCAAACTTGGCTACCATAATTTTTTTTTTTTTTTTTGGTATTTTTCTGAAGCTGGAAACAGGGAGAGACAGTTAGACAGACTCCCGCATGCGCGACCGGGATCCACCCGGCACGCCCACCAGGGGCGACGCTCTGCCCACCAGGGGGCGATGCTCTGCCCCTCCGGGGTGTCGCTCTGCCACGACCAGAGCCACTCTAGCACCTGGGGCAGAGGCCAAGGAGCCATCCCCAGCGCCCGGGGCCATTTTTGCTCCAATGGAGCCTTGGCTGCGGGAGGGGAAGAGAGAGACAGAGAGGAAGGAGGGGGGGTGGAGAAGCAAATGGG
This sequence comes from Saccopteryx leptura, assembly GCF_036850995.1. Taxonomy (NCBI): domain Eukaryota; kingdom Metazoa; phylum Chordata; class Mammalia; order Chiroptera; family Emballonuridae; genus Saccopteryx; species Saccopteryx leptura. The sequence continues at coordinate 26,553,737 of NC_089516.1, forward strand.
CGCCTCTCCTATGTGCCCTGGCCGGGAATCGAACCCGGGTCCCCCACACGCCAGGCCGACACTCTACCGCTGAGCCAACAGACCAGGGCCCATAAAATTCTTATGTCTACAAAGTGTGAGTCTTTCCATTCATGAGAACTCTGAGGAAAAAAAATAACGAAATGAAAAAGATATAGTAATGTGTGAGCAAAACATTTTAGAAGGCTGGAAGGAAAGCCATAGTATTATATTTCACCGCTTTAACAATCATTTACTAGTTATCTCATGTGTTTCAGTAGCTCACCAAGGTCCATGTTATAATCCACAGATAAAGAAATGTATCCTCAGGCAGGTTTGTTCAAAGATTTTATTGAAGGAGTAGCCAAGAAGTCACACACAAAAATAATTTTATACTAAATTATAAATTGACAGATGCTGTGGAAATACTAAAATCAGCAGCACCTAGGAAAGATCAACATATGAAGCCTAAGCACTTTAGGAGCACACATTTAAAGAAGGGGAGAACCCTGGCCGGTTGGCTCAGCGGTAGAGCGTCGGCCTAGCGTGTGGAGGACCCGGGTTCGATTCCCGGCCAGGGCACACAGGAGAAGCGCCCATTTGCTTCTCCACCCCTCCGCCGCGCCTTCCTCTCTGTCTCTCTCTTCCCCTCCCGCAGCCAAGGCTCCATTGGAGCAAAGATGGCCCGGGCACTGGGGATGGCTCTGTGGCCTCTGCCCCAGGCGCTAGAGTGGCTCTGGTCGCAACATGGCGACGCCCAGGATGGGCAGAGCATCGCCCCCTGGTGGGCAGAGCGTCGCCCCCTGGTGGGCGTGCCGGGTGGATCCTGGTGGGCGCATGCGGGAGTCTGTCTGACTGTCTCTCCCCGTTTCCAGCTTCAGAAAAATGCAAAAATAAAATAAAATAAAATAAAAAAAAGAAGGGGAGAAAGTGACTTGGTAACATCCTTAAGCTGATCTCTGAACAAGAACAAGCCAGTACAATGCCGCCACGCCAGGAGCTGGCCTGCAGTGACAGGCCATCCTATGACCATTGTGCCGGATGCAGGTTGCTGGAGATATTTTCTATTTTGATTTAGAAGTAAATTTTTTAAAAAATAATTTTAGATTTTTTTCAACTCTTCTGTTACTTGTCTTAGTTCTAATGTTTTTCAAATTTTGGTTTATATTGCAGTATGATATTTGCTTTAAATTTTATATTGGAGAAAGGATTTCACAGGATTATTATTGATTTTTAATTTTTACTGCATGTATGTCCATTTATAATTTCTTGGTAACTATAATAAAATCTCAAAGTCTGGGATGACTTTTCAAAAAAGAATAGAAATATTACACCAGGAAAGAATGTAAGAAAACTATTGGCTGCAACTGCATGCTTCTGGACCAGGGCGTTCATACAGGAAGACATGGTTTCGTGTGTTGTGAATGTAGGGAATATTTTACCAGAATCTACAACCTCCATTATCATCAGAGAGTTTACACAGGAGAAAGGCCTTATGAGTGCAGTGGATGTGGGAAATATTTTACCTCTAGCACTGCCCTGCATTATCATCAGAGAATGGACACTGTTCAAAGGCTTTAAATGTACAGTGAATGCAGGAAATTGTTTAGCCATAAATCTGTGCCCTCTTGACAGTTTACACTGCACTGTGTACATGCTTAGATTTTAGGGAATGTGCTATTGTTTTGTTCAGCATAAATACACTAAAGGAAACTTGGAGGAACCATCTATCTGACGGGAATTTATGCCACTGCCATATTCTATGGCTGAAGGCATTTTACCTCTACCACATGGTGAGTCTTCACAATGTGTACCAGCCGCTACCCTAGTGTGCTCACAGAAGGTTACCTCTGTTCTCCCATGTATCCTGTTTTTAGATCCTGTAGTTCCTCAGTGATGTTCTTCTCAAGGCCAATCATGCACAGATGGGTGTAAAAGTGTGGATCTGTAGCTGTGGGCTGTTACTCTCATGACCCAGTATTCCCACTGAGCTGGGTTGTAATGTCCTTCATTGCTCACCAATACTGTCTTCTACTGAGTCAAGACTGAGCCCCACCCCGAAGGCATGAGAGAGCAATGATACGTTCAATATAGTAATCTTAAGGTATTTTCTTTAAAGAGTGGGGCATACAGATTTTGTTAAATGCAGAATGATCTTCACAGCTTTATTAAGGTATAATTCATTATTGAAATAAACTGCTCATACATACAGTATATCATTTGATAAGTTTTGACACAGGTATGAACCCATGAAACCATGATCATAGTTATAATGACCTTATCTGTTACTGTATGTTTACCTATTTTTATAACCTTACTCTCTGCCCTCCCTTCCTTCCACATAGCCATTGATTTACTTTCCTTTAAAATCGATATCATTGCATTTTCTAAAATTTATATGGTTGCAGTTATGAAATGTATGTTTCATTAATCCTTTGAGATACCTCAGTGTTATTATATGAGTACTTCATCCTTTCTTTTGGGGAGTAATACTATTGTACCTTTGATTAGAATGCTATTAGTTTGTCCATTCCTTTGTTTATGGACATGCACTATTTCCAGTGATGTTTCTTTTCTCAATAAATTAGAATGTAGTGTCTGAGTCACAGTGTACATTAATGTTTAAGTTTGGGCGGTGAAACTCACATATTGTCATTTAAACTGATTGTACTGTTTTACAGTCTTACCAGCAGTCTATGAGGCTTCCATTTCTTCCCATCTTGGGAAATTCTTATTTTGTTTAATTGTTTTTAATTGTAGCTCTTTTAATAAGTTTTCCATGCAATGTTTCTGTTGTTTTAGTTGCATTTCTCTATGGATTCACGATGAGCATTTTTGCAGACGTGTTCACAACTGATAAATTTTTAGTAAAATGTGCACTGGTATCACCTATTCTTTTATGAATTTGTCCCATTTTCCTTTTACATATAGTATAATAAAAAAACAAAGATATGTTACAATTTCACCCATTGTCACTCCTTGAATAATATAAGTGACTCTTTTGGCTCATGGAATAATTGTTTTCATTACTGGAAAAAAATTCCTAATTTAAAAAAGAAGACTACTGTAAAAAACATTATAAAAATAGGTACGAAGAAATGTAAAGCACACAAAGTAATTAGGCTACCCAGAGCGAGATGACAAAAGGCAAATAGTTATGTAGCAAGCAAGAAAATGAACAAGAAAGTACTAGATCAAATAAGAAAACAAAAAGACAGTTAAATCCTACATAATGGAGGAGATAATAAGGAGTCTCCAATCCTTATTTGACTTATGTATTGTTACCCAGGGAGAGCAATCATCAAATTCTAGAGTCTAAAAGAAATGTAAGTGGGGCAAGATAAACAAGTTATTAAAGGAGCACTCATCCTTTCAATAAATCAGGAGATCCAGGTCTTCATTAGTGAAATTTCAGGGCACAAAAGAACTAACAAACATTACTGTAAGTTCATTATTGATTATCTTTATAAAATCATGAAGCTTTCATGAAGCATTAATTCTAGAGATGAGAAAGTTTTCTAACTGTTAAAGGAGAAAAATATAACAGGAGAATTGAGTTTGGCATGCAGCAATATTTGTAACAAATGCTTTGAGTGAATTTAGAAAAGAGAGGAATCGATTTACTAAGAACAAATCAAGGGAAATTGGCCTAACTCCCTTCTTTGATATGGCTAGAGACAAACGATTCAGAAGGATGTAGTGTGCTATTGTATTTCTCAATGTGTTTTCCTGTTGCTTTGAAAAAAGTTTTTTTATTCCCAGAAAGCATATTTAAAATATTTTCATGATAATTTTATTCAACATTTATGCACTAAATACTTTCTTCAACCATTTATTGATTAGTCATAGCAAAGGCAAGACAGCGACCAAAAGCACATGCTCTTGAATTAGACGCCCAGGTTTGAGTCCCACTT